>NW_028295729.1:0-1200000 GCF_964341445.2 Mesoplodon mirus
CAAAACCCCATATTTCCCGCAGAGGAATAGATCTGACTAGTAAGAATCTTAAAACCTATGTATTGATATGTCTCCGTAAGGGAATCAAGTGTGTCTAGACTGGCATAAACATGGCAGCGAGAATCAGCTCAAACCCACTCTAAAAAGGAATTTCAAAAACAGAACAAAGAAACAGGGAAATTCTTTACAATTCCTTCAGGGTCTCTGATGCAACCTGGAATGACCCTATCTACGATGACAGCTGGATGTGGCATGAGGCTGGACACTTGGGACTGAGAGGATTGGTGAGATTGGGTGAGCAAATGTAGACCCTTTAAAGCAATAATGCATGGCAACCATTCCATGGGTCCCACCTCTCCAGGTTGAAGGGAATATTACTACAGCTATAACATGTACGGGAAACCTAGAGAATGGACACACTGTGAATACGAAATGTTTCTAAAACTCAACGAAGAGTCCCTCTCCTGGTGCTCCGGTTTGACTTTCCAACAGCTTTACTATCAATCTCCCAACTTGGAGAGACAGCCCCTTTAAGCTCCTGGTTCACACAGGTTGCCCATTTGGCAGAGGAGGAAAGGGAAGAGGGAGAACCAATGAGAGAGTAGCTGTTAGGCATTTGGATGGGCACATGTCACTCTAATTTCCCGGCAGGAAGAAGAATTAACCAAAGTCTCAGCCACCCACCGGGAACCAGTATAGGTCCTGAACCAAATGTTTGGACTTGCGTTCAGCTCACAAAAAACGAGTTGAAAAATGGAGCTCAGGGGCACAGCAATTCACAAACTGGCAGAGTAATCAAGGCCAACTATCATCCAAAAATCTGTTGAGGGAAGGCAACGAGGCGGACTTGAATGCGAGGCAGAATAGCAGGAAACAGATTTCAAGAGGTACGTTAGAATCGCCTGTAAAGCACAGGAAGAGGGGCACAACTTCGACAATGATGCACTTGGCCAAAAAGGGCGTATGCGTTTTCTCCTGAATATATTCAGGAGAAAACGCATACGCCCTTTTTGGCCAAGCAAGCAAGCGGGCAATGCAAATCTGCACTACAAAGAAGTATCACTTCCCACCGGTCAAAAGGGACATCCACAAAATGTGTAAAAACCAGAAAGGCAAGACAGGCCCTGGAGAACAGGGAGCCTTGTTATGCTGATGGGCGGGATGTAAGTTGCCAACTGCCTCACTGGAGGAGTGCATTGTGTTCCCTAAAACAAGTAAACAACAGAGCTACAGAGCCAAGGGCACTTTCAGTCTAGGGAATATACCTTGGGAAAACTGAAAATCCATAAGACAGAGCCACCCCCAAATTGAGGGCTGCACTGCTTACAAGAACCTCAACCTGGGTACACCTGAAATATCCCAGGAAATATAAAAATGGTTCCAAACATTGTGGAACTTACGTACGATGGAATATCCCTCAGCCACGAAATCAATGTCATAAGACCAGTAGCAGCAAAATGAGTGGATTCAGGTACGATGATTCTAAGGGAAAGAAGTCACACAGGAAAAGAAACTTATCATAAGATATCACTTAGGAAGATCCTGTAAACATGGCTACACATGAACTGAGTTAGGAAAGAGAACAGAGTCTGACATTTAGAAAACACTCTTATGCCTGCTTAAGGGGGAAGGAGAGGTGGGGTGATGCATCAAACCAGAGTTTGATATAAGCACAGGTACTGTTCCAAAAACCAACTATGGAATAGACAAGACCTACACCTTCCTCAGTGAAAGGGACTCAAAACCCCATATTTCCCGCAGAGGAATAGATCTGACTAGTAAGAATCTTAAAACCTATGTATTGATATGTCTCCGTAAGGGAATCAAGTGTGTCTAGACTGGCATAAACATGGCAGCGAGAATCAGCTCAAACCCACTCTAAAAAGGAATTTCAAAAACAGAACAAAGAAACAGGGAAATTCTTTACAATTCCTTCAGGGTCTCTGATGCAACCTGGAATGACCCTATCTACGATGACAGCTGGATGTGGCATGAGGCTGGACACTTGGGACTGAGAGGATTGGTGAGATTGGGTGAGCAAATGCAGACCCTTTAAAGCAATAATGCATGGCAACCATTCCATGGGTCCCACCTCTCCAGGTTGAAGGGAATATTACTACAGCTATAACATGTACGGGAACCCTAGAGAATGGACACACTGTGAATACGAAAGGTTTCTAAAACTCAACGAAGAGTCCCTCTCCTGGTGCTCCGGTTTGACTTTCCAACAGCTTTACTATCAATCTCCCAACTTGGAGAGACAGCCCCTTTAAGCTCCTGGTTCACACAGGTTGCCCATTTGGCAGAGGAGGAAAGGGAAGAGGGAGAACCAATGAGAGAGTAGCTGTTAGGCATTTGGATGGGCACATGTCACTCTAATTTCCCGGCAGGAAGAAGAATTAACCAAAGTCTCAGCCACCCACCGGGAACCAGTATAGGTCCTGAACCAAATGTTTGGACTTGCGTTCAGCTCACAAAAAACGAGTTGAAAAATGGAGCTCAGGGGCACAGCAATTCACAAACTGGCAGAGTAATCAAGGCCAACTATCGTCCAAAAATCTGTTGAGGGAAGGCAACGAGGCGGACTTGAATGCGAGGCAGAATAGCAGGAAACAGATTTCAAGAGGTACGTTAGAATCGCCTGTAAAGCACAGGAAGAGGGGCACAACTTCGACAATGATGCACTTGGCCAAAAAGGGCGTATGCGTTTTCTCCTGAATATATTCAGGAGAAAACGCATACGCCCTTTTTGGCCAAGCAAGCAAGCGGGCAATGCAAATCTGCACTACAAAGAAGTATCACTTCCCACCGGTCAAAAGGGACATCCACAAAATGTGTAAAAACCAGAAAGGCAAGACAGGCCCTGGAGAACAGGGAGCCTTGTTATGCTGATGGGCGGGATGTAAGTTGCCAACTGCCTCACTGGAGGAGTGCATTGTGTTCCCTAAAACAAGTAAACAACAGAGCTACAGAGCCAAGGGCACTTCCAGTCTAGGGAATATACCTTGGGAAAACTGAAAATCCATAAGACAGAGCCACCCCCAAATTGAGGGCTGCACTGCTTACAAGAACCTCAACCTGGGTACACCTGAAATATCCCAGGAAATATAAAAATGGTTCCAAACATTGTGGAACTTACGTACGATGGAATATCCCTCAGCCACGAAATCAATGTCATAAGACCAGTAGCAGCAAAATGAGTGGATTCAGGTACGATGATTCTAAGGGAAAGAAGTCACACAGGAAAAGAAACTTATCATAAGATATCACTTAGGAAGATCCTGTAAACATGGCTACACATGAACTGAGTTAGGAAAGAGAACAGAGTCTCACATTTAGAAAACACTCTTATGCCTGCTTAAGGGGGAAGGAGAGGTGGGGTGATGCATCAAACCAGAGTTTGATATAAGCACAGGTACCGTTCCAAAAACCAACTATGGAATAGACAAGACCTACACCTTCCTCAGTGAAAGGGACTCAAAACCCCATATTTCCCGCAGAGGAATAGATCTGACTAGTAAGAATCTTAAAACCTATGTATTGATATGTCTCCGTAAGGGAATCAAGTGTGTCTAGACTGGCATAAACATGGCAGCGAGAATCAGCTCAAACCCACTCTAAAAAGGAATTTCAAAAACAGAACAAAGAAACAGGGAAATTCTTTACAATTCCTTCAGGGTCTCTGATGCAACCTGGAATGACCCTATCTACGATGACAGCTGGATGTGGCATGAGGCTGGACACTTGGGACTGAGAGGATTGGTGAGATTGGGTGAGCAAATGCAGACCCTTTAAAGCAATAATGCATGGCAACCATTCCATGGGTCCCACCTCTCCAGGTTGAAGGGAATATTACTACAGCTATAACATGTACGGGAAACCTAGAGAATGGACACACTGTGAATACGAAAGGTTTCTAAAACTCAACGAAGAGTCCCTCTCCTGGTGCTCCGGTTTGACTTTCCAACAGCTTTACTATCAATCTCCCAACTTGGAGAGACAGCCCCTTTAAGCTCCTGGTTCACACAGGTTGCCCATTTGGCAGAGGAGGAAAGGGAAGAGGGAGAACCAATGAGAGAGTAGCTGTTAGGCATTTGGATGGGCACATGTCACTCTAATTTCCCGGCAGGAAGAAGAATTAACCAAAGTCTCAGCCACCCACCGGGAACCAGTATAGGTCCTGAACCAAATGTTTGGACTTGCGTTCAGCTCACAAAAAACGAGTTGAAAAATGGAGCTCAGGGGCACAGCAATTCACAAACTGGCAGAGTAATCAAGGCCAACTATCGTCCAAAAATCTGTTGAGGGAAGGCAACGAGGCGGACTTGAATGCGAGGCAGAATAGCAGGAAACAGATTTCAAGAGGTACGTTAGAATCGCCTGTAAAGCACAGGAAGAGGGGCACAACTTCGACAATGATGCACTTGGCCAAAAAGGGCGTATGCGTTTTCTCCTGAATATATTCAGGAGAAAACGCATACGCCCTTTTTGGCCAAGCAAGCAAGCGGGCAATGCAAATCTGCACTACAAAGAAGTATCACTTCCCACCGGTCAAAAGGGACATCCACAAAATGTGTAAAAACCAGAAAGGCAAGACAGGCCCTGGAGAACAGGGAGCCTTGTTATGCTGATGGGCGGGATGTAAGTTGCCAACTGCCTCACTGGAGGAGTGCATTGTGTTCCCTAAAACAAGTAAACAACAGAGCTACAGAGCCAAGGGCACTTCCAGTCTAGGGAATATACCTTGGGAAAACTGAAAATCCATAAGACAGAGCCACCCCCAAATTGAGGGCTGCACTGCTTACAAGAACCTCAACCTGGGTACACCTGAAATATCCCAGGAAATATAAAAATGGTTCCAAACATTGTGGAACTTACGTACGATGGAATATCCCTCAGCCACGAAATCAATGTCATAAGACCAGTAGCAGCAAAATGAGTGGATTCAGGTACGATGATTCTAAGGGAAAGAAGTCACACAGGAAAAGAAACTTATCATAAGATATCACTTAGGAAGATCCTGTAAACATGGCTACACATGAACTGAGTTAGGAAAGAGAACAGAGTCTCACATTTAGAAAACACTCTTATGCCTGCTTAAGGGGGAAGGAGAGGTGGGGTGATGCATCAAACCAGAGTTTGATATAAGCACAGGTACTGTTCCAAAAACCAACTATGGAATAGACAAGACCTACACCTTCCTCAGTGAAAGGGACTCAAAACCCCATATTTCCCGCAGAGGAATAGATCTGACTAGTAAGAATCTTAAAACCTATGTATTGATATGTCTCCGTAAGGGAATCAAGTGTGTCTAGACTGGCATAAACATGGCAGCGAGAATCAGCTCAAACCCACTCTAAAAAGGAATTTCAAAAACAGAACAAAGAAACAGGGAAATTCTTTACAATTCCTTCAGGGTCTCTGATGCAACCTGGAATGACCCTATCTACGATGACAGCTGGATGTGGCATGAGGCTGGACACTTGGGACTGAGAGGATTGGTGAGATTGGGTGAGCAAATGCAGACCCTTTAAAGCAATAATGCATGGCAACCATTCCATGGGTCCCACCTCTCCAGGTTGAAGGGAATATTACTACAGCTATAACATGTACGGGAACCCTAGAGAATGGACACACTGTGAATACGAAAGGTTTCTAAAACTCAACGAAGAGTCCCTCTCCTGGTGCTCCGGTTTGACTTTCCAACAGCTTTACTATCAATCTCCCAACTTGGAGAGACAGCCCCTTTAAGCTCCTGGTTCACACAGGTTGCCCATTTGGCAGAGGAGGAAAGGGAAGAGGGAGAACCAATGAGAGAGTAGCTGTTAGGCATTTGGATGGGCACATGTCACTCTAATTTCCCGGCAGGAAGAAGAATTAACCAAAGTCTCAGCCACCCACCGGGAACCAGTATAGGTCCTGAACCAAATGTTTGGACTTGCGTTCAGCTCACAAAAAACGAGTTGAAAAATGGAGCTCAGGGGCACAGCAATTCACAAACTGGCAGAGTAATCAAGGCCAACTATCGTCCAAAAATCTGTTGAGGGAAGGCAACGAGGCGGACTTGAATGCGAGGCAGAATAGCAGGAAACAGATTTCAAGAGGTACGTTAGAATCGCCTGTAAAGCACAGGAAGAGGGGCACAACTTCGACAATGATGCACTTGGCCACAAAGGGCGTATGCGTTTTCTCCTGAATATATTCAGGAGAAAACGCATACGCCCTTTTTGGCCAAGCAAGCAAGCGGGCAATGCAAATCTGCACTACAAAGAAGTATCACTTCCCACCGGTCAAAAGGGACATCCACAAAATGTGTAAAAACCAGAAAGGCAAGACAGGCCCTGGAGAACAGGGAGCCTTGTTATGCTGATGGGCGGGATGTAAGTTGCCAACTGCCTCACTGGAGGAGTGCATTGTGTTCCCTAAAACAAGTAAACAACAGAGCTACAGAGCCAAGGGCACTTCCAGTCTAGGGAATATACCTTGGGAAAACTGAAAATCCATAAGACAGAGCCACCCCCAAATTGAGGGCTGCACTGCTTACAAGAACCTCAACCTGGGTACACCTGAAATATCCCAGGAAATATAAAAATGGTTCCAAACATTGTGGAACTTACGTACGATGGAATATCCCTCAGCCACGAAATCAATGTCATAAGACCAGTAGCAGCAAAATGAGTGGATTCAGGTACGATGATTCTAAGGGAAAGAAGTCACACAGGAAAAGAAACTTATCATAAGATATCACTTAGGAAGATCCTGTAAACATGGCTACACATGAACTGAGTTAGGAAAGAGAACAGAGTCTCACATTTAGAAAACACTCTTATGCCTGCTTAAGGGGGAAGGAGAGGTGGGGTGATGCATCAAACCAGAGTTTGATATAAGCACAGGTACCGTTCCAAAAACCAACTATGGAATAGACAAGACCTACACCTTCCTCAGTGAAAGGGACTCAAAACCCCATATTTCCCGCAGAGGAATAGATCTGACTAGTAAGAATCTTAAAACCTATGTATTGATATGTCTCCGTAAGGGAATCAAGTGTGTCTAGACTGGCATAAACATGGCAGCGAGAATCAGCTCAAACCCACTCTAAAAAGGAATTTCAAAAACAGAACAAAGAAACAGGGAAATTCTTTACAATTCCTTCAGGGTCTCTGATGCAACCTGGAATGACCCTATCTACGATGACAGCTGGATGTGGCATGAGGCTGGACACTTGGGACTGAGAGGATTGGTGAGATTGGGTGAGCAAATGCAGACCCTTTAAAGCAATAATGCATGGCAACCATTCCATGGGTCCCACCTCTCCAGGTTGAAGGGAATATTACTACAGCTATAACATGTACGGGAAACCTAGAGAATGGACACACTGTGAATACGAAAGGTTTCTAAAACTCAACGAAGAGTCCCTCTCCTGGTGCTCCGGTTTGACTTTCCAACAGCTTTACTATCAATCTCCCAACTTGGAGAGACAGCCCCTTTAAGCTCCTGGTTCACACAGGTTGCCCATTTGGCAGAGGAGGAAAGGGAAGAGGGAGAACCAATGAGAGAGTAGCTGTTAGGCATTTGGATGGGCACATGTCACTCTAATTTCCCGGCAGGAAGAAGAATTAACCAAAGTCTCAGCCACCCACCGGGAACCAGTATAGGTCCTGAACCAAATGTTTGGACTTGCGTTCAGCTCACAAAAAACGAGTTGAAAAATGGAGCTCAGGGGCACAGCAATTCACAAACTGGCAGAGTAATCAAGGCCAACTATCGTCCAAAAATCTGTTGAGGGAAGGCAACGAGGCGGACTTGAATGCGAGGCAGAATAGCAGGAAACAGATTTCAAGAGGTACGTTAGAATCGCCTGTAAAGCACAGGAAGAGGGGCACAACTTCGACAATGATGCACTTGGCCAAAAAGGGCGTATGCGTTTTCTCCTGAATATATTCAGGAGAAAACGCATACGCCCTTTTTGGCCAAGCAAGCAAGCGGGCAATGCAAATCTGCACTACAAAGAAGTATCACTTCCCACCGGTCAAAAGGGACATCCACAAAATGTGTAAAAACCAGAAAGGCAAGACAGGCCCTGGAGAACAGGGAGCCTTGTTATGCTGATGGGCGGGATGTAAGTTGCCAACTGCCTCACTGGAGGAGTGCATTGTGTTCCCTAAAACAAGTAAACAACAGAGCTACAGAGCCAAGGGCACTTTCAGTCTAGGGAATATACCTTGGGAAAACTGAAAATCCATAAGACAGAGCCACCCCCAAATTGAGGGCTGCACTGCTTACAAGAACCTCAACCTGGGTACACCTGAAATATCCCAGGAAATATAAAAATGGTTCCAAACATTGTGGAACTTACGTACGATGGAATATCCCTCAGCCACGAAATCAATGTCATAAGACCAGTAGCAGCAAAATGAGTGGATTCAGGTACGATGATTCTAAGGGAAAGAAGTCACACAGGAAAAGAAACTTATCATAAGATATCACTTAGGAAGATCCTGTAAACATGGCTACACATGAACTGAGTTAGGAAAGAGAACAGAGTCTGACATTTAGAAAACACTCTTATGCCTGCTTAAGGGGGAAGGAGAGGTGGGGTGATGCATCAAACCAGAGTTTGATATAAGCACAGGTACTGTTCCAAAAACCAACTATGGAATAGACAAGACCTACACCTTCCTCAGTGAAAGGGACTCAAAACCCCATATTTCCCGCAGAGGAATAGATCTGACTAGTAAGAATCTTAAAACCTATGTATTGATATGTCTCCGTAAGGGAATCAAGTGTGTCTAGACTGGCATAAACATGGCAGCGAGAATCAGCTCAAACCCACTCTAAAAAGGAATTTCAAAAACAGAACAAAGAAACAGGGAAATTCTTTACAATTCCTTCAGGGTCTCTGATGCAACCTGGAATGACCCTATCTACGATGACAGCTGGATGTGGCATGAGGCTGGACACTTGGGACTGAGAGGATTGGTGAGATTGGGTGAGCAAATGCAGACCCTTTAAAGCAATAATGCATGGCAACCATTCCATGGGTCCCACCTCTCCAGGTTGAAGGGAATATTACTACAGCTATAACATGTACGGGAACCCTAGAGAATGGACACACTGTGAATACGAAAGGTTTCTAAAACTCAACGAAGAGTCCCTCTCCTGGTGCTCCGGTTTGACTTTCCAACAGCTTTACTATCAATCTCCCAACTTGGAGAGACAGCCCCTTTAAGCTCCTGGTTCACACAGGTTGCCCATTTGGCAGAGGAGGAAAGGGAAGAGGGAGAACCAATGAGAGAGTAGCTGTTAGGCATTTGGATGGGCACATGTCACTCTAATTTCCCGGCAGGAAGAAGAATTAACCAAAGTCTCAGCCACCCACCGGGAACCAGTATAGGTCCTGAACCAAATGTTTGGACTTGCGTTCAGCTCACAAAAAACGAGTTGAAAAATGGAGCTCAGGGGCACAGCAATTCACAAACTGGCAGAGTAATCAAGGCCAACTATCGTCCAAAAATCTGTTGAGGGAAGGCAACGAGGCGGACTTGAATGCGAGGCAGAATAGCAGGAAACAGATTTCAAGAGGTACGTTAGAATCGCCTGTAAAGCACAGGAAGAGGGGCACAACTTCGACAATGATGCACTTGGCCAAAAAGGGCGTATGCGTTTTCTCCTGAATATATTCAGGAGAAAACGCATACGCCCTTTTTGGCCAAGCAAGCAAGCGGGCAATGCAAATCTGCACTACAAAGAAGTATCACTTCCCACCGGTCAAAAGGGACATCCACAAAATGTGTAAAAACCAGAAAGGCAAGACAGGCCCTGGAGAACAGGGAGCCTTGTTATGCTGATGGGCGGGATGTAAGTTGCCAACTGCCTCACTGGAGGAGTGCATTGTGTTCCCTAAAACAAGTAAACAACAGAGCTACAGAGCCAAGGGCACTTCCAGTCTAGGGAATATACCTTGGGAAAACTGAAAATCCATAAGACAGAGCCACCCCCAAATTGAGGGCTGCACTGCTTACAAGAACCTCAACCTGGGTACACCTGAAATATCCCAGGAAATATAAAAATGGTTCCAAACATTGTGGAACTTACGTACGATGGAATATCCCTCAGCCACGAAATCAATGTCATAAGACCAGTAGCAGCAAAATGAGTGGATTCAGGTACGATGATTCTAAGGGAAAGAAGTCACACAGGAAAAGAAACTTATCATAAGATATCACTTAGGAAGATCCTGTAAACATGGCTACACATGAACTGAGTTAGGAAAGAGAACAGAGTCTGACATTTAGAAAACACTCTTATGCCTGCTTAAGGGGGAAGGAGAGGTGGGGTGATGCATCAAACCAGAGTTTGATATAAGCACAGGTACTGTTCCAAAAACCAACTATGGAATAGACAAGACCTACACCTTCCTCAGTGAAAGGGACTCAAAACCCCATATTTCCCGCAGAGGAATAGATCTGACTAGTAAGAATCTTAAAACCTATGTATTGATATGTCTCCGTAAGGGAATCAAGTGTGTCTAGACTGGCATAAACATGGCAGCGAGAATCAGCTCAAACCCACTCTAAAAAGGAATTTCAAAAACAGAACAAAGAAACAGGGAAATTCTTTACAATTCCTTCAGGGTCTCTGATGCAACCTGGAATGACCCTATCTACGATGACAGCTGGATGTGGCATGAGGCTGGACACTTGGGACTGAGAGGATTGGTGAGATTGGGTGAGCAAATGCAGACCCTTTAAAGCAATAATGCATGGCAACCATTCCATGGGTCCCACCTCTCCAGGTTGAAGGGAATATTACTACAGCTATAACATGTACGGGAACCCTAGAGAATGGACACACTGTGAATACGAAAGGTTTCTAAAACTCAACGAAGAGTCCCTCTCCTGGTGCTCCGGTTTGACTTTCCAACAGCTTTACTATCAATCTCCCAACTTGGAGAGACAGCCCCTTTAAGCTCCTGGTTCACACAGGTTGCCCATTTGGCAGAGGAGGAAAGGGAAGAGGGAGAACCAATGAGAGAGTAGCTGTTAGGCATTTGGATGGGCACATGTCACTCTAATTTCCCGGCAGGAAGAAGAATTAACCAAAGTCTCAGCCACCCACCGGGAACCAGTATAGGTCCTGAACCAAATGTTTGGACTTGCGTTCAGCTCACAAAAAACGAGTTGAAAAATGGAGCTCAGGGGCACAGCAATTCACAAACTGGCAGAGTAATCAAGGCCAACTATCGTCCAAAAATCTGTTGAGGGAAGGCAACGAGGCGGACTTGAATGCGAGGCAGAATAGCAGGAAACAGATTTCAAGAGGTACGTTAGAATCGCCTGTAAAGCACAGGAAGAGGGGCACAACTTCGACAATGATGCACTTGGCCAAAAAGGGCGTATGCGTTTTCTCCTGAATATATTCAGGAGAAAACGCATACGCCCTTTTTGGCCAAGCAAGCAAGCGGGCAATGCAAATCTGCACTACAAAGAAGTATCACTTCCCACCGGTCAAAAGGGACATCCACAAAATGTGTAAAAACCAGAAAGGCAAGACAGGCCCTGGAGAACAGGGAGCCTTGTTATGCTGATGGGCGGGATGTAAGTTGCCAACTGCCTCACTGGAGGAGTGCATTGTGTTCCCTAAAACAAGTAAACAACAGAGCTACAGAGCCAAGGGCACTTCCAGTCTAGGGAATATACCTTGGGAAAACTGAAAATCCATAAGACAGAGCCACCCCCAAATTGAGGGCTGCACTGCTTACAAGAACCTCAACCTGGGTACACCTGAAATATCCCAGGAAATATAAAAATGGTTCCAAACATTGTGGAACTTACGTACGATGGAATATCCCTCAGCCACGAAATCAATGTCATAAGACCAGTAGCAGCAAAATGAGTGGATTCAGGTACGATGATTCTAAGGGAAAGAAGTCACACAGGAAAAGAAACTTATCATAAGATATCACTTAGGAAGATCCTGTAAACATGGCTACACATGAACTGAGTTAGGAAAGAGAACAGAGTCTCACATTTAGAAAACACTCTTATGCCTGCTTAAGGGGGAAGGAGAGGTGGGGTGATGCATCAAACCAGAGTTTGATATAAGCACAGGTACCGTTCCAAAAACCAACTATGGAATAGACAAGACCTACACCTTCCTCAGTGAAAGGGACTCAAAACCCCATATTTCCCGCAGAGGAATAGATCTGACTAGTAAGAATCTTAAAACCTATGTATTGATATGTCTCCGTAAGGGAATCAAGTGTGTCTAGACTGGCATAAACATGGCAGCGAGAATCAGCTCAAACCCACTCTAAAAAGGAATTTCAAAAACAGAACAAAGAAACAGGGAAATTCTTTACAATTCCTTCAGGGTCTCTGATGCAACCTGGAATGACCCTATCTACGATGACAGCTGGATGTGGCATGAGGCTGGACACTTGGGACTGAGAGGATTGGTGAGATTGGGTGAGCAAATGCAGACCCTTTAAAGCAATAATGCATGGCAACCATTCCATGGGTCCCACCTCTCCAGGTTGAAGGGAATATTACTACAGCTATAACATGTACGGGAAACCTAGAGAATGGACACACTGTGAATACGAAAGGTTTCTAAAACTCAACGAAGAGTCCCTCTCCTGGTGCTCCGGTTTGACTTTCCAACAGCTTTACTATCAATCTCCCAACTTGGAGAGACAGCCCCTTTAAGCTCCTGGTTCACACAGGTTGCCCATTTGGCAGAGGAGGAAAGGGAAGAGGGAGAACCAATGAGAGAGTAGCTGTTAGGCATTTGGATGGGCACATGTCACTCTAATTTCCCGGCAGGAAGAAGAATTAACCAAAGTCTCAGCCACCCACCGGGAACCAGTATAGGTCCTGAACCAAATGTTTGGACTTGCGTTCAGCTCACAAAAAACGAGTTGAAAAATGGAGCTCAGGGGCACAGCAATTCACAAACTGGCAGAGTAATCAAGGCCAACTATCGTCCAAAAATCTGTTGAGGGAAGGCAACGAGGCGGACTTGAATGCGAGGCAGAATAGCAGGAAACAGATTTCAAGAGGTACGTTAGAATCGCCTGTAAAGCACAGGAAGAGGGGCACAACTTCGACAATGATGCACTTGGCCAAAAAGGGCGTATGCGTTTTCTCCTGAATATATTCAGGAGAAAACGCATACGCCCTTTTTGGCCAAGCAAGCAAGCGGGCAATGCAAATCTGCACTACAAAGAAGTATCACTTCCCACCGGTCAAAAGGGACATCCACAAAATGTGTAAAAACCAGAAAGGCAAGACAGGCCCTGGAGAACAGGGAGCCTTGTTATGCTGATGGGCGGGATGTAAGTTGCCAACTGCCTCACTGGAGGAGTGCATTGTGTTCCCTAAAACAAGTAAACAACAGAGCTACAGAGCCAAGGGCACTTCCAGTCTAGGGAATATACCTTGGGAAAACTGAAAATCCATAAGACAGAGCCACCCCCAAATTGAGGGCTGCACTGCTTACAAGAACCTCAACCTGGGTACACCTGAAATATCCCAGGAAATATAAAAATGGTTCCAAACATTGTGGAACTTACGTACGATGGAATATCCCTCAGCCACGAAATCAATGTCATAAGACCAGTAGCAGCAAAATGAGTGGATTCAGGTACGATGATTCTAAGTGAAAGAAGTCACACAGGAAAAGAAACTTATCATAAGATATCACTTAGGAAGATCCTGTAAACATGGCTACACATGAACTGAGTTAGGCAAGAGAACAGAGTCTCACATTTAGAAAACACTCTTATGCCTGCTTAAGGGGGAAGGAGAGGTGGGGTGATGCATCAAACCCGAGTTTGATATAAGCACAGGTACCGTTCCAAAAACCAACTATGGAATAGACAAGACCTACACCTTCCTCAGTGAAAGGCACTCAGAACCCCATATTTCCCGCAGAGGAATAGATCTGACTAGTAAGAATCTTAAAACCTATGTATTGATATGTCTCCGTAAGGGAATCAAGTGTGTCTAGACTGGCATAAACATGGGCGCGAGAATCAGCTCAAACCCACTCTAAAAAGGAATTTCAAAAACAGAACAAAGAAACAGGGAAATTCTTTACAATTCCTTCAGGGTCTCTGATGCAACCTGGAATGACCCTATCTACAATGACAGCTGGATGTGGCATAAGGCTGGACACTTGGGACTGAGAGGATTGGTGAGATTGGGTGAGCAAATGCAGACCCTTTAAAGCAATAATGCATGGCACCCATTCCATGGGTCCCAGCTCTCCAGGTGGAAGGGAATATTACTACAGCTATAACGTGTATGGGAAACCTAGAGAATGGACACACTCTGAATACGAAAGGTTTCTAAATCTCAAAGAAGAGCCCCTCTCCTGGTGCTCTGGTTTGACTTTCCAACTGCTTTCCTATCAATCTCCCAACTTGGAGAGACAGCCCCTTTAAGCTCCTGGTTCGCACAGGTTGCCAATTTGGCAGAGGATGAAAGGGAAGAGGGAGAACCAATGAGAGAGTAGCTGCTAGGCATTTGGATGGGCACATGTCACTCTAATTTCCCGGCAGGAAGAAGAATGAACCAAAGTCTCAGCCACCCACCGGGAACCAGTAGAGGTCCTGAACCAAAAGTTTGGACTTGCGTTCAGCTCACAAAAAACGAGTTGAAAAATGGAGCTCAGGGGCACAGCAATTCACAAACTGGCAGAGTAATCAAGGCCAACTATCGTCCAAAAATCTGTTGAGGGAAGGCAACGAGGCGGACTTGAAAGCGAGGCAGAATAGCAGGAAACAGATTTCAAGAGGTACGTTGGAATCGCCTGTAAAGCACAGGAAGAGGGGCACAACTTCGACAATGATGCACTTGGCCAAAAAGGGCGTATGCGTTTTCTCCTGAATATATTCAGGAGAAAACGCATACGCCCTTTTTGGCCAAGCAAGCAAGCGGGCAATGCAAATCTGCACTACAAAGAAGTATCACTTCCCACCGGTCAAAAGGGACATCCACAAAATGTGTAAAAACCAGAAAGGCAAGACAGGCCCTGGAGAACAGGGAGCCTTGTTATGCTGATGGGCGGGATGTAAGTTGCCAACTGCCTCACTGGAGGAGTGCATTGTGTCCCCTAAAACAAGTAAACAACAGAGCTACAGAGCCAAGGGCACTTCCAGTCTAGGGAATATACCTTGGGAAAACTGAAAATCCATAAGACAGAGCCACCCCCAAATTGAGGGCTGCACTGCTTACAGGAACCTCAACCTGGGTACACCTGAAATATCCCAGGCAATATAAAAATGGTTCCAAACATTGTGGAACTTACGTACGATGGAATATCCCTCAGCCACGAAATCAATGTCATAAGACCAGTAGCAGCAAAATGAGTGGATTCAGGTACGATGATTCTAAGTGAAAGAAGTCACACAGGAAAAGAAACTTATCATAAGATATCACTTAGGAAGATCCTGCAAACATGGCTACACATGAACTGAGTTAGGCAAGAGAACAGAGTCTCACATTTAGAAAACACTCTTATGCCTGCTTAAGGGGGAAGGAGAGGTGGGGTGATGCATCAAACCCGAGTTTGATATAAGCACAGGTACCGTTCCAAAAACCAACTATGGAATAGACAAGACCTACACCTTCCTCAGTGAAAGGGACTCAAAACCCCATATTTCCCGCAGAGGAATAGATCTGACTAGTAAGAATCTTAAAACCTATGTACTGATATGTCTCTGTAAGGGAATCAAGTGTGTCTAGACTGGCATAAACATGGCAGCGAGAATCAGCTCAAACCCACTCTAAAAAGGAATTTCAAAAACAGAACAAAGAAACAGGGAAATTCTTTACAATTCCTTCAGGGTCTCTGATGCAACCTGGAATGACCCTATCTACAATGACAGCTGGATGTGGCATAAGGCTGGACACTTGCGACTGAGAGGATTGGTGAGATTGGGTGAGCAAATGCAGACCCTTTAAAGCAATAATGCATGGCACCCATTCCATGGGTCCCAGCTCTCCAGGTGGAAGGGAATATTACTATAGCTATAACGTGTACGGGAAACCTAGAGAATGGACACACTGTGAATACGAAAGGTTTCTAAAACTCAAAGAAGAGCCCCTCTCCTGGTGCTCCGGTTTGACTTTCCAACTGCTTTCCTATCAATCTCCCAACTTGGAGAGACAGCCCCTTTAAGCTCCTGGTTCGCACAGGTTGCCAATTTGGCAGAGGATGAAAGGGAAGAGGGAGAACCAATGAGAGAGTAGCTGTTAGGCATTTGGATGGGCACATGTCACTCTAATTTCCCGGCAGGAAGAAGAATGAACCAAAGTCTCAGCCACCCACCGGGAACCAGTAGAGGTCCTGAACCAAAAGTTTGGACTTGCGTTCAGCTCACAAAAAACGAGTTGAAAAATGGAGCTCAGGGGCACAGCAATTCACAAACTGGCAGAGTAATCAAGGCCAACTATCGTCCAAAAATCTGTTGAGGGAAGGCAACGAGGCGGACTTGAAAGCGAGGCAGAATAGCAGGAAACAGATTTCAAGAGGTACGTTGGAATCGCCTGTAAAGCACAGGAAGAGGGGCACAACTTCGACAATGACGCACTTGGCCAAAAAGGGTGTATGCGTTTTCTCCTGAATATATTCAGGAGAAAACGCATACGCCCTTTTTGGCCAAGCAAGCAAGCGGGCAATGCAAATCTGCACTACAAAGAAGTATCACTTCCCACCGGTCAAAAGGGACATCCACAAAATGTGTAAAAACCAGAAAGGCAAGACAGGCCTTGGAGAACAGGGAGCCTTGTTATGCTGATGGGCGGGATGTAAGTTGCCAACTGCCTCACTGGAGGAGGGCATTGTGTTCCCTAAAACAAGTAAACAACAGAGCTCCAGAGCCAAGGGCACGTCCAGTCTAGGGAATATACCTTGGGAAAACTGAAAATCCATAAGACAGAGCCACCCCCAAATTGAGGGCTGCACTGCTTACAAGAACCTCAACCTGGGTACACCTGAAATATCCCAGGCAATATAAAAATGGTTCCAAACATTGTGGAACTTACGTACGATGGAATATCCCTCAGCCACGAAATCAATGTCATAAGACCAGTAGCAGCAAAATGAGTGGATTCAGGTACGATGATTCTAAGTGAAAGAAGTCACACAGGAAAAGAAACTTATCATAAGATATCACTTAGGAAGATCCTGTAAACATGGCTACACATGAACTGAGTTAGGCAAGAGAACAGAGTCTCACATTTAGAAAACACTCTTATGCCTGCTTAAGGGGGAAGGAGAGGTGGGGTGATGCATCAAACCCGAGTTTGATATAAGCACAGGTACCGTTCCAAAAACCAACTATGGAATAGACAAGACCTACACCTTCCTCAGTGAAAGGGACTCAAAACCCCATATTTCCCGCAGAGGAATAGATCTGACTAGTAAGAATCTTAAAACCTATGTATTGATATGTCTCCGTAAGGGAATCAAGTGTGTCTAGACTGGCATAAACATGGCAGCGAGAATCAGCTCAAACCCACTCTAAAAAGGAATTTCAAAAACAGAACAAAGAAACAGGGAAATGCTTTACAATTCCTTCAGGGTCTCTGATGCAACCTGGAATGACCCTATCTACAATGACAGCTGGATGTGGCATAAGGCTGGACACTTGGGACTGAGAGGATTGGTGAGATTGGGTGAGCAAATGCAGACCCTTTAAAGCAATAATGCATGGCACCCATTCCATGGGTCCCAGCTCTCCATGTTGAAGGGAATATTACTACAGCTATAACGTGGACGGGAAACCTAGAGAATGGACACACTGTGAATACGACAGGTTTCTAAAACTCAATGAAGAGCCCCTCTCCTGGTGCTCCGGTTTGACTTCCCAACTGCTTTCCTATCAATCTCCCAACTTGGAGAGACAGCCCCTTTAAGCTCCTGGTTCGCACAGGTTGCCAATTTGGCAGAGGATGAAAGGGAAGAGGGAGAACCAATGAGAGAGTAGCTGCTAGGCATTTGGATGGGCACATGTCACTCTAATTTCCCGGCAGGAAGAAGAATTAACCAAAGTCTCAGCCACCCACCGGGATCCAGTATACGTCCTGAACCAAAAGTTTGGACTTGTGTTCAGCTCACAAGAAACGAGTTGAAAAATGGAGCTCAGGGGCACAGCAATTCACAAACTGGCAGAGTAATCAAGGCCAACTATCGTCCAAAAATCTGTTGAGGGAAGGCAACGAGGCGGACTTGAAAGCGAGGCAGAATAGCAGGAAACAGATTTCAAGAGGTACGTTGGAATCGCCTGTAAAGCACAGGAAGAGGGGCACAACTTCGACAATGATGCACTTGGACAAAAAGGGCGTATGCGTTTTCTCCTGAATATATTCAGGAGAAAACGCATACGCCCTTTTTGGCCAAGCAAGCAAGCGGGCAATGAAAATCTGCACTACAAAGAAGTATCACTTCCCACCGGTCAAAAGGGACATCCACAAAATGTGTAAAAACCAGAAAGGCAAGACAGGCCCTGGAGAACAGGGAGCCTTGTTATGCTGATGGGCGGGATGTAAGTTGCCAACTGCCTCACTGGAGGAGTGCATTGTATTCCCTAAAACAAGTAAACAACAGAGTTACAGAGCCAAGGGCACGTCCAGTCTAGGGAATATACCTTGGGAAAACTGAAAATCCATAAGACAGAGCCACCCCCAAATTGAGGGCTGCACTGCTTACAGGAACCTCAACCTGGGTACACCTGAAATATCCCAGGCAATATAAAAATGGTTCCAAACATTGTGGAACTTACGTACGATGGAATATCCCTCAGCCACGAAATCAATGTCATAAGACCAGTAGCAACAAAATGAGTGGATTCTGGTACGATGATTCTAAGTGAAAGAAGTCACACAGGAAAAGAAACTTATCATAAGATATCACTTAGGAAGATCCTGTAAACATGGCTACACATGAACTGAGTTAGGCAAGAGAACAGAGTCTCACATTTAGAAAACACTCTTATGCCTGCTTAAGGGGGAAGGAGAGGTGGGGTGATGCATCAAACCAGAGTTTGATATAAGCACAGGTACCGTTCCAAAAACCAACTATGGAATAGACAAGACCTACACCTTCCTCAGTGAAAGGCACTCAGAACCCCATATTTCCCGCAGAGGAATAGATCTGACTAGTAAGAATCTTAAAACCTATGTATTGATATGTCTCCGTAAGGGAATCAAGTGTGTCTAGACTGGCATAAACATGGCCGCGAGAATCAGCTCAAACCCACTCTAAAAAGGAATTTCAAAAACAGAACAAAGAAACAGGGAAATTCTTTACAATTCCTTCAGGGTCTCTGATGCAACCTGGAATGACCCTATCTACAATGACAGCTGGATGTGGCATAAGGCTGGACACTTGGGACTGAGAGGATTGGTGAGATTGGGTGAGCAAATGCAGACCCTTTAAAGCAATAATGCATGCCACCCATTCCATGGGTCCCAGCTCTCCAGGTGGAAGGGAATATTACTACAGCTATAACGTGTATGGGAAACCTAGAGAATTGACACACTGTGAATACGAAAGGTTTCTAAATCTCAAAGAAGAGCCCCTCTCCTGGTGCTCTGGTTTGACTTTCCAACTGCTTTCCTATCAATCTCCCAACTTGGAGAGACAGCCCCTTTAAGCTCCTGGTTCGCACAGGTTGCCAATTTGGCAGAGGATGAAAGGGAAGAGGGAGAACCAATGAGAGAGTAGCTGTTAGGCATTTGGATGGGCACATGTCACTCTAATTTCCCGGCAGGAAGAAGAATGAACCAAAGTCTCAGCCACCCACCGGGAACCAGTAGAGGTCCTGAACCAAAAGTTTGGACTTGCGTTCAGCTCACAAAAAACGAGTTGAAAAATGGAGCTCAGGGGCACAGCAATTCACAAACTGGCAGAGTAATCAAGGCCAACTATCGTCCAAAAATCTGTTGAGGGAAGGCAACGAGGCGGACTTGAAAGCGAGGCAGAATAGCAGGAAACAGATTTCAAGAGGTACGTTGGAATCGCCTGTAAAGCACAGGAAGAGGGGCACAACTTCGACAATGATGCACTTGGCCAAAAAGGGCGTATGCGTTTTCTCCTGAATATATTCAGGAGAAAACGCATACGCCCTTTTTGGCCAAGCAAGCAAGCGGGCAATGCAAATCTGCACTACAAAGAAGTATCACTTCCCACCGGTCAAAAGGGACATCCACAAAATGTGTAAAAACCAGAAAGGCAAGACAGGCCCTGGAGAACAGGGAGCCTTGTTATGCTGATGGGCGGGATGTAAGTTGCCAACTGCCTCACTGGAGGAGTGCACTGTGTTCCCTAAAACAAGTAAACAACAGAGCTCCAGAGCCAAGGGCACTTCCGGTCTAGGGAATATACCTTGGGAAAACTGAAAATCCATAAGACAGAGCCACCCCCAAATTGAGGGCTGCACTGCTTACAGGAACCTCAACCTGGGTACACCTGAAATATCCCAGGAAATATAAAAATGGTTCCAAACATTGTGGAACTTACGTACGATGGAATATCCCTCAGCCACGAAATCAATGTCATAAGACCAGTAGCAGCAAAATGAGTGGATTCAGGTACGATGATTCTAAGTGAAAGAAGTCACACAGGAAAAGAAACTTATCATAAGATATCACTTAGGAAGATCCTGTAAACATGGCTACACATGAACTGAGTTAGGCAAGAGAACAGAGTCTCACATTTAGAAAACACTCTTATGCCTGCTTAAGGGGGAAGGAGAGGTGGGGTGATGCATCAAACCAGATTTTGATATAAGCACAGGTACCGTTCCAAAAACCAACTATGGAATAGACAAGACCTACACCTTCCTCAGTGAAAGGGAGTCAAAACCCCATATTTCCCGCAGAGGAATAGATCTGACTAGTAAGAATCTTAAAACCTATGTGTTGATATGTCTCCCTAAGGGAATCAAGTGTGTCTAGACTGGCATAAATATGGCAGCGAGAATCAGCTCAAACCCACTCTAACAAGGAATTTCAAAAACAGAACAAAGAAACAGGGAAATTCTTTACAATTCCTTCAGGGTCTCTGATGCAACCTGGAATGACCCTATCTACAATGACAGCTGGATGTGGCATAAGGCTGGACACTTGGGACTGAGAGGATTGGTGAGATTGGGTGAGCAAATGCAGACCCTTTAAAGCAATAATGCATGGCACCCATTCCATGGGTCACAGCTCTCCAGGTGGAAGGGAATATTAATACAGCTATAACGTGTACGGGAAACCTAGAGAATGGACACACTGTGAATACGAAAGGTTTCTAAAACTCAACGAAGAGCCCCTCTCCTGGTGCTCCGGTTTGACTTTCCAACTGCTTTCCTATCAATCTCCCAACTTGGAGAGACAGCCCCTTTAAGCTCCTGGTTCGCACAGGTTGCCAATTTGGCAGAGGATGAAAGGGAAGAGGGAGAACCAATGAGAGAGTAGCTGTTAGGCATTTGGATGAGCACATGTCTCTCTAATTTCCCGGCAGGAAGAAGTATTAACCAAAGTCTCAGCCAACCACCGGGAACCAGTATAGGTCCTGAACCAAAAGTTTGGACTTGCGTTCAGCTCACAAAAAACGAGTTGAAAAATGGAGCTCAGGGGCACAGCAATTCACAAACTGGCAGAGTAATCAAGGCCAACTATCGTCCAAAAATCTGTTGAGGGAAGGCAACGAGGCGGACTTGAAAGCGAGGCAGAATAGCAGGAAACAGATTTCAAGAGGTACGTTGGAATCGCCTGTAAAGCACAGGAAGAGGGGCACAACTTCGACAATGATGCACTTGGCCAAAAAGGGCGTATGCGTTTTCTCCTGAATATATTCAGGAGAAAACGCATACGCCCTTTTTGGCCAAGCAAGCAAGCGGGCAATGCAAATCTGCACTACAAAGAAGTATCACTTCCCACCGGTCAAAAGGGACATCCACAAAATGTGTAAAAACCAGAAAGGCAAGACAGGCCCTGGAGAACAGGGAGCCTTGTTATGCTGATGGGCGGGATGTAAGTTGCCAACTGCCTCACTGGAGGAGTGCACTGTGTTCCCTAAAACAAGTAAACAACAGAGCTCCAGAGCCAAGGGCACTTCCGGTCTAGGGAATATACCTTGGGAAAACTGAAAATCCATAAGACAGAGCCACCCCCAAATTGAGGGCTGCACTGCTTACAGGAACCTCAACCTGGGTACACCTGAAATATCCCAGGAAATATAAAAATGGTTCCAAACATTGTGGAACTTACGTACGATGGAATATCCCTCAGCCACGAAATCAATGTCATAAGACCAGTAGCAGCAAAATGAGTGGATTCAGGTACGATGATTCTAAGTGAAAGAAGTCACACAGGAAAAGAAACTTATCATAAGATATCACTTAGGAAGATCCTGTAAACATGGCTACACATGAACTGAGTTAGGCAAGAGAACAGAGTCTCACATTTAGAAAACAGTCTTATGCCTGCTTAAGGGGGAAGGAGAGGTGGGGTGATGCATCAAACCCGAGTTTGATATAAGCACAGGTACCGTTCCAAAAACCAACTATGGAATAGACAAGACCTACACCTTCCTCAGTGAAAGGGACTCAAAACCCCATATTTCCCGCAGAGGAATAGATCTGACTAGTAAGAATCTTAAAACCTATGTATTGATATGTCTCCGTAAGGGAATCAAGTGTGTCTAGACTGGCATAAACATGGCCGCGAGAATCAGCTCAAACCCACTCTAAAAAGGAATTTCAAAAACAGAACAAAGAAACAGGGAAATTCTTTACAATTCCTTCAGGGTCTCTGATGCAACCTGGAATGACCCTATCTACAATGACAGCTGGATGTGGCATAAGGCTGGACACTTGGGACTGAGAGGATTGGTGAGATTGGGTGAGCAAATGCAGACCCTTTAAAGCAATAATGCATGGCACCCATTCCATGGGTCCCAGCTCTCCAGGTGGAAGGGAATATTACTACAGCTATAACGTGTATGGGAAACCTAGAGAATGGACACACTGTGAATACGAAAGGTTTCTAAAACTCAAAGAAGAGCCCCTCTCCTGGTGCTCCGGTTTGACTTCCCAACTGCTTTCCTATCAATCTCCCAACTTGGAGAGACAGCCCCTTTAAGCTCCTGGTTCGCACAGGTTGCCAATTTGGCAGAGGATGAAAGGGAAGACGGAGAACCAATGAGAGAGTAGCTGCTAGGCATTTGGATGGGCACATGTCACTCTAATTTCCCGGCAGGAAGAAGAATTAACCAAAGTCTCAGCCAACCACCGGGAACCAGTATACGTCCTGAACCAAAAGTTTGGACTTGTGTTCAGCTCACAAGAAACGAGTTGAAAAATGGAGCTCAGGGGCACAGCAATTCACAAACTGGCAGAGTAATCAAGGCCAACTATCGTCCAAAAATCTGTTGAGGGAAGGCAACGAGGCGGACTTGAAAGCGAGGCAGAATAGCAGGAAACAGATTTCAAGAGGTACGTTGGAATCGCCTGTAAAGCACAGGAAGAGGGGCACAACTTCGACAATGATGCACTTGGACAAAAAGGGCGTATGCGTTTTCTCCTGAATATATTCAGGAGAAAACGCATACGCCCTTTTTGGCCAAGCAAGCAAGCGGGCAATGCAAATCTGCACTACAAAGAAGTATCACTTCCCACCGGTCAAAAGGGACATCCACAAAATGTGTAAAAACCAGAAAGGCAAGACAGGCCCTGGAGAACAGGGAGCCTTGTTATGCTAATGGGCGGGATGTAAGTTGCCAACTGCCTCACTGGAGGAGTGCATTGTATTCCCTAAAACAAGTAAACAACAGAGTTACAGAGCCAAGGGCACGTCCAGTCTAGGGAATATACCTTGGGAAAACTGAAAATCCATAAGACAGAGCCACCCCCAAATTGAGGGCTGCACTGCTTACAGGAACCTCAACCTGGGTACACCTGAAATATCCCAGGCAATATAAAAATGGTTCCAAACATTGTGGAACTTACGTACGATGGAATATCCCTCAGCCACGAAATCAATGTCATAAGACCAGTAGCAACAAAATGAGTGGATTCTGGTACGATGATTCTAAGTGAAAGAAGTCACACAGGAAAAGAAACTTATCATAAGATATCACTTAGGAAGATCCTGTAAACATGGCTACACATGAACTGAGTTAGGCAAGAGAACAGAGTCTCACATTTAGAAAACACTCTTATGCCTGCTTAAGGGGGAAGGAGAGGTGGGGTGATGCATCAAACCAGATTTTGATATAAGCACAGGTACCGTTCCAAAAACCAACTATGGAATAGACAAGACCTACACCTTCCTCAGTGAAAGGGACTCAAAACCCCGTATTTCCCGCAGAGGAATAGATCTGACTAGTAAGAATCTTAAAACCTATGTGTTGATATGTCTCCCTAAGGGAATCAAGTGTGTCTAGACTGGCATAAATATGGCAGCGAGAATCAGCTCAAACCCACTCTAACAAGGAATTTCAAAAACAGAACAAAAAAACAGGGAAATTCTTTACAATTCCTTCAGGGTCTCTGATGCAACCTGGAATGACCCTATCTACAATGACAGCTGGATGTGGCATAAGGCTGGACACTTGGGACTGAGAGGATTGGTGAGATTGGGTGAGCAAATGCAGACCCTTTAAAGTAATAATGCATGGCACCCATTCCATGGGTCCCAGCTCTCCAGGTGGAAGGGAATATTAATACAGCTATAACGTGTACGGGAAACCTAGAGAATGGACACACTGTGAATACGAAAGGTTTCTAAAACTCAACGAAGAGCCCCTCTCCTGGTGCTCCGGTTTGACTTTGCAACTGCTTTCCTATCAATCTCCCAACTTGGAGAGACAGCCCCTTTAAGCTCCTGGTTCGCACAGGTTGCCAATTTGGCAGAGGATGAAAGGGAAGAGGGAGAACCAATGAGGGAGTAGCTGTTAGGCATTTGGATGGGCACATGTCTCTCTAATTTCCCGGCAGGAAGAAGAATTAACCAAAGTCTCAGCCAACCACCGGGAACCAGTATAGGTCCTGAACCAAAAGTTTGGACTTGCGTTCAGCTCACAAAAAACGAGTTGAAAAATGGAGCTCAGGGGCACAGCAATTCACAAACTGGCAGAGTAATCAAGTCCAACTATCGTCCAAAAATCTGTTGAGGGAAGGCAACGAGGTGGACTTGAAAGCGAGGCAGAATAGCAGGAAACAGATTTCAAGAGGTACGTTGGAATCACCTGTAAAGCACAGGAAGAGGGGCACAACTTCGACAATGATGCACTTGGCCAAAAAGGGCGTATGCATTTTCTCCTGAATATATTCAGGAGAAAACGCATACGCCCTTTTTGGCCAAGCAAGAAAGCGGGCAATGCAAATCTGCACTACAAAGAAGTATCACTTCCCACCGTTCAAAAGGGACATCCACAAAATGTGTAAAAACCAGAAAGGCAAGACAGGCCCTGGAGAACAGGGAGCCTTGTTATGCTGATGGGCGGGATGTAAGTTGCCAACTGCCTCACTGGAGGAGTGCATTGTGTTCTCTAAAACAAGTAAACAACAGAGCTCCAGAGCCAAGGGCACTTCCAGTCTAGGGAATATACCTTGGGAAAACTGAAAATCCATAAGACAGAGCAACCCCCAAATTCAGGGCTGCACTGCTTACAGGAACCTCAACCTGGGTACACCTGAAATATCCCAGGAAATATAAAAATGGTTCCAAACATTGTGGAACTTACGTACGATGGAAAATCCCTCAGCCACGAAATCAATGTCATAAGACCAGTAGCAGCAAAATGAGTGGATTCAGGTACGATGATTCTAAGTGAAAGAAGTCACACAGGAAAAGAAACTTATCATAAGATATCACTTAGGAAGATCCTGTAAACATGGCTACACATGAACTGAGTTAGGCAAGAGAACAGAGTCTCACATTTAGAAAACACTCTTATGCCTGCTTAAGGGGGAAGGAGAGGTGGGGTGATGCATCAAACCAGAGTTTGATATAAGCACAGGTACCGTTCCAAAAACCAACTATGGAATAGACAAGACCTACACCTTCCTCAGTGAAAGGCACTCAGAACCCCATATTTCCCGCAGAGGAATAGATCTGACTAGTAAGAATCTTAAAACCTATGTATTGATATGTCTCCGTAAGGGAATCAAGTGTGTCTAGACTGGCATAAACATGGCCGCGAGAATCAGCTCAAACCCACTCTAAAAAGGAATTTCAAAAACAGAACAAAGAAACAGGGAAATTCTTTACAATTCCTTCAGGGTCTCTGATGCAACCTGGAATGACCCTATCTACAATGACAGCTGGATGTGGCATAAGGCTGGACACTTGGGACTGAGAGGATTGGTGAGATTGGGTGAGCAAATGCAGACCCTTTAAAGCAATAATGCATGGCACCCATTCCATGGGTCCCAGCTCTCCAGGTGGAAGGGAATATTACTACAGCTATAACGTGTATGGGAAACCTAGAGAATTGACACACTGTGAATACGAAAGGTTTCTAAATCTCAAAGAAGAGCCCCTCTCCTGGTGCTCTGGTTTGACTTTCCAACTGCTTTCCTATCAATCTCCCAACTTGGAGAGACAGCCCCTTTAAGCTCCTGGTTCGCACAGGTTGCCAATTTGGCAGAGGATGAAAGGGAAGAGGGAGAACCAATGAGAGAGTAGCTGTTAGGCATTTGGATGGGCACATGTCACTCTAATTTCCCGGCAGGAAGAAGAATGAACCAAAGTCTCAGCCACCCACCGGGAACCAGTAGAGGTCCTGAACCAAAAGTTTGGACTTGCGTTCAGCTCACAAAAAACGAGTTGAAAAATGGAGCTCAGGGGCACAGCAATTCACAAACTGGCAGAGTAATCAAGGCCAACTATCGTCCAAAAATCTGTTGAGGGAAGGCAACGAGGCGGACTTGAAAGCGAGGCAGAATAGCAGGAAACAGATTTCAAGAGGTACGTTGGAATCGCCTGTAAAGCACAGGAAGAGGGGCACAACTTCGACAATGATGCACTTGGCCAAAAAGGGCGTATGCGTTTTCTCCTGAATATATTCAGGAGAAAACGCATACGCCCTTTTTGGCCAAGCAAGCAAGCGGGCAATGCAAATCTGCACTACAAAGAAGTATCACTTCCCACCGGTCAAAAGGGACATCCACAAAATGTGTAAAAACCAGAAAGGCAAGACAGGCCCTGGAGAACAGGGAGCCTTGTTATGCTGATGGGCGGGATGTAAGTTGCCAACTGCCTCACTGGAGGAGTGCACTGTGTTCCCTAAAACAAGTAAACAACAGAGCTCCAGAGCCAAGGGCACTTCCGGTCTAGGGAATATACCTTGGGAAAACTGAAAATCCATAAGACAGAGCCACCCCCAAATTGAGGGCTGCACTGCTTACAGGAACCTCAACCTGGGTACACCTGAAATATCCCAGGAAATATAAAAATGGTTCCAAACATTGTGGAACTTACGTACGATGGAATATCCCTCAGCCATGAAATCAATGTCATAAGACCAGTAGCAGCAAAATGAGTGGATTCAGGTACGATGATTCTAAGTGAAAGAAGTCACACAGGAAAAGAAACTTATCATAAGATATCACTTAGGAAGATCCTGTAAACATGGCTACACATGAACTGAGTTAGGCAAGAGAACAGAGTCTCACATTTAGAAAACACTCTTATGCCTGCTTAAGGGGGAAGGAGAGGTGGGGTGATGCATCAAACCCGAGTTTGATATAAGCACAGGTACCGTTCCAAAAACCAACTATGGAATAGACAAGACCTACACCTTCCTCAGTGAAAGGGAGTCAAAACCCCATATTTCCCGCAGAGGAATAGATCTGACTAGTAAGAATCTTAAAACCTATGTGTTGATATGTCTCCCTAAGGGAATCAAGGGTGTCTAGACTGGCATAAATATGGCAGCGAGAATCAGCTCAAACCCACTCTAACAAGGAATTTCAAAAACAGAACAAAGAAACAGGGAAATTCTTTACAATTCCTTCAGGGTCTCTGATGCAACCTGGAATGACCCTATCTACAATGACAGCTGGATGTGGCATAAGGCTGGACACTTGGGACTGAGAGGATTGGTGAGATTGGGTGAGCAAATGCAGACCCTTTAAAGCAATAATGCATGGCACCCATTCCATGGGTCACAGCTCTCCAGGTGGAAGGGAATATTAATACAGCTATAACGTGTACGGGAAACCTAGAGAATGGACACACTGTGAATACGAAAGGTTTCTAAAACTCAACGAAGAGCCCCTCTCCTGGTGCTCCGGTTTGACTTTCCAACTGCTTTCCTATCAATCTCCCAACTTGGAGAGACAGCCCCTTTAAGCTCCTGGTTCGCACAGGTTGCCAATTTGGCAGAGGATGAAAGGGAAGAGGGAGAACCAATGAGAGAGTAGCTGTTAGGCATTTGGATGAGCACATGTCTCTCTAATTTCCCGGCAGGAAGAAGAATTAACCAAAGTCTCAGCCAACCACCGGGAACCAGTATAGGTCCTGAACCAAAAGTTTGGACTTGCGTTCAGCTCACAAAAAACGAGTTGAAAAATGGAGCTCAGGGGCACAGCAATTCACAAACTGGCAGAGTAATCAAGGCCAACTATCGTCCAAAAATCTGTTGAGGGAAGGCAACGAGGCGGACTTGAAAGCGAGGCAGAATAGCAGGAAACAGATTTCAAGAGGTACGTTGGAATCGCCTGTAAAGCACAGGAAGAGGGGCACAACTTCGACAATGATGCACTTGGCCAAAAAGGGCGTATGCGTTTTCTCCTGAATATATTCAGGAGAAAACGCATACGCCCTTTTTGGCCAAGCAAGCAAGCGGGCAATGCAAATCTGCACTACAAAGAAGTATCACTTCCCACCGGTCAAAAGGGACATCCACAAAATGTGTAAAAACCAGAAAGGCAAGACAGGCCCTGGAGAACAGGGAGCCTTGTTATGCTGATGGGCGGGATGTAAGTTGCCAACTGCCTCACTGGAGGAGTGCACTGTGATCCCTAAAACAAGTAAACAACAGAGCTCCAGAGCCAAGGGCACTTCCGGTCTAGGGAATATACCTTGGGAAAACTGAAAATCCATAAGACAGAGCCACCCCCAAATTGAGGGCTGCACTGCTTACAGGAACCTCAACCTGGGTACACCTGAAATATCCCAGGAAATATAAAAATGGTTCCAAACATTGTGGAACTTACGTACGATGGAATATCCCTCAGCCACGAAATCAATGTCATAAGACCAGTAGCAGCAAAATGAGTGGATTCAGGTACGATGATTCTAAGTGAAAGAAGTCACACAGGAAAAGAAACTTATCATAAGATATCACTTAGGAAGATCCTGTAAACATGGCTACACATGAACTGAGTTAGGCAAGAGAACAGAGTCTCACATTTAGAAAACAGTCTTATGCCTGCTTAAGGGGGAAGGAGAGGTGGGGTGATGCATCAAACCCGAGTTTGATATAAGCACAGGTACCGTTCCAAAAACCAACTATGGAATAGACAAGACCTACACCTTCCTCAGTGAAAGGGACTCAAAACCCCATATTTCCCGCAGAGGAATAGATCTGACTAGTAAGAATCTTAAAACCTATGTATTGATATGTCTCCGTAAGGGAATCAAGTGTGTCTAGACTGGCATAAACATGGCCGCGAGAATCAGCTCAAACCCACTCTAAAAAGGAATTTCAAAAACAGAACAAAGAAACAGGGAAATTCTTTACAATTCCTTCAGGGTCTCTGATGCAACCTGGAATGACCCTATCTACAATGACAGCTGGATGTGGCATAAGGCTGGACACTTGCGACTGAGAGGATTGGTGAGATTGGGTGAGCAAATGCAGACCCTTTAAAGCAATAATGCATGGCACCCATTCCATGGGTCCCAGCTCTCCAGGTGGAAGGGAATATTACTACAGCTATAACGTGTATGGGAAACCTAGAGAATGGACACACTGTGAATACGAAAGGTTTCTAAAACTCAAAGAAGAGCCCCTCTCCTGGTGCTCCGGTTTGACTTCCCAACTGCTTTCCTATCAATCTCCCAACTTGGAGAGACAGCCCCTTTAAGCTCCTGGTTCGCACAGGTTGCCAATTTGGCAGAGGATGAAAGGGAAGACGGAGAACCAATGAGAGAGTAGCTGCTAGGCATTTGGATGGGCACATGTCACTCTAATTTCCCGGCAGGAAGAAGAATGAACCAAAGTCTCAGCCACCCACCGGGAACCAGTAGAGGTCCTGAACCAAAAGTTTGGACTTGTGTTCAGCTCACAAGAAACGAGTTGAAAAATGGAGCTCAGGGGCACAGCAATTCACAAACTGGCAGAGTAATCAAGGCCAACTATCGTCCAAAAATCTGTTGAGGGAAGGCAACGAGGCGGACTTGAAAGCGAGGCAGAATAGCAGGAAACAGATTTCAAGAGGTACGTTGGAATCGCCTGTAAAGCACAGGAAGAGGGGCACAACTTCGACAATGATGCACTTGGCCAAAAAGGGCGTATGCGTTTTCTCCTGAATATATTCAGGAGAAAACGCATACGCCCTTTTTGGCCAAGCAAGCAAGCGCGCAATGCAAATCTGCACTACAAAGAAGTATCACTTCCCACCGGTCAAAAGGGACATCCACAAAATGTGTAAAAACCAGAAAGGCAAGACAGGCCCTGGAGAACAGGGAGCCTTGTTATGCTGATGGGCGGGATGTAAGTTGCCAACTGCCTCACTGGAGGAGTGCATTGTATTCCCTAAAACAAGTAAACAACAGAGTTACAGAGCCAAGGGCACGTCCAGTCTAGGGAATATACCTTGGGAAAACTGAAAATCCATAAGACAGAGCCACCCCCAAATTGAGGGCTGCACTGCTTACAGGAACCTCAACCTGGGTACACCTGAAATATCCCAGGCAATATAAAAATGGTTCCAAACATTGTGGAACTTACGTACGATGGAATATCCCTCAGCCACGAAATCAATGTCATAAGACCAGTAGCAACAAAATGAGTGGATTCTGGTACGATGATTCTAAGTGAAAGAAGTCACACAGGAAAAGAAACTTATCATAAGATATCACTTAGGAAGATCCTGTAAACATGGCTACACATGAACTGAGTTAGGCAAGAGAACAGAGTCTCACATTTAGAAAACACTCTTATGCCTGCTTAAGGGGGAAGGAGAGGTGGGGTGATGCATCAAACCAGATTTTGATATAAGCACAGGTACCGTTCCAAAAACCAACTATGGAATAGACAAGACCTACACCTTCCTCAGTGAAAGGGACTCAAAACCCCGTATTTCCCGCAGAGGAATAGATCTGACTAGTAAGAATCTTAAAACCTATGTGTTGATATGTCTCCCTAAGGGAATCAAGTGTGTCTAGACTGGCATAAATATGGCAGCGAGAATCAGCTCAAACCCACTCTAACAAGGAATTTCAAAAACAGAACAAAAAAACAGGGAAATTCTTTACAATTCCTTCAGGGTCTCTGATGCAACCTGGAATGACCCTATCTACAATGACAGCTGGATGTGGCATAAGGCTGGACACTTGGGACTGAGAGGATTGGTGAGATTGGGTGAGCAAATGCAGACCCTTTAAAGTAATAATGCATGGCACCCATTCCATGGGTCCCAGCTCTCCAGGTGGAAGGGAATATTAATACAGCTATAACGTGTACGGGAAACCTAGAGAATGGACACACTGTGAATACGAAAGGTTTCTAAAACTCAACGAAGAGCCCCTCTCCTGGTGCTCCGGTTTGACTTTCCAACTGCTTTCCTATCAATCTCCCAACTTGGAGAGACAGCCCCTTTAAGCTCCTGGTTCGCACAGGTTGCCAATTTGGCAGAGGATGAAAGGGAAGAGGGAGAACCAATGAGGGAGTAGCTGTTAGGCATTTGGATGGGCACATGTCTCTCTAATTTCCCGGCAGGAAGAAGAATTAACCAAAGTCTCAGCCAACCACCGGGAACCAGTATAGGTCCTGAACCAAAAGTTTGGACTTGCGTTCAGCTCACAAAAAACGAGTTGAAAAATGGAGCTCAGGGGCACAGCAATTCACAAACTGGCAGAGTAATCAAGTCCAACTATCGTCCAAAAATCTGTTGAGGGAAGGCAACGAGGTGGACTTGAAAGCGAGGCAGAATAGCAGGAAACAGATTTCAAGAGGTACGTTGGAATCGCCTGTAAAGCACAGGAAGAGGGGCACAACTTCGACAATGATGCACTTGGCCAAAAAGGGCGTATGCATTTTCTCCTGAATATATTCAGGAGAAAACGCATACGCCCTTTTTGGCCAAGCAAGAAAGCGGGCAATGCAAATCTGCACTACAAAGAAGTATCACTTCCCACCGTTCAAAAGGGACATCCACAAAATGTGTAAAAACCAGAAAGGCAAGACAGGCCCTGGAGAACAGGGAGCCTTGTTATGCTGATGGGCGGGATGTAAGTTGCCAACTGCCTCACTGGAGGAGTGCATTGTGTTCTCTAAAACAAGTAAACAACAGAGCTCCAGAGCCAAGGGCACTTCCAGTCTAGGGAATATACCTTGGGAAAACTGAAAATCCATAAGACAGAGCAACCCCCAAATTCAGGGCTGCACTGCTTACAGGAACCTCAACCTGGGTACACCTGAAATATCCCAGGAAATATAAAAATGGTTCCAAACATTGTGGAACTTACGTACGATGGAAAATCCCTCAGCCACGAAATCAATGTCATAAGACCAGTAGCAGCAAAATGAGTGGATTCAGGTACGATGATTCTAAGTGAAAGAAGTCACACAGGAAAAGAAACTTATCATAAGATATCACTTAGGAAGATCCTGTAAACATGGCTACACATGAACTGAGTTAGGCAAGAGAACAGAGTCTCACATTTAGAAAACACTCTTATGCCTGCTTAAGGGGGAAGGAGAGGTGGGGTGATGCATCAAACCAGAGTTTGATATAAGCACAGGTACCGTTCCAAAAACCAACTATGGAATAGACAAGACCTACACCTTCCTCAGTGAAAGGCACTCAGAACCCCATATTTCCCGCAGAGGAATAGATCTGACTAGTAAGAATCTTAAAACCTATGTATTGATATGTCTCCGTAAGGGAATCAAGTGTGTCTAGACTGGCATAAACATGGCCGCGAGAATCAGCTCAAACCCACTCTAAAAAGGAATTTCAAAAACAGAACAAAGAAACAGGGAAATTCTTTACAATTCCTTCAGGGTCTCTGATGCAACCTGGAATGACCCTATCTACAATGACAGCTGGATGTGGCATAAGGCTGGACACTTGGGACTGAGAGGATTGGTGAGATTGGGTGAGCAAATGCAGACCCTTTAAAGCAATAATGCATGGCACCCATTCCATGGGTCCCAGCTCTCCAGGTGGAAGGGAATATTACTACAGCTATAACGTGTATGGGAAACCTAGAGAATGGACACACTGTGAATACGAAAGGTTTCTAAAACTCAAAGAAGAGCCCCTCTCCTGGTGCTCTGGTTTGACTTTCCAACTGCTTTCCTATCAATCTCCCAACTTGGAGAGACAGCCCCTTTAAGCTCCTGGTTCGCACAGGTTGCCAATTTGGCAGAGGATGAAAGGGAAGAGGGAGAACCAATGAGGGAGTAGCTGTTAGGCATTTGGATGGGCACATGTCTCTCTAATTTCCCGGCAGGAAGAAGAATTAACCAAAGTCTCAGCCAACCACCGGGAACCAGTATAGGTCCTGAACCAAAAGTTTGGACTTGCGTTCAGCTCACAAAAAACGAGTTGAAAAATGGAGCTCAGGGGCACAGCAATTCACAAACTGGCAGAGTAATCAAGTCCAACTATCGTCCAAAAATCTGTTGAGGGAAGGCAACGAGGTGGACTTGAAAGCGAGGCAGAATAGCAGGAAACAGATTTCAAGAGGTACGTTGGAATCGCCTGTAAAGCACAGGAAGAGGGGCACAACTTCGACAATGATGCACTTGGCCAAAAAGGGCGTATGCATTTTCTCCTGAATATATTCAGGAGAAAACGCATACGCCCTTTTTGGCCAAGCAAGAAAGCGGGCAATGCAAATCTGCACTACAAAGAAGTATCACTTCCCACCGTTCAAAAGGGACATCCACAAAATGTGTAAAAACCAGAAAGGCAAGACAGGCCCTGGAGAACAGGGAGCCTTGTTATGCTGATGGGCGGGATGTAAGTTGCCAACTGCCTCACTGGAGGAGTGCATTGTATTCCATAAAACAAGTAAACAACAGAGTTACAGAGCCAAGGGCACGTCCAGTCTAGGGAATATACCTTGGGAAAACTGAAAATCCATAAGACAGAGCCACCCCCAAATTGAGGGCTGCACTGCTTACAGGAACCTCAACCTGGGTACACCTGAAATATCCCAGGAAATATAAAAATGGTTCCAAACATTGTGGAACTTACGTACGATGGAATATCCCTCAGCCACGAAATCAATGTCATAAGACCAGTAGCAGCAAAATGAGTGGATTCAGGTACGATGATTCTAAGTGAAAGAAGTCACACAGGAAAAGAAACTTATCATAAGATATCACTTAGGAAGATCCTGTAAACATGGCTACACATGAACTGAGTTAGGCAAGAGAACAGAGTCTCACATTTAGAAAACACTCTTATGCCTGCTTAAGGGGGAAGGAGAGGTGGGGTGATGCATCAAACCAGATTTTGATATAAGCACAGGTACCGTTCCAAAAACCAACTATGGAATAGACAAGACCTACACCTTCCTCAGTGAAAGGGACTCAAAACCCCATATTTCCCGCAGAGGAATAGATATGACTAGTAAGAATCTTAAAACCTATGTGTTGATATGTCTCCCTAAGGGAATCAAGTGTGTCTAGACTGGCATAAATATGGCAGCGAGAATCAGCTCAAACCCACTCTAACAAGGAATTTCAAAAACAGAACAAAGAAACAGGGAAATTCTTTACAATTCCTTCAGGGTCTCTGATGCAACCTGGAATGACCCTATCTACAATGACAGCTGGATGTGGCATAAGGCTGGACACTTGGGACTGAGAGGATTGGTGACATTGGGTGAGCAAATGCAGACCCTTTAAAGCAATAATGCATGGCACCCATTCCATGGGTCCCAGCTCTCCAGGTGGAAGGGAATATTAATACAGCTATAACGTGTACGGGAAACCTAGAGAATGGACACACTGTGAATACGAAAGGTTTCTAAAACTCAACGAAGAGCCCCTCTCCTGGTGCTCCGGTTTGACTTTCCAACTGCTTTCCTATCAATCTCCCAACTTGGAGAGACAGCCCCTTTAAGCTCCTGGTTCGCACAGGTTGCCAATTTGGCAGAGGATGAAAGGGAAGAGGGAGAACCAATGAGAGAGTAGCTGTTAGGCATTTGGATGGGCACATGTCTCTCTAATTTCCCGGCAGGAAGAAGAATTAACCAAAGTCTCAGCCAACCACCGGGAACCAGTATAGGTCCTGAACCAAAAGTTTGGACTTGCGTTCAGCTCACAAAAAACGAGTTGAAAAATGGAGCTCAGGGGCACAGCAATTCACAAACTGGCAGAGTAATCAAGGCCAACTATCGTCCAAAAATCTGTTGAGGGAAGGCAACGAGGCGGACTTGAAAGCGAGGCAGAATAGCAGGAAACAGATTTCAAGAGGTACGTTGGAATCGCCTGTAAAGCACAGGAAGAGGGGCACAACTTCGACAATGATGCACTTGGCCAAAAAGGGCGTATGCGTTTTCTCCTGAATATATTCAGGAGAAAACGCATACGCCCTTTTTGGCCAAGCAAGCAAGCGCGCAATGCAAATCTGCACTACAAAGAAGTATCACTTCCCACCGGTCAAAAGGGACATCCACAAAATGTGTAAAAACCAGAAAGGCAAGACAGGCCCTGGAGAACAGGGAGCCTTGTTATGCTGATGGGCGGGATGTAAGTTGCCAACTGCCTCACTGGAGGAGTGCATTGTATTCCCTAAAACAAGTAAACAACAGAGTTACAGAGCCAAGGGCACGTCCAGTCTAGGGAATATACCTTGGGAAAACTGAAAATCCATAAGACAGAGCCACCCCCAAATTGAGGGCTGCACTGCTTACAGGAACCTCAACCTGGGTACACCTGAAATATCCCAGGCAATATAAAAATGGTTCCAAACATTGTGGAACTTACGTACGATGGAATATCCCTCAGCCACGAAATCAATGTCATAAGACCAGTAGCAACAAAATGAGTGGATTCTGGTACGATGATTCTAAGTGAAAGAAGTCACACAGGAAAAGAAACTTATCATAAGATATCACTTAGGAAGATCCTGTAAACATGGCTACACATGAACTGAGTTAGGCAAGAGAACAGAGTCTCACATTTAGAAAACACTCTTATGCCTGCTTAAGGGGGAAGGAGAGGTGGGGTGATGCATCAAACCAGATTTTGATATAAGCACAGGTACCGTTCCAAAAACCAACTATGGAATAGACAAGACCTACACCTTCCTCAGTGAAAGGGACTCAAAACCCCGTATTTCCCGCAGAGGAATAGATCTGACTAGTAAGAATCTTAAAACCTATGTGTTGATATGTCTCCCTAAGGGAATCAAGTGTGTCTAGACTGGCATAAATATGGCAGCGAGAATCAGCTCAAACCCACTCTAACAAGGAATTTCAAAAACAGAACAAAAAAACAGGGAAATTCTTTACAATTCCTTCAGGGTCTCTGATGCAACCTGGAATGACCCTATCTACAATGACAGCTGGATGTGGCATAAGGCTGGACACTTGGGACTGAGAGGATTGGTGAGATTGGGTGAGCAAATGCAGACCCTTTAAAGTAATAATGCATGGCACCCATTCCATGGGTCCCAGCTCTCCAGGTGGAAGGGAATATTAATACAGCTATAACGTGTACGGGAAACCTAGAGAATGGACACACTGTGAATACGAAAGGTTTCTAAAACTCAACGAAGAGCCCCTCTCCTGGTGCTCCGGTTTGACTTTCCAACTGCTTTCCTATCAATCTCCCAACTTGGAGAGACAGCCCCTTTAAGCTCCTGGTTCGCACAGGTTGCCAATTTGGCAGAGGATGAAAGGGAAGAGGGAGAACCAATGAGGGAGTAGCTGTTAGGCATTTGGATGGGCACATGTCTCTCTAATTTCCCGGCAGGAAGAAGAATTAACCAAAGTCTCAGCCAACCACCGGGAACCAGTATAGGTCCTGAACCAAAAGTTTGGACTTGCGTTCAGCTCACAAAAAACGAGTTGAAAAATGGAGCTCAGGGGCACAGCAATTCACAAACTGGCAGAGTAATCAAGTCCAACTATCGTCCAAAAATCTGTTGAGGGAAGGCAACGAGGTGGACTTGAAAGCGAGGCAGAATAGCAGGAAACAGATTTCAAGAGGTACGTTGGAATCGCCTGTAAAGCACAGGAAGAGGGGCACAACTTCGACAATGATGCACTTGGCCAAAAAGGGCGTATGCATTTTCTCCTGAATATATTCAGGAGAAAACGCATACGCCCTTTTTGGCCAAGCAAGAAAGCGGGCAATGCAAATCTGCACTACAAAGAAGTATCACTTCCCACCGTTCAAAAGGGACATCCACAAAATGTGTAAAAACCAGAAAGGCAAGACAGGCCCTGGAGAACAGGGAGCCTTGTTATGCTGATGGGCGGGATGTAAGTTGCCAACTGCCTCACTGGAGGAGTGCATTGTGTTCTCTAAAACAAGTAAACAACAGAGCTCCAGAGCCAAGGGCACTTCCAGTCTAGGGAATATACCTTGGGAAAACTGAAAATCCATAAGACAGAGCAACCCCCAAATTCAGGGCTGCACTGCTTACAGGAACCTCAACCTGGGTACACCTGAAATATCCCAGGAAATATAAAAATGGTTCCAAACATTGTGGAACTTACGTACGATGGAAAATCCCTCAGCCACGAAATCAATGTCATAAGACCAGTAGCAGCAAAATGAGTGGATTCAGGTACGATGATTCTAAGTGAAAGAAGTCACACAGGAAAAGAAACTTATCATAAGATATCACTTAGGAAGATCCTGTAAACATGGCTACACATGAACTGAGTTAGGCAAGAGAACAGAGTCTCACATTTAGAAAACACTCTTATGCCTGCTTAAGGGGGAAGGAGAGGTGGGGTGATGCATCAAACCAGAGTTTGATATAAGCACAGGTACCGTTCCAAAAACCAACTATGGAATAGACAAGACCTACACCTTCCTCAGTGAAAGGCACTCAGAACCCCATATTTCCCGCAGAGGAATAGATCTGACTAGTAAGAATCTTAAAACCTATGTATTGATATGTCTCCGTAAGGGAATCAAGTGTGTCTAGACTGGCATAAACATGGCCGCGAGAATCAGCTCAAACCCACTCTAAAAAGGAATTTCAAAAACAGAACAAAGAAACAGGGAAATTCTTTACAATTCCTTCAGGGTCTCTGATGCAACCTGGAATGACCCTATCTACAATGACAGCTGGATGTGGCATAAGGCTGGACACTTGGGACTGAGAGGATTGGTGAGATTGGGTGAGCAAATGCAGACCCTTTAAAGCAATAATGCATGGCACCCATTCCATGGGTCCCAGCTCTCCAGGTGGAAGGGAATATTACTACAGCTATAACGTGTATGGGAAACCTAGAGAATGGACACACTGTGAATACGAAAGGTTTCTAAAACTCAAAGAAGAGCCCCTCTCCTGGTGCTCTGGTTTGACTTTCCAACTGCTTTCCTATCAATCTCCCAACTTGGAGAGACAGCCCCTTTAAGCTCCTGGTTCGCACAGGTTGCCAATTTGGCAGAGGATGAAAGGGAAGAGGGAGAACCAATGAGGGAGTAGCTGTTAGGCATTTGGATGGGCACATGTCTCTCTAATTTCCCGGCAGGAAGAAGAATTAACCAAAGTCTCAGCCAACCACCGGGAACCAGTATAGGTCCTGAACCAAAAGTTTGGACTTGCGTTCAGCTCACAAAAAACGAGTTGAAAAATGGAGCTCAGGGGCACAGCAATTCACAAACTGGCAGAGTAATCAAGTCCAACTATCGTCCAAAAATCTGTTGAGGGAAGGCAACGAGGTGGACTTGAAAGCGAGGCAGAATAGCAGGAAACAGATTTCAAGAGGTACGTTGGAATCGCCTGTAAAGCACAGGAAGAGGGGCACAACTTCGACAATGATGCACTTGGCCAAAAAGGGCGTATGCATTTTCTCCTGAATATATTCAGGAGAAAACGCATACGCCCTTTTTGGCCAAGCAAGAAAGCGGGCAATGCAAATCTGCACTACAAAGAAGTATCACTTCCCACCGTTCAAAAGGGACATCCACAAAATGTGTAAAAACCAGAAAGGCAAGACAGGCCCTGGAGAACAGGGAGCCTTGTTATGCTGATGGGCGGGATGTAAGTTGCCAACTGCCTCACTGGAGGAGTGCATTGTATTCCATAAAACAAGTAAACAACAGAGTTACAGAGCCAAGGGCACGTCCAGTCTAGGGAATATACCTTGGGAAAACTGAAAATCCATAAGACAGAGCCACCCCCAAATTGAGGGCTGCACTGCTTACAGGAACCTCAACCTGGGTACACCTGAAATATCCCAGGAAATATAAAAATGGTTCCAAACATTGTGGAACTTACGTACGATGGAATATCCCTCAGCCACGAAATCAATGTCATAAGACCAGTAGCAGCAAAATGAGTGGATTCAGGTACGATGATTCTAAGTGAAAGAAGTCACACAGGAAAAGAAACTTATCATAAGATATCACTTAGGAAGATCCTGTAAACATGGCTACACATGAACTGAGTTAGGCAAGAGAACAGAGTCTCACATTTAGAAAACACTCTTATGCCTGCTTAAGGGGGAAGGAGAGGTGGGGTGATGCATCAAACCAGATTTTGATATAAGCACAGGTACCGTTCCAAAAACCAACTATGGAATAGACAAGACCTACACCTTCCTCAGTGAAAGGGACTCAAAACCCCATATTTCCCGCAGAGGAATAGATATGACTAGTAAGAATCTTAAAACCTATGTGTTGATATGTCTCCCTAAGGGAATCAAGTGTGTCTAGACTGGCATAAATATGGCAGCGAGAATCAGCTCAAACCCACTCTAACAAGGAATTTCAAAAACAGAACAAAGAAACAGGGAAATTCTTTACAATTCCTTCAGGGTCTCTGATGCAACCTGGAATGACCCTATCTACAATGACAGCTGGATGTGGCATAAGGCTGGACACTTGGGACTGAGAGGATTGGTGACATTGGGTGAGCAAATGCAGACCCTTTAAAGCAATAATGCATGGCACCCATTCCATGGGTCCCAGCTCTCCAGGTGGAAGGGAATATTAATACAGCTATAACGTGTACGGGAAACCTAGAGAATGGACACACTGTGAATACGAAAGGTTTCTAAAACTCAACGAAGAGCCCCTCTCCTGGTGCTCCGGTTTGACTTTCCAACTGCTTTCCTATCAATCTCCCAACTTGGAGAGACAGCCCCTTTAAGCTCCTGGTTCGCACAGGTTGCCAATTTGGCAGAGGATGAAAGGGAAGAGGGAGAACCAATGAGAGAGTAGCTGTTAGGCATTTGGATGGGCACATGTCTCTCTAATTTCCCGGCAGGAAGAAGAATTAACCAAAGTCTCAGCCAACCACCGGGAACCAGTATAGGTCCTGAACCAAAAGTTTGGACTTGCGTTCAGCTCACAAAAAACGAGTTGAAAAATGGAGCTCAGGGGCACAGCAATTCACAAACTGGCAGAGTAATCAAGTCCAACTATCGTCCAAAAATCTGTTGAGGGAAGGCAACGAGGTGGACTTGAAAGCGAGGCAGAATAGCAGGAAACAGATTTCAAGAGGTACGTTGGAATCGCCTGTAAAGCACAGGAAGAGGGGCACAACTTCGACAATGATGCACTTGGCCAAAAAGGGCGTATGCATTTTCTCCTGAATATATTCAGGAGAAAACGCATACGCCCTTTTTGGCCAAGCAAGAAAGCGGGCAATGCAAATCTGCACTACAAAGAAGTATCACTTCCCACCGTTCAAAAGGGACATCCACAAAATGTGTAAAAACCAGAAAGGCAAGACAGGCCCTGGAGAACAGGGAGCCTTGTTATGCTGATGGGCGGGATGTAAGTTGCCAACTGCCTCACTGGAGGAGTGCATTGTGTTCCCTAAAACAAGTAAACAACAGAGCTCCAGAGCCAAGGGCACTTCCAGTCTAGGGAATATACCTTGGGAAAACTGAAAATCCATAAGACAGAGCCACCCCCAAATTGAGGGCTGCACTGCTTACAGGAACCTCAACCTGGGTACACCTGAAATATCCCAGGAAATATAAAAATGGTTCCAAACATTGTGGAACTTACGTACGATGGAATATCCCTCAGCCACGAAATCAATGTCATAAGACCAGTAGCAGCAAAATGAGTGGATTCAGGTACGATGATTCTAAGTGAAAGAAGTCACACAGGAAAAGAAACTTATCATAAGATATCACTTAGGAAGATCCTGTAAACATGGCTACACATGAACTGAGTTAGGCAAGAGAACAGAGTCTCACATTTAGAAAACACTCTTATGCCTGCTTAAGGGGGAAGGAGAGGTGGGGTGATGCATCAAACCAGAGTTTGATATAAGCACAGGTACCGTTCCAAAAACCAACTATGGAATAGACAAGACCTACACCTTCCTCAGTGAAAGGCACTCAGAACCCCATATTTCCCGCAGAGGAATAGATCTGACTAGTAAGAATCTTAAAACCTATGTATTGATATGTCTCCGTAAGGGAATCAAGTGTGTCTAGACTGGCATAAACATGGCCGCGAGAATCAGCTCAAACCCACTCTAAAAAGGAATTTCAAAAACAGAACAAAGAAACAGGGAAATTCTTTACAATTCCTTCAGGGTCTCTGATGCAACCTGGAATGACCCTATCTACAATGACAGCTGGATGTGGCATAAGGCTGGACACTTGGAACTGAGAGGATTGGTGAGATTGGGTGAGCAAATGCAGACCCTTTAAAGCAATAATGCATGGCACCCATTCCATGGGCCCCAGCTCTCCAGGTGGAAGGGAATATTACTACAGCTATAACGTGTATGGGAAACCTAGAGAATGGACACACTGTGAATACGAAAGGTTTCTAAAACTCAACGAAGTGCCCCTCTCCTGGTGCTCCGGTTTGACTTTCCAACTGCTTTCCTATCAATCTCCCAACTTGGAGAGACAGCCCCTTTAAGCTCCTGGTTCGCACAGGTTGCCAATTTGGCAGAGGATGAAAGGGAAGAGGGAGAACCAATGAGAGAGTAGCTGTTAGGCATTTGGATGGGAACATGTCTCTCTAATTTCCCGGCAGGAAGAAGAATGAACCAAAGTCTCAGCCACCCACCGGGAACCAGTAGAGGTCCTGAACCAAAAGTTTGGACTTGCGTTCAGCTCACAAAAAACGAGTTGAAAAATGGAGCTCAGGGGCACAGCAATTCACAAACTGGCAGAGTAATCAAGGCCAACTATCGTCCAAAAATCTGTTGAGGGAAGGCAACGAGGCGGACTTGAAAGCGAGGCAGAATAGCAGGAAACAGATTTCAAGAGGTACGTTGGAATCGCCTGTAAAGCACAGGAAGAGGGGCACAACTTCGACAAAGATGCACTTGGCCAAAAAGGGCGTATGCGTTTTCTCCTGAATATATTCAGGAGAAAACGCATACGCCCTTTTTGGCCAAGCAAGCAAGCGGGCAATGCAAATCTGCACTACAAAGAAGTATCACTTCCCACCGGTCAAAAGGGACATCCACAAAATGTGTAAAAACCAGAAAGGCAAGACAGGCCCTGGAGAACAGGGAGTCTTGTTATGCTGATGGGCGGGATGTAAGTTGCCAACTGCCTCACTGGAGGAGTGCACTGTGTTCCCTAAAACAAGTAAACAACAGAGCTCCAGAGCCAAGGGCACGTCCAGTCTAGGGAATATACCTTGGGAAAACTGAAAATCCATAAGACAGAGCCACCCCCAAATTGAGGGCTGCACTGCTTACAGGAACCTCAACCTGGGTACACCTGAAATATCCCAGGAAATATAAAAATGGTTCCAAACATTGTGGAACTTACGTACGATGGAATATCCCTCAGCCACGAAATCAATGTCATAAGACCAGTAGCAGCAAAATGAGTGGATTCAGGTACGATGATTCTAAGTGAAAGAAGTCACACAGGAAAAGAAACTTATCATAAGATATCACTTAGGAAGATCCTGTAAACATGGCTACACATGAACTGAGTTAGGCAAGAGAACTGAGTCTCACATTTAGAAAACACTCTTATGCCTGCTTAAGGGGGAAGGAGAGGTGGGGTGATGCATCAAACCAGAGTTTGATATAAGCACAGGTACCGTTCCAAAAACCAACTATGGAATAGACAAGACCTACACCTTCCTCAGTGAAAAGGACTCAAAACCCCTTATTTCCCGCAGAGGAATAGATCTGACTAGTAAGAATCTTAAAACCTATGTATTGATATGTCTCCGTAAGGGAATCAAGTGTGTCTAGACTGGCATAAACATGGCCGCGAGAATCAGCTCAAACCCACTCTAAAAAGGAATTTCAAAAACAGAACAAAGAAACAGGGAAATTCTTTACAATTCCTTCAGGGTCTCGGATGCAACCTTGAATGACCCTATCTACAATGACAGCTGGATGTGGCATAAGACTGGACACTTGGGACTGAGAGGATTGGTGAGATTGGGTGAGCAAATGCAGACACTTTAAAGCAATATTGCATGGCACACATTCCATGAGTCCCAGCTCTCCAGGTGGAAGGGAATATTACTACAGCTATAACGTGTACGGGAAACCTAGAGAATGGACACACTGTGAATACGAAAGTTTTCTAAAACTCAACGAAGAGCCCCTCTCCTGGTGCTCCGGTTTGACTTTCCAACTGCTTTCCTATCAATCTCCCAACTTGGAGAGACAGCCCCTTTAAGCTCCTGGTTCGCACAGGTTGCCAATTTGGCAGAGGATGAAAGGGAAGAGGGAGAACCAATGAGAGAGTAGCTGTTAGGCATTTGGATGGGCACATGTCACTCTAATTTCCCGGCAGGAAGAAGAATGAACCAAAGTCTCAGCCACCCACCGGGAACCAGTAGAGGTCCTGAACCAAAAGTTTGGACTTGCGTTCAGCTCACAAAAAACGAGTTGAAAAATGGAGCTCAGGGGCACAGCAATTCACAAACTGGCAGAGTAATCAAGTCCAACTATCGTCCAAAAATCTGTTGAGGGAAGGCAACAAGGCGGACTTGAAAGTGAGGCAGAATAGCAGGAAACAGATTTCAAGAGGTACGTTGGAATCGCCTGTAAAGCACAGGAAGAGGGGCACAACTTCGACAATGTTGCACTTGGCCAAAAAGGGCGTATGCGTTTTCTCCTGAATATATTCAGGAGAAAACGCATACGCCCTTTTTGGCCAAGCAAGCAAGCGGGCAATGCAAATCTGCACTACAAAGAAGTATCACTTCCCACCGGTCAAAAGGGACATCCACAAAATGTGTAAAAACCAGAAAGGCAAGACAGGCCCTGGAGAGCAGGGAGCCTTTTTATGCTGATGGGCGGGATGTAAGTTGCCAACTGCCTCACTGGAGGAGTGCATTGTGTTCCCTAAAACAAGTAAACAACAGAGCTACAGAGCCAAGGGCACTTCCGGTCTAGGGAATATACCTTGGGAAAACTGAAAATCCATAAGACAGAGCCACCCCCAAATTGAGGGCTGCACTGCTTACAGGAACCTCAACCTGGGTACACCTGAAATATCCCAGGAAATATAAAAATGGTTCCAAACATTGTGGAACTTACGTACGATGGAATATCCCTCAGCCACGAAATCAATGTCATAAGACCAGTAGCAGCAAAATGAGTGGATTCAGGTACGATGATTCTAAGTGAAAGAAGTCACACAGGAAAAGAAACTTATCATAAGATATCACTTAGGAAGATCCTGTAAACATGGCTACACATGAACTGAGTTAGGCAAGAGAACAGAGTCTCACATTTAGAAAACACTCTTATGCCTGCTTAAGGGGGAAGGAGAGGTGGGGTGATGCATCAAACCAGAGTTTGATATAAGCACAGGTACCGTTCCAAAAACCAACTATGGAATAGACAAGACCTACACCTTCCTCAGTGAAAGGGACTCAAAACCCCATATTTCCCGCAGAGGAATTGATCTGACTAGTAAGAATCTTAAAACTTATGTATTGATATGTCTCCGTAAGGGAATCAAGTGTGTCTAGACTGGCATAAACATGGGCGCGAGAATCAGCTCAAACCCACTCTAAAAAGGAATTTCAAAAACAGAACAAAGAAACAGGGAAATTCTTTACAATTCCTTCAGGGTCTCGGATGCAACCTTGAATGACCCTATCTACAATGACAGCTGGATGTGGCATAAGACTGGACACTTGGGACTGAGAGGATTGGTGAGATTGGGTGAGCAAATGCAGACACTTTAAAGCAATATTGCATGGCACCCATTCCATGAGTCCCAGCTCTCCAGGTGGAAGGGAATATTACTACAGCTATAACGTGTACGGGAAACCTAGAGAATGGACACACTGTGAATACGAAAGTTTTCTAAAACTCAACGAAGAGCCCCTCTCCTGGTGCTCCGGTTTGACTTTGCAACTGCTTTCCTATCAATCTCCCAACTTGGAGAGACAGCCCCTTTAAGCTCCTGGTTCGCACAGGTTGCCAATTTGGCAGAGGATGAAAGGGAAGAGGGAGAACCAATGAGAGAGTAGCTGTTAGGCATTTGGATGGGCACATGTCACTCTAATTTCCCGGCAGGAAGAAGAATGAACCAAAGTCTCAGCCACCCACCGGGAACCAGTAGAGGTCCTGAACCAAAAGTTTGGACTTGCGTTCAGCTCACAAAAAACGAGTTGAAAAATGGAGCTCAGGGGCACAGCAATTCACAAACTGGCAGAGTAATCAAGTCCAACTATCGTCCAAAAATCTGTTGAGGGAAGGCAACGAGGCGGACTTGAAAGTGAGGCAGAATAGCAGGAAACAGATTTCAAGAGGTACGTTGGAATCGCCTGTAAAGCACAGGAAGAGGGGCACAACTTCGACAATGATGCACTTGGCCAAAAAGGGCGTATGCGTTTTCTCCTGAATATATTCAGGAGAAAACGCATACGCCCTTTTTGGCCAAGCAAGCAAGCGGGCAATGCAAATCTGCACTACAAAGAAGTATCACTTCCCACCGGTCAAAAGGGACATCCACAAAATGTGTAAAAACCAGAAAGGCAAGACAGGCCCTGGAGAGCAGGGAGCCTTTTTATGCTGATGGGCGGGATGTAAGTTGCCAACTGCCTCACTGGAGGAGTGCATTGTGTTCCCTAAAACAAGTAAACAACAGAGCTACAGAGCCAAGGGCACTTCCGGTCTAGGGAATATACCTTGGGAAAACTGAAAATCCATAAGACAGAGCCACCCCCAAATTGAGGGCTGCACTGCTTACAGGAACCTCAACCTGGGTACACCTGAAATATCCCAGGAAATATAAAAATGGTTCCAAACATTGTGGAACTTACGTACGATGGAATATCCCTCAGCCACGAAATCAATGTCATAAGACCAGTAGCAGCAAAATGAGTGGATTCAGGTACGATGATTCTAAGGGAAAGAAGTCACACAGGAAAAGAAACTTATCATAAGATATCACTTAGGAAGATCCTGTAAACATGGCTACACATGAACTGAGTTAGGCAAGAGAACAGAGTCTCACATTTAGAAAACACTCTTATGCCTGCTTAAGGGGGAAGGAGAGGTGGGGTGATGCATCAAACCAGAGTTTGATATAAGCACAGGTACCGTTCCAAAAACCAACTATGGAATAGACAAGACCTACACCTTCCTCAGTGAAAGGGACTCAAAACCCCATATTTCCCGCAGAGGAATTGATCTGACTAGTAAGAATCTTAAAACTTATGTATTGATATGTCTCCGTAAGGGAATCAAGTGTGTCTAGACTGGCATAAACATGGGCGCGAGAATCAGCTCAAACCCACTCTAAAAAGGAATTTCAAAAACAGAACAAAGAAACAGGGAAATTCTTTACAATTCCTTCAGGGTCTCTGATGCAACCTGGAATGACCCTATCTACAATGACAGCTGGATGTGGCATAAGGCTGGACACTTGGGACTGAGAGGATTGGTGAGATTGGGTGAGCAAATGCAGACCCTTTAAAGCAATAATGCATGGCACCCATTCCATGGGTCCCAGCTCTCCAGGTGGAAGGGGATATTACTACAGCTATAACGTGTACGGGAAACCTAGAGAATGGACACACTGTGAATACGAAAGTTTTCTAAAACTCATCGAAGAGCCCCTCTCCTGGTGCTCTGGTTTGACTTTCCAACTGCTTTCCTATCAATCTCCCAACTTGGAGAGACAGCCCCTTTAAGCTCCTGGTTCGCACAGGTTGCCAATTTGGCAGAGGATGAAAGGGAAGAGGGAGAACCAATGAGAGAGTAGCTGTTAGGCATTTGGATGGGCACATGTCACTCTAATTTCCCGGCAGGAAGAAGAATGAACCAAAGTCTCAGCCACCCACCGGGAACCAGTAGAGGTCCTGAACCAAAAGTTTGGACTTGCGTTCAGCTCACAAGAAACGAGTTGAAAAATGGAGCTCAGGGGCACAGCAATTCACAAACTGGCAGAGTAATCAAGGCCAACTATCGTCCAAAAATCTGTTGAGGGAAGGCAACGAAGTGGACTTGAAAGCGAGGCAGAGTAGCAGGAAACAGATTTCAAGAGGTACGTTGGAATCGCCTGTAAAGCACAGGAAGAGGGGCACAACTTCGACAATGATGCACTTGGCCAAAAAGGGCGTACGCATTTTCTCCTGAATATATTCAGCAGAAAACGCATACGCCCTTTTTGGCCAAGCAAGCAAGCGGGCAATGCAAATCTGCACTACAAAAAAGTATCACTTCCCACCGGTCAAAAGGGACATCCACAAAATGTGTAAAAACCAGAAAGGCAAGACAGGCCCTGGAGAGCAGGGAGCCTTGTTATGCTGATGGGCGAGATGTAAGTTGCCAACTGCCTCACTGGAGGAGTGCATTGTGTTCCCTAAAACAAGTAAACAACAGAGCTACAGAGCCAAGGGCACTTCCAGTCTAGGGAATATACCTTGGGAAAACTGAAAATCCATAAGACAGAGCCACCCCCAAATTGAGGGCTGCACTGCTTACAGGAACCTCAACCTGGGTACACCTGAAATATCCCAGGAAATATAAAAATGGTTCCAAACATTGTGGAACTTACGTACGATGGAATATCCCTCAGCCACGAAATCAATGTCATAAGACCAGTAGCAGCAAAATGAGTGGATTCAGGTATGATGATTCTAAGTGAAAGAAGTCACACAGGAAAAGAAACTTATCATAAGATATCACTTAGGAAGATCCTGTAAACATGGCTACACATGAACTGAGTTAGGCAAGAGAACAGAGTCTCACATTTAGAAAACACTCTTATGCCTGCTTAAGGGGGAATGAGAGGTGGGGTGATGCATCAAACCCGAGTTTGATATAAGCACAGGTACCGTTCCAAAAACCAACTATGGAATAGACAAGACCTACACCTTCCTCAGTAAAAGGGACTCAACACACCATATTTCCCGCAGAGGAATAGATCTGACTAGTAAGAATCTTAAAACCTATGTATTGATATGTCTGCGTAAGGGAATCAAGTGTGTCTAGACTGGCATAAACATGGCCGCGAGAATCAGCTCAAACCCACTCTAAAAAGGAATTTCTAAAACAGAACAAAGAAACAGGGAAATTCTTTACAATTCCTTCAGGGTCTCTGATGCAACCTGGAATGACCCTATCTACAATGACAGCTGGATGTGGCATAAGGCTGGACACTTGGGACTGAGAGGATTGGTGAGATTGGGTGAGCAAATGCAGACCCTTTAAAGCAATAATGCATGGCACCCATTCCATGGGTCCCAGCTCTCCAGGTGGAAGGGAATATTACTACAGCTATAACGTGTACGGGAAACCTAGAGAATGGACACACTGTGAATACGAAAGTTTTCTAAAACTCAACGAAGAGCCCCTCTCCTGGTGCTCCGGTTTGACTTTCCAACTGCTTTCCTATCAATCTCCCAACTTGGAGAGACAGCCCCTTTAAGCTCCTGGTTCGCACAGGTTGCCAATTTGGCAGAGGATGAAAGGGAAGAGGGAGAACCAATGAGAGAGTAGCTGTTAGGCATTTGGATGGGCACATGTCACTCTAATTTCCCTGCAGGAAGAAGAATGAACCAAAGTCTCAGCCACCCACCGGGAACCAGTAGAGGTCCTGAACCAAAAGTTTGGACTTGCGTTCAGCTCACAAAAAACGAGTTGAAAAATGGAGCTCAGGGGCACAGCAATTCACAAACTGGCAGAGTAATCAAGTCCAACTATCGTCCAAAAATCTGTTGAGGGAAGGCAACAAGGCGGACTTGAAAGTGAGGCAGAATAGCAGGAAACAGATTTCAAGAGGTACGTTGGAATCGCCTGTAAAGCACAGGAAGAGGGGCACAACTTCGACAATGATGCACTTGGCCAAAAAGGGCGTATGCGTTTTCTCCTGAATATATTCAGGAGAAAACGCATACGCCCTTTTTGGCCAAGCAAGCAAGCGGGCAATGCAAATCTGCACTACAAAGAAGTATCACTTCCCACCGGTCAAAAGGGACATCCACAAAATGTGTAAAAACCAGAAAGGCAAGACAGGCCCTGGAGAGCAGGGAGCCTTTTTATGCTGATGGGCGGGATGTAAGTTGCCAACTGCCTCACTGGAGGAGTGCATTGTGTTCCCTAAAACAAGTAAACAACAGAGCTACAGAGCCAAGGGCACTTCCGGTCTAGGGAATATACCTTGGGAAAACTGAAAATCCATAAGACAGAGCCACCCCCAAATTGAGGGCTGCACTGCTTACAGGAACCTCAACCTGGGTACACCTGAAATATCCCAGGAAATATAAAAATGGTTCCAAACATTGTGGAACTTACGTACGATGGAATATCCCTCAGCCACGAAATCAATGTCATAAGACCAGTAGCAGCAAAATGAGTGGATTCAGGTACGATGATTCTAAGTGAAAGAAGTCACACAGGAAAAGAAACTTATCATAAGATATCACTTAGGAAGATCCTGTAAACATGGCTACACATGAACTGAGTTAGGCAAGAGAACAGAGTCTCACATTTAGAAAACACTCTTATGCCTGCTTAAGGGGGAAGGAGAGGTGGGGTGATGCATCAAACCAGAGTTTGATATAAGCACAGGTACCGTTCCAAAAACCAACTATGGAATAGACAAGACCTACACCTTCCTCAGTGAAAGGGACTCAAAACCCCATATTTCCCGCAGAGGAATTGATCTGACTAGTAAGAATCTTAAAACTTATGTATTGATATGTCTCCGTAAGGGAATCAAGTGTGTCTAGACTGGCATAAACATGGGCGCGAGAATCAGCTCAAACCCACTCTAAAAAGGAATTTCAAAAACAGAACAAAGAAACAGGGAAATTCTTTACAATTCCTTCAGGGTCTCGGATGCAACCTTGAATGACCCTATCTACAATGACAGCTGGATGTGGCATAAGACTGGACACTTGGGACTGAGAGGATTGGTGAGATTGGGTGAGCAAATGCAGACACTTTAAAGCAATATTGCATGGCACCCATTCCATGAGTCCCAGCTCTCCAGGTGGAAGGGAATATTACTACAGCTATAACGTGTACGGGAAACCTAGAGAATGGACACACTGTGAATACGAAAGTTTTCTAAAACTCAACGAAGAGCCCCTCTCCTGGTGCTCCGGTTTGACTTTGCAACTGCTTTCCTATCAATCTCCCAACTTGGAGAGACAGCCCCTTTAAGCTCCTGGTTCGCACAGGTTGCCAATTTGGCAGAGGATGAAAGGGAAGAGGGAGAACCAATGAGAGAGTAGCTGTTAGGCATTTGGATGGGCACATGTCACTCTAATTTCCCGGCAGGAAGAAGAATGAACCAAAGTCTCAGCCACCCACCGGGAACCAGTAGAGGTCCTGAACCAAAAGTTTGGACTTGCGTTCAGCTCACAAAAAACGAGTTGAAAAATGGAGCTCAGGGGCACAGCAATTCACAAACTGGCAGAGTAATCAAGTCCAACTATCGTCCAAAAATCTGTTGAGGGAAGGCAACGAGGCGGACTTGAAAGTGAGGCAGAATAGCAGGAAACAGATTTCAAGAGGTACGTTGGAATCGCCTGTAAAGCACAGGAAGAGGGGCACAACTTCGACAATGATGCACTTGGCCAAAAAGGGCGTATGCGTTTTCTCCTGAATATATTCAGGAGAAAACGCATACGCCCTTTTTGGCCAAGCAAGCAAGCGGGCAATGCAAATCTGCACTACAAAGAAGTATCACTTCCCACCGGTCAAAAGGGACATCCACAAAATGTGTAAAAACCAGAAAGGCAAGACAGGCCCTGGAGAGCAGGGAGCCTTTTTATGCTGATGGGCGGGATGTAAGTTGCCAACTGCCTCACTGGAGGAGTGCATTGTGTTCCCTAAAACAAGTAAACAACAGAGCTACAGAGCCAAGGGCACTTCCGGTCTAGGGAATATACCTTGGGAAAACTGAAAATCCATAAGACAGAGCCACCCCCAAATTGAGGGCTGCACTGCTTACAGGAACCTCAACCTGGGTACACCTGAAATATCCCAGGAAATATAAAAATGGTTCCAAACATTGTGGAACTTACGTACGATGGAATATCCCTCAGCCACGAAATCAATGTCATAAGACCAGTAGCAGCAAAATGAGTGGATTCAGGTACGATGATTCTAAGGGAAAGAAGTCACACAGGAAAAGAAACTTATCATAAGATATCACTTAGGAAGATCCTGTAAACATGGCTACACATGAACTGAGTTAGGCAAGAGAACAGAGTCTCACATTTAGAAAACACTCTTATGCCTGCTTAAGGGGGAAGGAGAGGTGGGGTGATGCATCAAACCAGAGTTTGATATAAGCACAGGTACCGTTCCAAAAACCAACTATGGAATAGACAAGACCTACACCTTCCTCAGTGAAAGGGACTCAAAACCCCATATTTCCCGCAGAGGAATTGATCTGACTAGTAAGAATCTTAAAACTTATGTATTGATATGTCTCCGTAAGGGAATCAAGTGTGTCTAGACTGGCATAAACATGGGCGCGAGAATCAGCTCAAACCCACTCTAAAAAGGAATTTCAAAAACAGAACAAAGAAACAGGGAAATTCTTTACAATTCCTTCAGGGTCTCTGATGCAACCTGGAATGACCCTATCTACAATGACAGCTGGATGTGGCATAAGGCTGGACACTTGGGACTGAGAGGATTGGTGAGATTGGGTGAGCAAATGCAGACCCTTTAAAGCAATAATGCATGGCACCCATTCCATGGGTCCCAGCTCTCCAGGTGGAAGGGGATATTACTACAGCTATAACGTGTACGGGAAACCTAGAGAATGGACACACTGTGAATACGAAAGTTTTCTAAAACTCATCGAAGAGCCCCTCTCCTGGTGCTCTGGTTTGACTTTCCAACTGCTTTCCTATCAATCTCCCAACTTGGAGAGACAGCCCCTTTAAGCTCCTGGTTCGCACAGGTTGCCAATTTGGCAGAGGATGAAAGGGAAGAGGGAGAACCAATGAGAGAGTAGCTGTTAGGCATTTGGATGGGCACATGTCACTCTAATTTCCCGGCAGGAAGAAGAATGAACCAAAGTCTCAGCCACCCACCGGGAACCAGTAGAGGTCCTGAACCAAAAGTTTGGACTTGCGTTCAGCTCACAAGAAACGAGTTGAAAAATGGAGCTCAGGGGCACAGCAATTCACAAACTGGCAGAGTAATCAAGGCCAACTATCGTCCAAAAATCTGTTGAGGGAAGGCAACGAAGTGGACTTGAAAGCGAGGCAGAGTAGCAGGAAACAGATTTCAAGAGGTACGTTGGAATCGCCTGTAAAGCACAGGAAGAGGGGCACAACTTCGACAATGATGCACTTGGCCAAAAAGGGCGTACGCATTTTCTCCTGAATATATTCAGCAGAAAACGCATACGCCCTTTTTGGCCAAGCAAGCAAGCGGGCAATGCAAATCTGCACTACAAAAAAGTATCACTTCCCACCGGTCAAAAGGGACATCCACAAAATGTGTAAAAACCAGAAAGGCAAGACAGGCCCTGGAGAGCAGGGAGCCTTGTTATGCTGATGGGCGAGATGTAAGTTGCCAACTGCCTCACTGGAGGAGTGCATTGTGTTCCCTAAAACAAGTAAACAACAGAGCTACAGAGCCAAGGGCACTTCCAGTCTAGGGAATATACCTTGGGAAAACTGAAAATCCATAAGACAGAGCCACCCCCAAATTGAGGGCTGCACTGCTTACAGGAACCTCAACCTGGGTACACCTGAAATATCCCAGGAAATATAAAAATGGCTCCAAACATTGTGGAACTTACGTACGATGGAATATCCCTCAGCCACGAAATCAATGTCATAAGACCAGTAGCAGCAAAATGAGTGGATTCAGGTATGATGATTCTAAGTGAAAGAAGTCACACAGGAAAAGAAACTTATCATAAGATATCACTTAGGAAGATCCTGTAAACATGGCTACACATGAACTGAGTTAGGCAAGAGAACAGAGTCTCACATTTAGAAAACACTCTTATGCCTGCTTAAGGGGGAATGAGAGGTGGGGTGATGCATCAAACCCGAGTTTGATATAAGCACAGGTACCGTTCCAAAAACCAACTATGGAATAGACAAGACCTACACCTTCCTCAGTAAAAGGGACTCAACACACCATATTTCCCGCAGAGGAATAGATCTGACTAGTAAGAATCTTAAAACCTATGTATTGATATGTCTCCGTAAGGGAATCAAGTGTGTCTAGACTGGCATAAACATGGCCGCGAGAATCAGCTCAAACCCACTCTAAAAAGGAATTTCTAAAACAGAACAAAGAAACAGGGAAATTCTTTACAATTCCTTCAGGGTCTCTGATGCAACCTGGAATGACCCTATCTACAATGACAGCTGGATGTGGCATAAGGCTGGACACTTGGGACTGAGAGGATTGGTGAGATTGGGTGAGCAAATGCAGACCCTTTAAAGCAATAATGCATGGCACCCATTCCATGGGTCCCAGCTCTTCAGGTGGAAGGGAATATTACTACAGCTATAACGTGTACGGGAAACCTAGAGAATAGACACACTGTGAATACGAAAGGTTTCTAAAACTCAACGAAGAGCCCCTCTCCTGGTGCTCTGGTTTGACTTTCCAACTGCTTTCCTATCAATCTCCCAACTTGGAGAGACAGCCCCTTTAAGCTCCTGGTTCGCACAGGTTGCCAATTTGGCAGAGGATGAAAGGGAAGAGGGAGAACCAATGAGAGAGTAGCTGTTAGGCATTTGGATGGGCACATGTCACTCTAATTTCCCGGCAGGAAGAAGAATGAACCAAAGTCTCAGCCACACACCGGGAACCAGTAGAGGTCCTGAACCAAAAGTTTGGACTTGCGTTCAGCTCACAAAAAACGAGTTGAAAAATGGAGCTCAGGGGCACAGCAATTCACAAACTGGCAGAGTAATCAAGGCCAACTATCGCCCAAAAATCTGTTGAGGGAAGGCAACGAGGCGGACTTGAAAGCGAGGCAGAATAGCAGGAAACAGATTTCAAGAGGTACGTTGGAATCGCCTGTAAAGCACAGGAAGAGGGGCACAACTTCGACAATGATGCACTTGGCCAAAAAGGGCGTATGCATTTTCTCCTGAATTTATTCAGGAGAAAACGCATACGCTCTTTTGGCCAAGCAAGCAAGCGGGCAATGCAAATCTGCACTACAAAGAAGTATCACTTCCCACTGGTCAAAAGCGACATCCACAAAATGTGTAAAAACCAGAAAGGCAAGACAGGCCCTGGAGAACAGGGAGCCTTATTATGCTGATGGGCGGGATGTAAGTTGCCAACTGCCTCACTGGAGGAGTGCATTGTGTTCCCTAAAACAAGTAAACAACAGAGCTCCAGAGCCAAGGGCACTTCCAGTCTAGGGAATATACCTTGGGAAAACTGAAAATCCATAAGACAGAGCCACCCCCAAATTGAGGGCTGCACTGCTTACAGGAACCTCAACCTGGGTACACCTGAAATATCCAAGGAAATATAAAAATGGTTCCAAACATTGTGGAACTTACGTACGATGGAATATCCCTCAGCCACGAAGTCAATGTCATAACACCAGTAGCAGCAAAATGAGTGGATTCAGGTACGATGATTCTAAGTGAAAGAAGTCACACAGGAAAAGAAACTTATCATAAGATATCACTTAGGAAGATCCTGTAAACATGGCTACACATGAACTGAGTTAGGCAAGAGAACAGAGTCTCACATTTAGAAAACACTCTTATGCCTGCTTAAGGGGGAAGGAGTGGTGGGGTGATGCATCAAACCAGAGTTTGATATAAGCACAGGTACCGTTCCAAAAACCAACTATGGAATAGACAAGACCTACACCTTCCTCAGTGAAAAGGACTCAAAACCCCATATTTCCCGCAGAGGAATTGATCTGACTAGTAAGAATCTTAAAACCTATGTATTGATATGTCTCCATAAGGGAAACAAGTGTGTCTAGACTGGCATAAACATGGTCGCGAGAATCAGCTCAAACCCACTCTAAAAAGGAATTTCAAAAACAGAACAAAGAAACAGGGAAATTCTTTACAGTTCCTTCAGGGTCTCTGATGCAACCTGGAATGACCCTATCTACAATGACAGCTGGATGTGGCATAAAGCTGGACACTTGGGACTGAGAGGATTGGTGAGATTGGGTGAGCAAATGCAGACCCTTTAAAGCAATAATGCATGGCACCCATTCCATGGGTCCCAGCTCTCCAGGTGGAAGGGAATATTACTACAGCTATAACGTGTACGGGAAACCTAGAGAATGGACACACTGTGAATACGAAAGGTTTCTAAAACTCAACGAAGAGCCCCTCTCCTGGTGCTCCGGTTTGACTTTCCAACTGCTTTCCTATCAATCTCCCAACTTGGAGAGACAGCCCCTTTAAGCTCCTGGTTCGCACAGGTTGCCAATTTGGCAGAGGATGAAAGGGAAGAGGGAGAACCAATGAGAGAGTAGCTGTTAGGCATTTGGATGGGCACATGTCACTCTAATTTCCCTGCAGGAAGAAGAATGAACCAAAGTCTCAGCCACCCACCGGGAACCAGTATAGGTCCTGAACCAAAAGTTTGGACTTGCGTTCAGCTCACAAAAAACGAGTTGAAAAATGGAGCTCAGGGGCACAGCAATTCACAAACTGGCAGAGTAATCAAGGCCAACTATCGTCCAAAAATCTGTTGAGGGAAGGCAACGAGGCGGACTTGAAAGCGAGGCCGAATAGCAGGAAACAGATTTCAAGAGGTACGTTGGAATCGCCTGTAAAGCACAGGAAGAGGGGCACAACTTCGATAATGATGCACTTTGCCAAAAAGGGCGTATGCATTTTCTCCTGAATATATTCAGCAGAAAACGCATACGCCCTTTTTGGCCAAGCAAGCAAGCGGGCAATGCAAATCTGCACTACAAAGAAGTATCACTTCCCACCGGTCCAAAGGGACATCCACAAAATGTGTAAAAACCAGAAAGGCAAGACAGGCCCTGGAGAGCTGGGAGCCTTGTTATGCTGATGGGCGGGATGTAAGTTGCCAACTGCCTCACTGGAGGAGTGCATTGTGTTCCCTAAAACAAGTAAACAACAGAGCTCCAGAGCCAAGGGCACGTCCAGTCTAGGGAATATACCTTGGGAAAACTGAAAATCCATAAGACAGAACCACCCCCAAATTGAGGGCTGCACTGCTTACAGGAACCTCAACCTGGGTACACCTGAAATATCCCAGGAAATATAAATGTGGTTCCAAACATTGTGGAACTTACGTACGATGGAATATCCCTCAGCCACGAAATCAATGTCATAAGACCAGTAGCAGCAAAATGAGTGGATTCAGGTACGATGATTCTAAGTTAAAGAAGTCACACAGGAAAAGAAACTTATCATAAGATATCACTTAGGAAGATCCTGTAAACATGGCTACACATGAACTGAGTTAGGCAAGAGAACAGAGTCTCACATTTAGAAAACACTCTTATGCCTGCTTAAGGGGGAAGGAGATGTGGGGTGATGCATCAAACCCGTGTTTGATATAAGCACAGGTACCGTTCCAAAAACCAACTATGGAATAGACAAGACCTACACCTTCCTCAGTGAAAGGGACTCAAAACCCCATATTTCCCGCAGAGGAATAGATCTGACTAGTAAGAATCTTAAAACCTATGTATTGATATGTCTCCGTAAGGGAATCAAGTGTGTCTAGACTGGCATAAACAGGGCAGCGAGAATCAGCTCAAACCCACTCTAAAAAGGAATTTCAAAAACAGAACAAAGAAACAGGGAAATTCTTTACAATTCCTTCAGGGTCTCTGATGCAACCTGGAATGACCCTATCTACAATGACAGCTGGATGTGGCATAAGGCTGGACACTTGGGACTGAGAGGATTGGTGAGATTGGGTGAGCAAATGCAGACCCTTTAAAGCAATAATGCATGGCACCCATTCCATGGGTCCCAGCTCTCCAGGTGGAAGGGAATATTACTACAGCTATAACGTGTATGGGAAACCTAGAGAATGGACACACTGTGAATACGAAAGGTTTCTAAAACTCAACGAAGAGCCCCTCTCCTGGTGCTCCAGTTTGACTTTCCAACTGCTTTCCTATCAATCTCCCAACTTGGAGAGACAGCCCCTTTAAGCTCCTGGTTCGCACAGGTTGCCAATTTGGCAGAGGATGAAAGGGAAGAGGGAGAACCAATGAGAGAGTAGCTGTTAGGCATTTGGATGGGCACATGTCACTCTAATTTCCCTGCAGGAAGAAGAATGAACCAAAGTCTCAGCCACCCACCGGGAACCAGTAGAGGTCCTGAACCAAAAGTTTGGACTTGCGTTCAGCTCACAAAAAACGAGTTGAAAAATGGAGCTCAGGGGCACAGCAATTCACAAACTGGCAGAGTAATCAAGGCCAACTATCATCCAAAAATCTGTTGAGGGAAGGCAACGAGGCGGACTTGAAAGCGAGGCAGAATAGCAGGAAACAGATTTCAAGAGGTACGTTGGAATCGCCTGTAAAGCACAGGAAGAGGGGCACAACTTCGACAATGATGCACTTGGCCAAAAAGGGCGTATGCGTTTTCTCCTGAATATATTCAGGAGAAAACGCATACGCCCTTTTTGGCCAAGCAAGCAAGCGGGCAATGCAAATCTGCACTACAAAGAAGTATCACTTCCCACCGGTCAAAAGGGACATCCACAAAATGTGTAAAAACCAGAAAGGCAAGACAGGCCCTGGAGAACAGGGAGCCTTGTTATGCTGATGGGCGGGATGTAAGTTGCCAACTGCCTCACTGGAGGAGTGCACTGTGTTCCCTAAAACAAGTAAACAACAGAGCTCCAGAGCCAAGGGCACGTCCAGTCTAGGGAATATACCTTGGGAAAACTGAAAATCCATAAGACAGAGCCACCCCCAAATTGAGGGCTGCACTGCTTACAGGAACCTCAACCTGGGTACAACTGAAATATCCCAGGAAATATAAAAATGGTTCCAAACATTGTGGAACTTATGTACGATGGAATATCCCTCAGCCACGAAATCAATGTCATAAGACCAGTAGCAGCAAAATGAGTGGATTCAGGTACGATGATTCTAAGTGAAAGAAGTCACACAGGAAAAGAAACTTATCATAAGATATCACTTAGGAAGATCCTGTAAACATGGCTACACATGAACTGAGTTAGGCAAGAGAACAGAGTCTCACATTTAGAAAACACTCTTATGCCTGCTTAAGGGGGAAGGAGATGTGGGGTGATGCATCAAACCCGAGTTTGATATAAGCACAGGTACCGTTCCAAAAACCAACTATGGAATAGACAAGACCTACACCTTCCTCAGTGAAAGGGACTCAAAACCCCATATTTCCCGCAGAGGAATAGATCTGACTAGTAAGAATCTTAAAACCTATGTATTGATATGTCTCCGTAAGGGAATCAAGTGTGTCTAGACTGGCATAAACAGGGCAGCGAGAATCAGCTCAAACCCACTCTAAAAAGGAATTTCAAATACAGAACAAAGAAACAGGGAAATTCTTTACAATTCCTTCAGGGTCTCTGATGCAACCTGGAATGACCCTATCTACAATGACAGCTGGATGTGGCATAAGGCTGGACACTTGGGACTGAGAGGATTGGTGAGATTGGGTGAGCAAATGCAGACCCTTTAAAGCAATAATGCATGGCACCCATTCCATGGGTCCCAACTCTCCAGGTGGAAGGGAATATTACTACAGCTATAACGTGTATGGGAAACCTAGAGAATGGACACACTGTGAATACGAAAGGTTTCTAAAACTCAACGAAGAGCCCCTCTCCTGGTGCTCCAGTTTGACTTTCTAACTGCTTTCCTATCAATCTCCCAACTTGGAGAGACAGACCCTTTAAGCTCCTGGTTCGCACACGTTGCCAATTTGGCAGAGGATGAAAGGGAAGAGGGAGAACCAATGAGAGAGTAGCTGTTAGGCATTTGGATGGGCACATGTCACTCTAATTTCCCTGCAGGAAGAAGAATGAACCAAAGTCTCAGCCACCCACCGGGAACCAGTAGAGGTCCTGAACCAAAAGTTTGGACTTGCGTTCAGCTCACAAAAAACGAGTTGAAAAATGGAGCTCAGGGGCACAGCAATTCACAAACTGGCAGAGTAATCAAGGCCAACTATCATCCAAAAATCTGTTGAGGGAAGGCAACGAGGCGGACTTGAAAGCGAGGCAGAATAGCAGGAAACAGATTTCAAGAGGTACGTTGGAATCGCCTGTAAAGCACAGGAAGAGGGGCACAACTTCGACAATGATGCACTTGGCCAAAAAGGGCGTATGCGTTTTCTCCTGAATATATTCAGGAGAAAACGCATACGCCCTTTTTGGCCAAGCAAGCAAGCGGGCAATGCAAATCTGCACTACAAAGAAGTATCACTTCCCACCGGTCAAAAGGGACATCCACAAAATGTGAAAAAACCAGAAAGGCAAGACAGGCCCTGGAGAACAGGGAGCCTTGTTATGCTGATGGGCGGGATGTAAGTTGCCAACTGCCTCACTGGAGGAGTGCACTGTGTTCCCTAAAACAAGTAAACAACAGAGCTCCAGAGCCAAGGGCACGTCCAGTCTAGGGAATATACCTTGGGAAAACTGAAAATCCATAAGACAGAGCCACCCCCAAATTGAGGGCTGCACTGCTTACAGGAACCTCAACCTGGGTACACCTGAAATATCCCAGGAAATATAAAAATGGTTCCAAACATTGTGGAACTTATGTACGATGGAATATCCCTCAGCCACGAAATCAATGTCATAAGACCAGTAGCAGCAAAATGAGTGGATTCAGGTACGATGATTCTAAGTGAAAGAAGTCACACAGGAAAAGAAACTTATCATAAGATATCACTTAGGAAGATCCTGTAAACATGGCTACACATGAACTGAGTTAGGCAAGAGAACAGAGTCTCACATTTAGAAAACACTCTTATGCCTGCTTAAGGGGGAAGGAGATGTGGGGTGATGCATCAAACCCGAGTTTGATATAAGCACAGGTACCGTTCCAAAAACCAACTATGGAATAGACAAGACCTACACCTTCCTCAGTGAAAGGGACTCAAAACCCCATATTTCCCGCAGAGGAATCGATCTGACTAGTAAGAATCTTAAAACCTATGTATTGATATGTCTCCGTAAGGGAATCAAGTGTGTCTAGACTGGCATAAACAGGGCAGCGAGAATCAGCTCAAACCCACTCTAAAAAGGAATTTCAAAAACAGAACAAAGAAACAGGGAAATTCTTTACAATTCCTTCAGGGTCTCTGATGCAACCTGGAATGACACTATCTACAATGACAGCTGGATGTGGCATAAGGCTGGACACTTGGGACTGAGAGGATTGGTGAGATTGGGTGAGCAAATGCAGACCCTTTAAAGCAATAATGCATGGCACCCATTCCATGGGTCCCAGCTCTCCAGGTGGAAGGGAATATTACTACAGCTATAACGTGTACGGGAAACCTAGAGAATGGACACACTGTGAATACGAAAGGTTTCTAAAACTCAACGAAGGGCCCCTCTCCTGGTGCTCCAGTTTGACTTTCCAACTGCTTTCCTATCAATCTCCCAACTTGGAGAGACAGCCCCTTTAAGCTCCTGGTTCGCACACGTTGCCAATTTGGCAGAGGATGAAAGGGAAGAGGGAGAACCAATGAGAGAGTAGCTGTTAGGCATTTGGATGGGCACATGTCACTCTAATTTCCCTGCAGGAAGAAGAATGAACCAAAGTCTCAGCCACCCACCGGGAACCAGTAGAGGTCCTGAACCAAAAGTTTGGACTTGCGTTCAGCTCACAAAAACGAGTTGATAAATGGAGCTCAGGGGCACAGCAATTCACAAACTGGCAGAGTAATCAAGGCCAACTATCGTCCAAAAATCTGTTGAGGGAAGGCAACGAGGCGGACTTGAAAGCGAGGCAGAATAGCAGGAAACAGATTTCAAGAGGTACGTTGGAATCGCCTGTAAAGCACAGGAAGAGGGGCACAACTTCGACAATGATGCACTTGGCCAAAAAGGGCGTATGCGTTTTCTCCTGAATATATTCAGGAGAAAACGCATACGCCCTTTTTGGCCAAGCAAGCAAGCGGGCAATGCAAATCTGCACTACAAAGAAGTATCACTTCCCACCGGTCAAAAGGGACATCCACAAAATGTGTAAAAACCAGAAAGGCAAGACAGGCCCTGGAGAACAGGGAGCCTTGTTATGCTGATGGGCGGGATGTAAGTTGCCAACTGCCTCACTGGAGGAGTGCATTGTGTTCCCTAAAACAAGTAAACAACAGAGCTCCAGAGCCAAGGGCACGTCCGATCTAGGGAATATACCTTGGGAAAACTGAAAATCCATAAGACAGTGCCACCCCCAAATAGAGGGCTGCACTGCTTACAGGAACCTCAACCTGGGTACACCTGAAATATCCCAGGAAATATAAAAATGGTTCCAAACATTGTGGAACTTAGGTACGGTGGAATATCCCTCAGCCACGAAATCAATGTCATAAGACCAGTAGCAGCAAAATGAGTGGATTCAGGTACGATGATTCTAAGTGAAAGAAGTCACACAGGAAAAGAAACTTATCATAAGATATCACTTAGGAAGATCCTGTAAACATGGCTACACATGAACTGAGTTAGGCAAGAGAACAGAGTCTCACATTTAGAAAACACTCTTATGCCTGCTTAAGGGGGAAGGAGAGGTGGGGTGATGCATCAAACCCGAGTTTGATATAAGCACAGGTACCGTTCCAAAAACCAACTATGGAATAGACAAGACCTACACCTTCCTCAGTGAAAGGGACTCAAAACCCCATATTTCCCGCAGAGGAATAGATCTGACTAGTAAGAATCTTAAAACCTATGTATTGATATGTCTCCGTAAGGGAATCAAGTGTGTCTAGACTGGCATAAACAGGGCAGCGAGAATCAGCTCAAACCCACTCTAAAAAGGAATTTCAAAAACAGAACAAAGAAACAGGGAAATTCTTTACAATTCCTTCAGGGTCTCTGATGCAACCTGGAATGACACTATCTACAATGACAGCTGGATGTGGCATAAGGCTGGACACTTGGGACTGAGAGGATTGGTGAGATTGGGTGAGCAAATGCAGACCCTTTAAAGCAATAATGCATGGCACCCATTCCATGGGTCCCAGCTCTCCAGGTGGAAGGGAATATTACTACAGCTATAACGTGTACGGGAAACCTAGAGAATGGACACACTGTGAATACGAAAGGTTTCTAAAACTCAACGAAGGGCCCCTCTCCTGGTGCTCCAGTTTGACTTTCCAACTGCTTTCCTATCAATCTCCCAACTTGGAGAGACAGCCCCTTTAAGCTCCTGGTTCGCACACGTTGCCAATTTGGCAGAGGATGAAAGGGAAGAGGGAGAACCAATGAGAGAGTAGCTGTTAGGCATTTGGATGGGCACATGTCACTCTAATTTCCCTGCAGGAAGAAGAATGAACCAAAGTCTCAGCCACCCACCGGGAACCAGTAGAGGTCCTGAACCAAAAGTTTGGACATGCGTTCAGCTCACAAAAAACGAGTTGATAAATGGAGCTCAGGGGCACAGCAATTCACAAACTGGCAGAGTAATCAAGGCCAACTATCGTCCAAAAATCTGTTGAGGGAAGGCAACGAGGCGGACTTGAAAGCGAGGCAGAATAGCAGGAAACAGATTTCAAGAGGTACGTTGGAATCGCCTGTAAAGCACAGGAAGAGGGGCACAACTTCGACAATGATGCACTTGGCCAAAAAGGGCGTATGCGTTTTCTCCTGAATATATTCAGCGGAAAACGCATACGCCCTTTTTGGCCAAGCAAGCAAGTGGGCAAAGCAAATCTGCACTACAAAGAAGTATCACTTCCCACCGGTCAAAAGGGACATCCACAAAATGTGTAAAAACCAGAAAGGCAAGACAGGCCCTGGAGAACAGGGAGCCTTGTTATGCTGATGGGCGGGATGTAAGTTGCCAACTGCCTCACTGGAGGAGTGCATTGTGTTCCCTAAAACAAGTAAACAACAGAGCTCCAGAGCCAAGGGCACTTCCAGTCTAGGGAATATACCTTGGGAAAACTGAAAATCCATAAGACAGAGCCACCCCCAAATTGAGGGCTGCACTGCTTACAGGAACCTCAACCTGGGTACACCTGAAATATCCCAGGAAATATAAAAATGGTTCCAAACATTGTGGAACTTACGTACGATGGAATATCCCTCAGCCACGAAATCAATGTCATAAGACCAGTAGCAGCAAAATGAGTGGATTCAGGTACGATGATTCTAAGTGAAAGAAGTCACACAGGAAAAGAAACTTATCATAAGATATCACTTAGGAAGATCCTGTAAACATGGCTACACATGAACTGAGTTAGGCAAGAGAACAGAGTCTCACAATAAGAAAACACTCTTATGCCTGCTTAAGGGGGAAGGAGAGGTGGGGTGATGCATCAAACCCGAGTTTGATATAAACACAGGTACCGTTCCAAAAACCAACTATGGAATAGACAAGACCTACACCTTCCTCAGTGAAAGGGACTCAAAACCCCATATTTCCCGCAGAGGAATAGATCTGACTAGTAAGAATCTTAAAACCTATGTATTGATATGTCTCCGTAAGGGAATCAAGTGTGTCTAGACTGGCATAAACATGGCCGCGAGAATCAGCTCAAACCCACTCTAAAAAGGAATTTCAAAAACAGAACAAAGAAACAGGGAAATTCTTTACAATTCCTTCAGGGTCTCTGATGCAACCTGGAATGACCCTATCTACAATGACAGCTGGATGTGGCATAAGGCTGGACACTTGGGACTGAGAGGATTGGTGAGATTGGGTGAGCAAATGCAGACCCTTTAAAGCAATAATGCATGGCACCCATTCCATGGGTCCCAGCTCTCCAGGTGGAAGGGAATATTACTACAGCTATAACGTGTACGGGAAACCTAGAGAATGGACACACTATGAATACGAAAGGTTTCTAAAACTCAACGAAGAGCCCCTCTCCTGGTGCTCCGGTTTGACTTTCCAACTGCTTTCCTATCAATCTCCCAACTTGGAGAGACAGCCCCTTTAAGCTCCTGGTTCGCACAGGTTGCCAATTTGGCAGAGGATGAAAGGGAAGAGGGAGAACCAATGAGAGAGTAGCTGTTAGGCATTTGGATGGGCACATGTCACTCTAATTTCCCGGCAGGAAGAAGAATGAACCAAAGTCTCAGCCACCCACCTGGAACCAGTAGAGGTCCTGAACCAAAAATTTGGACTTGCGTTCAGCTCACAAAAAACGAGTTGAAAAATGGAGCTCAGGGGCACAGCAATTCACAAACTGGCAGAGTAATCAAGGCCAACTATCGTCCAAAAATCTGTTGAGGGAAGGCAACGAGGCGGACTTGAAAGGGAGGCAGAATAGCAGGAAACAGATTTCAAGAGGTACGTTGGAATCGCCTGTAAAGCACAGGAAGAGGGGCACAACTTCGACAATGATGCACTTGGCCAAAAAGGGCGTATGTGTTTTCTCCTGAATATATTCAGGAGAAAACGCATACGCCCTTTTTGGCCAAGCAAGAAAGCGGGCAATGCAAATCTGCACTACAAAGAAGTATCACTTCCCACCGGTCAAAAGGGACATCCACAAAATGTGTAAAAACCAGAAAGGCAAGACAGGCCCTGGAGAACAGGGAGCCTTGTTATGCTGATGGGCGGGATGTAAGTTGCCAACTGCCTCACTGGAGGAGTGCATTGTGTTCCCTAAAACAAGTAAACAACAGAGCTCCAGAGCCAAGGGCACTTCCAGTCTAGGGAATATACCTTGGGAAAACTGAAAATCCATAAGACAGAGCCACCCCCAATTTGAGGGCTGCACTGCTTACAGGAACCTCAACCTGGGTACACCTGAAATATCCAAGGAAATATAAAAATGGTTCCAAACATTGTGGAACTTACGTACGATGGAATATCCCTCAGCCACGAAATCAATGTCATAAGACCAGTAGCAGCAAAATGAGTGGATTCAGGTACGATGATTCTAAGTGAAAGAAGTCACACAGGAAAAGAAACATCATAAGATATCACTTAGGAAGATCCTGTAAACATGGCTACACATGAACTGAGTTAGGGAAGAGAACTGAGTCTCACATTTAGAAAACACTCTTATGCCTGCTTAAGGGGGAAGGAGAGGTGGGGTGATGCATCAAACCCGAGTTTGATATAAGCACAGGTACCGTTCCAAAAACCAACTATGGAATAGACAAGACCTACACCTTCCTCAGTGAAAGGGACTCAAAACCCCATATTTCCCGCAGAGGAATAGATCTGACTAGTAAGAATCTTAAAACCTATGTATTGATATGTCTCCGTAAGGGAATCAAGTGTGTCTAGACTGGCATAAACAGGGCAGCGAGAATCAGCTCAAACCCACTCTAAAAAGGAATTTCAAAAACAAAACAAAGATACAGGGAAATTCTTTACAATTCCTTCAGGGTCTCTGATGCAACCTGGAATGACCCTATCTACAATGACAGCTGGATGTGGCATAAGGCTGGACACTTGGGACTGAGAGGATTGGTGAGATTGGGTGAGCAAATGCAGACCCTTTAAAGCAATAATGCATGGCATCCATTCCATGGGTCCCAGCTCTCCAGGTGGAAGGGAATATTACTACAGCTATAACGTGTACGGGAAACCTAGAAAATGGACACACTGTGAATACGAAAGTTTTCTAAAACTCAACGAAGAGCCCCTCTCCTGGTGCTCCGGTTTGACTTTCCAACTGTTTTCCTATCAATCTCCCAACTAGGAGAGAGAGCCCCTTTAAGCTCCTGGTTCGCACAGGTTGCCAATTTGGCAGAGGATGAAAGGGAAGAGGGAGAACCAATGAGAGAGTAGCTGTTAGGCATTTGGATGGGCACATGTCACTCTAATTTCCCGGCAGGAAGAAGAATGAACCAAAGTCTCAGCCACCCACCGGGAACCAGTAGAGGTCCTGAACCAAAAGTTTGGACTTGCGTTCAGCTCACAAAAAACGAGTTGAAAAATGGAGCTCAGGGGCACAGCAATTCACAAACTGGCAGAGTAATCAAGGCCAACTATCGTCCAAAAATCTGTTGAGGGAAGGCAACGAGGCGGACTTGAAAGCGAGGCAGAATAGCAGGAAACAGATTTCAAGAGGTACGTTGGAATCGCCTGTAAAGCACAGGAAGAGGGGCACAACTTCGACAATGATGCACTTGGCCAAAAAGGGCGTATGCGTTTTCTCCTGAATATATTCAGGAGAAAACGCATACGCCCTTTTTGGCCAAGCAAGCAAGCGGGCAATGCAAATCTGCACTACAAAGAAGTATCACTTCCCACCGGTCAAAAGGGACATCCACAAAATGTGTAAAAACCAGAAAGGCAAGACAGGCCCTGGAGAACAGGGAGCCTTGTTATGCTGATGGGCGGGATGTAAGTTGCCAACTGCCTCACTGGAGGAGTGCATTGTGTTCCCTAAAACAAGTAAACAACAGAGCTCCAGAGCCAAGGGCACGTCCAGTCTAGGGAATATACCTTGGGAAAACTGAAAATCCATAAGACAGAGCCACCCCCAAATTGAGGGCTGCACTGCTTACAGGAACCTCAACCTGGGTACACCTGAAATATCCCAGGAAATATAAAAATGGTTCCAAACATTGTGGAACTTACGTACGATGGAATATCCCTCAGCCACGAAATCAATGTCATAAGACCAGTAGCAGCAAAATGAGTGGATTCAGGTACGATGATTCTAAGTGAAAGAAGTCACACAGGAAAAGAAACTTATCATAAGATATCACTTAGGAAGATCTTGTAAACATGGCTACACATGAACTGAGTTAGGCAAGAGAACAGAGTCTCACATTTAGAAAACACTCTTATGCCTGCTTAAGGGGTAAGGAGAGGTGGGGTGATGCATCAAACCCGAGTTTGATATAAGCACAGGTACCGTTCCAAAAACCAACTATGGAATAGACAAGACCTACACCTTCCTCAGTGAAAGGGACTCAAAACCCCATATTTCCCGCAGAGGAATAGATCTGCCTAGTAAGAATCTTAAAACCTATGTATTGATATGTCTCCGTAAGGGAATCAAGTGTGTCTAGACTGGCATAAACAGGGCAGCGAGAATCAGCTCAAACCCACTCTAAAAAGGAATTTCAAAAACAAAACAAAGAAACAGGGAAATTCTTTACAATTCCTTCAGGGTCTCTGATGCAACCTGGAATGACCCTATCTACAATGACAGCTGGATGTGGCATAAGGCTGGACACTTGGGACTGAGAGGATTGGTGAGATTGGGTGAGCAAATGCAGACCCTTTAAAGCAATAATGCATGGCACCCATTCCATGGGTCCCAGCTCTCCAGGTGGAAGGGAATATTACTACAGCTATAACGTGTACGGGAAACCTAGAGAATGGACACACTGTGAATACGAAAGGTTTCTAAAACTCAACGAAGAGCCCCTCTCCTGGTGCTCCGGTTTGATTTTCCAACTGCTTTCCTATCAATCTCCCAACTTGGAGAGACAGCCCCTTTAAGCTCCTGGTTCGCACAGGTTGCCAATTTGGCAGAGGATGAAAGGGAAGAGGGAGAACCAATGAGAGAGTAGCTGTTAGGCATTTGGATGGGCACATGTCACTCTAATTTCCCGGCAGGAAGAAGAATGAACCAAAGTCTCAGTCACCCACCGGGAACCAGTAGAGGTCCTGAACCAAAAGTTTGGACTTGCGTTCAGCTCACAAAAAACGAGTTGAAAAATGGAGCTCAGGGGCACAGCAATTCACAAACTGGCAGAGTAATCAAGGCCAACTATCGTCCAAAAATCTGTTGAGGGAAGGCAACGAGGCGGACTTGAAAGCGAGGCAGAATAGCAGGAAACAGATTTCAAGAGGTACATTGGAATCGCCTGTAAAGCACAGGAAGAGGGGCACAACTTCGACAATGATGCACTTGGCCAAAAAGGGCGTATGCGTTTTCTCCTGAATATATTCAGGAGAAAACGCATACGCCCTTTTTGGCCAAGCAAGCAAGCGGGCAATGCAAATCTGCACTACAAAGAAGTATCACTTCCCACCGGTCAAAAGGGACATCCACAAAATGTGTAAAAACCAGAAAGGCAAGACAGGCCCTGGAGAACAGGGAGCCTTGTTATGCTGATGGGCGGGATGTAAGTTGCCAACTGCCTCACTGGAGGAGTGCATTGTGTTCCCTAAAACAAGTAAACAACAGAGCTCCAGAGCCAAGGGCACGTCCAGTCTAGGGAATATACCTTGGGAAAACTGAAAATCCATAAGACAGAGCCACCCCCAAATTGAGGGCTGCACTGCTTACAGGAACCTCAACCTGGGTACACCTGAAATATCCCAGGAAATATAAAAATGGTTCCAAACATTGTGGAACTTACGTACGATGGAATATCCCTCAGCCACGAAATCAATGTCATAAGACCAGTAGCAGCAAAATGAGTGGATTCAGGTACGATGATTCTAAGTGAAAGAAGTCACACAGGAAAAGAAACTTATCATAAGATATCACTTAGGAAGATCCTGTAAACATGGCTACACATGAACTGAGTTAGGCAAGAGAACAGAGTCTCACATTTAGAAAACACTCTTATGCCTGCTTAAGGGGGAAGGAGAGGTGGGGTGATGCATCAAACCCGAGTTTGATATAAGCACAGGTACCGTTCCAAAAACCAACTATTGAATAGAAAAGACCTACACCTTCCTCAGTGAAAGGGACTCAAAACCCCATATTTCCCGCAGAGGAATAGATCTGACTAGTAAGAATCTTAAAACCTATGTATTGATATGTCTCCGTAAGGGAATCAAGTGTGTCTAGACTGGCATAAACATGGCAGCGAGAATCAGCTCAAACCCACTCTAAAAAGGAATTTCAAAAACAGAACAAAGAAACAGGGAAATTCTTTACAATTCCTTCAGGGTCTCTGATGCAACCTGGAATGACCCTATCTACAATGACAGCTGGATGTGGCATAAGGCTGGACACTTGGGACTGAGAGGATTGGTGAGATTGGGTGAGCAAATGCAGACCCTTTAAAGCAATAATGCATGGCACCCATTCCATGGGTCCCAGCTCTCCAGGTGGAAGGGAATATTACTACAGCTATAACGTGTACGGGAAACCTAGAGAATGGACACACTGTGAATACGAAAGGTTTCTAAAACTCAACGAAGAGCCCCTCTCCTGGTGCTCCGGTTTGACTTTCCAACTGCTTTCCTATCAATCTCCCAACTTGGAGAGACAGCCCCTTTAAGCTCCTGGTTCGCACAGGTTGCCAATTTGGCAGAGGATGAAAGGGAAGAGGGAGAACCAATGAGAGAGTAGCTGTTAGGCATTTGGATGGGCACATGTCACTCTAATTTCCCGGCAGGAAGAAGAATGAACCAAAATCTCAGCCACCCACCGGGAACCAGTAGAGGTCCTGAACCAAAAGTTTGGACTTGCGTTCAGCTCACAAAAAACGAGTTGAAAAATGGAGCTCAGGGGCACAGCAATTCACAAACTGGCAGAGTAATCAAGGCCAACTATCGTCCAAAAATCTGTTGAGGGAAGGCAACGAGGCGGACTTGAAAGCGAGGCACAATAGCAGGAAACAGATTTCAAGAGGTACGTTGGAATCGCCTGTAAAGCACAGGAAGAGGGGCACAACTTCGAAAATGATGCACTTGGCCAAAAAGGGCGTATGCGTTTTCTCCTGAATATATTCTGGAGAAAACGCATACGCCCTTTTTGGCCAAGCAAGCAAGCGGGCAATGCAAATCTGCACTACAAAGAAGTATCACTTCCCACCGGTCAAAAGGGACATCCACAAAATGTGTAAAAACCAGAAAGGCAAGACAGGCCCTGGAGAACAGGGAGCCTTGTTATGCTGATGGGCGGGATGTAAGTTGCCAACTGCCTCACTGGAGGAGTGCATTGTGTTCCCTAAAACAAGTAAACAACAGAGCTCCAGAGCCAAGGGCACTTCCAGTCTAGGGAATATACCTTGGGAAAACTGAAAATCCATAAGACAGAGCCACCCCCAAATTGAGGGCTGCACTGCTTACAGGAACCTCAACCTGGGTACACCTGAAATATCCCAGGAAATATAAAAATGGTTCCAAACATTGTGGAACTTACGTACGATGGAATATCCCTCAGCCACGAAATCAATGTCATAAGACCAGTAGCAGCAAAATGAGTGGATTCAGGTACGATGATTCTAAGTGAAAGAAGTCACACAGGAAAAGAAACTTATCATAAGATATCACTTAGGAAGATCCTGTAAACATGGCTACACATGAACTGAGTTAGGGAAGAGAACTGAGTCTCACATTTAGAAAACACTCTTATGCCTGCTTAAGGGGGAAGGAGAGGTGGGGTGATGCATCAAACCCGAGTTTGATATAAGCACAGGTACCGTTCCAAAAACCAACTATGGAATAGACAAGACCTACACCTTCCTCAGTGAAAGGGACTCAAAACCCCATATTTCCCGCAGAGGAATAGATCTGACTAGTAAGAATCTTAAAACCTATGTATTGATATGTCTCCGTAAGGGAATCAAGTGTGTCTAGACTGGCATAAACATGGCAGCGAGAATCAGCTCAAACCCACTCTAAAAAGGAATTTCAAAAACAAAACAAAGAAACAGGGAAATTCTTTACAATTCCTTCAGGGTCTCTGATGCAACCTGGAATGACCCTATCTACAATGACAGCTGGATGTGGCATAAGGCTGGACACTTGGGACTGAGAGGATTGGTGAGATTGGGTGAGCAAATGCAGACCCTTTAAAGCAATAATGCATGGCATCCATTCCATGGGTCCCAGCTCTCCAGGTGGAAGGGAATATTACTACAGCTATAACGTGTACGGGAAACCTAGAGAATGGACACACTGTGATAACGAAAGGTTTCTAAAACTCAACGAAGAGCCCCTCTCCTGGTGCTCCGGTTTGACTTTCCAACTGCTTTCCTATCAATCTCCCAACTTGGAGAGACAGCCCCTTTAAGCTCCTGGTTCGCACAGGTTGCCAAATTGGCAGAGGATGAAAGGGAAGAGGGAGAACCAATGAGAGAGTAGCTGTTAGGCATTTGGATGGGCACATGTCACTCTAATTTCCCGGCAGGAAGAAGAATGAACCAAAGTCTCAGCCACCCACCTGGAACCAGTAGAGGTCCTGAACCAAAAGTTTGGATTTGCGTTCAGCTCACAAAAAACGAGTTGAAAAATGGAGCTCAGGGGCACAGCAATTCACAAACTGGCAGAGTAATCAAGGCCAACTATCGTCCAAAAATCTGTTGAGGGAAGGCAACGAGGCGGACTTGAAAGCGAGGCAGAATAGCAGGAAACAGATTTCAAGAGGTACGTTGGAATCGCCTGTAAAGCACAGGAAGAGGGGCACAACTTCGACAATGATGCACTTGGCCAAAAAGGGCGTATGCGTTTTCTCCTGAATATATTCTGGAGAAAACGCATACGCCCTTTTTGGCCAAGCAAGCAAGCGGGCAATGCAAATCTGCACTACAAAGAAGTATCACTTCCCACCGGTCAAAAGGGACATCCACAAAATGTGTAAAAACCAGAAAGGCAAGACAGGCCCTGGAGAACAGGGAGCCTTGTTATGCTGATGGGCGGGATGTAAGTTGCCAACTGCCTCACTGGAGGAGTGCATTGTGTTCCCTAAAACAAGTAAACAACAGAGCTCCAGAGCCAAGGGCACTTCCAGTCTAGGGAATATACCTTGGGAAAACTGAAAATCCATAAGACAGAGCCACCCCCAATTTGAGGGCTGCACTGCTTACAGGAACCTCAACCTGGGTACACCTGAAATATCCAAGGAAATATAAAAATGGTTCCAAACATTGTGGAACTTACGTACGATGGAATATCCCTCAGCCACGAAATCAATGTCATAAGACCAGTAGCAGCAAAATGAGTGGATTCAGGTACGATGATTCTAAGTGAAAGAAGTCACACAGGAAAAGAAACATCATAAGATATCACTTAGGAAGATCCTGTAAACATGGCTACACATGAACTGAGTTAGGCAAGAGAACTGAGTCTCACATTTAGAAAACACTCTTATGCCTGCTTAAGGTGGAAGGAGAGGTGGGGTGATGCATCAAACCCGAGTTTGATATAAGCACAGGTACCGTTCCAAAAACCAACTATGGAATAGACAAGACCTACACCTTCCTCAGTGAAAGGGACTCAAAACCCCATATTTCCCGCAGAGGAATAGATCTGACTAGTAAGAATCTTAAAACCTATGTATTGATATGTCTCCGTAAGGGAATAAAGTGTGTCTAGACTGGCATAAACATGGCAGCGAGAATCAGCTCAAACCCACTCTAAAAAGGAATTTCAAAAACAAAACAAAGATACAGGGAAATTCTTTACAATTCCTTCAGGGTCTCTGATGCAACCTGGAATGACCCTATCTACAATGACAGCTGGATGTGGCATAAGGCTGGACACTTGGGACTGAGAGGATTGGTGAGATTGGGTGAGCAAATGCAGACCCTTTAAAGCAATAATGCATGGCATCCATTCCATGGGTCCCAGCTCTCCAGGTGGAAGGGAATATTACTACAGCTATAACGTGTACGGGAAACCTAGAAAATGGACACACTGTGAATACGAAAGGTTTCTAAAACTCAACGAAGAGCCCCTCTCCTGGTGCTCCGGTTTGACTTCCCAACTGTTTTCCTATCAATCTCCCAACTTGGAGAGAGAGCCCCTTTAAGCTCCTGGTTCGCACAGGTTGCCAATTTGGCAGAGGATGAAAGGGAAGAGGGAGAACCAATGAGAGAGTAGCTGTTAGGCATTTGGATGGGCACATGTCACTCTAATTTCCCGGCAGGAAGAAGAATGAACCAAAGTCTCAGCCACCCACTGGGAACCAGTAGAGGTCCTGAACCAAAAGTTTGGACTTGCGTTCAGCTCACAAAAAACGAGTTGAAAAATGGAGCTCAGGGGCACAGCAATTCACAAACTGGCAGAGTAATCAAGGCCAACTATCGTCCAAAAATCTGTTGAGGGAAGGCAACGAGGCGGACTTGAAAGCGAGGCAGAATAGCAGGAAACAGATTTCAAGAGGTACGTTGGAATCGCCTGTAAAGCACAGGAAGAGGGGCACAACTTCGACAATGATGCACTTGGCCAAAAAGGGCGTATGCGTTTTCTCCTGAATATATTCAGCAGAAAACGCATATGCCCTTTTTGGCCAAGCAAGCAAGCGGGCAATGCAAATCTGCACTACAAAGAAGTATCACTTCCCACCGGTCAAAAGGGACATCCACAAAATGTGTAAAAACCAGAAAGGCAAGACAGGCCCTGGAGAACAGGGAGCCTTGTTATGCTGATGGGCGGGATGTAAGTTGCCAACTGCCTCACTGGAGGAGTGCATTGTGTTCCCTAAAACAAGTAAACAACAGAGCTCCAGAGCCAAAGGCACGTCCAGTCTAGGGAATATACCTTGGGAAAACTGAAAATCCATAAGACAGAGCCACCCCCAAATTGAGGGCTGCACTGCTTACAGGAACCTCAACCTGGGTACACCTGAAATATCCCAGGAAATATAAAAATGGTTCCAAACATTGTGGAACTTACGTACGATGGAATATCCCTCAGCCACGAAATCAATGTCATAAGACCAGTAGCAGCAAAATGAGTGGATTCAGGTACGATGATTCTAAGTGAAAGAAGTCACACAGGAAAAGAAACTTATCATAAGATATCACTTAGGAAGATCCTGTAAACATGGCTACACATGAACTGAGTTAGGCAAGAGAACAGAGTCTCACATTTAGAAAACACTCTTATGCCTGCTTAAGGGGGAAGGAGAGGTGGGGTGATGCATCAAACCCGAGTTTGATATAAGCACAGGTACCGTTCCAAAAACCAACTATGGAATAGACAAGACCTACACCTTCCTCAGTGAAAGGGACTCAAAACCCCATATTTCCCGCAGAGGAATAGATCTGCCTAGTAAGAATCTTAAAACCTATGTATTGATATGTCTCCATAAGGGAATCAAGTGTGTCTAGACTGGCATAAACAGGGCAGCGAGAATCAGCTCAAACCCACTCTAAAAAGGAATTTCAAAAACAAAACAAAGAAACAGGGAAATTCTTTACAATTCCTTCAGGGTCTCTGATGCAACCTGGAATGACCCTATCTACAATGACAGCTGGATGTGGCATAAGGCTGGACACTTGGGACTGAGAGGATTGGTGAGATTGGGTGAGCAAATGCAGACCCTTTAAAGCAATAATGCATGGCACCCATTCCATGGGTCCCAGCTCTCCAGGTGGAAGGGAATATTACTACAGCTATAACGTGTACGGGAAACCTAGAGAATGGACACACTGTGAATACGAAAGGTTTCTAAAACTCAACGAAGAGCCCCTCTCCTGGTGCTCCGGTTTGATTTTCCAACTGCTTTCCTATCAATCTCCCAACTTGGAGAGACAGCCCCTTTAAGCTCCTGGTTCGCACAGGTTGCCAATTTGGCAGAGGATGAAAGGGAAGAGGGAGAACCAATGAGAGAGTAGCTGTTAGGCATTTGGATGGGCACATGTCACTCTAATTTCCCGGCAGGAAGAAGAATGAACCAAAGTCTCAGCCACCCACCGGGAACCAGTAGAGGTCCTGAACCAAAAGTTTGGACTTGCGTTCAGCTCACAAAAAACGAGTTGAAAAATGGAGCTCAGGGGCACAGCAATTCACAAAATGGCAGAGTAATCAAGGCCAACTATCGTCCAAAAATCTGTTGAGGGAAGGCAACGAGGCGGACTTGAAAGCGAGGCAGAATAGCAGGAAACAGATTTCAAGAGGTACGTTGGAATCGCCTGTAAAGCACAGGAAGAGGGGCACAACTTCGACAATGATGCACTTGGCCAAAAAGGGCGTATGCGTTTTCTCCTGAATATATTCAGGAGAAAACGCATACGCCCTTTTTGGCCAAGCAAGCAAGCGGGCAATGCAAATCTGCACTACAAAGAAGTATCACTTCCCACCGGTCAAAAGGGACATCCACAAAATGTGTAAAAACCAGAAAGGCAAGACAGGCCCTGGAGAACAGGGAGCCTTGTTATGCTGATGGGCGGGATGTAAGTTGCCAACTGCCTCACTGGAGGAGTGCATTGTGTTCCCTAAAACAAGTAAACAACAGAGCTCCAGAGCCAAGGGCACGTCCAGTCTAGGGAATATACCTTGGGAAAACTGAAAATCCATAAGACAGAGCCACCCCCAAATTGAGGGCTGCACTGCTTACAGGAACCTCAACCTGGGTACACCTGAAATATCCCAGGAAATATAAAAATGGTTCCAAACATTGTGGAACTTACGTACGATGGAATATCCCTCAGCCACGAAATCAATGTCATAAGACCAGTAGCAGCAAAATGAGTGGATTCAGGTACGATGATTCTAAGTGAAAGAAGTCACACAGGAAAAGAAACTTATCATAAGATATCACTTAGGAAGATCCTGTAAACATGGCTACACATGAACTGAGTTAGGCAAGAGAACAGAGTCTCACATTTAGAAAACACTCTTATGCCTGCTTAAGGGGGAAGGAGAGGTGGGGTGATGCATCAAACCCGAGTTTGATATAAGCACAGGTACCGTTCCAAAAAACAACTATTGAATAGACAAGACCTACACCTTCCTCAGTGAAAGGGACTCAAAACCCCATATTTCCCGCAGAGGAATAGATCTGACTAGTAAGAATCTTAAAACCTATGTATTGATATGTCTCCGTAAGGGAATCAAGTGTGTCTAGACTGGCATAAACATGGCAGCGAGAATCAGCTCAAACCCACTCTAAAAAGGAATTTCAAAAACAGAACAAAGAAACAGGGAAATTCTTTACAATTCCTTCAGGGTCTCTGATGCAACCTGGAATGACCCTATCTACAATGACAGCTGGATGTGGCATAAGGCTGGACACTTGGGACTGAGAGGATTGGTGAGATTGGGTGAGCAAATGCAGACCCTTTAAAGCAATAATGCATGGCACCCATTCCATGGGTCCCAGCTCTCCAGGTGGAAGGGAATATTACTACAGCTATAACGTGTACGGGAAACCTAGAGAATGGACACACTGTGAATACGAAAGGTTTCTAAAACTCAACGAAGAGCCCCTCTCCTGGTGCTCCGGTTTGACTTTCCAACTGCTTTCCTATCAATCTCCCAACTTGGAGAGACAGCCCCTTTAAGCTCCTGGTTCGCACAGGTTGCCAATTTGGCAGAGGATGAAAGGGAAGAGGGAGAACCAATGAGAGAGTAGCTGTTAGGCATTTGGATGGGCACATGTCACTCTAATTTCCCGGCAGGAAGAAGAATGAACCAAAGTCTCAGCCACCCACCGGGAACCAGTAGAGGTCCTGAACCAAAAGTTTGGACTTGCGTTCAGCTCACAAAAAACGAGTTGAAAAATGGAGCTCAGGGGCACAGCAATTCACAAACTGGCAGAGTAATCAAGGCCAACTATCGTCCAAAAATCTGTTGAGGGAAGGCAACGAGGCGGACTTGAAAGCGAGGCAGAATAGCAGGAAACAGATTTCAAGAGGTACGTTGGAATCGCCTGTAAAGCACAGGAAGAGGGGCACAACTTCGAAAATGATGCACTTGGCCAAAAAGGGCGTATGCGTTTTCTCCTGAATATATTCTGGAGAAAACGCATACGCCCTTTTTGGCCAAGCAAGCAAGCGGGCAATGCAAATCTGCACTACAAAGAAGTATCACTTCCCACCGGTCAAAAGGGACATCCACAAAATGTGTAAAAACCAGAAAGGCAAGACAGGCCCTGGAGAACAGGGAGCCTTGTTATGCTGATGGGCGGGATGTAAGTTGCCAACTGCCTCACTGGAGGAGTGCATTGTGTTCCATAAAACAAGTAAACAACAGAGCTCCAGAGCCAAGGGCACTTCCAGTCTAGGGAATATACCTTGGGAAAACTGAACATCAATAAGACAGAGCCACCCCCAAATTGAGGGCTGCACTGCTTACAGGAACCTCAACCTGGGTACACCTGAAATATCCCAGGAAATATAAAAATGGTTCAAAACATTGTGGAACTTACGTACGATGGAATATCCCTCAGCCACGAAATCAATGTCATAAGACCAGTAGCAGCAAAATGAGTGGATTCAGGTACGATGATTCTAAGTGAAAGAAGTCACACAGGAAAAGAAACATCATAAGATATCACTTAGGAAGATCCTGTAAACATGGCTACACATGAACTGAGTTAGGCAAGAGAACTGAGTCTCACATTTAGAAAACACTCTTATGCCTGCTTAAGGGGGAAGGAGAGGTGGGGTGATGCATCAAACCCGAGTTTGATATAAGCACAGGTACCGTTCCAAAAACCAACTATGGAATAGACAAGACCTACACCTTCCTCAGTGAAAGGGACTCAAAACTCCATATTTCCCACAGAGGAATAGATCTGACTAGTAAGAATCTTAAAACCTATGTATTGATATGTCTCCGTAAGGGAATCAAGTGTGTCTAGACTGGCATAAACATGGCAGCGAGAATCAGCTCAAACCCACTCTAAAAAGGAATTTCAAAAACAGAACAAAGAAACAGGGAAATTCTTTCCAATTCCTTCACGGTCTCTGATGCAACCTGGAATGACCCTATCTACAATGACAGCTGGATGTGGCATAAGGCTGGACACTTGGGACTGAGAAGATTGGTGAGATTGGGTGAGCAAATGCAGACCCTTTAAAGCAATAATGCATGGCACCCATTCCATGGGTCCCAGCTCTCCAGGTGGAAGGGAATATTACTACAGCTATAACGTGTACGGGAAACCTAGAAAATGGACACACTGTGAATACGAAAGGTTTCTAAAACTCAACGAAGAGCCCCTCTCCTGGTGCTCCGGTTTGACTTTCCAACTGTTTTCCTATCAATCTCCCAACTTGGAGAGAGAGCCCCTTTAAGATCCTGGTTCGCACAGGTTGCCAATTTGGCAGAGGATGAAAGGGAAGAGGGAGAACCAATGAGAGAGTAGCTGTTAGGCATTTGGATGGGCACATGTCACTCTAATTTCCCGGCAGGAAGAAGAATGAACCAAAGTCTCAGCCACCCACCGGGAACCAGTAGAGGTCCTGAACCAAAAGTTTGGACTTGCGTTCAGCTCACAAAAAACGAGTTGAAAAATGGAGCTCAGGGGCACAGCAATTCACAAACTGGCAGAGTAATCAAGGCCAACTATCGTCCAAAAATCTGTTGAGGGAAGGCAACGAGGCGGACTTGAAAGCGAGGCAGAATAGCAGGAAACATATTTCAAGAGGTACGTTGGAATCACCTGTAAAGCACAGGAAGAGGGGCACAACTTCGACAATGATGCACTTGGCCAAAAAGGGCGTATGCGTTTTCTCCTGAATATATTCAGGAGAAAACGCATACGCCCTTTTTGGCCAAGCAAGCAAGCGGGCAATGCAAATCTGCACTACAAAGAAGTATCACTTCCCACCGGTCAAAAGGGACATCCACAAAATGTGTAAAAACCAGAAAGGCAAGACAGGCCCTGGAGAACAGGGAGCCTTGTTATGCTGATGGGCGGGATGTAAGTTGCCAACTGCCTCACTGGAGGAGTGCATTGTGTTCCCTAAAACAAGTAAACAACAGAGCTCCAGAGCCAAGGGCACGTCCAGTCTAGGGAATATACCTTGGGAAAACTGAAAATCCATAAGACAGAGCCACCCCCAAATTGAGGGCTGCACTGCTTACAGGAACCTCAACCTGGGTACACCTGAAATATCCCAGGAAATATAAAAATGGTTCCAAACATTGTGGAACTTACGTACGATGGAATATCCCTCAGCCACGAAATCAATGTCATAAGACCAGTAGCAGCAAAATGAGTGGATTCAGGTACGATGATTCTAAGTGAAAGAAGTCACACAGGAAAAGAAACTTATCATAAGATATCACTTAGGAAGATCCTGTAAACATGGCTACACATGAAATGAGTTAGGCAAGAGAACAGAGTCTCACATTTAGAAAACACTCTTATGCCTGCTTAAGGGGGAAGGAGAGGTGGGGTGATGCATCAAACACGAGTTTGATATAAGCACAGGTACCGTTCCAAAAACCAACTATGGAATAGACAAGACCTACACCTTCCTCAGTGAAAGGGACTCAAAACCCCATATTTCCCGCAGAGGAATAGATCTGACTAGTAAGAATCTTAAAACCTATGTATTGATATGTCTCCGTAAGGGAATCAAGTGTGTCTAGACTGGCATAAACAGGGCAGCGAGAATCAGCTCAAACCCACTCTAAAAAGGAATTTCAAGAACAAATCAAAGAAACATGGAAATTCTTTACAATTCCTTCAGGGTCTCTGATGCAACCTGGAATGACCCTATCTACAATGACAGCTGGATGTGGCATAAGGCTGGACACTTGGGACTGAGAGGATTGGTGAGATTGGGTGAGCAAATGCAGACCCTTTAAAGCAATAATGCATGACACCCATTCCATGGGTCCCAGCTCTCCAGGTGGAAGGGAATATTACTACAGCTATAACGTGTACGGGAAACCTATAAAATGGACACACTGTGAATACGAAAGGTTTCTAAAACTCAACGAAGTGCCCCTCTCCTGGTGCTCCGGTTTGACTTTCCAACTGTTTTCCTATCAATCTCCCAACTTGGAGAGAGAGCCCCTTTAAGCTCCTGGTTCGCACAGGTTGCCAATTTGGCAGAGGATGAAAGGGAAGAGGGAGAACCAATGAGAGAGTAGCTGTTAGGCATTTGGATGGGCACATGTCACTCTAATTTCCCGGCAGGAAGAAGAATGAACCAAAGTCTCAGCCACCCACCGGGAACCAGTAGAGGTCCTGAACCAAAAGTTTGGACTTGCGTTCAGCTCACAAAAAACGAGTTGAAAAATGGAGCTCAGGGGCACAGCAATTCACAAACTGGCAGAGTAATCAAGGCCAACTATCGTCCAAAAATCTGTTGAGGGAAGGCAACGAGGCGGACTTGAAAGCGAGGCAGAATAGCAGGAAACAGATTTCAAGAGGTACGTTGGAATCGCCTGTAAAGCACAGGAAGAGGGGCACAACTTCGACAATGATGCACTTGGCCAAAAAGGGCGTATGCGTTTTCTCCTGAATATATTCAGGAGAAAACGCATACGCCCTTTTTGGCCAAGCAAGCAAGCGGGCAATGCAAATCTGCACTACAAAGAAGTATCACTTCCCACCGGTCAAAAGGGACATCCACAAAATGTGTAAAAACCAGAAAGGCAAGACAGGCCCTGGAGAACAGGGAGCCTTGTTATGCTGATGGGCGGGATGTAAGTTGCCAACTGCCTCACTGGAGGAGTGCATTGTGTTCCCTAAAACAAGTAAACAACAGAGCTCCAGAGCCAAGGGCACGTCCAGTCTAGGGAATATACCTTGGGAAAACTGAAAATCCATAAGACAGAGCCACCCCCAAATTGAGGGCAGCACTGCTTACAGGAACCTCAACCTGGGTACACCTGAAATATCCCAGGAAATATAAAAATGGTTCCAAACATTGTGGAACTTACGTACGATGGAATATCCCTCAGCCACGAAATCAATGTCATAAGACCAGTAGCAGCAAAATGAGTGGATTCAGGTACGATGATTCTAAGTGAAAGAAGTCACACAGGAAAAGAAACTTATCATAAGATATCACTTAGGAAGATCCTGTAAACATGGCTACACATGAACTGAGTTAGGCAAGAGAACAGAGTCTCACATTTAGAAAACACTCTTATGCCTGCTTAAGGGGGAAGGAGAGGTGGGGTGATGCATCAAACCTGAGTTTGATATAAGCACAGGTACCGTTCCAAAAACCAACTATGGAATAGACAAGACCTACACCTTCCTCAGTGAAAGGGACTCAAAACCCCATATTTCCCGCAGAGGAATAGATCTGACTAGTAAGAATCTTAAAACCTATGTATTGATATGTCTCCGTAAGGGAATCAAGTGTGTCTAGACTGGCATAAACAGGGCAGCGAGAATCAGCTCAAACCCACTCTAAAAAGGAATTTCAAAAACAAAACAAAGAAACAGGGAAATTCTTTACAATTCCTTCAGGGTCTCTGATGCAACCTGGAATGACCCTATCTACAATGACAGCTGGATGTGGCATAAGGCTGGACACTTGGGACTGAGAGGATTGGTGAGATTGGGTGAGCAAATGCAGACCCTTTAAAGCAATAATGCATGGCACCCATTCCATGGGTCCCAGCTCTCCAGGTGGAAGGGAATATTACTACAGCTATAACGTGTACGGGAAACCTAGAGAATGGACACACTGTGAATATGAAAGGTTTCTAAAACTCAACGAAGAGCCCCTCTCCTGGTGCTCCGGTTTGACTTTCCAACTGCTTTCCTATCAATCTCCCAACTTGGAGAGACAGCCCCTTTAAGCTCCTGGTTCGCACAGGTTGCCAATTTGGCAGAGGATGAAAGGGAAGAGGGAGAACCAATGAGAGAGTAGCTGTTAGGCATTTGGATGGGCACATGTCACTCTAATTTCCCTGCAGGAAGAAGAATGAACCAAAGTCTCAGCCACCCACCGGGAACCAGTAGAGGTCCTGAACCAAAAGTTTGGACTTGCGTTCAGCTCACAAAAAACGAGTTGAAAAATGGAGCTCAGGGGCACAGCAATTCACAAACTGGCAGAGTAATCAAGGCCAACTATCGTCCAAAAATCTGTTGAGGGAAGGCAAGGAGGCGGACGTGAAAGCGAGGCAGAATAGCAGGAAACAGATTTCAAGAGGTACGTTGGAATCGCCTGTAAAGCACAGGAAGAGGGGCACAACTTCGACAATGATGCACTTGGCCAAAAAGGGCGTATGTGTTTTCTCCTGAATATATTCAGGAGAAAACGCATACGCCCTTTTTGGCCAAGCAAGCAAGCGGGCAATGCAAATCTGCACTACAAAGAAGTATCACTTCCCACCGGTCAAAAGGGACATCCACAAAATGTGTAAAAACCAGAAAGGCAACACAGGCCCTGGAGAACAGGGAGCCTTGTTATGCTGATGGGCGGGATGTAAGTTGCCAACTGCCTCACTGGAGGAGGGCATTGTGTTCCCTAAAACAAGTAAACAACAGAGCTCCAGAGCCAAGGGCACGTCCAGTCTAGGGAATATACCTTGGGAAAACTGAAAATCCATAAGACAGAGCCACCCCCAAATTGAGGGCTGCACTGCTTACAGGAACCTCAACCTGGGTACACCTGAAATATCCCAGGAAATATAAAAATGGTTCCAAACATTGTGGAACTTACGTACGATGGAATATCCCTCAGCCACGAAATCAATGTCATAAGACCAGTAGCAGCAAAATGAGTGGATTCAGGTACGATGATTCTAAGTGAAAGAAGTCACACAGGAAAAGAAACTTATCATAAGATATCACTTAGGAAGATCCTGTAAACATGGCTACACATGAACTGAGTTAGGCAAGAGAACAGAGTCTCACATTTAGAAAACACTCTTATGCCTGCTTAAGGGGGAAGGAGAGGTGGGGTGATGCATCAAACCCGAGTTTGATATAAGCACAGGTACCGTTCCAAAAACCAACTATGGAATAGACAAGACCTACACCTTCCTCAGTGAAAGGGTCTCAAAACCCCATATTTCCCACAGAGGAATAGATCTGACTAGTAAGAATCTTAAAACCTATGTATTGATATGTCTCCGTAAGGGAATCAAGTGTGTCTAGACTGGCATAATCATGGCCGCGAGAATCAGCTCAAACCCACTCTAAAAAGGAATTTCAAAAACAGAACAAAGAAACAGGGAAATTCTTTACAATTCCTTCAGGGTCTCTGATGCAACCTGGAATGACCCTATCTACAATGACAGCTGGATGTGGCATAAGGCTGGACACTTGGGACTGAGAGGATTGGTGAGATTGGGTGAGCAAATGCAGACCCTTTAAAGCAATAATGCATGGCACCCATTCCATGGGTCCCAGCTCTCCAGGTTGAAGGGAATATTACTACAGCTATAACGTGTACGGGAAACCTAGAGAATGGACACACTATGAATACGAAAGGTTTCTAAAACTAAACGAAGAGCCCCTCTCCTGGTGCTCCGGTTTGACTTTCCAACTGCTTTCCTATCAATCTCCCAACTTGGAGAGACAGCCCCTTTAAGCTCCTGGTTCGCACAGGTTGCCAATTTGGCAGAGGATGAAAGGGAAGAGGGAGAACCAATGAGAGAGTAGCTGTTAGGCATTTGGATGGGCACATGTCACTCTAATTTCCCGGCAGGAAGAAGAATGAACCAAAGTCTCAGCCACCCACCGGGAACCAGTAGAGGTCCTGAACCAAAAGTTTGGACTTGCGTTCAGCTCACAAAAAACGAGTTGAAAAATGGAGCTCAGGGGCACAGCAATTCACAAACTGGCAGAGTAATCAAGGCCAACTATCGTCCAAAAATCTGTTGAGGGAAGGCAACGAGGCGGACTTGAAAGCGAGGCAGAATAGCAGGAAACAGATTTCAAGAGGTACGTTGGAATCGCCTGTAAAGCACAGGAAGAGGGGCACAACTTCGACAATGATGCACTTGGCCAAAAAGGGCGTATGCGTTTTCTCCTGAATATATTCAGGAGAAAACGCATACGCCCTTTTTGGCCAAGCAAGCAAGCGGGCAATGCAAATCTGCACTACAAAGAAGTATCACTTCCCACCGGTCAAAAGGGACATCCACAAAATGTGTAAAAACCAGAAAGGCAAGACAGGCCCTGGAGAACAGGGAGCCTTGTTATGCTGATGGGCGGGATGTAAGTTGCCAACTGCCTCACTGGAGGAGTGCATTCTGTTCCCTAAAACAAGTAAACAACAGAGCTCCAGAGCCAAGGGCACGTCCAGTCTAGGGAATATACCTTGGGAAAACTGAAAATCCATAAGACAGAGCCACCCCCAAATTGAGGGCTGCACTGCTTACAGGAACCTCAACCTGGGTACACCTGAAATATCCCAGGAAATATAAAAATGGTTCCAAACATTGTGGAACTTACGTACGATGGAATATCCCTCAGCCACGAAATCAATGTCATAAGACCAGTAGCAGCAAAATGAGTGGATTCAGGTACGATGATTCTAAGTGAAAGAAGTCACACAGGAAAAGAAACTTATCATAAGATATCACTTAGGAAGATCCTGTAAACATGGCTACACATGAACTGAGTTAGGCAAGAGAACAGAGTTTCACATTTAGAAAACACTCTTATGCCTGCTTAAGGGGGAAGGAGAGGTGGGGTGATGCATCAAACCCGAGTTTGATATAAGCACAGGTACCGTTCCAAAAGCCAACTATGGAATAGACAAGACCTACACCTTCCTCAGTGAAAGGGACTCAAAACCCCATATTTCCCGCAGAGGAATAGATCTGACTAGTAAGAATCTTAAAACCTATGTGTTGATATGTCTCCGTAAGGGAATCAAGTGTGTCTAGACTGGCATAAACATGGCCGCGAGAATCAGCTCAAACCCACTCTAAAAAGGAATTTCAAAAACAGAACAAAGAAACAGGGAAATTCTTTACAATTCCTTCAGGGTCTCTGATGCAACCTGGAATGACCCTATCTACAATGACAGCTGGATGTGGCATAAGGCTGGACACTTGGGACTGAGAGGATTGGTGAGATTGGGTGAGCAAATGCAGACCCTTTAAAGCAATAATGCATGGCACCCATTCCATGGGTCCCAGCTCTCCAGGTGGAAGGGAATATTACTACAGCTATAACGTGTACGGGAAACCTAGAGAATGGACACACTGTGAATATGAAAGGTTTCTAAAACTCAACGAAGAGCCCCTCTCCTGGTGCTCCGGTTTGACTTTCCAACTGCTTTCCTATCAATCTCCCAACTTGGAGAGACAGCCCCTTTAAGCTCCTGGTTCGCACAGGTTGCCAATTTGGCAGAGGATGAAAGGGAAGAGGGAGAACCAATGAGAGAGTAGCTGTTAGGCATTTGGATGGGCACATGTCACTCTAATTTCCCTGCAGGAAGAAGAATGAACCAAAGTCTCAGCCACCCACCGGGAACCAATAGAGGTCCTGAACCAAAAGTTTGGACTTGCGTTCAGCTCACAAAAAACGAGTTGAAAAATGGAGCTCAGGGGCACAGCAATTCACAAACTGGCAGAGTAATCAAGGCCAACTATCGTCCAAAAATCTGTTGAGGGAAGGCAAGGAGGCGGACGTGAAAGCGAGGCAGAATAGCAGGAAACAGATTTCAAGAGGTACGTTGGAATCGCCTGTAAAGCACAGGAAGAGGGGCACAACTTCGACAATGATGCACTTGGCCAAAAAGGGCGTATGTGTTTTCTCCTGAATATATTCAGGAGAAAACGCATACGCCCTTTTTGGCCAAGCAAGCAAGCGGGCAATGCAAATCTGCACTACAAAGAAGTATCACTTCCCACCGGTCAAAAGGGACATCCACAAAATGTGTAAAAACCAGAAAGGCAACACAGGCCCTGGAGAACAGGGAGCCTTGTTATGCTGATGGGCGGGATGTAAGTTGCCAACTGCCTCACTGGAGGAGGGCATTGTGTTCCCTAAAACAAGTAAACAACAGAGCTCCAGAGCCAAGGGCACGTCCAGTCTAGGGAATATACCTTGGGAAAACTGAAAATCCATAAGACAGAGCCACCCCCAATTTGAGGGCTGCACTGCTTACAGGAACCTCAACCTGGGTACACCTGAAATATCCCAGGAAATATAAAAATGGTTCCAAACATTGTGGAACTTACGTACGATGGAATATCCCTCAGCCACGAAATCAATGTCATAAGACCAGTAGCAGCAAAATGAGTGGATTCAGGTACGATGATTCTAAGTGAAAGAAGTCACACAGGAAAAGAAACTTATCATAAGATATCACTTAGGAAGATCCTGTAAACATGGCTACACATGAACTGAGTTAGGCAAGAGAACAGAGTCTCACATTTAGAAAACACTCTTATGCCTGCTTAAGGGGGAAGGAGAGGTGGGGTGATGCATCAAACCCGAGTTTGATATAAGCACAGGTACCGTTCCAAAAACCAACTATGGAATAGACAAGACCTACACCTTCCTCAGTGAAAGGGACTCAAAACCCCATATTTCCCGCAGAGGAATAGATCTGACTAGTAAGAATCTTAAAACCTATGTATTGATATGTCTCCGTAAGGGAATCAAGTGTGTCTAGACTGGCATAATCATGGCCGCGAGAATCAGCTCAAACCCACTCTAAAAAGGAATTTCAAAAACAGAACAAAGAAACAGGGAAATTCTTTACAATTCCTTCAGGGTCTCTGATGCAACCTGGAATGACCCTATCTACAATGACAGCTGGATGTGGCATAAGGCTGGACACTTGGGACTGAGAGGATTGGTGAGATTGGGTGAGCAAATGCAGACCCTTTAAAGCAATAATGCATGGCACCCATTCCATGGGTCCCAGCTCTCCAGGTGGAAGGGAATATTACTACAGCTATAACGTGTACGGGAAACCTAGAGAATGGACACACTGTGATAACGAAAGGTTTCTAAAACTCAACGAAGAGCCCCTCTCCTGGTGCTCCGGTTTGACTTTCCAACTGCTTTCCTATCAATCTCCCAACTTGGAGAGACAGCCCCTTTAAGCTCCTGGTTCGCACAGGTTGCCAATTTGGCAGAGGATGAAAGGGAAGAGGGAGAACCAATGAGAGAGTAGCTGTTAGGCATTTGGATGGGCACATGTCACTCTAATTTCCCGGCAGGAAGAAGAATGAACCAAAGTCTCAGCCACCCACCGGGAACCAGTAGAGGTCCTGAACCAAAAGTTTGGACTTGCGTTCAGCTCACAAAAAACGAGTTGAAAAATGGAGCTCAGGGGCACAGCAATTCACAAACTGGCAGAGTAATCAAGGCCAACTATCGTCCAAAAATCTGTTGAGGGAAGGCAACGAGGCGGACTTGAAAGCGAGGCAGAATAGCAGGAAACAGATTTCAAGAGGTACGTTGGAATCGCCTGTAAAGCACAGGAAGAGGGGCACAACTTCGACAATGATGCACTTGGCCAAAAAGGGCGTATGCGTTTTCTCCTGAATATATTCAGGAGAAAACGCATACGCCCTTTTTGGCCAAGCAAGCAAGCGGGCAATGCAAATCTGCACTACAAAGAAGTATCACTTCCCACCGGTCAAAAGGGACATCCACAAAATGTGTAAAAACCAGAAAGGCAAGACAGGCCCTGGAGAACAGGGAGCCTTGTTATGCTGATGGGCGGGATGTAAGTTGCCAACTGCCTCACTGGAGGAGTGCATTGTGTTCCCTAAAACAAGTAAACAACAGAGCTCCAGAGCCAAGGGCACGTCCAGTCTAGGGAATATACCTTGGGAAAACTGAAAATCCATAAGACAGAGCCACCCCCAAATTGAGGGCTGCACTGCTTACAGGAACCTCAACCTGGGTACACCTGAAATATCCCAGGAAATATAAAAATGGTTCCAAACATTGTGGAACTTACGTACGATGGAATATCCCTCAGCCACGAAATCAATGTCATAAGACCAGTAGCAGCAAAATGAGTGGATTCAGGTACGATGATTCTAAGTGAAAGAAGTCACACAGGAAAAGAAACTTATCATAAGATATCACTTAGGAAGATCCTGTAAACATGGCTACACATGAACTGAGTTAGGCAAGAGAACAGAGTCTCACATTTAGAAAACACTCTTATGCCTGCTTAAGGGGGAAGGAGAGGTGGGGTGATGCATCAAACCCGAGTTTGATATAAGCACAGGTACCGTTCCAAAAACCAACTATGGAATAGACAAGACCTACACCTTCCTCAGTGAAAGGGACTCAAAACCCCATATTTCCCGCAGAGGAATAGATCTGACTAGTAAGAATCTTAAAACCTATGTGTTGATATGTCTCCGTAAGGGAATCAAGTGTGTCTAGACTGGCATAAACAGGGCCGCGAGAATCAGCTCAAACCCACTCTAAAAAGGAATTTCAAAAACAGAACAAAGAAACAGGGAAATTCTTTACAATTCCTTCAGGGTCTCTGATGCAACCTGGAATGACCCTATCTACAATGACAGCTGGATGTGGCATAAGGCTGGACACTTGGGACTGAGAGGATTGGTGAGATTGGGTGAGCAAATGCAGACACTTTAAAGCAATAATGCATGGCACCCATTCCATGGGTCCCAGCTCTCCAGGTTGAAGGGAATATTACTACAGCTATAACGTGTACGGGAAACCTAGAGAATGGACACACTATGAATACGAAAGGTTTCTAAAACTAAACGAAGAGCCCCTCTCCTGGTGCTCCGGTTTGACTTTCCAACTGCTTTCCTATCAATCTCCCAACTTGGAGAGACAGCCCCTTTAAGCTCCTGGTTCGCACAGGTTGCCAATTTGGCAGAGGATGAAAGGGAAGAGGGAGAACCAATGAGAGAGTAGCTGTTAGGCATTTGGATGGGCACATGTCACTCTAATTTCCCGGCAGGAAGAAGAATGAACCAAAGTCTCAGCCACCCACCGGGAACCAGTAGAGGTCCTGAACCAAAAGTTTGGACTTGCGTTCAGCTCACAAAAAACGAGTTGAAAAATGGAGCTCAGGGGCACAGCAATTCACAAACTGGCAGAGTAATCAAGGCCAACTATCGTCCAAAAATCTGTTGAGGGAAGGCAACGAGGCGGACTTGAAAGCGAGGCAGAATAGCAGGAAACAGATTTCAAGAGGTACGTTGGAATCGCCTGTAAAGCACAGGAAGAGGGGCACAACTTCGACAATGATGCACTTGGCCAAAAAGGGCGTATGCGTTTTCTCCTGAATATATTCAGGAGAAAACGCATACGCCCTTTTTGGCCAAGCAAGCAAGCGGGCAATGCAAATCTGCACTACAAAGAAGTATCACTTCCCACCGGTCAAAAGGGACATCCACAAAATGTGTAAAAACCAGAAAGGCAAGACAGGCCCTGGAGAACAGGGAGCCTTGTTATGCTGATGGGCGGGATGTAAGTTGCCAACTGCCTCACTGGAGGAGTGCATTGTGTTCCCTAAAACAAGTAAACAACAGAGCTCCAGAGCCAAGGGCACGTCCAGTCTAGGGAATATACCTTGGGAAAACTGAAAATCCATAAGACAGAGCCACCCCCAAATTGAGGGCTGCACTGCTTACAGGAACCTCAACCTGGGTACACCTGAAATATCCCAGGAAATATAAAAATGGTTCCAAACATTGTGGAACTTACGTACGATGGAATATCCCTCAGCCACGAAATCAATGTCATAAGACCAGTAGCAGCAAAATGAGTGGATTCAGGTACGATGATTCTAAGTGAAAGAAGTCACACAGGAAAAGAAACTTATCATAAGATATCACTTAGGAAGATCCTGTAAACATGGCTACACATGAACTGAGTTAGGCAAGAGAACAGAGTCTCACATTTAGAAAACACTCTTATGCCTGCTTAAGGGGGAAGGAGAGGTGGGGTGATGCATCAAACCCGAGTTTGATATAAGCACAGGTACCGTTCCAAAAACCAACTATGGAATAGACAAGACCTACACCTTCCTCAGTGAAAGGGACTCAAAACCCCATATTTCCCGCAGAGGAATAGATCTGACTAGTAAGAATCTTAAAACCTATGTATTGATATGTCTCCGTAAGGGAATCAAGTGTGTCTAGACTGGCATAATCATGGCCGCGAGAATCAGCTCAAACCCACTCTAAAAAGGAATTTCAAAAACAAAACAAAGAAACAGGGAAATTCTTTACAATTCCTTCAGGGTCTCTGATGCAACCTGGAATGACCCTATCTACAATGACAGCTGGATGTGGCATAAGGCTGGACACTTGGGACTGAGAGGATTGGTGAGATTGGGTGAGCAAATGCAGACCCTTTAAAGCAATAATGCATGGCACCCATTCCATGGGTCCCAGCTCTCCAGGTGGAAGGGAATATTACTACAGCTATAACGTGTACGGGAAACCTAGAAAATGGACACACTGTGATAACGAAAGGTTTCTAAAACTCAACGAAGAGCCCCTCTCCTGGTGCTCCGGTTTGACTTTCCAACTGCTTTCCTATCAATCTCCCAACTTGGAGAGACAGCCCCTTTAACCTCCTGGTTCGCACAGGTTGCCAAATTGGCAGAGGATGAAAGGGAAGAGGGAGAACCAATGAGAGAGTAGCTGTTAGGCATTTGGATGGGCACATGTCACTCTAATTTCCCGGCAGGAAGAAGAATGAACCAAAGTCTCAGCCACCCACCGGGAACCAGTAGAGGTCCTGAACCAAAAGTTTGGACTTGCGTTCAGCTCACAAAAAACGAGTTGAAAAATGGAGCTCAGGGGCACAGCAATTCACAAACTGGCAGAGTAATCAAGGCCAACTATCGTCCAAAAATCTGTTGAGGGAAGGCAACGAGGCGGACTTGAAAGCGAGGCAGAATAGCAGGAAACAGATTTCAAGAGGTACGTTGGAATCGCCTGTAAAGCACAGGAAGAGGGGCACAACTTCGACAATGATGCACTTGGCCAAAAAGGGCGTATGCGTTTTCTCCTGAATATATTCAGGAGAAAACGCATACGCCCTTTTTGGCCAAGCAAGCAAGCGGGCAATGCAAATCTGCACTACAAAGAAGTATCACTTCCCACGGGTCAAAAGGGACATCCACAAAATGTGTAAAAACCAGAAAGGCAAGACAGGCCCTGGAGAACAGGGAGCCTTGTTATGCTGATGGGCGGGATGTAAGTTGCCAACTGCCTCACTGGAGGAGTGCATTGTGTTCCCTAAAACAAGTAAACAACAGAGCTCCAGAGCCAAGGGCACTTCCAGTCTAGGGAATATACCTTGGGAAAACTGAACATCAATAAGACAGAGCCACCCCCAAATTGAGGGCTGCACTGCTTACAGGAACCTCAACCTGGGTACAACTGAAATATCCCAGGAAATATAAAAATGGTTCCAAACATTGTGGAACTTACGTACGATGGAATATCCCTCAGCCACGAAATCAATGTCATAAGACCAGTAGCAGCAAAATGAGTGGATTCAGGTACGATGATTCTAAGTGAAAGAAGTCACACAGGAAAAGAAACTTATCATAAGATATCACTTAGGAAGATCCTGTAAACATGGCTACACATGAACTGAGTTAGGCAAGAGAACAGAGTCTCACATTTAGAAAACACTCTTATGCCTGCTTAAGGGGGAAGGAGAGGTGGGGTGATGCATCAAACCCGAGTTTGATATAAGCACAGGTACCGTTCCAAAAACCAACTATGGAATAGACAAGACCTACACCTTCCTCAGTGAAAGGGACTCAAAACCCCATATTTCCCGCAGAGGAATCGATCTGACTAGTAAGAATCTTAAAACCTATGTATTGATATGTCTCCGTAAGGGAATCAAGTGTGTCTAGACTGGCATAAACAGGGCCGCGAGAATCAGCTCAAACCCACTCTAAAAAGGAATTTCAAAAACAGAACAAAGAAACAGGGAAATTCTTTACAATTCCTTCAGGGTCTCTGATGCAACCTGGAATGACCCTATCTACAATGACAGCTGGATGTGGCATAAGGCTGGACACTTGGGACTGAGAGGATTGGTGAGATTGGGTGAGCAAATGCAGACCCTTTAAAGCAATAATGCATGGCACCCATTCCATGGGTCCCAGCTCTCCAGGTTGAAGGGAATATTACTACAGCTATAACGTGTACGGGAAACCTAGAAAATGGACACTCTGTGATAACGAAAGGTTTCTAAAACTCAACGAAGAGCCCCTCTCCTGGTGCTCCGGTTTGACTTTCCAACTGCTTTCCTATCAATCTCCCAACTTGGAGAGACAGCCCCTTTAAGCTCCTGGTTCGCACAGGTTGCCAATTTGGCAGAGGATGAAAGGGAAGAGGGAGAACCAATGAGAGAGTAGCTGTTAGGCATTTGGATGGGCACATGTCACTCTAATTTCCCGGCAGGAAGAAGAATTAACCAAAGTCTCAGCCACCCACCGGGAACCAGTAGAGGTCCTGAACCAAAAGTTTGGACTTGCGTTCAGCTCACAAAAAACGAGTTGAAAAATGGAGCTCAGGGGCACAGCAATTCACAAACTGGCAGAGTAATCAAGGCCAACTATCGTCCAAAAATCTGTTGAGGGAAGGCAACGAGGCGGACTTGAAAGCGAGGCAGAATAGCAGGAAACAGATTTCAAGAGGTACGTTGGAATCGCCTGTAAAGCACAGGAAGAGGGGCACAACTTCGACAATGATGCACTTGGCCAAAAAGGGCGTATGCGTTTTCTCCTGAATATATTCAGGAGAAAACGCATACGCCCTTTTTGGCCAAGCAAGCAAGCGGGCAATGCAAATCTGCACTACAAAGAAGTATCACTTCCCACCGGTCAAAAGGGACATCCACAAAATGTGTAAAAACCAGAAAGGCAAGACAGGCCCTGGAGAACAGGGAGCCTTGTTATGCTGATGGGCGGGATGTAAGTTGCCAACTGCCTCACTGGAGGAGTGCATTGTGTTCCCTAAAACAAGTAAACAACAGAGCTCCAGAGCCAAGGGCACGTCCAGTCTAGGGAATATACCTTGGGAAAACTGAAAATCCATAAGACAGAGCCACCCCCAAATTGAGGGCTGCACTGCTTACAGGAACCTCAACCTGGGTACACCTGAAATATCCCAGGAAATATAAAAATGGTTCCAAACATTGTGGAACTTACGTACGATGGAATATCCCTCAGCCACGAAATCAATGTCATAAGACCAGTAGCAGCAAAATGAGTGGATTCAGGTACGATGATTCTAAGTGAAAGAAGTCACACAGGAAAAGAAACATCATAAGATATCACTTAGGAAGATCCTGTAAACATGGCTACACATGAACTGAGTTAGGCAAGAGAACAGAGTCTCACATTTAGAAAACACTCTTATGCCTGCTTAAGGGGGAAGGAGAGGTGGGGTGATGCATCAAACCCGAGTTTGATATAAGCACAGGTACCGTTCCAAAAACCAACTATGGAATAGACAAGACCTACACCTTCCTCAGTGAAAGGGACTCAAAACCCCATATTTCCCGCAGAGGAATAGATCTGACTAGTAAGAATCTTAAAACCTATGTATTGATATGTCTCCGTAAGGGAATCAAGTGTGTCTAGACTGGCATAAACAGGGCAGCGAGAATCAGCTCAAACCCACTCTAAAAAGGAATTTCAAAAACAGAACAAAGAAACAGGGAAATTCTTTACAATTCCTTCAGGGTCTCTGATGCAACCTGGAATGACCCTATCTACAATGACAGCTGGATGTGGCATAAGGCTGGACACTTGGGACTGAGAGGATTGGTGAGATTGGGTGAGCAAATGCAGACCCCTTAAAGCAATAATGCATGGCACCCATTCCATGGGTCCCAGCTCTCCAGGTGGAAGGGAATATTACTACAGCTATAACGTGTACGGGAAACCTAGAAAATGGACACACTGTGATAACGAAAGGTTTCTAAAACTCAACGAAGAGCCCCTCTCCTGGTGCTCCGGTTTGACTTTCCAACTGCTTTCCTATCAATCTCCCAACTTGGAGAGACAGCCCCTTTAAGCTCCTGGTTCGCACAGGTTGCCAAATTGGCAGAGGATGAAAGGGAAGAGGGAGAACCAATGAGAGAGTAGCTGTTAGGCATTTGGATGGGCACATGTCACTCTAATTTCCCGGCAGGAAGAAGAATTAACCAAAGTCTCAGCCACCCACCGGGAACCAGTAGAGGTCCTGAACCAAAAGTTTGGACTTGCGTTCAGCTCACAAAAAACGAGTTGAAAAATGGAGCTCAGGGGCACAGCAATTCACAAACTGGCAGAGTAATCAAGGCCAACTATCGTCCAAAAATCTGTTGAGGGAAGGCAACGAGGCAGACTTGAAAGCGAGGCAGAATAGCAGGAAACAGATTTCAAGAGGTACGTTGGAATCGCCTGTAAAGCACAGGAAGAGGGGCACAACTTCGACAATGATGCACTTGGCCAAAAAGGGCGTATGCGTTTCCTCCTGAATATATTCAGGAGAAAATGCATACGCCCTTTTTGGCCAAGCAAGCAAGCGGGCAATGCAAATCTGCACTACAAAGAAGTATCACTTCCCACCGGTCAAAAGGGACATCCACAAAATGTGTAAAAACCAGAAAGGCAAGACAGGCCCTGGAGAACAGGGAGCCTTGTTATGCTGATGGGCGGGATGTAAGATGCCAACTGCCTCACTGGAGGAGTGCATTGTGTTCCCTAAAACAAGTAAACAACAGAGCTCCAGAGCCAAGGGCACTTCCAGTCTAGGGAATATACCTTGGGAAAACTGAACATCAATAAGACAGAGCCACCCCCATATTGAGGGCTGCACTGCTTACAGGAACCTCAACCTGGGTACACCTGAAATATCCCAGGAAATATAAAAATGGTTCCAAACATTGTGGAACTTACGTACGATGGAATATCCCTCAGCCACGAAATCAATGTCATAAGACCAGTAGCAGCAAAATGAGTGGATTCAGGTACGATGATTCTAAGTGAAAGAAGTCACACAGGAAAAGAAACATCATAAGATATCACTTAGGAAGATCCTGTAAACATGGCTACACATGAACTGAGTTAGGCAAGAGAACTGAGTCTCACATTTAGAAAACACTCTTATGCCTGCTTAAGGGGGAAGGAGAGGTGGGGTGATGCATCAAACCCGAGTTTGATATAAGCACAGGTACCGTTCCAAAAACCAACTATGGAATAGACAAGACCTACACCTTCCTCAGTGAAAGGGACTCAAAACTCCATATTTCCCACAGAGGAATAGATCTGACTAGTAAGAATCTTAAAACCTATGCATTGATATGTCTCCGTAAGGGAATCAAGTGTGTCTAGACTGGCATAAACATGGCAGCGAGAATCAGCTCAAACCCACTCTAAAAAGGAATTTCAAAAACAGAACAAAGAAACAGGGAAATTCTTTCCAATTCCTTCAGGGTCTCTGATGCAACCTGGAATGACCCTATCTACAATGACAGCTGGATGTGGCATAAGGCTGGACACTTGGGACTGAGAGGATTGGTGAGATTGGGTGAGCAAATGCAGACCCTTTAAAGCAATAATGCATGGCACCCATTCCATGGGTCCCAGCTCTCCAGGTGGAAGGGAATATTACTACAGCTATAACGTGTACGGGAAACCTAGAGAATGGACACACTGTGAATACGACAGGTTTCTAAAACTCAACGAAGAGCCCCTCTCCTGGTGCTCCGGTTTGACTTTCCAACTGCTTTCCTATCAATCTCCCAACTTGGAGAGACAGCCCCTTTAAGCTCCTGGTTCGCACAGGTTGCCAATTTGGCAGAGGATGAAAGGGAAGAGGGAGAACCAATGAGAGAGTAGCTGTTAGGCATTTGGATGGGCACATGTCACTCTAATTTCCCGGCAGGAAGAAGAATTAACCAAAGTCTCAGCCACCCACCGGGAACCAGTAGAGGTCCTGAACCAAAAGTTTGGACTTGCGTTCAGCTCACAAAAAACGAGTTGAAAAATGGAGCTCAGGGGCACAGCAATTCACAAACTGGCAGAGTAATCAAGGCCAACTATCGTCCAAAAATCTGTTGAGGGAAGGCAACGAGGCGGACTTGAAAGCGAGGCAGAATAGCAGGAAACAGATTTCAAGAGGTACGTTGGAATCGCCTGTAAAGCACAGGAAGAGGGGCACAACTTCGACAATGATGCACTTGGCCAAAAAGGGCGTATGCGTTTTCTCCTGAATATATTCAGGAGAAAACGCATACGCCCTTTTTGGCCAAGCAAGCAAGCGGGCAATGCAAATCTGCACTACAAAGAAGTATCACTTCCCACCGGTCAAAAGGGACATCCACAAAATGTGTAAAAACCAGAAAGGCAAGACAGGCCCTGGAGAACAGGGAGCCTTGTTATGCTGATGGGCGGGATGTAAGTTGCCAACTGCCTCACTGGAGGAGTGCATTGTGTTCCCTAAAACAAGTAAACAACAGAGCTCCAGAGCCAAGGGCACGTCCAGTCTAGGGAATATACCTTGGGAAAACTGAAAATCCATAAGACAGAGCCACCCCCAAATTGAGGGCTGCACTGCTTACAGGAACCTCAACCTGGGTACACCTGAAATATCCCAGGAAATATAAAAATGGTTCCAAACATTGTGGAACTTACGTACGATGGAATATCCCTCAGCCACGAAATCAATGTCATAAGACCAGTAGCAGCAAAATGAGTGGATTCAGGTACGATGATTCTAAGTGAAAGAAGTCACACAGGAAAAGAAACATCATAAGATATCACTTAGGAAGATCCTGTAAACATGGCTACACATGAACTGAGTTAGGCAAGAGAACAGAGTCTCACATTTAGAAAACACTCTTATGCCTGCTTAAGGGGGAAGGAGAGGTGGGGTGATGCATCAAACCCGAGTTTGATATAAGCACAGGTACCGTTCCAAAAACCAACTATGGAATAGACAAGACCTACACCTTCCTCAGTGAAAGGGACTCAAAACCCCATATTTCCCGCAGAGGAATAGATCTGACTAGTAAGAATCTTAAAACCTATGTATTGATATGTCTCCGTAAGGGAATCAAGTGTGTCTAGACTGGCATAAACATGGCAGCGAGAATCAGCTCAAACCCACTCTAAAAAGGAATTTCAAAAACAGAACAAAGAAACAGGGAAATTCTTTACAATTCCTTCAGGGTCTCTGATGCAACCTGGAATGACCCTATCTACAATGACAGCTGGATGTGGCATAAGGCTGGACACTTGGGACTGAGAGGATTGGTGAGATTGGGTGAGCAAATGCAGACCCCTTAAAGCAATAATGCATGGCACCCATTCCATGGGTCCCAGCTCTCCAGGTGGAAGGGAATATTACTACAGCTATAACGTGTACGGGAAACCTAGAAAATGGACACACTGTGATAACGAAAGGTTTCTAAAACTCAACGAAGAGCCCCTCTCCTGGTGCTCCGGTTTGACTTTCCAACTGCTTTCCTATCAATCTCCCAACTTGGAGAGACAGCCCCTTTAAGCTCCTGGTTCGCACAGGTTGCCAAATTGGCAGAGGATGAAAGGGAAGAGGGAGAACCAATGAGAGAGTAGCTGTTAGGCATTTGGATGGGCACATGTCACTCTAATTTCCCGGCAGGAAGAAGAATTAACCAAAGTCTCAGCCACCCACCGGGAACCAGTAGAGGTCCTGAACCAAAAGTTTGGACTTGCGTTCAGCTCACAAAAAACGAGTTGAAAAATGGAGCTCAGGGGCACAGCAATTCACAAACTGGCAGAGTAATCAAGGCCAACTATCGTCCAAAAATCTGTTGAGGGAAGGCAACGAGGCAGACTTGAAAGCGAGGCAGAATAGCAGGAAACAGATTTCAAGAGGTACGTTGGAATCGCCTGTAAAGCACAGGAAGAGGGGCACAACTTCGACAATGATGCACTTGGCCAAAAAGGGCGTATGCGTTTCCTCCTGAATATATTCAGGAGAAAATGCATACGCCCTTTTTGGCCAAGCAAGCAAGCGGGCAATGCAAATCTGCACTACAAAGAAGTATCACTTCCCACCGGTCAAAAGGGACATCCACAAAATGTGTAAAAACCAGAAAGGCAAGACAGGCCCTGGAGAACAGGGAGCCTTGTTATGCTGATGGGCGGGATGTAAGATGCCAACTGCCTCACTGGAGGAGTGCATTGTGTTCCCTAAAACAAGTAAACAACAGAGCTCCAGAGCCAAGGGCACTTCCAGTCTAGGGAATATACCTTGGGAAAACTGAACATCAATAAGACAGAGCCACCCCCATATTGAGGGCTGCACTGCTTACAGGAACCTCAACCTGGGTACACCTGAAATATCCCAGGAAATATAAAAATGGTTCCAAACATTGTGGAACTTACGTACGATGGAATATCCCTCAGCCACGAAATCAATGTCATAAGACCAGTAGCAGCAAAATGAGTGGATTCAGGTACGATGATTCTAAGTGAAAGAAGTCACACAGGAAAAGAAACATCATAAGATATCACTTAGGAAGATCCTGTAAACATGGCTACACATGAACTGAGTTAGGCAAGAGAACTGAGTCTCACATTTAGAAAACACTCTTATGCCTGCTTAAGGGGGAAGGAGAGGTGGGGTGATGCATCAAACCCGAGTTTGATATAAGCACAGGTACCGTTCCAAAAACCAACTATGGAATAGACAAGACCTACACCTTCCTCAGTGAAAGGGACTCAAAACTCCATATTTCCCACAGAGGAATAGATCTGACTAGTAAGAATCTTAAAACCTATGCATTGATATGTCTCCGTAAGGGAATCAAGTGTGTCTAGACTGGCATAAACATGGCAGCGAGAATCAGCTCAAACCCACTCTAAAAAGGAATTTCAAAAACAGAACAAAGAAACAGGGAAATTCTTTCCAATTCCTTCAGGGTCTCTGATGCAACCTGGAATGACCCTATCTACAATGACAGCTGGATGTGGCATAAGGCTGGACACTTGGGACTGAGAGGATTGGTGAGATTGGGTGAGCAAATGCAGACCCTTTAAAGCAATAATGCATGGCACCCATTCCATGGGTCCCAGCTCTCCAGGTGGAAGGGAATATTACTACAGCTATAACGTGTACGGGAAACCTAGAGAATGGACACACTGTGAATACGACAGGTTTCTAAAACTCAACGAAGAGCCCCTCTCCTGGTGCTCCGGTTTGACTTTCCAACTGCTTTCCTATCAATCTCCCAACTTGGAGAGACAGCCCCTTTAAGCTCCTGGTTCGCACAGGTTGCCAAATTGGCAGAGGATGAAAGGGAAGAGGGAGAACCAATGAGAGAGTAGCTGTTAGGCATTTGGATGGGCACATGTCACTCTAATTTCCCGGCAGGAAGAAGAATTAACCAAAGTCTCAGCCACCCACCGGGAACCAGTAGAGGTCCTGAACCAAAAGTTTGGACTTGCGTTCAGCTCACAAAAAACGAGTTGAAAAATGGAGCTCAGGGTCACAGCAATTCACAAACTGGCAGAGTAATCAAGGCCAACTATCGTCCAAAAATCTGTTGAGGGAAGGCAACGAGGCGGACTTGAAAGCGAGGCAGAATAGCAGGAAACAGATTTCAAGAGGTACGTTGGAATCGCCTGTAAAGCACAGGAAGAGGGGCACAACTTCGACAATGATGCACTTGGCCAAAAAGGGCGTATGCGTTTTCTCCTGAATATATTCAGGAGAAAACGCATACGCCCTTTTTGGCCAAGCAAGCAAGCGGGCAATGCAAATCTGCACTACAAAGAAGTATCACTTCCCACCGGTCAAAAAGGACATCCACAAAATGTGTAAAAACCAGAAAGGCAAGACAGGCCCTGGAGAACAGGGAGCCTTGTTATGCTGATGGGCGGGATGTAAGTTGCCAACTGCCTCACTGGAGGAGTGCATTGTGTTCCCTAAAACAAGTAAACAACAGAGCTCCAGAGCCAAGGGCACGTCCAGTCTAGGGAATATACCTTGGGAAAACTGAAAATCCATAAGACAGAGCCACCCCCAAATTGAGGGCTGCACTGCTTACAGGAACCTCAACCTGGGTACACCTGAAATATCCAAGGAAATATAAAAATGGTTCCAAACATTGTGGAACTTACGTACGATGGAATATCCCTCAGCCACGAAATCAATGTCATAAGACCAGTAGCAGCAAAATGAGTGGATTCAGGTACGATGATTCTAAGTGAAAGAAGTCACACAGGAAAAGAAACTTATCATAAGATATCACTTAGGAAGATCCTGTAAACATGGCTACACATGAACTGAGTTAGGCAAGAGAACAGAGTCTCACATTTAGAAAACACTCTTATGCCTGCTTAAGGGGGAAGGAGAGGTGGGGTGATGCATCAAACCCGAGTTTGATATAAGCACAGGTACCGTTCCAAAAACCAACTATGGAATAGACAAGACCTACACCTTCCTCAGTGAAAGGGACTCAAAACCCCATATTTCCCGCAGAGGAATAGATCTGACTAGTAAGAATCTTAAAACCTATGTATTGATATGTCTCCGTAAGGGAATCAAGTGTGTCTAGACTGGCATAAACAGGGCAGCGAGAATCAGCTCAAACCCACTCTAAAAAGGAATTTCAAAAACGAAACAAAGAAACAGGGAAATTCTTTACTATTCCTTCAGGGTCTCTGATGCAACCTGGAATGACCCTATCTACAATGACAGCTGGATGTGGCATAAGGCTGGACACTTGGGACTGAGAGGATTGGTGAGATTGGGTGAGCAAATGCAGACCCTTTAAAGCAATAATGCATGGCACCCATTCCATGGGTCCCAGCTCTCCAGGTGGAAGGGAATATTACTACAGCTATAACGTGTACGGGAAACCTAGAGAATGGACACACTGTGAATACGAAAGGTTTCTAAAACTCAACGAAGAGCCCCTCTCCTGGTGCTCCGGTTTGATTTTCCAACAGCTTTACTATCAATCTCCCAACTTGGAGAGACAGCCCCTTTAAGCTCCTGGTTCGCACAGGTTGCCAATTTGGCAGAGGATGAAAGGGAAGAGGGAGAACCAATGAGAGAGTAGCTGTTAGGCATTTGGATGGGCACATGTCACTCTAATTTCCCGGCAGGAAGAAGAATGAACCAAAGTCTCAGCCACCCACCGAGAACCAGTAGAGGTCCTGAACCAAAAGTTTGGACTTGCGTTCAGCTCACAAAAAACGATTTGAAAAATGGAGCGCAGGGGCACAGCAATTCACAAACTGGCAGAGTAATCAAGGCCAACTATCGTCCAAAAATCTGTTGAGGGAAGGCAACGAGGCGGACTTGAAAGCGAGGCAGAATAGCAGGAAACAGATTTCAAGAGGTACGTTGGAATCGCCTGTAAAGCACAGGAAGAGGGACACAACTTCGACAATGATGCACTTGGCCAAAAAGGGTGTATGCGTTTTCTCCTGAATATATTCAGGAGAAAACTCATACGCCCTTTTTGGCCAAGCAAGCAAGCGGGCAATGCAAATCTGCACTACAAAGAAGTATCACTTCCCACCGGCCAAAAGGGACATCCACAAAATGTGTAAAAACCAGAAAGGCAAGACAGGCCCTGGAGAACAGGGAGCCTTGTTATGCTGATGGGCGGGATGTAAGTTGCCAACTGCCTCACTGGAGGAGTGCATTGTGTTCCCTAAAACAAGTAAACAACAGAGCTACCGAGCCAAGGGCACGTCCAGTCTAGGGAATATACCATGGGAAAACTGAAAATCCATACGACAGAGCCACCCCCAAATTGAGGGCTGCACTGCTTACAGGAACCTCAACCTGGGTACACCTGAAATATCCCAGGAAATATAAAAATGGTTCCAAACATTGTGGAACTTACGTACGATGGAATATCCCTCAGCCACGAAATCAATGTCATAAGACCAGTAGCAGCAAAATGAGTGGATTCAGGTACGATGATTCTAAGTGAAAGAAGTCACACAGGAAAAGAAACTTATCATAAGATATCACTTAGGAAGATCCTGTAAACATGGCTACACATGAACTGAGTTAGGCAAGAGAACAGAGTCTCACATTTAGAAAACACTCTTATGCCTGCTTAAGGGGGAAGGAGAGGTGGGGTGATGCATCAAACCCGAGTTTGATATAAGCACAGGTACCGTTCCAAAAACCAACTATGGAATAGACAAGACCTACACCTTCCTCAGTGAAAGGGACTCAAAACCCCATATTTCCCGCAGAGGAATAGATCTGACTAGTAAGAATCTTAAAACCTATGTATTGATATGTCTCCGTAAGGGAATCAAGTGTGTCTAGACTGGCATAAACATGGCAGCGAGAATCAGCTCAAACCCACTCTAAAAAGGAATTTCAAAAACAGAACAAAGAAACAGGGAAATTCTTTACAATTCCTTCAGGGTCTCTGATGCAACCTGGAATGACCCTATCTACAATGACAGCTGGATGTGGCATAAGGCTGGACACTTGGGACTGAGAGGATTGGTGAGATTGGGTGAGCAAATGCAGACCCTTTAAAGCAATAATGCATGGCACCCATTCCATGGGTCCCAGCTCTCCAGGTGGAAGGGAATATTACTACAGCTATAACGTGTACGGGAAACCTAGAGAATGGACACACTGTGAATACGAAAGGTTTCTAAAACTCAACGAAGAGCCCCTCTCCTGGTGCTCCGGTTTGACTTTCCAACTGCTTTCCTATCAATCTCCCAACTTGGAGAGACAGCCCCTTTAAGCTCCTGGTTCGCACAGGTTGCCAATTTGGCAGAGGATGAAAGGGAAGAGGGAGAACCAATGAGAGAGTAGCTGTTAGGCATTTGGATGGGCACATGTCACTCTAATTTCCCGGCAGGAAGAAGAATTAACCAAAGTCTCAGCCACCCACCGGGAACCAGTAGAGGTCCTGAACCAAAAGTTTGGACTTGCGTTCAGCTCACAAAAAACGAGTTGAAAAATGGAGCTCAGGGGCACAGCAATTCACAAACTGGCAGAGTAATCAAGGCCAACTATCGTCCAAAAATCTGTTGAGGGAAGGCAAGGAGGTGGACTTGAAAGCGAGGCAGAATAGCAGGAAACAGATTTCAAGAGGTACGTTGGAATCGCCTGTAAAGCACAGGAAGAGGGGCACAACTTCGACAATGATGCACTTGGCCAAAAAGGGCGTATGCGTTTTCTCCTGAATATATTCAGGAGAAAACGCATACGCCCTTTTTGGCCAAGCAAGCAAGCGGGCAATGCAAATCTGCACTACAAAGAAGTATCACTTCCCACCGGTCAAAAGGGACATCCACAAAATGTGTAAAAACCAGAAAGGCAAGACAGGCCCTGGAGAACAGGGAGCCTTGTTATGCTGATGGGCGGGATGTAAGTTGCCAACTGCCTCACTGGAGGAGTGCATTGTGTTCCCTAAAACAAGTAAACAACAGAGCTCCAGAGCCAAGGGCACGTCCAGTCTAGGGAATATACCTTGGGAAAACTGAAAATCCATAAGACAGAGCCACCCCCAAATTGAGGGCTGCACTGCTTACAGGAACCTCAACCTGGGTACACCTGAAATATCCAAGGAAATATAAAAATGGTTCCAAACATTGTGGAACTTACGTACGATGGAATATCCCTCAGCCACGAAATCAATGTCATAAGACCAGTAGCAGCAAAATGAGTGGATTCAGGTACGATGATTCTAAGTGAAAGAAGTCACACAGGAAAAGAAACTTATCATAAGATATCACTTAGGAAGATCCTGTAAACATGGCTACACATGAACTGATTTTGGCAAGAGAACAGAGTCTCACATTTAGAAAACACTCTTATGCCTGCTTAAGGGGGAAGGAGAGGTGGGGTGATGCATCAAACCAGAGTTTGATATAAGCACAGGTACCGTTCCAAAAACCAACTATGGAATAGACAAGACCTACACCTTCCTCAGTGAAAGGGACTCAAAACCCCATATTTCCCGCAGAGGAATAGATCTGACTAGTAAGAATCTTAAAACCTATGTATTGATATGTCTCCGTAAGGGAATCAAGTGTGTCTAGACTGGCATAAACATGGCCGCGAGAATCAGCTCAAACCCACTCTAAAAAGGAATTTCAAAAACAAAACAAAGAAACAGGGAAATTCTTTACAATTCCTTCAGGGTCTCTGATGCAACCTGGAATGACCCTATCTACGATGACAGCTGGATGTGGCATGAGGCTGGACACTTGGGACTGAGAGGATTGGTGAGATTGGGTGAGCAAATGCAGACCCTTTAAAGCAATAATGCATGGCACCCATTCCATGGGTCCCAGCTCTCCAGGTGGAAGGGAATATTACTACAGCTATAACGTGTACGGGAAACCTAGAGAATGGACACACTGTGAATACGAAAGGTTTCTAAAACTCAACGAAGAGCCCCTCTCCTGGTGCTCCGGTTTGATTTTCCAACTGCTTTCCTATCAATCTCCCAACTTGGAGAGACAGCCCCTTTAAGCTCCTGGTTCGCACAGGTTGCCAATTTGGCAGAGGATGAAAGGGAAGAGGGAGAACCAATGAGAGAGTAGCTGTTAGGCATTTGGATGGGCACATGTCACTCTAATTTCCCTGCAGGAAGAAGAATTAACCAAAGTCTCAGCCACCCACCGGGAACCAGTAGAGGTCCTGAACCAAAAGTTTGGACTTGCGTTCAGCTCACAAAAAACGAGTTGAAAAATGGAGCTCAGGGGCACAGCAATTCACAAACTGGCAGAGTAATCAAGGCCAACTATCGTCCAAAAATCTGTTGAGGGAAGGCAACGAGGCGGACTTGAAAGCGAGGCAGAATAGCAGGAAACAGATTTCAAGAGGTACGTTGGAATCGCCTGTAAAGCACAGGAAGAGGGGCACAACTTCGACAATGATGCACTTGGCCAAAAAGGGCGTATGCGTTTTCTCCTGAATATATTCAGGAGAAAACGCATACGCCCTTTTTGGCCAAGCAAGCAAGCGGGCAATGCAAATCTGCACTACAAAGAAGTATCACTTCCCACCTGTCAAAAGGGACATCCACAAAATGTGTAAAAACCAGAAAGGCAAGACAGGCCCTGGAGAACAGGGAGCCTTGTTATGCTGATGGGCGGGATGTAAGTTGCCAACTGCCTCACTGGAGGAGTGCATTGTGTTCCCTAAAACAAGTAAACAACAGAGCTCCAGAGCCAAGGGCACGTCCAGTCTAGGGAATATACCTTGGGAAAACTGAAAATCCATAAGACAGAGCCACCCCCAAATTGAGGGCTGCACTGCTTACAGGAACCTCAACCTGGGTACACCTGAAATATCCCAGGAAATATAAAAATGGTTCCAAACATTGTGGAACTTACGTACGATGGAATATCCCTCAGCCACGAAATCAATGTCATAAGACCAGTAGCAGCAAAATGAGTGGATTCAGGTACGATGATTCTAAGTGAAAGAAGTCACACAGGAAAAGAAACTTATCATAAGATATCACTTAGGAAGATCCTGTAAACATGGCTACACATGAACTGAGTTAGGAAAGAGAACAGAGTCTCACATTTAGAAAACACTCTTATGCCTGCTTAAGGGGGAAGGAGAGGTGGGGTGATGCATCAAACCAGAGTTTGATATAAGCACAGGTACCGTTCCAAAAACCAACTATGGAATAGACAAGACCTACACCTTCCTCAGTGAAAGGGACTCAAAACCCCATATTTCCCGCAGAGGAATAGATCTGACTAGTAAGAATCTTAAAACCTATGTATTGATATGTCTCCGTAAGGGAATCAAGTGTGTCTAGACTGGCATAAACATGGCAGCGAGAATCAGCTCAAACCCACTCTAAAAAGGAATTTCAAAAACAGAACAAAGAAACAGGGAAATTCTTTACAATTCCTTCAGGGTCTCTGATGCAACCTGGAATGACCCTATCTACAATGACAGCTGGATGTGGCATAAGGCTGGACACTTGGGACTGAGAGGATTGGTGAGATTGGGTGAGCAAATGCAGACCCTTTAAAGCAATAATGCATGGCACCCATTCCATGGGTCCCAGCTCTCCAGGTGGAAGGGAATATTACTACAGCTATAACGTGTACGGGAAACCTAGAGAATGGACACACTGTGAATACGAAAGGTTTCTAAAACTCAACGAAGAGCCCCTCTCCTGGTGCTCCGGTTTGACTTTCCAACTGCTTTCCTATCAATCTCCCAACTTGGAGAGACAGCCCCTTTAAGCTCCTGGTTCGCACAGGTTGCCAATTTGGCAGAGGATGAAAGGGAAGAGGGAGAACCAATGAGAGAGTAGCTGTTAGGCATTTGGATGGGCACATGTCACTCTAATTTCCCTGCAGGAAGAAGAATTAACCAAAGTCTCAGCCACCCACCGGGAACCAGTAGAGGTCCTGAACCAAAAGTTTGGACTTGCGTTCAGCTCACAAAAAACGAGTTGAAAAATGGAGCTCAGGGTCACAGCAATTCACAAACTGGCAGAGTAATCAAGGCCAACTATCGTCCAAAAATCTGTTGAGGGAAGGCAACGAGGCGGACTTGAAAGCGAGGCAGAATAGCAGGAAACAGATTTCAAGAGGTACGTTGGAATCGCCTGTAAAGCACAGGAAGAGGGGCACAACTTCGACAATGATGCACTTGGCCAAAAAGGGCGTATGCGTTTTCTCCTGAATATATTCAGGAGAAAACGCATACGCCCTTTTTGGCCAAGCAAGCAAGCGGGCAATGCAAATCTGCACTACAAAGAAGTATCACTTCCCACCGGTCAAAAGGGACATCCACAAAATGTGTAAAAACCAGAAAGGCAAGACAGGCCCTGGAGAACAGGGAGCCTTGTTATGCTGATGGGCGGGATGTAAGTTGCCAACTGCCTCACTGGAGGAGTGCATTGTGTTCCCTAAAACAAGTAAACAACAGAGCTCCAGAGCCAAGGGCACGTCCAGTCTAGGGAATATACCTTGGGAAAACTGAAAATCCATAAGACAGAGCCACCCCCAAATTGAGGGCTGCACTGCTTACAGGAACCTCAACCTGGGTACACCTGAAATATCCAAGGAAATATAAAAATGGTTCCAAACATTGTGGAACTTACGTACGATGGAATATCCCTCAGCCACGAAATCAATGTCATAAGACCAGTAGCAGCAAAATGAGTGGATTCAGGTACGATGATTCTAAGTGAAAGAAGTCACACAGGAAAAGAAACTTATCATAAGATATCACTTAGGAAGATCCTGTAAACATGGCTACACATGAACTGAGTTAGGCAAGAGAACAGAGTCTCACATTTAGAAAACACTCTTATGCCTGCTTAAGGGGGAAGGAGAGGTGGGGTGATGCATCAAACCCGAGTTTGATATAAGCACAGGTACCGTTCCAAAAACCAACTATGGAATAGACAAGACCTACACCTTCCTCAGTGAAAGGGACTCAAAACCCCATATTTCCCGCAGAGGAATAGATCTGACTAGTAAGAATCTTAAAACCTATGTATTGATATGTCTCCGTAAGGGAATCAAGTGTGTCTAGACTGGCATAAACAGGGCAGCGAGAATCAGCTCAAACCCACTCTAAAAAGGAATTTCAAAAACGAAACAAAGAAACAGGGAAATTCTTTACTATTCCTTCAGGGTCTCTGATGCAACCTGGAATGACCCTATCTACAATGACAGCTGGATGTGGCATAAGGCTGGACACTTGGGACTGAGAGGATTGGTGAGATTGGGTGAGCAAATGCAGACCCTTTAAAGCAATAATGCATGGCACCCATTCCATGGGTCCCAGCTCTCCAGGTGGAAGGGAATATTACTACAGCTATAACGTGTACGGGAAACCTAGAGAATGGACACACTGTGAATACGAAAGGTTTCTAAAACTCAACGAAGAGCCCCTCTCCTGGTGCTCCGGTTTGATTTTCCAACAGCTTTACTATCAATCTCCCAACTTGGAGAGACAGCCCCTTTAAGCTCCTGGTTCGCACAGGTTGCCAATTTGGCAGAGGATGAAAGGGAAGAGGGAGAACCAATGAGAGAGTAGCTGTTAGGCATTTGGATGGGCACATGTCACTCTAATTTCCCGGCAGGAAGAAGAATGAACCAAAGTCTCAGCCACCCACCGAGAACCAGTAGAGGTCCTGAACCAAAAGTTTGGACTTGCGTTCAGCTCACAAAAAACGATTTGAAAAATGGAGCGCAGGGGCACAGCAATTCACAAACTGGCAGAGTAATCAAGGCCAACTATCGTCCAAAAATCTGTTGAGGGAAGGCAACGAGGCGGACTTGAAAGCGAGGCAGAATAGCAGGAAACAGATTTCAAGAGGTACGTTGGAATCGCCTGTAAAGCACAGGAAGAGGGACACAACTTCGACAATGATGCACTTGGCCAAAAAGGGTGTATGCGTTTTCTCCTGAATATATTCAGGAGAAAACTCATACGCCCTTTTTGGCCAAGCAAGCAAGCGGGCAATGCAAATCTGCACTACAAAGAAGTATCACTTCCCACCGGCCAAAAGGGACATCCACAAAATGTGTAAAAACCAGAAAGGCAAGACAGGCCCTGGAGAACAGGGAGCCTTGTTATGCTGATGGGCGGGATGTAAGTTGCCAACTGCCTCACTGGAGGAGTGCATTGTGTTCCCTAAAACAAGTAAACAACAGAGCTACCGAGCCAAGGGCACGTCCAGTCTAGGGAATATACCATGGGAAAACTGAAAATCCATACGACAGAGCCACCCCCAAATTGAGGGCTGCACTGCTTACAGGAACCTCAACCTGGGTACACCTGAAATATCCCAGGAAATATAAAAATGGTTCCAAACATTGTGGAACTTACGTACGATGGAATATCCCTCAGCCACGAAATCAATGTCATAAGACCAGTAGCAGCAAAATGAGTGGATTCAGGTACGATGATTCTAAGTGAAAGAAGTCACACAGGAAAAGAAACTTATCATAAGATATCACTTAGGAAGATCCTGTAAACATGGCTACACATGAACTGAGTTAGGCAAGAGAACAGAGTCTCACATTTAGAAAACACTCTTATGCCTGCTTAAGGGGGAAGGAGAGGTGGGGTGATGCATCACACCCGAGTTTGATATAAGCACAGGTACCGTTCCAAAAACCAACTATGGAATAGACAAGACCTACACCTTCCTCAGTGAAAGGGACTCAAAACCCCATATTTCCCGCAGAGGAATAGATCTGACTAGTAAGAATCTTAAAACCTATGTATTGATATGTCTCCGTAAGGGAATCAAGTGTGTCTAGACTGGCATAAACATGGCAGTGAGAATCAGCTCAAACCCACTCTAAAAAAGAATTTCAAAAACAGAGCAAAGAAACAGGGAAATTCTTTACAATTCCTTCAGGGTCTCTGATGCAACCTGGAATGACCCTATCTACAATGACAGGTGGATATGGCATAAGGCTGGACACTTGGGACTGAGAGGATTGGTGAGATTGGGTGCGCAAATGCAGACCCTTTAAAGCAATAATGCATGGCACCCATTCCATGGGTCCCAGCTCTCCAGGTGGAAGGGAATATTACTACAGCTATAACGTGTACGGGAAACCTAGAGAATGGACACACTGTGAATACGAAAGGTTTCTAAAACTCAACGAAGAGCCCCTCTCCTGGTGCTCCGGTTTGACTTTCCAACTGCTTTCCTATCAATCTCCCAACTTGGAGAGACAGCCCCTTTAAGCTCCTGGTTCGCACAGGTTGCCAAATTGGCAGAGGATGAAAGGGAAGAGGGAGAACCAATGAGAGAGTAGCTGTTAGGCATTTGGATGGGCACATGTCACTCTAATTTCCCGGCAGGAAGAAGAATGAACCAAAGTCTCAGCCACCCACCGGGAACCAGTATAGGTCCTGAACCAAAAGTTTGGACTTGCATTCAGCTCACAAAAAAGGAGTTGAAAAATGGAGCTCAGGGGCACAGCAATTCACAAACTGGCAGAGTAATTAAGGCCAACTATCGTCCAAAAATCTGTTGAGGGAAGGCAACGAGGCGGACTTGAAAGCGAGGCAGAATAGCAGGAAACAGATTTCAAGAGGTATGTTGGAATCGCCTGTAAAGCACAGGAAGAGGGGCACAACTTCGACAATGATGCACTTGGCCAAAAAGGGCGTATGCGTTTTCTCCTGAATATATTCAGGAGAAAACGCATACGCCCTTTTTGGCCAAGCAAGCAAGCGGGCAATGCAAATCTGCACTACAAAGAAGTATCACTTCCCACCGGTCAAAAGGGACATCCACAAAATGTGTAAAAACCAGAAAGGCAAGACAGGCCCTGGAGAACAGGGAGCCTTGTTATGCTGATGGGCGGGATGTAAGTTGCCAACTGCCTCACTGGAGGAGTGCATTGTGTTCCCTAAAACAAGTAAACAACAGAGCTCCAGAGCCAAGGGCACGTCCAGTCTAGGGAATATACCTTGGGAAAACTGAAAATCCATAAGACAGAGCCACCCCCAAATTGAGGGCTGCACTGCTTACAGGAACCTCAACCTGGGTACACCTGAAATATCCCAGGAAATATAAAAATGGTTCCAAACATTGTGGAACTTACGTACGATGGAATATCCCTCAGCCACGAAATCAATGTCATAAGACCAGTAGCAGCAAAATGAGTGGATTCAGGTACGATGATTCTAAGTGAAAGAAGTCACACAGGAAAAGAAACTTATCATAAGATATCACTTAGGAAGATCCTGTAAACATGGCTACACATGAACTGAGTTTGGCAAGAGAACAGAGTCTCACATTTAGAAAACACTCTTATGCCTGCTTAAGGGGGAAGGAGAGGTGGGGTGATGCATCAAACCCGAGTTTGATATAAGCACAGGTACCGTTCCAAAAACCAACTATGGAATAGACAAGACCTACACCTTCCTCAGTGAAAGGGACTCAAAACCCCATATTTCCCGCAGAGGAATAGATCTGACTAGTAAGAATCTTAAAACCTATGTATTGATATGTCTCCGTAAGGGAATCAAGTGTGTCTAGACTGGCATAAACAGGGCAGTGAGAATCAGCTCAAACCCACTCTAAAAAGGAATTTCAAAAACAGAACAAAGAAACAGGGAAATTCTTTACAATTCCTTCAGGGTCTCTGATGCAACCTGGAATGACCCTATCTACAATGACAGCTGGATGTGGCATAAGGCTGGACACTTGGGACTGAGAGGATTGGTGAGATTGGGTGAGCAAATGCAGACCCTTTAAAGCAATAATGCATGGCACCCATTCCATGGGTCCCAGCTCTCCAGGTGGAAGGGAATATTACTACAGCTATAACGTGTACGGGAAACCTAGAGAATGGACACACTGTGAATACGAAAGGTTTCTAAAACTCAACGAAGAGCCCCTCTCCTGGTGCTCCGGTTTGACTTTCCAACTGCTTTCCTATCAATCTCCCAACTTGGAGAGACAGCCCCTTTAAGCTCCTGGTTCGCACAGGTTGCCAATTTGGCAGAGGATGAAAGGGAAGAGGGAGAACCAATGAGAGAGTAGCTGTTAGGCATTTGGATGGGCACATGTCACTCTAATTTCCCGGCAGGAAGAAGAATGAACCAAAGTCTCAGCCACCCACCGGGAATCAGTAGAGGTCCTGAACCAAAAGTTTGGACTTGCGTTCAGCTCACAAAAAACGAGTTGAAAAATGGAGCTCAGGGGCACAGCAATTCACAAACTGGCAGAGTAATCAAGGCCAACTATCGTCCAAAAATCTGTTGAGGGAAGGCAACGAGGCGGACTTGAAAGCGAGGCAGAATAGCAGGAAACAGATTTAAAGAAGTACGTTGAAATCGCCTGTAAAGCACAGGAAGAGGGGCACAACTTCGACAATGATGCACTTGGCCAAAAAGGGCATATGCGTTTTCTCCTGAATATATTCAGGAGAAAACGCATACGCCCTTTTTGGCCAAGCAAGCAAGCGGGCAATGCAAATCTGCACTACAAAGAAGTATCACTTCCTACCGGTCAAAAGGGACATCCACAAAATGTGTAAAAACCAGAAAGGCAAGACAGGCCCTGGAGAACAGGGAGCCTTGTTATGCTGATGGGCGGGATGTAAGTTGCCAACTGCCTCACTGGAGGAGTGCATTGTGTTCCCTAAAACAAGTAAACAACAGAGCTCCAGAGCCAAGGGCACGTCCAGTCTAGGGAATATACCTTGGGAAAACTGAAAATCCATAAGACAGAGCCACCCCCAAATTGAGGGCTGCACTGCTTACAGGAACCTCAACCTGGGTACACCTGAAATATCCCAGGAAATATAAAAATGGTTCCAAACATTGTGGAACTTACGTACGATGGAATATCCCTCAGCCACGAAATCAATGTCATAAGACCAGTAGCAGCAAAATGAGTGGATTCAGGTACGATGATTCTAAGTGAAAGAAGTCACACAGGAAAAGAAACTTATCATAAGATATCACTTAGGAAGATCCTGTAAACATGGCTACACATGAACTGAGTTTGGCAAGAGAACAGAGTCTCACATTTAGAAAACACTCTTATGCCTGCTTAAGGGGGAAGGAGAGGTGGGGTGATGCATCAAACCCGAGTTTGATATAAGCACAGGTACCGTTCCAAAAATCAACTATGGAATAGACAAGACCTACACCTTCCTCAGTGAAAGGGACTCAAAACCCCATATTTCCCGCAGAGGAATAGATCTGACTAGTAAGAATCTTAAAACCTATGTATTGATATGTCTCCGTAAGGGAATCAAGTGTGTCTAGACTGGCATAAACAGGGCAGTGAGAATCAGCTCAAACCCACTCTAAAAAGGAATTTCAAAAACAGAACAAAGAAACAGGGAAATTCTTTACAATTCCTTCAGGGTCTCTGATGCAACCTGGAATGACACTATCTACAATGACAGCTGGATGTGGCATAAGGCTGGACACTTGGGACTGAGAGGATTGGTGAGATTGGGTGAGCAAATGCAGACCCTTTAAAGCAATAATGCATGGCACCCATTCCATGGGTCCCAGCTCTCCAGGTGGAAGGGAATATTACTACAGCTATAACGTGTACGGGGAACCTAGAGAATGGACACACTGTGAATACGAAAGGTTTCTAAAACTCAACGAAGAGCCCCTCTCCTGGTGCTCCGGTTTGACTTTCCAACTGCTTTCCTATCAATCTCCCAACTTGGAGAGACAGCCCCTTTAAGCTCCTGGTTCGCACAGGTTGCCAATTTGGCAGAGGATGAAAGGGAAGAGGGAGAACCAATGAGAGAGTAGCTGTTAGGCATTTGGATGGGCACATGTCACTCTAATTTCCCGGCAGGAAGAAGAATGAACCAAAGTCTCAGCCACCCACCGGGAATCAGTAGAGGTCCTGAACCAAAAGTTTGGACTTGCGTTCAGCTCACAAAAAACGAGTTGAAAAATGGAGCTCAGGGGCACAGCAATTCACAAACTGGCAGAGTAATCAAGGCCAACTATCGTCCAAAAATCTGTTGAGGGAAGGCAACGAGGCGGACTTGAAAGCGAGGCAGAATAGCAGGAAACAGATTTAAAGAAGTACGTTGAAATCGCCTGTAAAGCACAGGAAGAGGGGCACAACTTCGACAATGATGCACTTGGCCAAAAAGGGCATATGCGTTTTCTCCTGAATATATTCAGGAGAAAACGCATACGCCCTTTTTGGCCAAGCAAGCAAGCGGGCAATGCAAATCTGCACTACAAAGAAGTATCACTTCCCACCGGTCAAAAGGGACATCCACAAAATGTGTAAAAACCAGAAAGGCAAGACAGGCCCTGGAGAACAGGGAGCCTTGTTATGCTGATGGGCGGGATGTAAGTTGCCAACTGCCTCACTGGAGGAGTGCATTGTGTTCCCTAAAACAAGTAAACAACAGAGCTCCAGAGCCAAGGGCACGTCCAGTCTAGGGAATATACCTTGGGAAAACTGAAAATCCATAAGACAGAGCCACCCCCAAATTGAGGGCTGCACTGCTTACAGGAACCTCAACCTGGGTACACCTGAAATATCCCAGGAAATATAAAAATGGTTCCAAACATTGTGGAACTTACGTACGATGGAATATTCCTCAGCCACGAAATCAATGTCATAAGACCAGTAGCAGCAAAATGAGTGGATTCAGGTACGATGATTCTAAGTGAAAGAAGTCACACAGGAAAAGAAACTTATCATAAGATATCACTTAGGAAGATCCTGTAAACATGGCTACACATGAACTGAGTTAGGCAAGAGAACAGAGTCTCACATTTAGAAAACACTCTTATGCCTGCTTAAGGGGGAAGGAGAGGTGGGGTGATGCATCACACCCGAGTTTGATATAAGCACAGGTACCGTTCCAAAAACCAACTATGGAATAGACAAGACCTACACCTTCCTCAGTGAAAGGGACTCAAAACCCCATATTTCCCGCAGAGGAATAGATCTGACTAGTAAGAATCTTAAAACCTATGTATTGATATGTCTCCGTAAGGGAATCAAGTGTGTCTAGACTGGCATAAACATGGCAGTGAGAATCAGCTCAAACCCACTCTAAAAAAGAATTTCAAAAACAGAACAAAGAAACAGGGAAATTCTTTACAATTCCTTCAGGGTCTCTGATGCAACCTGGAATGACCCTATCTACAATGACAGGTGGATATGGCATAAGGCTGGACACTTGGGACTGAGAGGATTGGTGAGATTGGGTGCGCAAATGCAGACCCTTTAAAGCAATAATGCATGGCACCCATTCCATGGGTCCCAGCTCTCCAGGTGGAAGGGAATATTACTACAGCTATAACGTGTACGGGAAACCTAGAGAATGGACACACTGTGAATACGAAAGGTTTCTAAAACTCAACGAAGAGCCCCTCTCCTGGTGCTCCGGTTTGACTTTCCAACTGCTTTCCTATCAATCTCCCAACTTGGAGAGACAGCCCCTTTAAGCTCCTGGTTCGCACAGGTTGCCAAATTGGCAGAGGATGAAAGGGAAGAGGGAGAACCAATGAGAGAGTAGCTGTTAGGCATTTGGATGGGCACATGTCACTCTAATTTCCCGGCAGGAAGAAGAATGAACCAAAGTCTCAGCCACCCACCGGGAACCAGTATAGGTCCTGAACCAAAAGTTTGGACTTGCATTCAGCTCACAAAAAAGGAGTTGAAAAATGGAGCTCAGGGGCACAGCAATTCACAAACTGGCAGAGTAATTAAGGCCAACTCTCGTCCAAAAATCTGTTGAGGGAAGGCAACGAGGCGGACTTGAAAGCGAGGCAGAATAGCAGGAAACAGATTTCAAGAGGTATGTTGGAATCGCCTGTAAAGCACAGGAAGAGGGGCACAACTTCGACAATGATGCACTTGGCCAAAAAGGGCGTATGCGTTTTCTCCTGAATATATTCAGGAGAAAACGCATACGCCCTTTTTGGCCAAGCAAGCAAGCGGGCAATGCAAATCTGCACTACAAAGAAGTATCACTTCCCACCGGTCAAAAGGGACATCCACAAAATGTGTAAAAACCAGAAAGGCAAGACAGGCCCTGGAGAACAGGGAGCCTTGTTATGCTGATGGGCGGGATGTAAGTTGCCAACTGCCTCACTGGAGGAGTGCATTGTGTTCCCTAAAACAAGTAAACAACAGAGCTCCAGAGCCAAGGGCACGTCCAGTCTAGGGAATATACCTTGGGAAAACTGAAAATCCATAAGACAGAGCCACCCCCAAATTGAGGGCTGCACTGCTTACAGGAACCTCAACCTGGGTACACCTGAAATATCCCAGGAAATATAAAAATGGTTCCAAACATTGTGGAACTTACGTACGATGGAATATCCCTCAGCCACGAAATCAATGTCATAAGACCAGTAGCAGCAAAATGAGTGGATTCAGGTACGATGATTCTAAGTGAAAGAAGTCACACAGGAAAAGAAACTTATCATAAGATATCACTTAGGAAGATCCTGTAAACATGGCTACACATGAACTGAGTTTGGCAAGAGAACAGAGTCTCACATTTAGAAAACACTCTTATGCCTGCTTAAGGGGGAAGGAGAGGTGGGGTGATGCATCAAACCCGAGTTTGATATAAGCACAGGTACCGTTCCAAAAACCAACTATGGAATAGACAAGACCTACACCTTCCTCAGTGAAAGGGACTCAAAACCCCATATTTCCCGCAGAGGAATAGATCTGACTAGTAAGAATCTTAAAACCTATGTATTGATATGTCTCCGTAAGGGAATCAAGTGTGTCTAGACTGGCATAAACAGGGCAGTGAGAATCAGCTCAAACCCACTCTAAAAAGGAATTTCAAAAACAGAACAAAGAAACAGGGAAATTCTTTACAATTCCTTCAGGGTCTCTGATGCAACCTGGAATGACCCTATCTACAATGACAGCTGGATGTGGCATAAGGCTGGACACTTGGGACTGAGAGGATTGGTGAGATTGGGTGAGCAAATGCAGACCCTTTAAAGCAATAATGCATGGCACCCATTCCATGGGTCCCAGCTCTCCAGGTGGAAGGGAATATTACTACAGCTATAACGTGTACGGGAAACCTAGAGAATGGACACACTGTGAATACGAAAGGTTTCTAAAACTCAACGAAGAGCCCCTCTCCTGGTGCTCCGGTTTGACTTTCCAACTGCTTTCCTATCAATCTCCCAACTTGGAGAGACAGCCCCTTTAAGCTCCTGGTTCGCACAGGTTGCCAATTTGGCAGAGGATGAAAGGGAAGAGGGAGAACCAATGAGAGAGTAGCTGTTAGGCATTTGGATGGGCACATGTCACTCTAATTTCCCGGCAGGAAGAAGAATGAACCAAAGTCTCAGCCACCCACCGGGAATCAGTAGAGGTCCTGAACCAAAAGTTTGGACTTGCGTTCAGCTCACAAAAAACGAGTTGAAAAATGGAGCTCAGGGGCACAGCAATTCACAAACTGGCAGAGTAATCAAGGCCAACTATCGTCCAAAAATCTGTTGAGGGAAGGCAACGAGGCGGACTTGAAAGCGAGGCAGAATAGCAGGAAACAGATTTAAAGAAGTACGTTGAAATCGCCTGTAAAGCACAGGAAGAGGGGCACAACTTCGACAATGATGCACTTGGCCAAAAAGGGCATATGCGTTTTCTCCTGAATATATTCAGGAGAAAACGCATACGCCCTTTTTGGCCAAGCAAGCAAGCGGGCAATGCAAATCTGCACTACAAAGAAGTATCACTTCCTACCGGTCAAAAGGGACATCCACAAAATGTGTAAAAACCAGAAAGGCAAGACAGGCCCTGGAGAACAGGGAGCCTTGTTATGCTGATGGGCGGGATGTAAGTTGCCAACTGCCTCACTGGAGGAGTGCATTGTGTTCCCTAAAACAAGTAAACAACAGAGCTCCAGAGCCAAGGGCACGTCCAGTCTAGGGAATATACCTTGGGAAAACTGAAAATCCATAAGACAGAGCCACCCCCAAATTGAGGGCTGCACTGCTTACAGGAACCTCAACCTGGGTACACCTGAAATATCCCAGGAAATATAAAAATGGTTCCAAACATTGTGGAACTTACGTACGATGGAATATCCCTCAGCCACGAAATCAATGTCATAAGACCAGTAGCAGCAAAATGAGTGGATTCAGGTACGATGATTCTAAGTGAAAGAAGTCACACAGGAAAAGAAACTTATCATAAGATATCACTTAGGAAGATCCTGTAAACATGGCTACACATGAACTGAGTTAGGCAAGAGAACAGAGTCTCACATTTAGAAAACACTCTTATGCCTGCTTAAGGGGGAAGGAGAGGTGGGGTGATGCATCAAACCCGAGTTTGATATAAGCACAGGTACCGTTCCAAAAACCAACTATGGAATAGACAAGACCTACACCTTCCTCAGTGAAAGGGACTCAAAACCCCATATTTCCCGCAGAGGAATAGATCTGACTAGTAAGAATCTTAAAACCTATGTATTGATATGTCTCCGTAAGGGAATCAAGTGTGTCTAGACTGGCATAAACAGGGCAGTGAGAATCAGCTCAAACCCACTCTAAAAAGGAATTTCAAAAACAGAACAAAGAAACAGGGAAATTCTTTACAATTCCTTCAGGGTCTCTGATGCAACCTGGAATGACCCTATCTACAATGACAGCTGGATGTGGCATAAGGCTGGACACTTGGGACTGAGAGGATTGGTGAGATTGGGTGAGCAAATGCAGACCCTTTAAAGCAATAATGCATGGCACCCATTCCATGGGTCCCAGCTCTCCAGGTGGAAGGGAATATTACTACAGCTATAACGTGTACGGGAAACCTAGAGAATGGACACACTGTGAATACGAAAGGTTTCTAAAACTCAACGAAGAGCCCCTCTCCTGGTGCTCCGGTTTGACTTTCCAACTGCTTTCCTATCAATCTCCCAACTTGGAGAGACAGCCCCTTTAAGCTCCTGGTTCGCACAGGTTGCCAATTTGGCAGAGGATGAAAGGGAAGAGGGAGAACCAATGAGAGAGTAGCTGTTAGGCATTTGGATGGGCACATGTCACTCTAATTTCCCGGCAGGAAGAAGAATGAACCAAAGTCTCAGCCACCCACCGGGAATCAGTAGAGGTCCTGAACCAAAAGTTTGGACTTGCGTTCAGCTCACAAAAAACGAGTTGAAAAATGGAGCTCAGGGGCACAGCAATTCACAAACTGGCAGAGTAATCAAGGCCAACTATCGTCCAAAAATCTGTTGAGGGAAGGCAACGAGGCGGATTTGAAAGCGAGGCAGAATAGCAGGAAACAGATTTAAAGAAGTACGTTGAAATCGCCTGTAAAGCACAGGAAGAGGGGCACAACTTCGACAATGATGCACTTGGCCAAAAAGGGCATATGCGTTTTCTCCTGAATATATTCAGGAGAAAACGCATACGCCCTTTTTGGCCAAGCAAGCAAGCGGGCAATGCAAATCTGCACTACAAAGAAGTATCACTTCCCACCGGTCAAAAGGGACATCCACAAAATGTGTAAAAACCAGAAAGGCAAGACAGGCCCTGGAGAACAGGGAGCCTTGTTATGCTGATGGGCGGGATGTAAGTTGCCAACTGCCTCACTGGAGGAGTGCATTGTGTTCCCTAAAACAAGTAAACAACAGAGCTCCAGAGCCAAGGGCACGTCCAGTCTAGGGAATATACCTTGGGAAAACTGAAAATCCATAAGACAGAGCCACCCCCAAATTGAGGGCTGCACTGCTTACAGGAACCTCAACCTGGGTACACCTGAAATATCCCAGGAAATATATTGGTAAGGGTGAACTGCTGCCACCTTGTGGCCGTTTCACACAACAGCAGCTTTAATCCCAATGCTAATGGTCAGTTGATATTCAAAATCATTGCAGGCCTGTAAATGACACCTAACCTGAAAACAAATCCTGGGTTCACATATCGACCAAAAAATTCAAAGGACTTCCATATTTCAAAACGACCATTTCAAAAGGCATATTTTACGCACATTAGTGTTCTGCTTCTTTTCCTTTCTTCCCTTTTTTGTTAAAAAACACGGGAATGGAAAAAGGCATCCCTCAGTATGGGAGAAAATCGTTGTAGACGAATCAATGGACAGAGGTTTAATCTCCAATATATATAAAGAGCTCATGCAGCTTAATATTAAAAAAAACAAACAACCCAAAAAAATGGGCAGAAGATCTAAAGAGACGTTTCTTCAAAGGAGACACAGAGATGGCCAAGACGCACATGAAAAGCTGCTCAACAGCACTAATTATTAGAGAAATGCAAATCAAACTACAATGAGGTATCACCTCACACCTGTTAGAATCGGCATCATCAGAAAATCCAAAGACAACCAATTCCGGGGAGGGTGTGGACAAAAGGAGCCCTCTTCCACTATTGGTGGGAATGTAAATTGATACAGTCACTATGGAGAACAGTATGCAATTTCCTTAAAAAAATTAGAAATAGAATTACCATCTGATCCAGCAATCCCACTTCTGGGCATATACCCAGAGAAAACCGTATTTCAAAAAGGCACATTCACCACAATATTCGTTGCAGCACTATTTACAATAGCCAGGTAATGGAAGCAACCTAAATGCGCACAGACAGATGAATGGATAAAGATGTGGTACATATATAAAATGGAATATTACTCGGCCATAAAATGGAATGAAACTGGGTCATTTGTAGAGACATCGATGGATCGAGAGACTGTCATACAGAATGAAGTAAGTCAGAAAGAGGAAAACAAATATTGTATATTAATGCATATATGTGGAGCCTAAAAATGGTACAGATGAACTGCTTTGCAGGGAAGAAATAGAGACACAGAGGTAGAGAACAAACGTATGGACACCAAGTGTGGGAAGCCATGGGGTGGTGGTGGTGGGATGAGTTGGGAGTTTGGGATTGACCTGTGTACATGTATATGCATAAAATACATAACTAATAATAACGTGCTGTATAAAAAAATAAATAAAATTAAATTTCAAAATTTTAAAAAATAAAATTTAAAAATAAAACAGAAAAAAGTTCTTCCCGTCACACAGATGTATTTATAGGAATGAATTATTTCCATGCTTATATCTATAAATACATAAAAGAGGAATAAATTCTAACTTGAACCATAAAAGAAAAAAAAAAACTTGAACCCACCAGTTATACACAGGAAAACCCTATCAGGGCACTTGCTCCAGCGGTAAACAATTCTGAAATTGGTCAGAGGTGGGGAATCATCTCCCATACAGCCAGCAACCCACCCCCCACGCAAGGAGCGTCCTCATTGCAAAGCTGGGGGACCGTGCCGAGGCATCTCTGAGTAAACGTGAGCTGAGCCCCAGGCCAGCTGCTGCTGAACTGTTCCCACCCTTTCCAGGTAAAACACCTGAATATGTAAAAGGGCTTGAAAGACTAGAGGAAGGACCGTGGAGCCACACCAGCGACAGCACGCAGGCCAACTTGGTGCCTGCAGGCCAACCAGGGTGGTCCTGGCCCCGGGTGCTCTTCCAGAAGCTTTCCATTGCCCTGCCTGAGATATCCCTCCTGTCCCGGCCCCCACTGCTTTTTTCCTTCCTCACCTCTTTCCGGAGAGAAATTCCAGTGGAAGGTATGGGTGACACAACCTCTACTTTACAGGCGGCAGCCTGGCAACTCCTGCAGAAAGGCCAGCAGAAACCCACTCACACCGGGCCACCCACAAAGCTGTGGCCCCTCACTCTCTCCCACCAGCACAGCCACGAGACCGCTGCCGGGGCAGAGAATATGGAGTCAGGCACAGCTTCAGGGGCTATTGCTGCCTGGAGCGCTGTTTATATTGACCTCAACGAGGCACACCTGGGGAGGTCGGGCCGGCAGGTTAAGGCTGCCCAGGTCAACTAATCCACAACCCTCAGGGAATCACATTGTTGAAAATGGACCCCGCTAAGGCAGAAGAGAAGACAAGGAAAAAAAGGACACAATGCCATTTGCAGCACCGTAGATTTGTCTAGAAGTAATCACGTGACTTGTAGTAAGTCAGAAAGTGAAATACACATATCATATCATATCACTTATAGGTGTTACCTAAAAATGGATACCAGGGCAGATATTTCCACGGAGAAGGGCAATCACAGATTCATTAAACAAACTTATGGTTCACCAATGGAAAGGTGTGAGGATTGGTTTCATTACGATATCGGGGTTAACAGACATATACAAACACAGGTGACATATATAATCACCAAAGACCTACAGAATACCAAGAGAGGACTACACAACATTCTGTCATAACGTACATGGGAAAAGGATCCCAGGAAGAACAGACATGTGTATATGTGTAAAAGAACCACATCTTCCACACCTACAACAAGCCAAACATTGTAATCAAACTTGCTGTAAGAAAAAATAAAAAATTAAATTAAAAACACGAACAAGAAGTAGTGAGACAAACGTGAGGGGCTTTCTCCTGGCACATTCCATTCTAAACTCCAATCTAGAACACCACTTCCACTGAGGCTCTCTTGCCCTAGTAACCAGATTTGGTAAGGGTGAACTGCTGCCACCTTGTGGCCGTTTCACACAACAGCAGCTTTAATCCCAACGCTAATGGTCAGTTGATATTCAAAATCATTGCAGGCCTGTAAATGACACCTGCCCTGAAAACAAATCCTGGGGTCACATATCGACCAAAAAATTCAAAGGACGTCCATATTTCAAAACGACCGTTTCAAAAGGCATATTTTACGCACATTAGTGTTCTGCTTCTTTTCCTTTCTTTCCTTTTTTGTTAAAAAACACGGGAATGGAAAAAGGCATCCCTCAGAATGGGCGAAAATCGTTGCAGACGAATCAATGGACAGAGGTTTAATCTCCAATATATATAAACAGCTCATGCAGCTTAATATTAAAAAAACAAACAACCCAAAAAAATGGCCAGAAGATCTAAAGAGACGTTTCTTCAAAGGAGACACAGAGATGGCCAAGACGCACATGAAAAGCTGCTCAACAGCACTAATTATCAGAGAAATGCAAATCAAAACTACAATGAGGTTTCACCTCACACCTGTTAGAATCGGCATCATCAGAAAATCTACAAACAACCAATTCTGGGGAGGGTGTGGACAAAAGGAGCCCTCTTCCACTATTGGTGGGAATGTAAATTGATACAGTCACTATGGAGAACAGTATGGAGTTTCCTTAAAAAAACTAGAAATAGAATTACCATCTGATCCAGCAATCCCACTTCTGGGCATATACCCAGAGAAAACCGTACATCAAAAAGGCACATTCACCACAATGTTCATTGCAGCACTATTTACAATAGCCAGGTAATGGAAGCAACCTAAATGCCCACAGACAGATGAATGGATAAAGATGTGGTACATATATGAAATGGAATATTACTCGGCCATAAAAAGGAATGAAACTGGGTCATTTGTAGAGACATCGATGGATCGAGAGACTGTCATACAGAATGAAGTAAGTCAGAAAGAGGAAAACAAATATTGTATATTAATGCATATATGTGGAGCCTAGAAATGGTACAGATGAACTGGTTTGCAGGGAAGAAATAGAGACACAGAGGTAGAGAACAAACGTATGGACACCAAGTGTGGGAAGCCATGGGGTGGTGGTGGTGGGATGAGTTGGGAGTTTGGGATTGACCTGTGTACATGTATATGCATAAAATACATAACTAATAATAACGTGCTATATAAAAAAAATAAATAAAATTAAATTTCAAAATTTTAAAAAATAAAATTTAAAATAAAACAGAAAAAAGTTCTTCCCGTCACACAGATGTATTTATAGGAATGAATTATTTCCATGCTTATATCTATAAATACATAAAAGAGGAATAAAATCTAACTTGAACCATAAAAGAAAAGAAAACCTGAACCCACGAGTTATACAGAGGAAAACCCTATCAGGGCACTTGCTCCAGTGGTAAACAATTCTGAAATTGGTCAGAGGTGGGGAACCATCTCCCATACAGCCATCAACCCACCCCCCACGCAAGGAGCGTCCTCATTGCAAAGCTGGGGGACCGTGCCGAGGCATCTCTGAGTAAACGTGAGCTGAGCCCCAGGCCAGCTGCTGCTGAACTGTTCCCACCCTTTCCAGGTAAAACACCTGAATATGTACAAGGGCTTGAAAGCCTAGAGGAAGGACCGTGGAGCCACACCAGCGACAGCACGCAGGCCAACTTGGTGCGGGCAGGCCAGCCAGGGTGGTCCTGGCCCCGGGCGCTCTTCCAGAAGCTTTCCATTGCCCTGCCTGAGATACCCCTCCTGTCCCGGCCCCCACTGCTTTTTTCCTTCCTCACCTCTGTCCGGAGAGAAATTCCAGCGGAAGGTATGGGTGACACAACCTCTTCTTTACAGGCGGCAGCCTGGCAACTCCTGCAGAAAGGCCAGCAGAACCCCACTCACACCGGGCCACCCACAAAGCTGTGGCCCCTCACTCCCTCCCACCAGCACAGCCCCGAGACTGCTGACGGGGCAGAGAATATGGAGTCAGGCACAGCTTCAGGGGCTATTGCTGCCTGGAGCGCTGTTTATATTGACCTCAACGAGGCACACCTGGGGAGGGCGGGCCGGCAGGGTAAGGCTGCCCAGGTCAGCTAATCCACAACCCTCAGGGAATCACATTGTTGAAAATGGACCCCGCTAAGGCAGAAGAGAAGCCAAGGGAAAAAAGGACACAATGCCATTTGCAGCACCGTAGATGAGTCTAGAAGTAATCACGTGACTTGTAGTAAGTCAGAAAGTGAAAGACACATATCATATCATATCACTTATAGGTGTTACCTAAAAATGGATACCAGGGCAGATATTTCCACGGAGAAGGGCAATCACAGATTCATTAAACAAACTTATGGTTCACCAAAGGAAAGGTGTGAGGATTGGTTTCATTACGATATCGGGGTTAACAGACATCTACAAACACAGGTGACATATATAATCACCAAAGACCTACAGAATACCAAGAGAGGACTACTCAACATTCTGTCATAACGTACATGGGAAAAGGATCCCAGGAAGAACAGACATGTGTATATGTGTAAAAGAACCACATCTTCCACACCTACAACAAGCCAAACATTGTAATCAAACTTGCTGTAAGAAAAAATAAAAAATTAAATTAAAAACACGAACAAGAAGTAGTGAGACAAACGTGAGGGGCTTTCTCCTGGCACATTCCATTCTAAACTCCAATCTAGAACACCACTTCCACTGAGGCTCTCTTGCCCTAGTAACCAGATTTGGTAAGGGTGAACTGCTGCCACCTTGTGGCCGTTTCACACAACAGCAGCTTTAATCCCAACGCTAATGGTCAGTTGATATTCAAAATCATTGCAGGCCTGTAAATGACACCTGCCCTGAAAACAAATCCTGGGGTCACATATCGACCAAAATATTCAAAGGACGTCCATATTTCAAAACGACCGTTTCAAAAGGCATATTTTACGCACATTAGTGTTCTGCTTCTTTTCCTTTCTTTCCTTTTTTGTTCAAAAAACACGGGAATGGATAAAGGCATCCCTCAGAATGGGCGAAAATCGTTGCAGACGAATCAATGGACAGAGGTTTAATCTCCAATATATATAAACAGCTCATGCAGCTTAATATTAAAAAAACAAACAACCCAAAAAAATGGCCAGAAGATCTAAAGAGACGTTTCTTCAAAGGAGACACAGAGATGGCCAAGACGCACATGAAAAGCTGCTCAACAGCACTAATTATCAGAGAAATGCAAATCAAAACTACAATGAGGTTTCACCTCACACCTGTTAGAATCGGCATCATCAGAAAATCTACAAACAACCAATTCTGGGGAGGGTGTGGACAAAAGGAGCCCTCTTCCACTATTGGTGGGAATGTAAATTGATACAGTCACTATGGAGAACAGTATGGAGTTTCCTTAAAAAAACTAGAAATAGAATTACCATCTGATCCAGCAATCCCACTTCTGGGCATATACCCAGAGAAAACCGTACATCAAAAAGGCACATTCACCACAATGTTCATTGCAGCACTATTTACAATAGCCAGGTAATGGAAGCAAGCTAAATGCCCAGAGACAGATGAATGGATAAAGATGTGGTACATATATGAAATGGAATATTACTCGGCCATAAAAAGGAATGAAACTGGGTCATTTGTAGAGACATCGATGGATCGAGAGACTGTCATACAGAATGAAGTAAGTCAGAAAGAGGAAAACAAATATTGTATATTAATGCATATATGTGGAGCCTAGAAATGGTACAGATGAACTGGTTTGCAGGGAAGAAATAGAGACACAGAGGTAGAGAACAAACGTATGGACACCAAGTGTGGGAAGCCATGGGGTGGTGGTGGTGGGATGAGTTGGGAGTTTGGGATTGACCTGTGTACATGTATATGCATAAAATACATAACTAATAATAACGTGCTATATAAAAAAAATAAATAAAATTAAATTTCAAAATTTTAAAAAATAAAATTTAAAATAAAACAGAAAAAAGTTCTTCCCGTCACACAGATGTATTTATAGGAATGAATTATTTCCATGCTTATATCTATAAATACATAAAAGAGGAATAAAATCTAACTTGAACCATAAAAGAAAAGAAAACCTGAACCCACGAGTTATACAGAGGAAAACCCTATCAGGGCACTTGCTCCAGTGGTAAACAATTCTGAAATTGGTCAGAGGTGGGGAACCATCTCCCATACAGCCATCAACCCACCCCCCACGCAAGGAGCGTCCTCATTGCAAAGCTGGGGGACCGTGCCGAGGCATCTCTGAGTACACGTGAGCTGAGCCCCAGGCCAGCTGCTGCTGAACTGTTCCCACCCTTTCCAGGTAAAACACCTGAATATGTACAAGGGCTTGAAAGCCTAGAGGAAGGACCGTGGAACCACACCAGCGACAGCACGCAGGCCAACTTGGTGCGGGCAGGCCAGCCAGGGTGGTCCTGGCCCCGGGCGCTCTTCCAGAAGCTTTCCATTGCCCTGCCTGAGATACCCCTCCTGTCCCGGCCCCCACTGCTTTTTTCCTTCCTCACCTCTGTCCGGAGAGAAATTCCAGCGGAAGGTATGGGTGACACAACCTCTTCTTTACAGGCGGCAGCCTGGCAACTCCTGCAGAAAGGCCAGCAGAACCCCACTCACACCGGGCCACCCACAAAGCTGTGGCCCCTCACTCCCTCCCACCAGCACAGCCCCGAGACTGCTGACGGGGCAGAGAATATGGAGTCAGGCACAGCTTCAGGGGCTATTGCTGCCTGGAGCGCTGTTTATATTGACCTCAACGAGGCACACCTGGGGAGGGCGGGCCGGCAGGGTAAGGCTGCCCAGGTCAGCTAATCCACAACCCTCAGGGAATCACATTGTTGAAAATGGACCCCGCTAAGGCAGAAGAGAAGCCAAGGGAAAAAAGGACACAATGCCATTTGCAGCACCGTAGATGAGTCTAGAAGTAATCACGTGACTTGTAGTAAGTCAGAAAGTGAAAGACACATATCATATCATATCACTTATAGGTGTTACCTAAAAATGGATACCAGGGCAGATATTTCCACGGAGAAGGGCAATCACAGATTCATTAAACAAACTTATGGTTCACCAAAGGAAAGGTGTGAGGATTGGTTTCATTACGATATCGGGGTTAACAGACATCTACAAACACAGGTGACATATATAATCACCAAAGACCTACAGAATACCAAGAGAGGACTACTCAACATTCTGTCATAACGTACATGGGAAAAGGATCCCAGGAAGAACAGACATGTGTATATGTGTAAAAGAACCACATCTTCCACACCTACAACAAGCCAAACATTGTAATCAAACTTGCTGTAAGAAAAAAATAAAAAAATTAAATTAAAAACACGAACAAGAAGTAGTGAGACAAACGTGAGGGGCTTTCTCCTGGCACATTCCATTCTAAACTCCAATCTAGAACACCACTTCCACTGAGGCTCTCTTGCCCTAGTAACCAGATTTGGTAAGGGTGAACTGCTGCCACCTTGTGGCCGTTTCACACAACAGCAGCTTTAATCCCAACGCTAATGGTCAGTTGATATTCAAAATCATTGCAGGCCTGTAAATGACACCTGCCCTGAAAACAAATCCTGGGGTCACATATCGACCAAAATATTCAAAGGACGTCCATATTTCAAAACGACCGTTTCAAAAGGCATATTTTACGCACATTAGTGTTCTGCTTCTTTTCCTTTCTTTCCTTTTTTGTTAAAAAAACACGGGAATGGAAAAAGGCATCCCTCAGAATGGGCGAAAATCGTTGCAGACGAATCAATGGACAGAGGTTTAATCTCCAATATATATAAACAGCTCATGCAGCTTAATATTAAAAAAAAAACAAACAACCCAAAAAAATGGCCAGAAGATCTAAAGAGACGTTTCTTCAAAGGAGACACAGAGATGGCCAAGACGCACATGAAAAGCTGCTCAACAGCACTAATTATCAGAGAAATGCAAATCAAAACTACAATGAGGTTTCACCTCACACCTGTTAGAATCGGCATCATCAGAAAATCTACAAACAACCAATTCTGGGGAGGGTGTGGACAAAAGGAGCCCTCTTCCACTATTGGTGGGAATGTAAATTGATACAGTCACTATGGAGAACAGTATGGAGTTTCCTTAAAAAAACTAGAAATAGAATTACCATCTGATCCAGCAATCCCACTTCTGGGCATATACCCAGAGAAAACCGTACATCAAAAAGGCACATTCACCACAATGTTCATTGCAGCACTATTTACAATAGCCAGGTAATGGAAGCAAGCTAAATGCCCAGAGACAGATGAATGGATAAAGATGTGGTACATATATGAAATGGAATATTACTCGGCCATAAAAAGGAATGAAACTGGGTCATTTGTAGAGACATCGATGGATCGAGAGACTGTCATACAGAATGAAGTAAGTCAGAAAGAGGAAAACAAATATTGTATATTAATGCATATATGTGGAGCCTAGAAATGGTACAGATGAACTGGTTTGCAGGGAAGAAATAGAGACACAGAGGTAGAGAACAAACGTATGGACACCAAGTGTGGGAAGCCATGGGGTGGTGGTGGTGGGATGAGTTGGGAGTTTGGGATTGACCTGTGTACATGTATATGCATAAAATACATAACTAATAATAACGTGCTATATAAAAAAAATAAATAAAATTAAATTTCAAAATTTTAAAAAATAAAATTTAAAATAAAACAGAAAAAAGTTCTTCCCGTCACACAGATGTATTTATAGGAATGAATTATTTCCATGCTTATATCTATAAATACATAAAAGAGGAATAAAATCTAACTTGAACCATAAAAGAAAAGAAAACCTGAACCCACGAGTTATACAGAGGAAAACCCTATCAGGGCACTTGCTCCAGTGGTAAACAATTCTGAAATTGGTCAGAGGTGGGGAACCATCTCCCATACAGCCATCAACCCACCCCCCACGCAAGGAGCGTCCTCATTGCAAAGCTGGGGGACCGTGCCGAGGCATCTCTGAGTAAACGTGAGCTGAGCCCCAGGCCAGCTGCTGCTGAACTGTTCCCACCCTTTCCAGGTAAAACACCTGAATATGTACAAGGGCTTGAAAGCCTAGAGGAAGGACCGTGGAGCCACACCAGCGACAGCACGCAGGCCAACTTGGTGCGGGCAGGCCAGCCAGGGTGGTCCTGGCCCCGGGCGCTCTTCCAGAAGCTTTCCATTGCCCTGCCTGAGATACCCCTCCTGTCCCGGCCCCCACTGCTTTTTTCCTTCCTCACCTCTGTCCGGAGAGAAATTCCAGCGGAAGGTATGGGTGACACAACCTCTTCTTTACAGGCGGCAGCCTGGCAACTCCTGCAGAAAGGCCAGCAGAACCCCACTCACACCGGGCCACCCACAAAGCTGTGGCCCCTCACTCCCTCCCACCAGCACAGCCCCGAGACTGCTGACGGGGCAGAGAATATGGAGTCAGGCACAGCTTCAGGGGCTATTGCTGCCTGGAGCGCTGTTTATATTGACCTCAACGAGGCACACCTGGGGAGGGCGGGCCGGCAGGGTAAGGCTGCCCAGGTCAGCTAATCCACAACCCTCAGGGAATCACATTGTTGAAAATGGACCCCGCTAAGGCAGAAGAGAAGCCAAGGGAAAAAAGGACACAATGCCATTTGCAGCACCGTAGATGAGTCTAGAAGTAATCACGTGACTTGTAGTAAGTCAGAAAGTGAAAGACACATATCATATCATATCACTTATAGGTGTTACCTAAAAATGGATACCAGGGCAGATATTTCCACGGAGAAGGGCAATCACAGATTCATTAAACAAACTTATGGTTCACCAAAGGAAAGGTGTGAGGATTGGTTTCATTACGATATCGGGGTTAACAGACATCTACAAACACAGGTGACATATATAATCACCAAAGACCTACAGAATACCAAGAGAGGACTACTCAACATTCTGTCATAACGTACATGGGAAAAGGATCCCAGGAAGAACAGACATGTGTATATGTGTAAAAGAACCACATCTTCCACACCTACAACAAGCCAAACATTGTAATCAAACTTGCTGTAAGAAAAAAATAAAAAAATTAAATTAAAAACACGAACAAGAAGTAGTGAGACAAACGTGAGGGGCTTTCTCCTGGCACATTCCATTCTAAACTCCAATCTAGAACACCACTTCCACTGAGGCTCTCTTGCCCTAGTAACCAGATTTGGTAAGGGTGAACTGCTGCCACCTTGTGGCCGTTTCACACAACAGCAGCTTTAATCCCAACGCTAATGGTCAGTTGATATTCAAAATCATTGCAGGCCTGTAAATGACACCTGCCCTGAAAACAAATCCTGGGGTCACATATCGACCAAAATATTCAAAGGACGTCCATATTTCAAAACGACCGTTTCAAAAGGCATATTTTACGCACATTAGTGTTCTGCTTCTTTTCCTTTCTTTCCTTTTTTGTTCAAAAAACACGGGAATGGAAAAAGGCATCCCTCAGAATGGGCGAAAATCGTTGCAGACGAATCAATGGACAGAGGTTTAATCTCCAATATATATAAACAGCTCATGCAGCTTAATATTAAAAAAAAACAAACAACCCAAAAAAATGGCCAGAAGATCTAAAGAGACGTTTCTTCAAAGGAGACACAGAGATGGCCAAGACGCACATGAAAAGCTGCTCAACAGCACTAATTATCAGAGAAATGCAAATCAAAACTACAATGAGGTTTCACCTCACACCTGTTAGAATCGGCATCATCAGAAAATCTACAAACAACCAATTCTGGGGAGGGTGTGGACAAAAGGAGCCCTCTTCCACTATTGGTGGGAATGTAAATTGATACAGTCACTATGGAGAACAGTATGGAGTTTCCTTAAAAAAACTAGAAATAGAATTACCATCTGATCCAGCAATCCCACTTCTGGGCATATACCCAGAGAAAACCGTACATCAAAAAGGCACATTCACCACAATATTCATTGCAGCACTATTTACAATAGCCAGGTAATGGAAGCAACCTAAATGCCCACAGACAGATGAATGGATAAAGATGTGGTACATATATGAAATGGAATATTACTCGGCCATAAAAAGGAATGAAACTGGGTCATTTGTAGAGGCATCGATGGATCGAGAGACTGTCATACAGAATGAAGTAAGTCAGAAAGAGGAAATCAAATATTGTATATTAATGCATATATGTGGAGCCTAGAAATGGTACAGATGAACTGGTTTGCAGGGAAGAAATAGAGACACAGAGGTAGAGAACAAACGTATGGACACCAAGTGTGGGAAGCCATGGGGTGGTGGTGGTGGGATGAGTTGGGAGTTTGGGATTGACCTGTGTACATGTATATGCATAAAATACATAACTAATAATAACGTGCTATATAAAAAAAATAAATAAAATTAAATTTCAAAATTTAAAAAAATAAAATTTAAAATAAAACAGAAAAAAGTTCTTCCCGTCACACAGATGTATTTATAGGAATGAATTATTTCCATGCTTATATCTATAAATACATAAAAGAGGAATAAAATCTAACTTGAACCATAAAAGAAAAGAAAACCTGAACCCACGAGTTATACAGAGGAAAACCCTATCAGGGCACTTGCTCCAGTGGTAAACAATTCTGAAATTGGTCAGAGGTGGGGAACCATCTCCCATACAGCCATCAACCCACCCCCCACGCAAGGAGCGTCCTCATTGCAAAGCTGGGGGACCGTGCCGAGGCATCTCTGAGTAAACGTGAGCTGAGCCCCAGGCCAGCTGCTGCTGAACTGTTCCCACCCTTTCCAGGTAAAACACCTGAATATGTACAAGGGCTTGAAAGCCTAGAGGAAGGACCGTGGAGCCACACCAGCGACAGCACGCAGGCCAACTTGGTGCGGGCAGGCCAGCCAGGGTGGTCCTGGCCCCGGGCGCTCTTCCAGAAGCTTTCCATTGCCCTGCCTGAGATACCCCTCCTGTCCCGGCCCCCACTGCTTTTTTCCTTCCTCACCTCTGTCCGGAGAGAAATTCCAGCGGAAGGTATGGGTGACACAACCTCTTCTTTACAGGCGGCAGCCTGGCAACTCCTGCAGAAAGGCCAGCAGAACCCCACTCACACCGGGCCACCCACAAAGCTGTGGCCCCTCACTCCCTCCCACCAGCACAGCCCCGAGACTGCTGACGGGGCAGAGAATATGGAGTCAGGCACAGCTTCAGGGGCTATTGCTGCCTGGAGCGCTGTTTATATTGACCTCAACGAGGCACACCTGGGGAGGGCGGGCCGGCAGGGTAAGGCTGCCCAGGTCAGCTAATCCACAACCCTCAGGGAATCACATTGTTGAAAATGGACCCCGCTAAGGCAGAAGAGAAGCCAAGGGAAAAAAGGACACAATGCCATTTGCAGCACCGTAGATGAGTCTAGAAGTAATCACGTGACTTGTAGTAAGTCAGAAAGTGAAAGACACATATCATATCATATCACTTATAGGTGTTACCTAAAAATGGATACCAGGGCAGATATTTCCACGGAGAAGGGCAATCACAGATTCATTAAACAAACTTATGGTTCACCAAAGGAAAGGTGTGAGGATTGGTTTCATTACGATATCGGGGTTAACAGACATCTACAAACACAGGTGACATATATAATCACCAAAGACCTACAGAATACCAAGAGAGGACTACTCAACATTCTGTCATAACGTACATGGGAAAAGGATCCCAGGAAGAACAGACATGTGTATATGTGTAAAAGAACCACATCTTCCACACCTACAACAAGCCAAACATTGTAATCAAACTTGCTGTAAGAAAAAAATAAAAAAATTAAATTAAAAACACGAACAAGAAGTAGTGAGACAAACGTGAGGGGCTTTCTCCTGGCACATTCCATTCTAAACTCCAATCTAGAACACCACTTCCACTGAGGCTCTCTTGCCCTAGTAACCAGATTTGGTAAGGGTGAACTGCTGCCACCTTGTGGCCGTTTCACACAACAGCAGCTTTAATCCCAACGCTAATGGTCAGTTGATATTCAAAATCATTGCAGGCCTGTAAATGACACCTGCCCTGAAAACAAATCCTGGGGTCACATATCGACCAAAATATTCAAAGGACGTCCATATTTCAAAACGACCGTTTCAAAAGGCATATTTTACGCACATTAGTGTTCTGCTTCTTTTCCTTTCTTTCCTTTTTTGTTCAAAAAACACGGGAATGGAAAAAGGCATCCCTCAGAATGGGCGAAAATCGTTGCAGACGAATCAATGGACAGAGGTTTAATCTCCAATATATATAAACAGCTCATGCAGCTTAATATTAAAAAAAACAAACAACCCAAAAAAATGGCCAGAAGATCTAAAGAGACGTTTCTTCAAAGGAGACACAGAGATGGCCAAGACGCACATGAAAAGCTGCTCAACAGCACTAATTATCAGAGAAATGCAAATCAAAACTACAATGAGGTTTCACCTCACACCTGTTAGAATCGGCATCATCAGAAAATCTACAAACAACCAATTCTGGGGAGGGTGTGGACAAAAGGAGCCCTCTTCCACTATTGGTGGGAATGTAAATTGATACAGTCACTATGGAGAACAGTATGGAGTTTCCTTAAAAAAACTAGAAATAGAATTACCATCTGATCCAGCAATCCCACTTCTGGGCATATACCCAGAGAAAACCGTACATCAAAAAGGCACATTCACCACAATGTTCATTGCAGCACTATTTACAATAGCCAGGTAATGGAAGCAACCTAAATGCCCACAGACAGATGAATGCATAAAGATGTGGTACATATATGAAATGGAATATTACTCGGCCATAAAAAGGAATGAAACTGGGTCATTTGTAGAGGCATCGATGGATCGAGAGACTGTCATACAGAATGAAGTAAGTCAGAAAGAGGAAAACAAATATTGTATATTAATGCATATATGTGGAGCCTAGAAATGGTACAGATGAACTGGTTTGCAGGGAAGAAATAGAGACACAGAGGTAGAGAACAAACGTATGGACACCAAGTGTGGGAAGCCATGGGGTGGTGGTGGTGGGATGAGTTGGGAGTTTGGGATTGACCTGTGTACATGTATATGCATAAAATACATAACTAATAATAACGTGCTATATAAAAAAAATAAATAAAATTAAATTTCAAAATTTTCAAAAATAAAATTTAAAATAAAACAGAAAAAAGTTCTTCCCGTCACACAGATGTATTTATAGGAATGAATTATTTCCATGCTTATATCTATAAATACATAAAAGAGGAATAAAATCTAACTTGAACCATAAAAGAAAAGAAAACCTGAACCCACGAGTTATACAGAGGAAAACCCTATCAGGGCACTTGCTCCAGTGGTAAACAATTCTGAAATTGGTCAGAGGTGGGGAACCATCTCCCATACAGCCATCAACCCACCCCCCACGCAAGGAGCGTCCTCATTGCAAAGCTGGGGGACCGTGCCGAGGCATCTCTGAGTAAACGTGAGCTGAGCCCCAGGCCAGCTGCTGCTGAACTGTTCCCACCCTTTCCAGGTAAAACACCTGAATATGTACAAGGGCTTGAAAGCCTAGAGGAAGGACCGTGGAGCCACACCAGCGACAGCACGCAGGCCAACTTGGTGCGGGCAGGCCAGCCAGGGTGGTCCTGGCCCCGGGCGCTCTTCCAGAAGCTTTCCATTGCCCTGCCTGAGATACCCCTCCTGTCCCGGCCCCCACTGCTTTTTTCCTTCCTCACCTCTGTCCGGAGAGAAATTCCAGCGGAAGGTATGGGTGACACAACCTCTTCTTTACAGGCGGCAGCCTGGCAACTCCTGCAGAAAGGCCAGCAGAACCCCACTCACACCGGGCCACCCACAAAGCTGTGGCCCCTCACTCCCTCCCACCAGCACAGCCCCGAGACTGCTGACGGGGCAGAGAATATGGAGTCAGGCACAGCTTCAGGGGCTATTGCTGCCTGGAGCGCTGTTTATATTGACCTCAACGAGGCACACCTGGGGAGGGCGGGCCGGCAGGGTAAGGCTGCCCAGGTCAGCTAATCCACAACCCTCAGGGAATCACATTGTTGAAAATGGACCCCGCTAAGGCAGAAGAGAAGCCAAGGGAAAAAAGGACACAATGCCATTTGCAGCACCGTAGATGAGTCTAGAAGTAATCACGTGACTTGTAGTAAGTCAGAAAGTGAAAGACACATATCATATCATATCACTTATAGGTGTTACCTAAAAATGGATACCAGGGCAGATATTTCCACGGAGAAGGGCAATCACAGATTCATTAAACAAACTTATGGTTCACCAAAGGAAAGGTGTGAGGATTGGTTTCATTACGATATCGGGGTTAACAGACATCTACAAACACAGGTGACATATATAATCACCAAAGACCTACAGAATACCAAGAGAGGACTACTCAACATTCTGTCATAACGTACATGGGAAAAGGATCCCAGGAAGAACAGACATGTGTATATGTGTAAAAGAACCACATCTTCCACACCTACAACAAGCCAAACATTGTAATCAAACTTGCTGTAAGAAAAAATAAAAAATTAAATTAAAAACACGAACAAGAAGTAGTGAGACAAACGTGAGGGGCTTTCTCCTGGCACATTCCATTCTAAACTCCAATCTAGAACACCACTTCCACTGAGGCTCTCTTGCCCTAGTAACCAGATTTGGTAAGGGTGAACTGCTGCCACCTTGTGGCCGTTTCACACAACAGCAGCTTTAATCCCAACGCTAATGGTCAGTTGATATTCAAAATCATTGCAGGCCTGTAAATGACACCTGCCCTGAAAACAAATCCTGGGGTCACATATCGACCAAAATATTCAAAGGACGTCCATATTTCAAAACGACCGTTTCAAAAGGCATATTTTACGCACATTAGTGTTCTGCTTCTTTTCCTTTCTTTCCTTTTTTGTTCAAAAAACACGGGAATGGAAAAAGGCATCCCTCAGAATGGGCGAAAATCGTTGCAGACGAATCAATGGACAGAGGTTTAATCTCCAATATATATAAACAGCTCATGCAGCTTAATATTAAAAAAAACAAACAACCCAAAAAAATGGCCAGAAGATCTAAAGAGACGTTTCTTCAAAGGAGACACAGAGATGGCCAAGACGCACATGAAAAGCTGCTCAACAGCACTAATTATCAGAGAAATGCAAATCAAAACTACAATGAGGTTTCACCTCACACCTGTTAGAATCGGCATCATCAGAAAATCTACAAACAACCAATTCTGGGGAGGGTGTGGACAAAAGGAGCCCTCTTCCACTATTGGTGGGAATGTAAATTGATACAGTCACTATGGAGAACAGTATGGAGTTTCCTTAAAAAAACTAGAAATAGAATTACCATCTGATCCAGCAATCCCACTTCTGGGCATATACCCAGAGAAAACCGTACATCAAAAAGGCACATTCACCACAATGTTCATTGCAGCACTATTTACAATAGCCAGGTAATGGAAGCAACCTAAATGCCCACAGACAGATGAATGGATAAAGATGTGGTACATATATGAAATGGAATATTACTCGGCCATAAAAAGGAATGAAACTGGGTCATTTGTAGAGGCATCGATGGATCGAGAGACTGTCATACAGAATGAAGTAAGTCAGAAAGAGGAAAACAAATATTGTATATTAATGCATATATGTGGAGCCTAGAAATGGTACAGATGAACTGGTTTGCAGGGAAGAAATAGAGACACAGAGGTAGAGAACAAACGTATGGACACCAAGTGTGGGAAGCCATGGGGTGGTGGTGGTGGGATGAGTTGGGAGTTTGGGATTGACCTGTGTACATGTATATGCATAAAATACATAACTAATAATAACGTGCTATATAAAAAAAATAAATAAAATTAAATTTCAAAATTTTAAAAAATAAAATTTAAAATAAAACAGAAAAAAGTTCTTCCCGTCACACAGATGTATTTATAGGAATGAATTATTTCCATGCTTATATCTATAAATACATAAAAGAGGAATAAAATCTAACTTGAACCATAAAAGAAAAGAAAACCTGAACCCACGAGTTATACAGAGGAAAACCCTATCAGGGCACTTGCTCCAGTGGTAAACAATTCTGAAATTGGTCAGAGGTGGGGAACCATCTCCCATACAGCCATCAACCCACCCCCCACGCAAGGAGCGTCCTCATTGCAAAGCTGGGGGACCGTGCCGAGGCATCTCTGAGTACACGTGAGCTGAGCCCCAGGCCAGCTGCTGCTGAACTGTTCCCACCCTTTCCAGGTAAAACACCTGAATATGTACAAGGGCTTGAAAGCCTAGAGGAAGGACCGTGGAGCCACACCAGCGACAGCACGCAGGCCAACTTGGTGCGGGCAGGCCAGCCAGGGTGGTCCTGGCCCCGGGCGCTCTTCCAGAAGCTTTCCATTGCCCTGCCTGAGATACCCCTCCTGTCCCGGCCCCCACTGCTTTTTTCCTTCCTCACCTCTGTCCGGAGAGAAATTCCAGCGGAAGGTATGGGTGACACAACCTCTTCTTTACAGGCGGCAGCCTGGCAACTCCTGCAGAAAGGCCAGCAGAACCCCACTCACACCGGGCCACCCACAAAGCTGTGGCCCCTCACTCCCTCCCACCAGCACAGCCCCGAGACTGCTGACGGGGCAGAGAATATGGAGTCAGGCACAGCTTCAGGGGCTATTGCTGCCTGGAGCGCTGTTTATATTGACCTCAACGAGGCACAGCTGGGGAGGGCGGGCCGGCAGGGTAAGGCTGCCCAGGTCAGCTAATCCACAACCCTCAGGGAATCACATTGTTGAAAATGGACCCCGCTAAGGCAGAAGAGAAGCCAAGGGAAAAAAGGACACAATGCCATTTGCAGCACCGTAGATGAGTCTAGAAGTAATCACGTGACTTGTAGTAAGTCAGAAAGTGAAAGACACATATCATATCATATCACTTATAGGTGTTACCTAAAAATGGATACCAGGGCAGATATTTCCACGGAGAAGGGCAATCACAGATTCATTAAACAAACTTATGGTTCACCAAAGGAAAGGTGTGAGGATTGGTTTCATTACGATATCGGGGTTAACAGACATCTACAAACACAGGTGACATATATAATCACCAAAGACCTACAGAATACCAAGAGAGGACTACTCAACATTCTGTCATAACGTACATGGGAAAAGGATCCCAGGAAGAACAGACATGTGTATATGTGTAAAAGAACCACATCTTCCACACCTACAACAAGCCAAACATTGTAATCAAACTTGCTGTAAGAAAAAAATAAAAAAATTAAATTAAAAACACGAACAAGAAGTAGTGAGACAAACGTGAGGGGCTTTCTCCTGGCACATTCCATTCTAAACTCCAATCTAGAACACCACTTCCACTGAGGCTCTCTTGCCCTAGTAACCAGATTTGGTAAGGGTGAACTGCTGCCACCTTGTGGCCGTTTCACACAACAGCAGCTTTAATCCCAACGCTAATGGTCAGTTGATATTCAAAATCATTGCAGGCCTGTAAATGACACCTGCCCTGAAAACAAATCCTGGGGTCACATATCGACCAAAATATTCAAAGGACGTCCATATTTCAAAACGACCGTTTCAAAAGGCATATTTTACGCACATTAGTGTTCTGCTTCTTTTCCTTTCTTTCCTTTTTTGTTCAAAAAACACGGGAATGGAAAAAGGCATCCCTCAGAATGGGCGAAAATCGTTGCAGACGAATCAATGGACAGAGGTTTAATCTCCAATATATATAAACAGCTCATGCAGCTTAATATTAAAAAAAACAAACAACCCAAAAAAATGGCCAGAAGATCTAAAGAGACGTTTCTTCAAAGGAGACACAGAGATGGCCAAGACGCACATGAAAAGCTGCTCAACAGCACTAATTATCAGAGAAATGCAAATCAAAACTACAATGAGGTTTCACCTCACACCTGTTAGAATCGGCATCATCAGAAAATCTACAAACAACCAATTCTGGGGAGGGTGTGGACAAAAGGAGCCCTCTTCCACTATTGGTGGGAATGTAAATTGATACAGTCACTATGGAGAACAGTATGGAGTTTCCTTAAAAAAACTAGAAATAGAATTACCATCTGATCCAGCAATCCCACTTCTGGGCATATACCCAGAGAAAACCGTACATCAAAAAGGCACATTCACCACAATGTTCATTGCAGCACTATTTACAATAGCCAGGTAATGGAAGCAACCTAAATGCCCACAGACAGATGAATGGATAAAGATGTGGTACATATATGAAATGGAATATTACTCGGCCATAAAAAGGAATGAAACTGGGTCATTTGTAGAGGCATCGATGGATCGAGAGACTGTCATACAGAATGAAGTAAGTCAGAAAGAGGAAAACAAATATTGTATATTAATGCATATATGTGGAGCCTAGAAATGGTACAGATGAACTGGTTTGCAGGGAAGAAATAGAGACACAGAGGTAGAGAACAAACGTATGGACACCAAGTGTGGGAAGCCATGGGGTGGTGGTGGTGGGATGAGTTGGGAGTTTGGGATTGACCTGTGTACATGTATATGCATAAAATACATAACTAATAATAACGTGCTATATAAAAAAAATAAATAAAATTAAATTTCAAAATTTTAAAAAATAAAATTTAAAATAAAACAGAAAAAAGTTCTTCCCGTCACACAGATGTATTTATAGGAATGAATTATTTCCATGCTTATATCTATAAATACATAAAAGAGGAATAAAATCTAACTTGAACCATAAAAGAAAAGAAAACCTGAACCCACGAGTTATACAGAGGAAAACCCTATCAGGGCACTTGCTCCAGTGGTAAACAATTCTGAAATTGGTCAGAGGTGGGGAACCATCTCCCATACAGCCATCAACCCACCCCCCACGCAAGGAGCGTCCTCATTGCAAAGCTGGGGGACCGTGCCGAGGCATCTCTGAGTAAACGTGAGCTGAGCCCCAGGCCAGCTGCTGCTGAACTGTTCCCACCCTTTCCAGGTAAAACACCTGAATATGTACAAGGGCTTGAAAGCCTAGAGGAAGGACCGTGGAGCCACACCAGCGACACCACGCAGGCCAACTTGGTGCGGGCAGGCCAGCCAGGGTGGTCCTGGCCCCGGGCGCTCTTCCAGAAGCTTTCCATTGCCCTGCCTGAGATACCCCTCCTGTCCCGGCCCCCACTGCTTTTTTCCTTCCTCACCTCTGTCCGGAGAGAAATTCCAGCGGAAGGTATGGGTGACACAACCTCTTCTTTACAGGCGGCAGCCTGGCAACTCCTGCAGAAAGGCCAGCAGAACCCCACTCACACCGGGCCACCCACAAAGCTGTGGCCCCTCACTCCCTCCCACCAGCACAGCCCCGAGACTGCTGACGGGGCAGAGAATATGGAGTCAGGCACAGCTTCAGGGGCTATTGCTGCCTGGAGCGCTGTTTATATTGACCTCAACGAGGCACACCTGGGGAGGGCGGGCCGGCAGGGTAAGGCTGCCCAGGTCAGCTAATCCACAACCCTCAGGGAATCACATTGTTGAAAATGGACCCCGCTAAGGCAGAAGAGAAGCCAAGGGAAAAAAGGACACAATGCCATTTGCAGCACCGTAGATGAGTCTAGAAGTAATCACGTGACTTGTAGTAAGTCAGAAAGTGAAAGACACATATCATATCATATCACTTATAGGTGTTACCTAAAAATGGATACCAGGGCAGATATTTCCACGGAGAAGGGCAATCACAGATTCATTAAACAAACTTATGGTTCACCAAAGGAAAGGTGTGAGGATTGGTTTCATTACGATATCGGGGTTAACAGACATCTACAAACACAGGTGACATATATAATCACCAAAGACCTACAGAATACCAAGAGAGGACTACTCAACATTCTGTCATAACGTACATGGGAAAAGGATCCCAGGAAGAACAGACATGTGTATATGTGTAAAAGAACCACATCTTCCACACCTACAACAAGCCAAACATTGTAATCAAACTTGCTGTAAGAAAAAAATAAAAAAATTAAATTAAAAACACGAACAAGAAGTAGTGAGACAAACGTGAGGGGCTTTCTCCTGGCACATTCCATTCTAAACTCCAATCTAGAACACCACTTCCACTGAGGCTCTCTTGCCCTAGTAACCAGATTTGGTAAGGGTGAACTGCTGCCACCTTGTGGCCGTTTCACACAACAGCAGCTTTAATCCCAACGCTAATGGTCAGTTGATATTCAAAATCATTGCAGGCCTGTAAATGACACCTGCCCTGAAAACAAATCCTGGGGTCACATATCGACCAAAATATTCAAAGGACGTCCATATTTCAAAACGACCGTTTCAAAAGGCATATTTTACGCACATTAGTGTTCTGCTTCTTTTCCTTTCTTTCCTTTTTTGTTCAAAAAACACGGGAATGGAAAAAGGCATCCCTCAGAATGGGCGAAAATCGTTGCAGACGAATCAATGGACAGAGGTTTAATCTCCAATATATATAAACAGCTCATGCAGCTTAATATTAAAAAAAACAAACAACCCAAAAAAATGGCCAGAAGATCTAAAGAGACGTTTCTTCAAAGGAGACACAGAGATGGCCAAGACGCACATGAAAAGCTGCTCAACAGCACTAATTATCAGAGAAATGCAAATCAAAACTACAATGAGGTTTCACCTCACACCTGTTAGAATCGGCATCATCAGAAAATCTACAAACAACCAATTCTGGGGAGGGTGTGGACAAAAGGAGCCCTCTTCCACTATTGGTGGGAATGTAAATTGATACAGTCACTATGGAGAACAGTATGGAGTTTCCTTAAAAAAACTAGAAATAGAATTACCATCTGATCCAGCAATCCCACTTCTGGGCATATACCCAGAGAAAACCGTACATCAAAAAGGCACATTCACCACAATGTTCATTGCAGCACTATTTACAATAGCCAGGTAATGGAAGCAACCTAAATGCCCACAGACAGATGAATGCATAAAGATGTGGTACATATATGAAATGGAATATTACTCGGCCATAAAAAGGAATGAAACTGGGTCATTTGTAGAGGCATCGATGGATCGAGAGACTGTCATACAGAATGAAGTAAGTCAGAAAGAGGAAAACAAATATTGTATATTAATGCATATATGTGGAGCCTAGAAATGGTACAGATGAACTGGTTTGCAGGGAAGAAATAGAGACACAGAGGTAGAGAACAAACGTATGGACACCAAGTGTGGGAAGCCATGGGGTGGTGGTGGTGGGATGAGTTGGGAGTTTGGGATTGACCTGTGTACATGTATATGCATAAAATACATAACTAATAATAACGTGCTATATAAAAAAAAAAATAAATAAAATTAAATTTCAAAATTTTCAAAAATAAAATTTAAAATAAAACAGAAAAAAGTTCTTCCCGTCACACAGATGTATTTATAGGAATGAATTATTTCCATGCTTATATCTATAAATACATAAAAGAGGAATAAAATCTAACTTGAACCATAAAAGAAAAGAAAACCTGAACCCACGAGTTATACAGAGGAAAACCCTATCAGGGCACTTGCTCCAGTGGTAAACAATTCTGAAATTGGTCAGAGGTGGGGAACCATCTCCCATACAGCCATCAACCCACCCCCCACGCAAGGAGCGTCCTCATTGCAAAGCTGGGGGACCGTGCCGAGGCATCTCTGAGTAAACGTGAGCTGAGCCCCAGGCCAGCTGCTGCTGAACTGTTCCCACCCTTTCCAGGTAAAACACCTGAATATGTACAAGGGCTTGAAAGCCTAGAGGAAGGACCGTGGAGCCACACCAGCGACAGCACGCAGGCCAACTTGGTGCGGGCAGGCCAGCCAGGGTGGTCCTGGCCCCGGGCGCTCTTCCAGAAGCTTTCCATTGCCCTGCCTGAGATACCCCTCCTGTCCCGGCCCCCACTGCTTTTTTCCTTCCTCACCTCTGTCCGGAGAGAAATTCCAGCGGAAGGTATGGGTGACACAACCTCTTCTTTACAGGCGGCAGCCTGGCAACTCCTGCAGAAAGGCCAGCAGAACCCCACTCACACCGGGCCACCCACAAAGCTGTGGCCCCTCACTCCCTCCCACCAGCACAGCCCCGAGACTGCTGACGGGGCAGAGAATATGGAGTCAGGCACAGCTTCAGGGGCTATTGCTGCCTGGAGCGCTGTTTATATTGACCTCAACGAGGCACACCTGGGGAGGGCGGGCCGGCAGGGTAAGGCTGCCCAGGTCAGCTAATCCACAACCCTCAGGGAATCACATTGTTGAAAATGGACCCCGCTAAGGCAGAAGAGAAGCCAAGGGAAAAAAGGACACAATGCCATTTGCAGCACCGTAGATGAGTCTAGAAGTAATCACGTGACTTGTAGTAAGTCAGAAAGTGAAAGACACATATCATATCATATCACTTATAGGTGTTACCTAAAAATGGATACCAGGGCAGATATTTCCACGGAGAAGGGCAATCACAGATTCATTAAACAAACTTATGGTTCACCAAAGGAAAGGTGTGAGGATTGGTTTCATTACGATATCGGGGTTAACAGACATCTACAAACACAGGTGACATATATAATCACCAAAGACCTACAGAATACCAAGAGAGGACTACTCAACATTCTGTCATAACGTACATGGGAAAAGGATCCCAGGAAGAACAGACATGTGTATATGTGTAAAAGAACCACATCTTCCACACCTACAACAAGCCAAACATTGTAATCAAACTTGCTGTAAGAAAAAAATAAAAAAATTAAATTAAAAACACGAACAAGAAGTAGTGAGACAAACGTGAGGGGCTTTCTCCTGGCACATTCCATTCTAAACTCCAATCTAGAACACCACTTCCACTGAGGCTCTCTTGCCCTAGTAACCAGATTTGGTAAGGGTGAACTGCTGCCACCTTGTGGCCGTTTCACACAACAGCAGCTTTAATCCCAACGCTAATGGTCAGTTGATATTCAAAATCATTGCAGGCCTGTAAATGACACCTGCCCTGAAAACAAATCCTGGGGTCACATATCGACCAAAATATTCAAAGGACGTCCATATTTCAAAACGACCGTTTCAAAAGGCATATTTTACGCACATTAGTGTTCTGCTTCTTTTCCTTTCTTTCCTTTTTTGTTCAAAAAACACGGGAATGGAAAAAGGCATCCCTCAGAATGGGCGAAAATCGTTGCAGACGAATCAATGGACAGAGGTTTAATCTCCAATATATATAAACAGCTCATGCAGCTTAATATTAAAAAAAACAAACAACCCAAAAAAATGGCCAGAAGATCTAAAGAGACGTTTCTTCAAAGGAGACACAGAGATGGCCAAGACGCACATGAAAAGCTGCTCAACAGCACTAATTATCAGAGAAATGCAAATCAAAACTACAATGAGGTTTCACCTCACACCTGTTAGAATCGGCATCATCAGAAAATCTACAAACAACCAATTCTGGGGAGGGTGTGGACAAAAGGAGCCCTCTTCCACTATTGGTGGGAATGTAAATTGATACAGTCACTATGGAGAACAGTATGGAGTTTCCTTAAAAAAACTAGAAATAGAATTACCATCTGATCCAGCAATCCCACTTCTGGGCATATACCCAGAGAAAACCGTACATCAAAAAGGCACATTCACCACAATGTTCATTGCAGCACTATTTACAATAGCCAGGTAATGGAAGCAACCTAAATGCCCACAGACAGATGAATGCATAAAGATGTGGTACATATATGAAATGGAATATTACTCGGCCATAAAAAGGAATGAAACTGGGTCATTTGTAGAGGCATCGATGGATCGAGAGACTGTCATACAGAATGAAGTAAGTCAGAAAGAGGAAAACAAATATTGTATATTAATGCATATATGTGGAGCCTAGAAATGGTACAGATGAACTGGTTTGCAGGGAAGAAATAGAGACACAGAGGTAGAGAACAAACGTATGGACACCAAGTGTGGGAAGCCATGGGGTGGTGGTGGTGGGATGAGTTGGGAGTTTGGGATTGACCTGTGTACATGTATATGCATAAAATACATAACTAATAATAACGTGCTATATAAAAAAAAATAAATAAAATTAAATTTCAAAATTTTCAAAAATAAAATTTAAAATAAAACAGAAAAAAGTTCTTCCCGTCACACAGATGTATTTATAGGAATGAATTATTTCCATGCTTATATCTATAAATACATAAAAGAGGAATAAAATCTAACTTGAACCATAAAAGAAAAGAAAACCTGAACCCACGAGTTATACAGAGGAAAACCCTATCAGGGCACTTGCTCCAGTGGTAAACAATTCTGAAATTGGTCAGAGGTGGGGAACCATCTCCCATACAGCCATCAACCCACCCCCCACGCAAGGAGCGTCCTCATTGCAAAGCTGGGGGACCGTGCCGAGGCATCTCTGAGTAAACGTGAGCTGAGCCCCAGGCCAGCTGCTGCTGAACTGTTCCCACCCTTTCCAGGTAAAACACCTGAATATGTACAAGGGCTTGAAAGCCTAGAGGAAGGACCGTGGAGCCACACCAGCGACAGCACGCAGGCCAACTTGGTGCGGGCAGGCCAGCCAGGGTGGTCCTGGCCCCGGGCGCTCTTCCAGAAGCTTTCCATTGCCCTGCCTGAGATACCCCTCCTGTCCCGGCCCCCACTGCTTTTTTCCTTCCTCACCTCTGTCCGGAGAGAAATTCCAGCGGAAGGTATGGGTGACACAACCTCTTCTTTACAGGCGGCAGCCTGGCAACTCCTGCAGAAAGGCCAGCAGAACCCCACTCACACGGGGCCACCCACAAAGCTGTGGCCCCTCACTCCCTCCCACCAGCACAGCCCCGAGACTGCTGACGGGGCAGAGAATATGGAGTCAGGCACAGCTTCAGGGGCTATTGCTGCCTGGAGCGCTGTTTATATTGACCTCAACGAGGCACACCTGGGGAGGGCGGGCCGGCAGGGTAAGGCTGCCCAGGTCAGCTAATCCACAACCCTCAGGGAATCACATTGTTGAAAATGGACCCCGCTAAGGCAGAAGAGAAGCCAAGGGAAAAAAGGACACAATGCCATTTGCAGCACCGTAGATGAGTCTAGAAGTAATCACGTGACTTGTAGTAAGTCAGAAAGTGAAAGACACATATCATATCATATCACTTATAGGTGTTACCTAAAAATGGATACCAGGGCAGATATTTCCACGGAGAAGGGCAATCACAGATTCATTAAACAAACTTATGGTTCACCAAAGGAAAGGTGTGAGGATTGGTTTCATTACGATATCGGGGTTAACAGACATCTACAAACACAGGTGACATATATAATCACCAAAGACCTACAGAATACCAAGAGAGGACTACTCAACATTCTGTCATAACGTACATGGGAAAAGGATCCCAGGAAGAACAGACATGTGTATATGTGTAAAAGAACCACATCTTCCACACCTACAACAAGCCAAACATTGTAATCAAACTTGCTGTAAGAAAAAATAAAAAATTAAATTAAAAACACGAACAAGAAGTAGTGAGACAAACGTGAGGGGCTTTCTCCTGGCACATTCCATTCTAAACTCCAATCTAGAACACCACTTCCACTGAGGCTCTCTTGCCCTAGTAACCAGATTTGGTAAGGGTGAACTGCTGCCACCTTGTGGCCGTTTCACACAACAGCAGCTTTAATCCCAACGCTAATGGTCAGTTGATATTCAAAATCATTGCAGGCCTGTAAATGACACCTGCCCTGAAAACAAATCCTGGGGTCACATATCGACCAAAATATTCAAAGGACGTCCATATTTCAAAACGACCGTTTCAAAAGGCATATTTTACGCACATTAGTGTTCTGCTTCTTTTCCTTTCTTTCCTTTTTTGTTCAAAAAACACGGGAATGGAAAAAGGCATCCCTCAGAATGGGCGAAAATCGTTGCAGACGAATCAATGGACAGAGGTTTAATCTCCAATATATATAAACAGCTCATGCAGCTTAATATTAAAAAAAACAAACAACCCAAAAAAATGGCCAGAAGATCTAAAGAGACGTTTCTTCAAAGGAGACACAGAGATGGCCAAGACGCACATGAAAAGCTGCTCAACAGCACTAATTATCAGAGAAATGCAAATCAAAACTACAATGAGGTTTCACCTCACACCTGTTAGAATCGGCATCATCAGAAAATCTACAAACAACCAATTCTGGGGAGGGTGTGGACAAAAGGAGCCCTCTTCCACTATTGGTGGGAATGTAAATTGATACAGTCACTATGGAGAACAGTATGGAGTTTCCTTAAAAAAACTAGAAATAGAATTACCATCTGATCCAGCAATCCCACTTCTGGGCATATACCCAGAGAAAACCGTACATCAAAAAGGCACATTCACCACAATGTTCATTGCAGCACTATTTACAATAGCCAGGTAATGGAAGCAACCTAAATGCCCACAGACAGATGAATGGATAAAGATGTGGTACATATATGAAATGGAATATTACTCGGCCATAAAAAGGAATGAAACTGGGTCATTTGTAGAGGCATCGATGGATCGAGAGACTGTCATACAGAATGAAGTAAGTCAGAAAGAGGAAAACAAATATTGTATATTAATGCATATATGTGGAGCCTAGAAATGGTACAGATGAACTGGTTTGCAGGGAAGAAATAGAGACACAGAGGTAGAGAACAAACGTATGGACACCAAGTGTGGGAAGCCATGGGGTGGTGGTGGTGGGATGAGTTGGGAGTTTGGGATTGACCTGTGTACATGTATATGCATAAAATACATAACTAATAATAACGTGCTATATAAAAAAAATAAATAAAATTAAATTTCAAAATTTTAAAAAATAAAATTTAAAATAAAACAGAAAAAAGTTCTTCCCGTCACACAGATGTATTTATAGGAATGAATTATTTCCATGCTTATATCTATAAATACATAAAAGAGGAATAAAATCTAACTTGAACCATAAAAGAAAAGAAAACCTGAACCCACGAGTTATACAGAGGAAAACCCTATCAGGGCACTTGCTCCAGTGGTAAACAATTCTGAAATTGGTCAGAGGTGGGGAACCATCTCCCATACAGCCATCAACCCACCCCCCACGCAAGGAGCGTCCTCATTGCAAAGCTGGGGGACCGTGCCGAGGCATCTCTGAGTACACGTGAGCTGAGCCCCAGGCCAGCTGCTGCTGAACTGTTCCCACCCTTTCCAGGTAAAACACCTGAATATGTACAAGGGCTTGAAAGCCTAGAGGAAGGACCGTGGAGCCACACCAGCGACAGCACGCAGGCCAACTTGGTGCGGGCAGGCCAGCCAGGGTGGTCCTGGCCCCGGGCGCTCTTCCAGAAGCTTTCCATTGCCCTGCCTGAGATACCCCTCCTGTCCCGGCCCCCACTGCTTTTTTCCTTCCTCACCTCTGTCCGGAGAGAAATTCCAGCGGAAGGTATGGGTGACACAACCTCTTCTTTACAGGCGGCAGCCTGGCAACTCCTGCAGAAAGGCCAGCAGAACCCCACTCACACCGGGCCACCCACAAAGCTGTGGCCCCTCACTCCCTCCCACCAGCACAGCCCCGAGACTGCTGACGGGGCAGAGAATATGGAGTCAGGCACAGCTTCAGGGGCTATTGCTGCCTGGAGCGCTGTTTATATTGACCTCAACGAGGCACAGCTGGGGAGGGCGGGCCGGCAGGGTAAGGCTGCCCAGGTCAGCTAATCCACAACCCTCAGGGAATCACATTGTTGAAAATGGACCCCGCTAAGGCAGAAGAGAAGCCAAGGGAAAAAAGGACACAATGCCATTTGCAGCACCGTAGATGAGTCTAGAAGTAATCACGTGACTTGTAGTAAGTCAGAAAGTGAAAGACACATATCATATCATATCACTTATAGGTGTTACCTAAAAATGGATACCAGGGCAGATATTTCCACGGAGAAGGGCAATCACAGATTCATTAAACAAACTTATGGTTCACCAAAGGAAAGGTGTGAGGATTGGTTTCATTACGATATCGGGGTTAACAGACATCTACAAACACAGGTGACATATATAATCACCAAAGACCTACAGAATACCAAGAGAGGACTACTCAACATTCTGTCATAACGTACATGGGAAAAGGATCCCAGGAAGAACAGACATGTGTATATGTGTAAAAGAACCACATCTTCCACACCTACAACAAGCCAAACATTGTAATCAAACTTGCTGTAAGAAAAAAATAAAAAAATTAAATTAAAAACACGAACAAGAAGTAGTGAGACAAACGTGAGGGGCTTTCTCCTGGCACATTCCATTCTAAACTCCAATCTAGAACACCACTTCCACTGAGGCTCTCTTGCCCTAGTAACCAGATTTGGTAAGGGTGAACTGCTGCCACCTTGTGGCCGTTTCACACAACAGCAGCTTTAATCCCAACGCTAATGGTCAGTTGATATTCAAAATCATTGCAGGCCTGTAAATGACACCTGCCCTGAAAACAAATCCTGGGGTCACATATCGACCAAAATATTCAAAGGACGTCCATATTTCAAAACGACCGTTTCAAAAGGCATATTTTACGCACATTAGTGTTCTGCTTCTTTTCCTTTCTTTCCTTTTTTGTTCAAAAAACACGGGAATGGAAAAAGGCATCCCTCAGAATGGGCGAAAATCGTTGCAGACGAATCAATGGACAGAGGTTTAATCTCCAATATATATAAACAGCTCATGCAGCTTAATATTAAAAAAAACAAACAACCCAAAAAAATGGCCAGAAGATCTAAAGAGACGTTTCTTCAAAGGAGACACAGAGATGGCCAAGACGCACATGAAAAGCTGCTCAACAGCACTAATTATCAGAGAAATGCAAATCAAAACTACAATGAGGTTTCACCTCACACCTGTTAGAATCGGCATCATCAGAAAATCTACAAACAACCAATTCTGGGGAGGGTGTGGACAAAAGGAGCCCTCTTCCACTATTGGTGGGAATGTAAATTGATACAGTCACTATGGAGAACAGTATGGAGTTTCCTTAAAAAAACTAGAAATAGAATTACCATCTGATCCAGCAATCCCACTTCTGGGCATATACCCAGAGAAAACCGTACATCAAAAAGGCACATTCACCACAATGTTCATTGCAGCACTATTTACAATAGCCAGGTAATGGAAGCAACCTAAATGCCCACAGACAGATGAATGGATAAAGATGTGGTACATATATGAAATGGAATATTACTCGGCCATAAAAAGGAATGAAACTGGGTCATTTGTAGAGGCATCGATGGATCGAGAGACTGTCATACAGAATGAAGTAAGTCAGAAAGAGGAAAACAAATATTGTATATTAATGCATATATGTGGAGCCTAGAAATGGTACAGATGAACTGGTTTGCAGGGAAGAAATAGAGACACAGAGGTAGAGAACAAACGTATGGACACCAAGTGTGGGAAGCCATGGGGTGGTGGTGGTGGGATGAGTTGGGAGTTTGGGATTGACCTGTGTACATGTATATGCATAAAATACATAACTAATAATAACGTGCTATATAAAAAAAATAAATAAAATTAAATTTCAAAATTTTAAAAAATAAAATTTAAAATAAAACAGAAAAAAGTTCTTCCCGTCACACAGATGTATTTATAGGAATGAATTATTTCCATGCTTATATCTATAAATACATAAAAGAGGAATAAAATCTAACTTGAACCATAAAAGAAAAGAAAACCTGAACCCACGAGTTATACAGAGGAAAACCCTATCAGGGCACTTGCTCCAGTGGTAAACAATTCTGAAATTGGTCAGAGGTGGGGAACCATCTCCCATACAGCCATCAACCCACCCCCCACGCAAGGAGCGTCCTCATTGCAAAGCTGGGGGACCGTGCCGAGGCATCTCTGAGTAAACGTGAGCTGAGCCCCAGGCCAGCTGCTGCTGAACTGTTCCCACCCTTTCCAGGTAAAACACCTGAATATGTACAAGGGCTTGAAAGCCTAGAGGAAGGACCGTGGAGCCACACCAGCGACACCACGCAGGCCAACTTGGTGCGGGCAGGCCAGCCAGGGTGGTCCTGGCCCCGGGCGCTCTTCCAGAAGCTTTCCATTGCCCTGCCTGAGATACCCCTCCTGTCCCGGCCCCCACTGCTTTTTTCCTTCCTCACCTCTGTCCGGAGAGAAATTCCAGCGGAAGGTATGGGTGACACAACCTCTTCTTTACAGGCGGCAGCCTGGCAACTCCTGCAGAAAGGCCAGCAGAACCCCACTCACACCGGGCCACCCACAAAGCTGTGGCCCCTCACTCCCTCCCACCAGCACAGCCCCGAGACTGCTGACGGGGCAGAGAATATGGAGTCAGGCACAGCTTCAGGGGCTATTGCTGCCTGGAGCGCTGTTTATATTGACCTCAACGAGGCACAGCTGGGGAGGGCGGGCCGGCAGGGTAAGGCTGCCCAGGTCAGCTAATCCACAACCCTCAGGGAATCACATTGTTGAAAATGGACCCCGCTAAGGCAGAAGAGAAGCCAAGGGAAAAAAGGACACAATGCCATTTGCAGCACCGTAGATGAGTCTAGAAGTAATCACGTGACTTGTAGTAAGTCAGAAAGTGAAAGACACATATCATATCATATCACTTATAGGTGTTACCTAAAAATGGATACCAGGGCAGATATTTCCACGGAGAAGGGCAATCACAGATTCATTAAACAAACTTATGGTTCACCAAAGGAAAGGTGTGAGGATTGGTTTCATTACGATATCGGGGTTAACAGACATCTACAAACACAGGTGACATATATAATCACCAAAGACCTACAGAATACCAAGAGAGGACTACTCAACATTCTGTCATAACGTACATGGGAAAAGGATCCCAGGAAGAACAGACATGTGTATATGTGTAAAAGAACCACATCTTCCACACCTACAACAAGCCAAACATTGTAATCAAACTTGCTGTAAGAAAAAAATAAAAAAATTAAATTAAAAACACGAACAAGAAGTAGTGAGACAAACGTGAGGGGCTTTCTCCTGGCACATTCCATTCTAAACTCCAATCTAGAACACCACTTCCACTGAGGCTCTCTTGCCCTAGTAACCAGATTTGGTAAGGGTGAACTGCTGCCACCTTGTGGCCGTTTCACACAACAGCAGCTTTAATCCCAACGCTAATGGTCAGTTGATATTCAAAATCATTGCAGGCCTGTAAATGACACCTGCCCTGAAAACAAATCCTGGGGTCACATATCGACCAAAATATTCAAAGGACGTCCATATTTCAAAACGACCGTTTCAAAAGGCATATTTTACGCACATTAGTGTTCTGCTTCTTTTCCTTTCTTTCCTTTTTTGTTCAAAAAACACGGGAATGGAAAAAGGCATCCCTCAGAATGGGCGAAAATCGTTGCAGACGAATCAATGGACAGAGGTTTAATCTCCAATATATATAAACAGCTCATGCAGCTTAATATTAAAAAAAACAAACAACCCAAAAAAATGGCCAGAAGATCTAAAGAGACGTTTCTTCAAAGGAGACACAGAGATGGCCAAGACGCACATGAAAAGCTGCTCAACAGCACTAATTATCAGAGAAATGCAAATCAAAACTACAATGAGGTTTCACCTCACACCTGTTAGAATCGGCATCATCAGAAAATCTACAAACAACCAATTCTGGGGAGGGTGTGGACAAAAGGAGCCCTCTTCCACTATTGGTGGGAATGTAAATTGATACAGTCACTATGGAGAACAGTATGGAGTTTCCTTAAAAAAACTAGAAATAGAATTACCATCTGATCCAGCAATCCCACTTCTGGGCATATACCCAGAGAAAACCGTACATCAAAAAGGCACATTCACCACAATGTTCATTGCAGCACTATTTACAATAGCCAGGTAATGGAAGCAACCTAAATGCCCACAGACAGATGAATGCATAAAGATGTGGTACATATATGAAATGGAATATTACTCGGCCATAAAAAGGAATGAAACTGGGTCATTTGTAGAGGCATCGATGGATCGAGAGACTGTCATACAGAATGAAGTAAGTCAGAAAGAGGAAAACAAATATTGTATATTAATGCATATATGTGGAGCCTAGAAATGGTACAGATGAACTGGTTTGCAGGGAAGAAATAGAGACACAGAGGTAGAGAACAAACGTATGGACACCAAGTGTGGGAAGCCATGGGGTGGTGGTGGTGGGATGAGTTGGGAGTTTGGGATTGACCTGTGTACATGTATATGCATAAAATACATAACTAATAATAACGTGCTATATAAAAAAAAAAAAATAAATAAAATTAAATTTCAAAATTTTCAAAAATAAAATTTAAAATAAAACAGAAAAAAGTTCTTCCCGTCACACAGATGTATTTATAGGAATGAATTATTTCCATGCTTATATCTATAAATACATAAAAGAGGAATAAAATCTAACTTGAACCATAAAAGAAAAGAAAACCTGAACCCACGAGTTATACAGAGGAAAACCCTATCAGGGCACTTGCTCCAGTGGTAAACAATTCTGAAATTGGTCAGAGGTGGGGAACCATCTCCCATACAGCCATCAACCCACCCCCCACGCAAGGAGCGTCCTCATTGCAAAGCTGGGGGACCGTGCCGAGGCATCTCTGAGTAAACGTGAGCTGAGCCCCAGGCCAGCTGCTGCTGAACTGTTCCCACCCTTTCCAGGTAAAACACCTGAATATGTACAAGGGCTTGAAAGCCTAGAGGAAGGACCGTGGAGCCACACCAGCGACAGCACGCAGGCCAACTTGGTGCGGGCAGGCCAGCCAGGGTGGTCCTGGCCCCGGGCGCTCTTCCAGAAGCTTTCCATTGCCCTGCCTGAGATACCCCTCCTGTCCCGGCCCCCACTGCTTTTTTCCTTCCTCACCTCTGTCCGGAGAGAAATTCCAGCGGAAGGTATGGGTGACACAACCTCTTCTTTACAGGCGGCAGCCTGGCAACTCCTGCAGAAAGGCCAGCAGAACCCCACTCACACCGGGCCACCCACAAAGCTGTGGCCCCTCACTCCCTCCCACCAGCACAGCCCCGAGACTGCTGACGGGGCAGAGAATATGGAGTCAGGCACAGCTTCAGGGGCTATTGCTGCCTGGAGCGCTGTTTATATTGACCTCAACGAGGCACACCTGGGGAGGGCGGGCCGGCAGGGTAAGGCTGCCCAGGTCAGCTAATCCACAACCCTCAGGGAATCACATTGTTGAAAATGGACCCCGCTAAGGCAGAAGAGAAGCCAAGGGAAAAAAGGACACAATGCCATTTGCAGCACCGTAGATGAGTCTAGAAGTAATCACGTGACTTGTAGTAAGTCAGAAAGTGAAAGACACATATCATATCATATCACTTATAGGTGTTACCTAAAAATGGATACCAGGGCAGATATTTCCACGGAGAAGGGCAATCACAGATTCATTAAACAAACTTATGGTTCACCAAAGGAAAGGTGTGAGGATTGGTTTCATTACGATATCGGGGTTAACAGACATCTACAAACACAGGTGACATATATAATCACCAAAGACCTACAGAATACCAAGAGAGGACTACTCAACATTCTGTCATAACGTACATGGGAAAAGGATCCCAGGAAGAACAGACATGTGTATATGTGTAAAAGAACCACATCTTCCACACCTACAACAAGCCAAACATTGTAATCAAACTTGCTGTAAGAAAAAATAAAAAATTAAATTAAAAACACGAACAAGAAGTAGTGAGACAAACGTGAGGGGCTTTCTCCTGGCACATTCCATTCTAAACTCCAATCTAGAACACCACTTCCACTGAGGCTCTCTTGCCCTAGTAACCAGATTTGGTAAGGGTGAACTGCTGCCACCTTGTGGCCGTTTCACACAACAGCAGCTTTAATCCCAACGCTAATGGTCAGTTGATATTCAAAATCATTGCAGGCCTGTAAATGACACCTGCCCTGAAAACAAATCCTGGGGTCACATATCGACCAAAATATTCAAAGGACGTCCATATTTCAAAACGACCGTTTCAAAGGGCATATTTTACGCACATTAGTGTTCTGCTTCTTTTCCTTTCTTTCCTTTTTTGTTCAAAAAACACGGGAATGGAAAAAGGCATCCCTCAGAATGGGCGAAAATCGTTGCAGACGAATCAATGGACAGAGGTTTAATCTCCAATATATATAAACAGCTCATGCAGCTTAATATTAAAAAAAACAAACAACCCAAAAAAATGGCCAGAAGATCTAAAGAGACGTTTCTTCAAAGGAGACACAGAGATGGCCAAGACGCACATGAAAAGCTGCTCAACAGCACTAATTATCAGAGAAATGCAAATCAAAACTACAATGAGGTTTCACCTCACACCTGTTAGAATCGGCATCATCAGAAAATCTACAAACAACCAATTCTGGGGAGGGTGTGGACAAAAGGAGCCCTCTTCCACTATTGGTGGGAATGTAAATTGATACAGTCACTATGGAGAACAGTATGGAGTTTCCTTAAAAAAACTAGAAATAGAATTACCATCTGATCCAGCAATCCCACTTCTGGGCATATACCCAGAGAAAACCGTACATCAAAAAGGCACATTCACCACAATGTTCATTGCAGCACTATTTACAATAGCCAGGTAATGGAAGCAACCTAAATGCCCACAGACAGATGAATGCATAAAGATGTGGTACATATATGAAATGGAATATTACTCGGCCATAAAAAGGAATGAAACTGGGTCATTTGTAGAGGCATCGATGGATCGAGAGACTGTCATACAGAATGAAGTAAGTCAGAAAGAGGAAAACAAATATTGTATATTAATGCATATATGTGGAGCCTAGAAATGGTACAGATGAACTGGTTTGCAGGGAAGAAATAGAGACACAGAGGTAGAGAACAAACGTATGGACACCAAGTGTGGGAAGCCATGGGGTGGTGGTGGTGGGATGAGTTGGGAGTTTGGGATTGACCTGTGTACATGTATATGCATAAAATACATAACTAATAATAACGTGCTATATAAAAAAAAATAAATAAAATTAAATTTCAAAATTTTCAAAAATAAAATTTAAAATAAAACAGAAAAAAGTTCTTCCCGTCACACAGATGTATTTATAGGAATGAATTATTTCCATGCTTATATCTATAAATACATAAAAGAGGAATAAAATCTAACTTGAACCATAAAAGAAAAGAAAACCTGAACCCACGAGTTATACAGAGGAAAACCCTATCAGGGCACTTGCTCCAGTGGTAAACAATTCTGAAATTGGTCAGAGGTGGGGAACCATCTCCCATACAGCCATCAACCCACCCCCCACGCAAGGAGCGTCCTCATTGCAAAGCTGGGGGACCGTGCCGAGGCATCTCTGAGTAAACGTGAGCTGAGCCCCAGGCCAGCTGTTGCTGAACTGTTCCCACCCTTTCCAGGTAAAACACCTGAATATGTACAAGGGCTTGAAAGCCTAGAGGAAGGACCGTGGAGCCACACCAGCGACAGCACGCCGGCCAACTTGGTGCCGGCAGGCCAGCCAGGGTGGTCCTGACCCCGGGCGCTCTTCCAGAAGCTTTCCATTGCCCTGCCTGAGATACCCCTCCTGTCCCGGACCCCACTGCTTTTTTCCTTCCTCACCTCTGTCCGGAGAGAAATTCCAGCGGAAGGTATGGGTGACACAACCTCTTCTTTGCAGGCGGCAGCCTGGCAACTCCTGCAGAAAGGCCAGCAGAACCCCACTCACACCGGGCCACCCACAAAGCTGTGGCCCCTCACTCCCTCCCACCAGCACAGCCCCGAGACTGCTGACGGGGCAGAGAATATGGAGTCAGGCACAGCTTCAGGGGCTATTGCTGCCTGGAGCGCTGTTTATATTGACCTCAACGAGGCACACCTGGGGAGGGCGGGCCGGCAGGGTAAGGCTGCCCAGGTCAGCTAATCCACAACCCTCAGGGAATCACATTGTTGAAAATGGACCCCGCTAAGGCAGAAGAGAAGCCAAGGGAAAAAAGGACACAATGCCATTTGCAGCACCGTAGATGAGTCTAGAAGTAATCACGTGACTTGTAGTAAGTCAGAAAGTGAAAGACACATATCATATCATATCACTTATAGGTGTTACCTAAAAATGGATACCAGGGCAGATATTTCCACGGAGAAGGGCAATCACAGATTCATTAAACAAACTTATGGTTCACCAAAGGAAAGGTGTGAGGATTGGTTTCATTACGATATCGGGGTTAACAGACATCTACAAACACAGGTGACATATATAATCACCAAAGACCTACAGAATACCAAGAGAGGACTACTCAACATTCTGTCATAACGTACATGGGAAAAGGATCCCAGGAAGAACAGACATGTGTATATGTGTAAAAGAACCACATCTTCCACACCTACAACAAGCCAAACATTGTAATCAAACTTGCTGTAAGAAAAAATAAAAAATTAAATTAAAAACACGAACAAGAAGTAGTGAGACAAACGTGAGGGGCTTTCTCCTGGCACATTCCATTCTAAACTCCAATCTAGAACACCACTTCCACTGAGGCTCTCTTGCCCTAGTAACCAGATTTGGTAAGGGTGAACTGCTGCCACCTTGTGGCCGTTTCACACAACAGCAGCTTTAATCCCAACGCTAATGGTCAGTTGATATTCAAAATCATTGCAGGCCTGTAAATGACACCTGCCCTGAAAACAAATCCTGGGGTCACATATCGACCAAAATATTCAACGGACGTCCATATTTCAAAACGACCGTTTCAAAAGGCATATTTTACGCACATTAGTGTTCTGCTTCTTTTCCTTTCTTTCCTTTTTTGTTCAAAAAACACGGGAATGGAAAAAGGCATCCCTCAGAATGGGCGAAAATCGTTGCAGACGAATCAATGGACAGAGGTTTAATCTCCAATATATATAAACAGCTCATGCAGCTTAATATTAAAAAAAACAAACAACCCAAAAAAATGGCCAGAAGATCTAAAGAGACGTTTCTTCAAAGGAGACACAGAGATGGCCAAGACGCACATGAAAAGCTGCTCAACAGCACTAATTATCAGAGAAATGCAAATCAAAACTACAATGAGGTTTCACCTCACACCTGTTAGAATCGGCATCATCAGAAAATCTACAAACAACCAATTCTGGGGAGGGTGTGGACAAAAGGAGCCCTCTTCCACTATTGGTGGGAATGTAAATTGATACAGTCACTATGGAGAACAGTATGGAGTTTCCTTAAAAAAACTAGAAATAGAATTACCATCTGATCCAGCAATCCCACTTCTGGGCATATACCCAGAGAAAACCGTACATCAAAAAGGCACATTCACCACAATGTTCATTGCAGCACTATTTACAATAGCCAGGTAATGGAAGCAACCTAAATGCCCACAGACAGATGAATGGATAAAGATGTGGTACATATATGAAATGGAATATTACTCGGCCATAAAAAGGAATGAAACTGGGTCATTTGTAGAGGCATCGATGGATCGAGAGACTGTCATACAGAATGAAGTAAGTCAGAAAGAGGAAAACAAATATTGTATATTAATGCATATATGTGGAGCCTAGAAATGGTACAGATGAACTGGTTTGCAGGGAAGAAATAGAGACACAGAGGTAGAGAACAAACGTATGGACACCAAGTGTGGGAAGCCATGGGGTGGTGGTGGTGGGATGAGTTGGGAGTTTGGGATTGACCTGTGTACATGTATATGCATAAAATACATAACTAATAATAACGTGCTATATAAAAAAATAAATAAAATTAAATTTCAAAATTTTAAAAAATAAAATTTAAAATAAAACAGAAAAAAGTTCTTCCCGTCACACAGATGTATTTATAGGAATGAATTATTTCCATGCTTATATCTATAAATACATAAAAGAGGAATAAAATCTAACTTGAACCATAAAAGAAAAGAAAACCTGAACCCACGAGTTATACAGAGGAAAACCCTATCAGGGCACTTGCTCCAGTGGTAAACAATTCTGAAATTGGTCAGAGGTGGGGAACCATCTCCCATACAGCCATCAACCCACCCCCCACGCAAGGAGCGTCCTCATTGCAAAGCTGGGGGACCGTGCCGAGGCATCTCTGAGTACACGTGAGCTGAGCCCCAGGCCAGCTGCTGCTGAACTGTTCCCACCCTTTCCAGGTAAAACACCTGAATATGTACAAGGGCTTGAAAGCCTAGAGGAAGGACCGTGGAGCCACACCAGCGACAGCACGCAGGCCAACTTGGTGCGGGCAGGCCAGCCAGGGTGGTCCTGGCCCCGGGCGCTCTTCCAGAAGCTTTCCATTGCCCTGCCTGAGATACCCCTCCTGTCCCGGCCCCCACTGCTTTTTTTCCTTCCTCACCTCTGTCCGGAGAGAAATTCCAGCGGAAGGTATGGGTGACACAACCTCTTCTTTACAGGCGGCAGCCTGGCAACTCCTGCAGAAAGGCCAGCAGAACCCCACTCACACCGGGCCACCCACAAAGCTGTGGCCCCTCACTCCCTCCCACCAGCACAGCCCCGAGACTGCTGACGGGGCAGAGAATATGGAGTCAGGCACAGCTTCAGGGGCTATTGCTGCCTGGAGCGCTGTTTATATTGACCTCAACGAGGCACACCTGGGGAGGGCGGGCCGGCAGGGTAAGGCTGCCCAGGTCAGCTAATCCACAACCCTCAGGGAATCACATTGTTGAAAATGGACCCCGCTAAGGCAGAAGAGAAGCCAAGGGAAAAAAGGACACAATGCCATTTGCAGCACCGTAGATGAGTCTAGAAGTAATCACGTGACTTGTAGTAAGTCAGAAAGTGAAAGACACATATCATATCATATCACTTATAGGTGTTACCTAAAAATGGATACCAGGGCAGATATTTCCACGGAGAAGGGCAATCACAGATTCATTAAACAAACTTATGGTTCACCAAAGGAAAGGTGTGAGGATTGGTTTCATTACGATATCGGGGTTAACAGACATCTACAAACACAGGTGACATATATAATCACCAAAGACCTACAGAATACCAAGAGAGGACTACTCAACATTCTGTCATAACGTACATGGGAAAAGGATCCCAGGAAGAACAGACATGTGTATATGTGTAAAAGAACCACATCTTCCACACCTACAACAAGCCAAACATTGTAATCAAACTTGCTGTAAGAAAAAAATAAAAAAATTAAATTAAAAACACGAACAAGAAGTAGTGAGACAAACGTGAGGGGCTTTCTCCTGGCACATTCCATTCTAAACTCCAATCTAGAACACCACTTCCACTGAGGCTCTCTTGCCCTAGTAACCAGATTTGGTAAGGGTGAACTGCTGCCACCTTGTGGCCGTTTCACACAACAGCAGCTTTAATCCCAACGCTAATGGTCAGTTGATATTCAAAATCATTGCAGGCCTGTAAATGACACCTGCCCTGAAAACAAATCCTGGGGTCACATATCGACCAAAATATTCAAAGGACGTCCATATTTCAAAACGACCGTTTCAAAAGGCATATTTTACGCACATTAGTGTTCTGCTTCTTTTCCTTTCTTTCCTTTTTTGTTCAAAAAACACGGGAATGGAAAAAGGCATCCCTCAGAATGGGCGAAAATCGTTGCAGACGAATCAATGGACAGAGGTTTAATCTCCAATATATATAAACAGCTCATGCAGCTTAATATTAAAAAAAACAAACAACCCAAAAAAATGGCCAGAAGATCTAAAGAGACGTTTCTTCAAAGGAGACACAGAGATGGCCAAGACGCACATGAAAAGCTGCTCAACAGCACTAATTATCAGAGAAATGCAAATCAAAACTACAATGAGGTTTCACCTCACACCTGTTAGAATCGGCATCATCAGAAAATCTACAAACAACCAATTCTGGGGAGGGTGTGGACAAAAGGAGCCCTCTTCCACTATTGGTGGGAATGTAAATTGATACAGTCACTATGGAGAACAGTATGGAGTTTCCTTAAAAAAACTAGAAATAGAATTACCATCTGATCCAGCAATCCCACTTCTGGGCATATACCCAGAGAAAACCGTACATCAAAAAGGCACATTCACCACAATGTTCATTGCAGCACTATTTACAATAGCCAGGTAATGGAAGCAACCTAAATGCCCACAGACAGATGAATGGATAAAGATGTGGTACATATATGAAATGGAATATTACTCGGCCATAAAAAGGAATGAAACTGGGTCATTTGTAGAGACATCGATGGATCGAGAGACTGTCATACAGAATGAAGTAAGTCAGAAAGAGGAAAACAAATATTGTATATTAATGCATATATGTGGAGCCTAGAAATGGTACAGATGAACTGGTTTGCAGGGAAGAAATAGAGACACAGAGGTAGAGAACAAACGTATGGACACCAAGTGTGGGAAGCCATGGGGTGGTGGTGGTGGGATGAGTTGGGAGTTTGGGATTGACCTGTGTACATGTATATGCATAAAATACATAACTAATAATAACGTGCTATATAAAAAAAATAAATAAAATTAAATTTCAAAATTTTAAAAAATAAAATTTAAAATAAAACAGAAAAAAGTTCTTCCCGTCACACAGATGTATTTATAGGAATGAATTATTTCCATGCTTATATCTATAAATACATAAAAGAGGAATAAAATCTAACTTGAACCATAAAAGAAAAGAAAACCTGAACCCACGAGTTATACAGAGGAAAACCCTATCAGGGCACTTGCTCCAGTGGTAAACAATTCTGAAATTGGTCAGAGGTGGGGAACCATCTCCCATACAGCCATCAACCCACCCCCCACGCAAGGAGCGTCCTCATTGCAAAGCTGGGGGACCGTGCCGAGGCATCTCTGAGTAAACGTGAGCTGAGCCCCAGGCCAGCTGCTGCTGAACTGTTCCCACCCTTTCCAGGTAAAACACCTGAATATGTACAAGGGCTTGAAAGCCTAGAGGAAGGACCGTGGAGCCACACCAGCGACAGCACGCAGGCCAACTTGGTGCCTGCAGGCCAGCCAGGGTGGTCCTGGCCCCGGGCGCTCTTCCAGAAGCTTTCCATTGCCCTGCCTGAGATACCCCTCCTGTCCCGGCCCCCACTGCTTTTTTCCTTCCTCACCTCTGTCCGGAGAGAAATTCCAGCGGAAGGTATGGGTGACACAACCTCTTCTTTACAGGCGGCAGCCTGGCAACTCCTGCAGAAAGGCCAGCAGAACCCCACTCACACCGGGCCACCCACAAAGCTGTGGCCCCTCACTCCCTCCCACCAGCACAGCCCCGAGACTGCTGACGGGGCAGAGAATATGGAGTCAGGCACAGCTTCAGGGGCTATTGCTGCCTGGAGCGCTGTTTATATTGACCTCAACGAGGCACACCTGGGGAGGGCGGGCCGGCAGGGTAAGGCTGCCCAGGTCAGCTAATCCACAACCCTCAGGGAATCACATTGTTGAAAATGGACCCCGCTAAGGCAGAAGAGAAGCCAAGGGAAAAAAGGACACAATGCCATTTGCAGCACCGTAGATGAGTCTAGAAGTAATCACGTGACTTGTAGTAAGTCAGAAAGTGAAAGACACATATCATATCATATCACTTATAGGTGTTACCTAAAAATGGATACCAGGGCAGATATTTCCACGGAGAAGGGCAATCACAGATTCATTAAACAAACTTATGGTTCACCAAAGGAAAGGTGTGAGGATTGGTTTCATTACGATATCGGGGTTAACAGACATCTACAAACACAGGTGACATATATAATCACCAAAGACCTACAGAATACCAAGAGAGGACTACTCAACATTCTGTCATAACGTACATGGGAAAAGGATCCCAGGAAGAACAGACATGTGTATATGTGTAAAAGAACCACATCTTCCACACCTACAACAAGCCAAACATTGTAATCAAACTTGCTGTAAGAAAAAAATAAAAAAATTAAATTAAAAACACGAACAAGAAGTAGTGAGACAAACGTGAGGGGCTTTCTCCTGGCACATTCCATTCTAAACTCCAATCTAGAACACCACTTCCACTGAGGCTCTCTTGCCCTAGTAACCAGATTTGGTAAGGGTGAACTGCTGCCACCTTGTGGCCGTTTCACACAACAGCAGCTTTAATCCCAACGCTAATGGTCAGTTGATATTCAAAATCATTGCAGGCCTGTAAATGACACCTGCCCTGAAAACAAATCCTGGGGTCACATATCGACCAAAATATTCAACGGACGTCCATATTTCAAAACGACCGTTTCAAAGGGCATATTTTACGCACATTAGTGTTCTGCTTCTTTTCCTTTCTTTCCTTTTTTGTTCAAAAAACACGGGAATGGAAAAAGGCATCCCTCAGAATGGGCGAAAATCGTTGCAGACGAATCAATGGACAGAGGTTTAATCTCCAATATATATAAACAGCTCATGCAGCTTAATATTAAAAAAAACAAACAACCCAAAAAAATGGCCAGAAGATCTAAAGAGACGTTTCTTCAAAGGAGACACAGAGATGGCCAAGACGCACATGAAAAGCTGCTCAACAGCACTAATTATCAGAGAAATGCAAATCAAAACTACAATGAGGTTTCACCTCACACCTGTTAGAATCGGCATCATCAGAAAATCTACAAACAACCAATTCTGGGGAGGGTGTGGACAAAAGGAGCCCTCTTCCACTATTGGTGGGAATGTAAATTGATACAGTCACTATGGAGAACAGTATGGAGTTTCCTTAAAAAAACTAGAAATAGAATTACCATCTGATCCAGCAATCCCACTTCTGGGCATATACCCAGAGAAAACCGTACATCAAAAAGGCACATTCACCACAATGTTCATTGCAGCACTATTTACAATAGCCAGGTAATGGAAGCAACCTAAATGCCCACAGACAGATGAATGCATAAAGATGTGGTACATATATGAAATGGAATATTACTCGGCCATAAAAAGGAATGAAACTGGGTCATTTGTAGAGGCATCGATGGATCGAGAGACTGTCATACAGAATGAAGTAAGTCAGAAAGAGGAAAACAAATATTGTATATTAATGCATATATGTGGAGCCTAGAAATGGTACAGATGAACTGGTTTGCAGGGAAGAAATAGAGACACAGAGGTAGAGAACAAACGTATGGACACCAAGTGTGGGAAGCCATGGGGTGGTGGTGGTGGGATGAGTTGGGAGTTTGGGATTGACCTGTGTACATGTATATGCATAAAATACATAACTAATAATAACGTGCTATATAAAAAAAAAATAAATAAAATTAAATTTCAAAATTTTCAAAAATAAAATTTAAAATAAAACAGAAAAAAGTTCTTCCCGTCACACAGATGTATTTATAGGAATGAATTATTTCCATGCTTATATCTATAAATACATAAAAGAGGAATAAAATCTAACTTGAACCATAAAAGAAAAGAAAACCTGAACCCACGAGTTATACAGAGGAAAACCCTATCAGGGCACTTGCTCCAGTGGTAAACAATTCTGAAATTGGTCAGAGGTGGGGAACCATCTCCCATACAGCCATCAACCCACCCCCCACGCAAGGAGCGTCCTCATTGCAAAGCTGGGGGACCGTGCCGAGGCATCTCTGAGTAAACGTGAGCTGAGCCCCAGGCCAGCTGTTGCTGAACTGTTCCCACCCTTTCCAGGTAAAACACCTGAATATGTACAAGGGCTTGAAAGCCTAGAGGAAGGACCGTGGAGCCACACCAGCGACAGCACGCCGGCCAACTTGGTGCCGGCAGGCCAGCCAGGGTGGTCCTGGCCCCGGGCGCTCTTCCAGAAGCTTTCCATTGCCCTGCCTGAGATACCCCTCCTGTCCCGGACCCCACTGCTTTTTTCCTTCCTCACCTCTGTCCGGAGAGAAATTCCAGCGGAAGGTATGGGTGACACAACCTCTTCTTTGCAGGCGGCAGCCTGGCAACTCCTGCAGAAAGGCCAGCAGAACCCCACTCACACCGGGCCACCCACAAAGCTGTGGCCCCTCACTCCCTCCCACCAGCACAGCCCCGAGACTGCTGACGGGGCAGAGAATATGGAGTCAGGCACAGCTTCAGGGGCTATTGCTCCCTGGAGCGCTGTTTATATTGACCTCAATGAGGCACACCAGGGGAGGGCGGGCCGGCAGGGTAAGGCTGCCCAGGTCAGCTAATCCACAACCCTCAGGGAATCACATTGTTGAAAATGGACCCCGCTAAGGCAGAAGAGAAGCCAAGGGAAAAAAGGACACAATGCCATTTGCAGCACCGTAGATGAGTCTAGAAGTAATCACGTGACTTGTAGTAAGTCAGAAAGTGAAAGACACATATCATATCATATCACTTATAGGTGTTACCTAAAAATGGATACCAGGGCAGATATTTCCACGGAGAAGGGCAATCACAGATTCATTAAACAAACTTATGGTTCACCAAAGGAAAGGTGTGAGGATTGGTTTCATTACGATATCGGGGTTAACAGACATCTACAAACACAGGTGACATATATAATCACCAAAGACCTACAGAATACCAAGAGAGGACTACTCAACATTCTGTCATAACGTACATGGGAAAAGGATCCCAGGAAGAACAGACATGTGTATATGTGTAAAAGAACCACATCTTCCACACCTACAACAAGCCAAACATTGTAATCAAACTTGCTGTAAGAAAAAATAAAAAATTAAATTAAAAACACGAACAAGAAGTAGTGAGACAAACGTGAGGGGCTTTCTCCTGGCACATTCCATTCTAAACTCCAATCTAGAACACCACTTCCACTGAGGCTCTCTTGCCCTAGTAACCAGATTTGGTAAGGGTGAACTGCTGCCACCTTGTGGCCGTTTCACACAACAGCAGCTTTAATCCCAACGCTAATGGTCAGTTGATATTCAAAATCATTGCAGGCCTGTAAATGACACCTGCCCTGAAAACAAATCCTGGGGTCACATATCGACCAAAATATTCAAAGGACGTCCATATTTCAAAACGACCGTTTCAAAAGGCATATTTTACGCACATTAGTGTTCTGCTTCTTTTCCTTTCTTTCCTTTTTTGTTCAAAAAACACGGGAATGGAAAAAGGCATCCCTCAGAATGGGCGAAAATCGTTGCAGACGAATCAATGGACAGAGGTTTAATCTCCAATATATATAAACAGCTCATGCAGCTTAATATTAAAAAAAACAAACAACCCAAAAAAATGGCCAGAAGATCTAAAGAGACGTTTCTTCAAAGGAGACACAGAGATGGCCAAGACGCACATGAAAAGCTGCTCAACAGCACTAATTATCAGAGAAATGCAAATCAAAACTACAATGAGGTTTCACCTCACACCTGTTAGAATCGGCATCATCAGAAAATCTACAAACAACCAATTCTGGGGAGGGTGTGGACAAAAGGAGCCCTCTTCCACTATTGGTGGGAATGTAAATTGATACAGTCACTATGGAGAACAGTATGGAGTTTCCTTAAAAAAACTAGAAATAGAATTACCATCTGATCCAGCAATCCCACTTCTGGGCATATACCCAGAGAAAACCGTACATCAAAAAGGCACATTCACCACAATGTTCATTGCAGCACTATTTACAATAGCCAGGTAATGGAAGCAACCTAAATGCCCACAGACAGATGAATGGATAAAGATGTGGTACATATATGAAATGGAATATTACTCGGCCATAAAAAGGAATGAAACTGGGTCATTTGTAGAGGCATCGATGGATCGAGAGACTGTCATACAGAATGAAGTAAGTCAGAAAGAGGAAAACAAATATTGTATATTAATGCATATATGTGGAGCCTAGAAATGGTACAGATGAACTGGTTTGCAGGGAAGAAATAGAGACACAGAGGTAGAGAACAAACGTATGGACACCAAGTGTGGGAAGCCATGGGGTGGTGGTGGTGGGATGAGTTGGGAGTTTGGGATTGACCTGTGTACATGTATATGCATAAAATACATAACTAATAATAACGTGCTATATAAAAAAATAAATAAAATTAAATTTCAAAATTTTAAAAAATAAAATTTAAAATAAAACAGAAAAAAGTTCTTCCCGTCACACAGATGTATTTATAGGAATGAATTATTTCCATGCTTATATCTATAAATACATAAAAGAGGAATAAAATCTAACTTGAACCATAAAAGAAAAGAAAACCTGAACCCACGAGTTATACAGAGGAAAACCCTATCAGGGCACTTGCTCCAGTGGTAAACAATTCTGAAATTGGTCAGAGGTGGGGAACCATCTCCCATACAGCCATCAACCCACCCCCCACGCAAGGAGCGTCCTCATTGCAAAGCTGGGGGACCGTGCCGAGGCATCTCTGAGTACACGTGAGCTGAGCCCCAGGCCAGCTGCTGCTGAACTGTTCCCACCCTTTCCAGGTAAAACACCTGAATATGTACAAGGGCTTGAAAGCCTAGAGGAAGGACCGTGGAGCCACACCAGCGACAGCACGCAGGCCAACTTGGTGCGGGCAGGCCAGCCAGGGTGGTCCTGGCCCCGGGCGCTCTTCCAGAAGCTTTCCATTGCCCTGCCTGAGATACCCCTCCTGTCCCGGCCCCCACTGCTTTTTTCCTTCCTCACCTCTGTCCGGAGAGAAATTCCAGCGGAAGGTATGGGTGACACAACCTCTTCTTTACAGGCGGCAGCCTGGCAACTCCTGCAGAAAGGCCAGCAGAACCCCACTCACACCGGGCCACCCACAAAGCTGTGGCCCCTCACTCCCTCCCACCAGCACAGCCCCGAGACTGCTGACGGGGCAGAGAATATGGAGTCAGGCACAGCTTCAGGGGCTATTGCTCCCTGGAGCGCTGTTTATATTGACCTCAACGAGGCACACCTGGGGAGGGCGGGCCGGCAGGGTAAGGCTGCCCAGGTCAGCTAATCCACAACCCTCAGGGAATCACATTGTTGAAAATGGACCCCGCTAAGGCAGAAGAGAAGCCAAGGGAAAAAAGGACACAATGCCATTTGCAGCACCGTAGATGAGTCTAGAAGTAATCACGTGACTTGTAGTAAGTCAGAAAGTGAAAGACACATATCATATCATATCACTTATAGGTGTTACCTAAAAATGGATACCAGGGCAGATATTTCCACGGAGAAGGGCAATCACAGATTCATTAAACAAACTTATGGTTCACCAAAGGAAAGGTGTGAGGATTGGTTTCATTACGATATCGGGGTTAACAGACATCTACAAACACAGGTGACATATATAATCACCAAAGACCTACAGAATACCAAGAGAGGACTACTCAACATTCTGTCATAACGTACATGGGAAAAGGATCCCAGGAAGAACAGACATGTGTATATGTGTAAAAGAACCACATCTTCCACACCTACAACAAGCCAAACATTGTAATCAAACTTGCTGTAAGAAAAAATAAAAAATTAAATTAAAAACACGAACAAGAAGTAGTGAGACAAACGTGAGGGGCTTTCTCCTGGCACATTCCATTCTAAACTCCAATCTAGAACACCACTTCCACTGAGGCTCTCTTGCCCTAGTAACCAGATTTGGTAAGGGTGAACTGCTGCCACCTTGTGGCCGTTTCACACAACAGCAGCTTTAATCCCAACGCTAATGGTCAGTTGATATTCAAAATCATTGCAGGCCTGTAAATGACACCTGCCCTGAAAACAAATCCTGGGGTCACATATCGACCAAAATATTCAACGGACGTCCATATTTCAAAACGACCGTTTCAAAAGGCATATTTTACGCACATTAGTGTTCTGCTTCTTTTCCTTTCTTTCCTTTTTTGTTCAAAAAACACGGGAATGGAAAAAGGCATCCCTCAGAATGGGCGAAAATCGTTGCAGACGAATCAATGGACAGAGGTTTAATCTCCAATATATATAAACAGCTCATGCAGCTTAATATTAAAAAAAACAAACAACCCAAAAAAATGGCCAGAAGATCTAAAGAGACGTTTCTTCAAAGGAGACACAGAGATGGCCAAGACGCACATGAAAAGCTGCTCAACAGCACTAATTATCAGAGAAATGCAAATCAAAACTACAATGAGGTTTCACCTCACACCTGTTAGAATCGGCATCATCAGAAAATCTACAAACAACCAATTCTGGGGAGGGTGTGGACAAAAGGAGCCCTCTTCCACTATTGGTGGGAATGTAAATTGATACAGTCACTATGGAGAACAGTATGGAGTTTCCTTAAAAAAACTAGAAATAGAATTACCATCTGATCCAGCAATCCCACTTCTGGGCATATACCCAGAGAAAACCGTACATCAAAAAGGCACATTCACCACAATGTTCATTGCAGCACTATTTACAATAGCCAGGTAATGGAAGCAACCTAAATGCCCACAGACAGATGAATGGATAAAGATGTGGTACATATATGAAATGGAATATTACTCGGCCATAAAAAGGAATGAAACTGGGTCATTTGTAGAGACATCGATGGATCGAGAGACTGTCATACAGAATGAAGTAAGTCAGAAAGAGGAAAACAAATATTGTATATTAATGCATATATGTGGAGCCTAGAAATGGTACAGATGAACTGGTTTGCAGGGAAGAAATAGAGACACAGAGGTAGAGAACAAACGTATGGACACCAAGTGTGGGAAGCCATGGGGTGGTGGTGGTGGGATGAGTTGGGAGTTTGGGATTGACCTGTGTACATGTATATGCATAAAATACATAACTAATAATAACGTGCTATATAAAAAAAAATAAATAAAATTAAATTTCAAAATTTTAAAAAATAAAATTTAAAATAAAACAGAAAAAAGTTCTTCCCGTCACACAGATGTATTTATAGGAATGAATTATTTCCATGCTTATATCTATAAATACATAAAAGAGGAATAAAATCTAACTTGAACCATAAAAGAAAAGAAAACCTGAACCCACGAGTTATACAGAGGAAAACCCTATCAGGGCACTTGCTCCAGTGGTAAACAATTCTGAATTTGGTCAGAGGTGGGGAACCATCTCCCATACAGCCATCAACCCACCCCCCACGCAAGGAGCGTCCTCATTGCAAAGCTGGGGGACCGTGCCGAGGCATCTCTGAGTAAACGTGAGCTGAGCCCCAGGCCAGCTGCTGCTGAACTGTTCCCACCCTTTCCAGGTAAAACACCTGAATATGTACAAGGGCTTGAAAGCCTAGAGGAAGGACCGTGGAGCCACACCAGCGACAGCACGCAGGCCAACTTGGTGCGGGCAGGCCAGCCAGGGTGGTCCTGGCCCCGGGCGCTCTTCCAGAAGCTTTCCATTGCCCTGCCTGAGATACCCCTCCTGTCCCGGCCCCCACTGCTTTTTTCCTTCCTCACCTCTGTCCGGAGAGAAATTCCAGCGGAAGGTATGGGTGACACAACCTCTTCTTTACAGGCGGCAGCCTGGCAACTCCTGCAGAAAGGCCAGCAGAACCCCACTCACACCGGGCCACCCACAAAGCTGTGGCCCCTCACTCCCTCCCACCAGCACAGCCCCGAGACTGCTGACGGGGCAGAGAATATGGAGTCAGGCACAGCTTCAGGGGCTATTGCTGCCTGGAGCGCTGTTTATATTGACCTCAACGAGGCACACCTGGGGAGGGCGGGCCGGCAGGGTAAGGCTGCCCAGGTCAGCTAATCCACAACCCTCAGGGAATCACATTGTTGAAAATGGACCCCGCTAAGGCAGAAGAGAAGCCAAGGGAAAAAAGGACACAATGCCATTTGCAGCACCGTAGATGAGTCTAGAAGTAATCACGTGACTTGTAGTAAGTCAGAAAGTGAAAGACACATATCATATCATATCACTTATAGGTGTTACCTAAAAATGGATACCAGGGCAGATATTTCCACGGAGAAGGGCAATCACAGATTCATTAAACAAACTTATGGTTCACCAAAGGAAAGGTGTGAGGATTGGTTTCATTACGATATCGGGGTTAACAGACATCTACAAACACAGGTGACATATATAATCACCAAAGACCTACAGAATACCAAGAGAGGACTACTCAACATTCTGTCATAACGTACATGGGAAAAGGATCCCAGGAAGAACAGACATGTGTATATGTGTAAAAGAACCACACCTTCCACACCTACAACAAGCCAAACATTGTAATCAAACTTGCTGTAAGAAAAAATAAAAAATTAAATTAAAAACACGAACAAGAAGTAGTGAGACAAACGTGAGGGGCTTTCTCCTGGCACATTCCATTCTAAACTCCAATCTAGAACACCACTTCCACTGAGGCTCTCTTGCCCTAGTAACCAGATTTGGTAAGGGTGAACTGCTGCCACCTTGTGGCCGTTTCACACAACAGCAGCTTTAATCCCAACGCTAATGGTCAGTTGATATTCAAAATCATTGCAGGCCTGTAAATGACACCTGCCCTGAAAACAAATCCTGGGGTCACATATCGACCAAAATATTCAACGGACGTCCATATTTCAAAACGACCGTTTCAAAAGGCATATTTTACGCACATTAGTGTTCTGCTTCTTTTCCTTTCTTTCCTTTTTTGTTAAAAAAACACGGGAATGGAAAAAGGCATCCCTCAGAATGGGCGAAAATCGTTGCAGACGAATCAATGGACAGAGGTTTAATCTCCAATATATATAAACAGCTCATGCAGCTTAATATTAAAAAAAACAAACAACCCAAAAAAATGGCCAGAAGATCTAAAGAGACGTTTCTTCAAAGGAGACACAGAGATGGCCAAGACGCACATGAAAAGCTGCTCAACAGCACTAATTATCAGAGAAATGCAAATCAAAACTACAATGAGGTTTCACCTCACACCTGTTAGAATCGGCATCATCAGAAAATCTACAAACAACCAATTCTGGGGAGGGTGTGGACAAAAGGAGCCCTCTTCCACTATTGGTGGGAATGTAAATTGATACAGTCACTATGGAGAACAGTATGGAGTTTCCTTAAAAAAACTAGAAATAGAATTACCATCTGATCCAGCAATCCCACTTCTGGGCATATACCCAGAGAAAACCGTACATCAAAAAGGCACATTCACCACAATGTTCATTGCAGCACTATTTACAATAGCCAGGTAATGGAAGCAAGCTAAATGCCCACAGACAGATGAATGGATAAAGATGTGGTACATATATGAAATGGAATATTACTCGGCCATAAAAAGGAATGAAACTGGGTCATTTGTAGAGACATCGATGGATCGAGAGACTGTCATACAGAATGAAGTAAGTCAGAAAGAGGAAAACAAATATTGTATATTAATGCATATATGTGGAGCCTAGAAATGGTACAGATGAACTGGTTTGCAGGGAAGAAATAGAGACACAGAGGTAGAGAACAAACGTATGGACACCAAGTGTGGGAAGCCATGGGGTGGTGGTGGTGGGATGAGTTGGGAGTTTGGGATTGACCTGTGTACATGTATATGCATAAAATACATAACTAATAATAACGTGCTATATAAAAAAAAATAAATAAAATTAAATTTCAAAATTTTAAAAAATAAAATTTAAAATAAAACAGAAAAAAGTTCTTCCCGTCACACAGATGTATTTATAGGAATGAATTATTTCCATGCTTATATCTATAAATACATAAAAGAGGAATAAAATCTAACTTGAACCATAAAAGAAAAGAAAACCTGAACCCACGAGTTATACAGAGGAAAACCCTATCAGGGCACTTGCTCCAGTGGTAAACAATTCTGAATTTGGTCAGAGGTGGGGAACCATCTCCCATACAGCCATCAACCCACCCCCCACGCAAGGAGCGTCCTCATTGCAAAGCTGGGGGACCGTGCCGAGGCATCTCTGAGTAAACGTGAGCTGAGCCCCAGGCCAGCTGCTGCTGAACTGTTCCCACCCTTTCCAGGTAAAACACCTGAATATGTACAAGGGCTTGAAAGCCTAGAGGAAGGACCGTGGAGCCACACCAGCGACAGCACGCAGGCCAACTTGGTGCCTGCAGGCCAGCCAGGGTGGTCCTGGCCCCGGGCGCTCTTCCAGAAGCTTTCCATTGCCCTGCCTGAGATACCCCTCCTGTCCCGGCCCCCACTGCTTTTTTCCTTCCTCACCTCTGTCCGGAGAGAAATTCCAGCGGAAGGTATGGGTGACACAACCTCTTCTTTACAGGCGGCAGCCTGGCAACTCCTGCAGAAAGGCCAGCAGAACCCCACTCACACCGGGCCACCCACAAAGCTGTGGCCCCTCACTCCCTCCCACCAGCACAGCCCCGAGACTGCTGACGGGGCAGAGAATATGGAGTCAGGCACAGCTTCAGGGGCTATTGCTGCCTGGAGCGCTGTTTATATTGACCTCAACGAGGCACACCTGGGGAGGGCGGGCCGGCAGGGTAAGGCTGCCCAGGTCAGCTAATCCACAACCCTCAGGGAATCACATTGTTGAAAATGGACCCCGCTAAGGCAGAAGAGAAGCCAAGGGAAAAAAGGACACAATGCCATTTGCAGCACCGTAGATGAGTCTAGAAGTAATCACGTGACTTGTAGTAAGTCAGAAAGTGAAAGACACATATCATATCATATCACTTATAGGTGTTACCTAAAAATGGATACCAGGGCAGATATTTCCACGGAGAAGGGCAATCACAGATTCATTAAACAAACTTATGGTTCACCAAAGGAAAGGTGTGAGGATTGGTTTCATTACGATATCGGGGTTAACAGACATCTACAAACACAGGTGACATATATAATCACCAAAGACCTACAGAATACCAAGAGAGGACTACTCAACATTCTGTCATAACGTACATGGGAAAAGGATCCCAGGAAGAACAGACATGTGTATATGTGTAAAAGAACCACACCTTCCACACCTACAACAAGCCAAACATTGTAATCAAACTTGCTGTAAGAAAAAATAAAAAATTAAATTAAAAACACGAACAAGAAGTAGTGAGACAAACGTGAGGGGCTTTCTCCTGGCACATTCCATTCTAAACTCCAATCTAGAACACCACTTCCACTGAGGCTCTCTTGCCCTAGTAACCAGATTTGGTAAGGGTGAACTGCTGCCACCTTGTGGCCGTTTCACACAACAGCAGCTTTAATCCCAACGCTAATGGTCAGTTGATATTCAAAATCATTGCAGGCCTGTAAATGACACCTGCCCTGAAAACAAATCCTGGGGTCACATATCGACCAAAATATTCAACGGACGTCCATATTTCAAAACGACCGTTTCAAAAGGCATATTTTACGCACATTAGTGTTCTGCTTCTTTTCCTTTCTTTCCTTTTTTGTTAAAAAAACACGGGAATGGAAAAAGGCATCCCTCAGAATGGGCGAAAATCGTTGCAGACGAATCAATGGACAGAGGTTTAATCTCCAATATATATAAACAGCTCATGCAGCTTAATATTAAAAAAAACAAACAACCCAAAAAAATGGCCAGAAGATCTAAAGAGACGTTTCTTCAAAGGAGACACAGAGATGGCCAAGACGCACATGAAAAGCTGCTCAACAGCACTAATTATCAGAGAAATGCAAATCAAAACTACAATGAGGTTTCACCTCACACCTGTTAGAATCGGCATCATCAGAAAATCTACAAACAACCAATTCTGGGGAGGGTGTGGACAAAAGGAGCCCTCTTCCACTATTGGTGGGAATGTAAATTGATACAGTCACTATGGAGAACAGTATGGAGTTTCCTTAAAAAAACTAGAAATAGAATTACCATCTGATCCAGCAATCCCACTTCTGGGCATATACCCAGAGAAAACCGTACATCAAAAAGGCACATTCACCACAATGTTCATTGCAGCACTATTTACAATAGCCAGGTAATGGAAGCAACCTAAATGCCCACAGACAGATGAATGGATAAAGATGTGGTACATATATGAAATGGAATATTACTCGGCCATAAAAAGGAATGAAACTGGGTCATTTGTAGAGACATCGATGGATCGAGAGACTGTCATACAGAATGAAGTAAGTCAGAAAGAGGAAAACAAATATTGTATATTAATGCATATATGTGGAGCCTAGAAATGGTACAGATGAACTGGTTTGCAGGGAAGAAATAGAGACACAGAGGTAGAGAACAAACGTATGGACACCAAGTGTGGGAAGCCATGGGGTGGTGGTGGTGGGATGAGTTGGGAGTTTGGGATTGACCTGTGTACATGTATATGCATAAAATACATAACTAATAATAACGTGCTATATAAAAAAAAATAAATAAAATTAAATTTCAAAATTTTAAAAAATAAAATTTAAAATAAAACAGAAAAAAGTTCTTCCCGTCACACAGATGTATTTATAGGAATGAATTATTTCCATGCTTATATCTATAAATACATAAAAGAGGAATAAAATCTAACTTGAACCATAAAAGAAAAGAAAACCTGAACCCACGAGTTATACAGAGGAAAACCCTATCAGGGCACTTGCTCCAGTGGTAAACAATTCTGAATTTGGTCAGAGGTGGGGAACCATCTCCCATACAGCCATCAACCCACCCCCCACGCAAGGAGCGTCCTCATTGCAAAGCTGGGGGACCGTGCCGAGGCATCTCTGAGTAAACGTGAGCTGAGCCCCAGGCCAGCTGCTGCTGAACTGTTCCCACCCTTTCCAGGTAAAACACCTGAATATGTACAAGGGCTTGAAAGCCTAGAGGAAGGACCGTGGAGCCACACCAGCGACAGCACGCAGGCCAACTTGGTGCCTGCAGGCCAGCCAGGGTGGTCCTGGCCCCGGGCGCTCTTCCAGAAGCTTTCCATTGCCCTGCCTGAGATACCCCTCCTGTCCCGGCCCCCACTGCTTTTTTCCTTCCTCACCTCTGTCCGGAGAGAAATTCCAGCGGAAGGTATGGGTGACACAACCTCTTCTTTACAGGCGGCAGCCTGGCAACTCCTGCAGAAAGGCCAGCAGAACCCCACTCACACCGGGCCACCCACAAAGCTGTGGCCCCTCACTCCCTCCCACCAGCACAGCCCCGAGACTGCTGACGGGGCAGAGAATATGGAGTCAGGCACAGCTTCAGGGGCTATTGCTGCCTGGAGCGCTGTTTATATTGACCTCAACGAGGCACACCTGGGGAGGGCGGGCCGGCAGGGTAAGGCTGCCCAGGTCAGCTAATCCACAACCCTCAGGGAATCACATTGTTGAAAATGGACCCCGCTAAGGCAGAAGAGAAGCCAAGGGAAAAAAGGACACAATGCCATTTGCAGCACCGTAGATGAGTCTAGAAGTAATCACGTGACTTGTAGTAAGTCAGAAAGTGAAAGACACATATCATATCATATCACTTATAGGTGTTACCTAAAAATGGATACCAGGGCAGATATTTCCACGGAGAAGGGCAATCACAGATTCATTAAACAAACTTATGGTTCACCAAAGGAAAGGTGTGAGGATTGGTTTCATTACGATATCGGGGTTAACAGACATCTACAAACACAGGTGACATATATAATCACCAAAGACCTACAGAATACCAAGAGAGGACTACTCAACATTCTGTCATAACGTACATGGGAAAAGGATCCCAGGAAGAACAGACATGTGTATATGTGTAAAAGAACCACACCTTCCACACCTACAACAAGCCAAACATTGTAATCAAACTTGCTGTAAGAAAAAATAAAAAATTAAATTAAAAACACGAACAAGAAGTAGTGAGACAAACGTGAGGGGCTTTCTCCTGGCACATTCCATTCTAAACTCCAATCTAGAACACCACTTCCACTGAGGCTCTCTTGCCCTAGTAACCAGATTTGGTAAGGGTGAACTGCTGCCACCTTGTGGCCGTTTCACACAACAGCAGCTTTAATCCCAACGCTAATGGTCAGTTGATATTCAAAATCATTGCAGGCCTGTAAATGACACCTGCCCTGAAAACAAATCCTGGGGTCACATATCGACCAAAATATTCAAAGGACGTCCATATTTCAAAACGACCGTTTCAAAAGGCATATTTTACGCACATTAGTGTTCTGCTTCTTTTCCTTTCTTTCCTTTTTTGTTCAAAAAACACGGGAATGGAAAAAGGCATCCCTCAGAATGGGCGAAAATCGTTGCAGACGAATCAATGGACAGAGGTTTAATCTCCAATATATATAAACAGCTCATGCAGCTTAATATTAAAAAAAACAAACAACCCAAAAAAATGGCCAGAAGATCTAAAGAGACGTTTCTTCAAAGGAGACACAGAGATGGCCAAGACGCACATGAAAAGCTGCTCAACAGCACTAATTATCAGAGAAATGCAAATCAAAACTACAATGAGGTTTCACCTCACACCTGTTAGAATCGGCATCATCAGAAAATCTACAAACAACCAATTCTGGGGAGGGTGTGGACAAAAGGAGCCCTCTTCCACTATTGGTGGGAATGTAAATTGATACAGTCACTATGGAGAACAGTATGGAGTTTCCTTAAAAAAACTAGAAATAGAATTACCATCTGATCCAGCAATCCCACTTCTGGGCATATACCCAGAGAAAACCGTACATCAAAAAGGCACATTCACCACAATGTTCATTGCAGCACTATTTACAATAGCCAGGTAATGGAAGCAACCTAAATGCCCACAGACAGATGAATGGATAAAGATGTGGTACATATATGAAATGGAATATTACTCGGCCATAAAAAGGAATGAAACTGGGTCATTTGTAGAGACATCGATGGATCGAGAGACTGTCATACAGAATGAAGTAAGTCAGAAAGAGGAAAACAAATATTGTATATTAATGCATATATGTGGAGCCTAGAAATGGTACAGATGAACTGGTTTGCAGGGAAGAAATAGAGACACAGAGGTAGAGAACAAACGTATGGACACCAAGTGTGGGAAGCCATGGGGTGGTGGTGGTGGGATGAGTTGGGAGTTTGGGATTGACCTGTGTACATGTATATGCATAAAATACATAACTAATAATAACGTGCTATATAAAAAAAAATAAATAAAATTAAATTTCAAAATTTTAAAAAATAAAATTTAAAATAAAACAGAAAAAAGTTCTTCCCGTCACACAGATGTATTTATAGGAATGAATTATTTCCATGCTTATATCTATAAATACATAAAAGAGGAATAAAATCTAACTTGAACCATAAAAGAAAAGAAAACCTGAACCCACGAGTTATACAGAGGAAAACCCTATCAGGGCACTTGCTCCAGTGGTAAACAATTCTGAATTTGGTCAGAGGTGGGGAACCATCTCCCATACAGCCATCAACCCACCCCCCACGCAAGGAGCGTCCTCATTGCAAAGCTGGGGGACCGTGCCGAGGCATCTCTGAGTAAACGTGAGCTGAGCCCCAGGCCAGCTGCTGCTGAACTGTTCCCACCCTTTCCAGGTAAAACACCTGAATATGTACAAGGGCTTGAAAGCCTAGAGGAAGGACCGTGGAGCCACACCAGCGACAGCACGCAGGGCAACTTGGTGCCTGCAGGCCAGCCAGGGTGGTCCTGGCCCCGGGCGCTCTTCCAGAAGCTTTCCATTGCCCTGCCTGAGATACCCCTCCTGTCCCGGCCCCCACTGCTTTTTTCCTTCCTCACCTCTGTCCGGAGAGAAATTCCAGCGGAAGGTATGGGTGACACAACCTCTTCTTTACAGGCGGCAGCCTGGCAACTCCTGCAGAAAGGCCAGCAGAACCCCACTCACACCGGGCCACCCACAAAGCTGTGGCCCCTCACTCCCTCCCACCAGCACAGCCCCGAGACTGCTGACGGGGCAGAGAATATGGAGTCAGGCACAGCTTCAGGGGCTATTGCTGCCTGGAGCGCTGTTTATATTGACCTCAACGAGGCACACCTGGGGAGGGCGGGCCGGCAGGGTAAGGCTGCCCAGGTCAGCTAATCCACAACCCTCAGGGAATCACATTGTTGAAAATGGACCCCGCTAAGGCAGAAGAGAAGCCAAGGGAAAAAAGGACACAATGCCATTTGCAGCACCGTAGATGAGTCTAGAAGTAATCACGTGACTTGTAGTAAGTCAGAAAGTGAAAGACACATATCATATCATATCACTTATAGGTGTTACCTAAAAATGGATACCAGGGCAGATATTTCCACGGAGAAGGGCAATCACAGATTCATTAAACAAACTTATGGTTCACCAAAGGAAAGGTGTGAGGATTGGTTTCATTACGATATCGGGGTTAACAGACATCTACAAGCACAGGTGACATATATAATCACCAAAGACCTACAGAATACCAAGAGAGGACTACTCAACATTCTGTCATAACGTACATGGGAAAAGGATCCCAGGAAGAACAGACATGTGTATATGTGTAAAAGAACCACACCTTCCACACCTACAACAAGCCAAACATTGTAATCAAACTTGCTGTAAGAAAAAATAAAAAATTAAATTAAAAACACGAACAAGAAGTAGTGAGACAAACGTGAGGGGCTTTCTCCTGGCACATTCCATTCTAAACTCCAATCTAGAACACCACTTCCACTGAGGCTCTCTTGCCCTAGTAACCAGATTTGGTAAGGGTGAACTGCTGCCACCTTGTGGCCGTTTCACACAACAGCAGCTTTAATCCCAACGCTAATGGTCAGTTGATATTCAAAATCATTGCAGGCCTGTAAATGACACCTGCCCTGAAAACAAATCCTGGGGTCACATATCGACCAAAATATTCAACGGACGTCCATATTTCAAAACGACCGTTTCAAAAGGCATATTTTACGCACATTAGTGTTCTGCTTCTTTTCCTTTCTTTCCTTTTTTGTTCAAAAAACACGGGAATGGAAAAAGGCATCCCTCAGAATGGGCGAAAATCGTTGCAGACGAATCAATGGACAGAGGTTTAATCTCCAATATATATAAACAGCTCATGCAGCTTAATATTAAAAAAAACAAACAACCCAAAAAAATGGCCAGAAGATCTAAAGAGACGTTTCTTCAAAGGAGACACAGAGATGGCCAAGACGCACATGAAAAGCTGCTCAACAGCACTAATTATCAGAGAAATGCAAATCAAAACTACAATGAGGTTTCACCTCACACCTGTTAGAATCGGCATCATCAGAAAATCTACAAACAACCAATTCTGGGGAGGGTGTGGACAAAAGGAGCCCTCTTCCACTATTGGTGGGAATGTAAATTGATACAGTCACTATGGAGAACAGTATGGAGTTTCCTTAAAAAAACTAGAAATAGAATTACCATCTGATCCAGCAATCCCACTTCTGGGCATATACCCAGAGAAAACCGTACATCAAAAAGGCACATTCACCACAATGTTCATTGCAGCACTATTTACAATAGCCAGGTAATGGAAGCAACCTAAATGCCCACAGACAGATGAATGGATAAAGATGTGGTACATATATGAAATGGAATATTACTCGGCCATAAAAAGGAATGAAACTGGGTCATTTGTAGAGACATCGATGGATCGAGAGACTGTCATACAGAATGAAGTAAGTCAGAAAGAGGAAAACAAATATTGTATATTAATGCATATATGTGGAGCCTAGAAATGGTACAGATGAACTGGTTTGCAGGGAAGAAATAGAGACACAGAGGTAGAGAACAAACGTATGGACACCAAGTGTGGGAAGCCATGGGGTGGTGGTGGTGGGATGAGTTGGGAGTTTGGGATTGACCTGTGTACATGTATATGCATAAAATACATAACTAATAATAACGTGCTATATAAAAAAAAATAAATAAAATTAAATTTCAAAATTTTAAAAAATAAAATTTAAAATAAAACAGAAAAAAGTTCTTCCCGTCACACAGATGTATTTATAGGAATGAATTATTTCCATGCTTATATCTATAAATACATAAAAGAGGAATAAAATCTAACTTGAACCATAAAAGAAAAGAAAACCTGAACCCACGAGTTATACAGAGGAAAACCCTATCAGGGCACTTGCTCCAGTGGTAAACAATTCTGAATTTGGTCAGAGGTGGGGAACCATCTCCCATACAGCCATCAACCCACCCCCCACGCAAGGAGCGTCCTCATTGCAAAGCTGGGGGACCGTGCCGAGGCATCTCTGAGTAAACGTGAGCTGAGCCCCAGGCCAGCTGCTGCTGAACTGTTCCCACCCTTTCCAGGTAAAACACCTGAATATGTACAAGGGCTTGAAAGCCTAGAGGAAGGACCGTGGAGCCACACCAGCGACAGCACGCAGGCCAACTTGGTGCCTGCAGGCCAGCCAGGGTGGTCCTGGCCCCGGGCGCTCTTCCAGAAGCTTTCCATTGCCCTGCCTGAGATACCCCTCCTGTCCCGGCCCCCACTGCTTTTTTCCTTCCTCACCTCTGTCCGGAGAGAAATTCCAGCGGAAGGTATGGGTGACACAACCTCTTCTTTACAGGCGGCAGCCTGGCAACTCCTGCAGAAAGGCCAGCAGAACCCCACTCACACCGGGCCACCCACAAAGCTGTGGCCCCTCACTCCCTCCCACCAGCACAGCCCCGAGACTGCTGACGGGGCAGAGAATATGGAGTCAGGCACAGCTTCAGGGGCTATTGCTGCCTGGAGCGCTGTTTATATTGACCTCAACGAGGCACACCTGGGGAGGGCGGGCCGGCAGGTTAAGGCTGCCCAGGTCAGCTAATCCACAACCCTCAGGGAATCACATTGTTGAAAATGGACCCCGCTAAGGCAGAAGAGAAGCCAAGGGAAAAAAGGACACAATGCCATTTGCAGCACCGTAGATGAGTCTAGAAGTAATCACGTGACTTGTAGTAAGTCAGAAAGTGAAAGACACATATCATATCATATCACTTATAGGTGTTACCTAAAAATGGATACCAGGGCAGATATTTCCACGGAGAAGGGCAATCACAGATTCATTAAACAAACTTATGGTTCACCAAAGGAAAGGTGTGAGGATTGGTTTCATTACGATATCGGGGTTAACAGACATCTACAAACACAGGTGACATATATAATCACCAAAGACCTACAGAATACCAAGAGAGGACTACTCAACATTCTGTCATAACGTACATGGGAAAAGGATCCCAGGAAGAACAGACATGTGTATATGTGTAAAAGAACCACACCTTCCACACCTACAACAAGCCAAACATTGTAATCAAACTTGCTGTAAGAAAAAATAAAAAATTAAATTAAAAACACGAACAAGAAGTAGTGAGACAAACGTGAGGGGCTTTCTCCTGGCACATTCCATTCTAAACTCCAATCTAGAACACCACTTCCACTGAGGCTCTCTTGCCCTAGTAACCAGATTTGGTAAGGGTGAACTGCTGCCACCTTGTGGCCGTTTCACACAACAGCAGCTTTAATCCCAACGCTAATGGTCAGTTGATATTCAAAATCATTGCAGGCCTGTAAATGACACCTGCCCTGAAAACAAATCCTGGGGTCACATATCGACCAAAATATTCAACGGACGTCCATATTTCAAAACGACCGTTTCAAAAGGCATATTTTACGCACATTAGTGTTCTGCTTCTTTTCCTTTCTTTCCTTTTTTGTTAAAAAAACACGGGAATGGAAAAAGGCATCCCTCAGAATGGGCGAAAATCGTTGCAGACGAATCAATGGACAGAGGTTTAATCTCCAATATATATAAACAGCTCATGCAGCTTAATATTAAAAAAAACAAACAACCCAAAAAAATGGCCAGAAGATCTAAAGAGACGTTTCTTCAAAGGAGACACAGAGATGGCCAAGACGCACATGAAAAGCTGCTCAACAGCACTAATTATCAGAGAAATGCAAATCAAAACTACAATGAGGTTTCACCTCACACCTGTTAGAATCGGCATCATCAGAAAATCTACAAACAACCAATTCTGGGGAGGGTGTGGACAAAAGGAGCCCTCTTCCACTATTGGTGGGAATGTAAATTGATACAGTCACTATGGAGAACAGTATGGAGTTTCCTTAAAAAAACTAGAAATAGAATTACCATCTGATCCAGCAATCCCACTTCTGGGCATATACCCAGAGAAAACCGTACATCAAAAAGGCACATTCACCACAATGTTCATTGCAGCACTATTTACAATAGCCAGGTAATGGAAGCAACCTAAATGCCCACAGACAGATGAATGGATAAAGATGTGGTACATATATGAAATGGAATATTACTCGGCCATAAAAAGGAATGAAACTGGGTCATTTGTAGAGACATCGATGGATCGAGAGACTGTCATACAGAATGAAGTAAGTCAGAAAGAGGAAAACAAATATTGTATATTAATGCATATATGTGGAGCCTAAAAATGGTACAGATGAACTGGTTTGCAGGGAAGAAATAGAGACACAGAGGTAGAGAACAAACGTATGGACACCAAGTGTGGGAAGCCATGGGGTGGTGGTGGTGGGATGAGTTGGGAGTTTGGGATTGACCTGTGTACATGTATATGCATAAAATACATAACTAATAATAACGTGCTATATAAAAAAAAATAAATAAAATTAAATTTCAAAATTTTAAAAAATAAAATTTAAAATAAAACAGAAAAAAGTTCTTCCCGTCACACAGATGTATTTATAGGAATGAATTATTTCCATGCTTATATCTATAAATACATAAAAGAGGAATAAAATCTAACTTGAACCATAAAAGAAAAGAAAACCTGAACCCACGAGTTATACAGAGGAAAACCCTATCAGGGCACTTGCTCCAGTGGTAAACAATTCTGAATTTGGTCAGAGGTGGGGAACCATCTCCCATACAGCCATCAACCCACCCCCCACGCAAGGAGCGTCCTCATTGCAAAGCTGGGGGACCGTGCCGAGGCATCTCTGAGTAAACGTGAGCTGAGCCCCAGGCCAGCTGCTGCTGAACTGTTCCCACCCTTTCCAGGTAAAACACCTGAATATGTACAAGGGCTTGAAAGCCTAGAGGAAGGACCGTGGAGCCACACCAGCGACAGCACGCAGGCCAACTTGGTGCCTGCAGGCCAGCCAGGGTGGTCCTGGCCCCGGGCGCTCTTCCAGAAGCTTTCCATTGCCCTGCCTGAGATACCCCTCCTGTCCCGGCCCCCACTGCTTTTTTCCTTCCTCACCTCTGTCCGGAGAGAAATTCCAGCGGAAGGTATGGGTGACACAACCTCTTCTTTACAGGCGGCAGCCTGGCAACTCCTGCAGAAAGGCCAGCAGAACCCCACTCACACCGGGCCACCCACAAAGCTGTGGCCCCTCACTCCCTCCCACCAGCACAGCCCCGAGACTGCTGACGGGGCAGAGAATATGGAGTCAGGCACAGCTTCAGGGGCTATTGCTGCCTGGAGCGCTGTTTATATTGACCTCAACGAGGCACACCTGGGGAGGGCGGGCCGGCAGGGTAAGGCTGCCCAGGTCAGCTAATCCACAACCCTCAGGGAATCACATTGTTGAAAATGGACCCCGCTAAGGCAGAAGAGAAGCCAAGGGAAAAAAGGACACAATGCCATTTGCAGCACCGTAGATGAGTCTAGAAGTAATCACGTGACTTGTAGTAAGTCAGAAAGTGAAAGACACATATCATATCATATCACTTATAGGTGTTACCTAAAAATGGATACCAGGGCAGATATTTCCACGGAGAAGGGCAATCACAGATTCATTAAACAAACTTATGGTTCACCAAAGGAAAGGTGTGAGGATTGGTTTCATTACGATATCGGGGTTAACAGACATCTACAAGCACAGGTGACATATATAATCACCAAAGACCTACAGAATACCAAGAGAGGACTACTCAACATTCTGTCATAACGTACATGGGAAAAGGATCCCAGGAAGAACAGACATGTGTATATGTGTAAAAGAACCACACCTTCCACACCTACAACAAGCCAAACATTGTAATCAAACTTGCTGTAAGAAAAAATAAAAAATTAAATTAAAAACACGAACAAGAAGTAGTGAGACAAACGTGAGGGGCTTTCTCCTGGCACATTCCATTCTAAACTCCAATCTAGAACACCACTTCCACTGAGGCTCTCTTGCCCTAGTAACCAGATTTGGTAAGGGTGAACTGCTGCCACCTTGTGGCCGTTTCACACAACAGCAGCTTTAATCCCAACGCTAATGGTCAGTTGATATTCAAAATCATTGCAGGCCTGTAAATGACACCTGCCCTGAAAACAAATCCTGGGGTCACATATCGACCAAAATATTCAACGGACGTCCATATTTCAAAACGACCGTTTCAAAAGGCATATTTTACGCACATTAGTGTTCTGCTTCTTTTCCTTTCTTTCCTTTTTTGTTCAAAAAACACGGGAATGGAAAAAGGCATCCCTCAGAATGGGCGAAAATCGTTGCAGACGAATCAATGGACAGAGGTTTAATCTCCAATATATATAAACAGCTCATGCAGCTTAATATTAAAAAAAACAAACAACCCAAAAAAATGGCCAGAAGATCTAAAGAGACGTTTCTTCAAAGGAGACACAGAGATGGCCAAGACGCACATGAAAAGCTGCTCAACAGCACTAATTATCAGAGAAATGCAAATCAAAACTACAATGAGGTTTCACCTCACACCTGTTAGAATCGGCATCATCAGAAAATCTACAAACAACCAATTCTGGGGAGGGTGTGGACAAAAGGAGCCCTCTTCCACTATTGGTGGGAATGTAAATTGATACAGTCACTATGGAGAACAGTATGGAGTTTCCTTAAAAAAACTAGAAATAGAATTACCATCTGATCCAGCAATCCCACTTCTGGGCATATACCCAGAGAAAACCGTACATCAAAAAGGCACATTCACCACAATGTTCATTGCAGCACTATTTACAATAGCCAGGTAATGGAAGCAACCTAAATGCCCACAGACAGATGAATGGATAAAGATGTGGTACATATATGAAATGGAATATTACTCGGCCATAAAAAGGAATGAAACTGGGTCATTTGTAGAGACATCGATGGATCGAGAGACTGTCATACAGAATGAAGTAAGTCAGAAAGAGGAAAACAAATATTGTATATTAATGCATATATGTGGAGCCTAGAAATGGTACAGATGAACTGGTTTGCAGGGAAGAAATAGAGACACAGAGGTAGAGAACAAACGTATGGACACCAAGTGTGGGAAGCCATGGGGTGGTGGTGGTGGGATGAGTTGGGAGTTTGGGATTGACCTGTGTACATGTATATGCATAAAATACATAACTAATAATAACGTGCTATATAAAAAAAATAAATAAAATTAAATATCAAAATTTTAAAAAATAAAATTTAAAATAAAACAGAAAAATGTTCTTCCCGTCACACAGATGTATTTATAGGAATGAATTATTTCCATGCTTATATCTATAAATACATAAAAGAGGAATAAAATCTAACTTGAACCATAAAAGAAAAGAAAACCTGAACCCACGAGTTATACAGAGGAAAACCCTATCAGGGCACTTGCTCCAGTGGTAAACAATTCTGAAATTGGTCAGAGGTGGGGAACCATCTCCCATACAGCCATCAACCCACCCCCCACGCAAGGAGCGTCCTCATTGCAAAGCTGGGGGACCGTGCCGAGGCATCTCTGAGTAAACGTGAGCTGAGCCCCAGGCCAGCTGCTGCTGAACTGTTCCCACCCTTTCCAGGTAAAACACCTGAATATGTACAAGGGCTTGAAAGCCTAGAGGAAGGACCGTGGAGCCACACCAGCGACAGCACGCAGGCCAACTTGGTGCCTGCAGGCCAGCCAGGATGGTCCTGGCCCCGGGCGCTCTTCCAGAAGCTTTCCATTGCCCTGCCTGAGATACCCCTCCTGTCCCGGCCCCCACTGCTTTTTTCCTTCCTCACCTCTGTCCGGAGAGAAATTCCAGCGGAAGGTATGGGTGACACAACCTCTTCTTTACAGGCGGCAGCCTGGCAACTCCTGCAGAAAGGCCAGCAGAACCCCACTCACACCGGGCCACCCACAAAGCTGTGGCCCCTCACTCCCTCCCACCAGCACAGCCCCGAGACTGCTGACGGGGCAGAGAATATGGAGTCAGGCACAGCTTCAGGGGCTATTGCTGCCTGGAGCGCTGTTTATATTGACCTCAACGAGGCACACCTGGGGAGGGCGGGCCGGCAGGGTAAGGCTGCCCAGGTCAGCTAATCCACAACCCTCAGGGAATCACATTGTTGAAAATGGACCCCGCTAAGGCAGAAGAGAAGCCAAGGGAAAAAAGGACACAATGCCATTTGCAGCACCGTAGATGAGTCTAGAAGTAATCACGTGACTTGTAGTAAGTCAGAAAGTGAAAGACACATATCATATCATATCACTTATAGGTGTTACCTAAAAATGGATACCAGGGCAGATATTTCCACGGAGAAGGGCAATCACAGATTCATTAAACAAACTTATGGTTCACCAAAGGAAAGGTGTGAGGATTGGTTTCATTACGATATCGGGGTTAACAGACATCTACAAACACAGGTGACATATATAATCACCAAAGACCTACAGAATACCAAGAGAGGACTACTCAACATTCTGTCATAACGTACATGGGAAAAGGATCCCAGGAAGAACAGACATGTGTATATGTGTAAAAGAACCACACCTTCCACACCTACAACAAGCCAAACATTGTAATCAAACTTGCTGTAAGAAAAAATAAAAAATTAAATTAAAAACACGAACAAGAAGTAGTGAGACAAACGTGAGGGGCTTTCTCCTGGCACATTCCATTCTAAACTCCAATCTAGAACACCACTTCCACTGAGGCTCTCTTGCCCTAGTAACCAGATTTGGTAAGGGTGAACTGCTGCCACCTTGTGGCCGTTTCACACAACAGCAGCTTTAATCCCAACGCTAATGGTCAGTTGATATTCAAAATCATTGCAGGCCTGTAAATGACACCTGCCCTGAAAACAAATCCTGGGGTCACATATCGACCAAAATATTCAACGGACGTCCATATTTCAAAACGACCGTTTCAAAAGGCATATTTTACGCACATTAGTGTTCTGCTTCTTTTCCTTTCTTTCCTTTTTTGTTAAAAAAACACGGGAATGGAAAAAGGCATCCCTCAGAATGGGCGAAAATCGTTGCAGACGAATCAATGGACAGAGGTTTAATCTCCAATATATATAAACAGCTCATGCAGCTTAATATTAAAAAAAACAAACAACCCAAAAAAATGGCCAGAAGATCTAAAGAGACGTTTCTTCAAAGGAGACACAGAGATGGCCAAGACGCACATGAAAAGCTGCTCAACAGCACTAATTATCAGAGAAATGCAAATCAAAACTACAATGAGGTTTCACCTCACACCTGTTAGAATCGGCATCATCAGAAAATCTACAAACAACCAATTCTGGGGAGGGTGTGGACAAAAGGAGCCCTCTTCCACTATTGGTGGGAATGTAAATTGATACAGTCACTATGGAGAACAGTATGGAGTTTCCTTAAAAAAACTAGAAATAGAATTACCATCTGATCCAGCAATCCCACTTCTGGGCATATACCCAGAGAAAACCGTACATCAAAAAGGCACATTCACCACAATGTTCATTGCAGCACTATTTACAATAGCCAGGTAATGGAAGCAACCTAAATGCCCACAGACAGATGAATGGATAAAGATGTGGTACATATATGAAATGGAATATTACTCGGCCATAAAAAGGAATGAAACTGGGTCATTTGTAGAGACATCGATGGATCGAGAGACTGTCATACAGAATGAAGTAAGTCAGAAAGAGGAAAACAAATATTGTATATTAATGCATATATGTGGAGCCTAGAAATGGTACAGATGAACTGGTTTGCAGGGAAGAAATAGAGACACAGAGGTAGAGAACAAACGTATGGACACCAAGTGTGGGAAGCCATGGGGTGGTGGTGGTGGGATGAGTTGGGAGTTTGGGATTGACCTGTGTACATGTATATGCATAAAATACATAACTAATAATAACGTGCTATATAAAAAAAATAAATAAAATTAAATTTCAAAATTTTAAAAAATAAAATTTAAAATAAAACAGAAAAATGTTCTTCCCGTCACACAGATGTATTTATAGGAATGAATTATTTCCATGCTTATATCTATAAATACATAAAAGAGGAATAAAATCTAACTTGAACCATAAAAGAAAAGAAAACCTGAACCCACGAGTTATACAGAGGAAAACCCTATCAGGGCACTTGCTCCAGTGGTAAACAATTCTGAAATTGGTCAGAGGTGGGGAACCATCTCCCATACAGCCATCAACCCACCCCCCACGCAAGGAGCGTCCTCATTGCAAAGCTGGGGGACCGTGCCGAGGCATCTCTGAGTAAACGTGAGCTGAGCCCCAGGCCAGCTGCTGCTGAACTGTTCCCACCCTTTCCAGGTAAAACACCTGAATATGTACAAGGGCTTGAAAGCCTAGAGGAAGGACCGTGGAGCCACACCAGCGACAGCACGCAGGCCAACTTGGTGCCTGCAGGCCAGCCAGGGTGGTCCTGGCCCCGGGCGCTCTTCCAGAAGCTTTCCATTGCCCTGCCTGAGATACCCCTCCTGTCCCGGCCCCCACTGCTTTTTTCCTTCCTCACCTCTGTCCGGAGAGAAATTCCAGCGGAAGGTATGGGTGACACAACCTCTTCTTTACAGGCGGCAGCCTGGCAACTCCTGCAGAAAGGCCAGCAGAACCCCACTCACACCGGGCCACCCACAAAGCTGTGGCCCCTCACTCCCTCCCACCAGCACAGCCCCGAGACTGCTGACGGGGCAGAGAATATGGAGTCAGGCACAGCTTCAGGGGCTATTGCTGCCTGGAGCGCTGTTTATATTGACCTCAACGAGGCACAGCTGGGGAGGGCGGGCCGGCAGGGTAAGGCTGCCCAGGTCAGCTAATCCACAACCCTCAGGGAATCACATTGTTGAAAATGGACCCCGCTAAGGCAGAAGAGAAGCCAAGGGAAAAAAGGACACAATGCCATTTGCAGCACCGTAGATGAGTCTAGAAGTAATCACGTGACTTGTAGTAAGTCAGAAAGTGAAAGACACATATCATATCATATCACTTATAGGTGTTACCTAAAAATGGATACCAGGGCAGATATTTCCACGGAGAAGGGCAATCACAGATTCATTAAACAAACTTATGGTTCACCAAAGGAAAGGTGTGAGGATTGGTTTCATTACGATATCGGGGTTAACAGACATCTACAAACACAGGTGACATATATAATCACCAAAGACCTACAGAATACCAAGAGAGGACTACTCAACATTCTGTCATAACGTACATGGGAAAAGGATCCCAGGAAGAACAGACATGTGTATATGTGTAAAAGAACCACATCTTCCACACCTACAACAAGCCAAACATTGTAATCAAACTTGCTGTAAGAAAAAATAAAAAATTAAATTAAAAACACGAACAAGAAGTAGTGAGACAAACGTGAGGGGCTTTCTCCTGGCACATTCCATTCTAAACTCCAATCTAGAACACCACTTCCACTGAGGCTCTCTTGCCCTAGTAACCAGATTTGGTAAGGGTGAACTGCTGCCACCTTGTGGCCGTTTCACACAACAGCAGCTTTAATCCCAACGCTAATGGTCAGTTGATATTCAAAATCATTGCAGGCCTGTAAATGACACCTGCCCTGAAAACAAATCCTGGGGTCACATATCGACCAAAATATTCAACGGACGTCCATATTTCAAAACGACCGTTTCAAAAGGCATATTTTACGCACATTAGTGTTCTGCTTCTTTTCCTTTCTTTCCTTTTTTGTTCAAAAAACACGGGAATGGAAAAAGGCATCCCTCAGAATGGGCGAAAATCGTTGCAGACGAATCAATGGACAGAGGTTTAATCTCCAATATATATAAACAGCTCATGCAGCTTAATATTAAAAAAAACAAACAACCCAAAAAAATGGCCAGAAGATCTAAAGAGACGTTTCTTCAAAGGAGACACAGAGATGGCCAAGACGCACATGAAAAGCTGCTCAACAGCACTAATTATCAGAGAAATGCAAATCAAAACTACAATGAGGTTTCACCTCACACCTGTTAGAATCGGCATCATCAGAAAATCTACAAACAACCAATTCTGGGGAGGGTGTGGACAAAAGGAGCCCTCTTCCACTATTGGTGGGAATGTAAATTGATACAGTCACTATGGAGAACAGTATGGAGTTTCCTTAAAAAAACTAGAAATAGAATTACCATCTGATCCAGCAATCCCACTTCTGGGCATATACCCAGAGAAAACCGTACATCAAAAAGGCACATTCACCACAATGTTCATTGCAGCACTATTTACAATAGCCAGGTAATGGAAGCAACCTAAATGCCCACAGACAGATGAATGGATAAAGATGTGGTACATATATGAAATGGAATATTACTCGGCCATAAAAAGGAATGAAACTGGGTCATTTGTAGAGACATCGATGGATCGAGAGACTGTCATACAGAATGAAGTAAGTCAGAAAGAGGAAAACAAATATTGTATATTAATGCATATATGTGGAGCCTAGAAATGGTACAGATGAACTGGTTTGCAGGGAAGAAATAGAGACACAGAGGTAGAGAACAAACGTATGGACACCAAGTGTGGGAAGCCATGGGGTGGTGGTGGTGGGATGAGTTGGGAGTTTGGGATTGACCTGTGTACATGTATATGCATAAAATACATAACTAATAATAACGTGCTATATAAAAAAAATAAATAAAATTAAATATCAAAATTTTAAAAAATAAAATTTAAAATAAAACAGAAAAATGTTCTTCCCGTCACACAGATGTATTTATAGGAATGAATTATTTCCATGCTTATATCTATAAATACATAAAAGAGGAATAAAATCTAACTTGAACCATAAAAGAAAAGAAAACCTGAACCCACGAGTTATACAGAGGAAAACCCTATCAGGGCACTTGCTCCAGTGGTAAACAATTCTGAAATTGGTCAGAGGTGGGGAACCATCTCCCATACAGCCATCAACCCACCCCCCACGCAAGGAGCGTCCTCATTGCAAAGCTGGGGGACCGTGCCGAGGCATCTCTGAGTAAACGTGAGCTGAGCCCCAGGCCAGCTGCTGCTGAACTGTTCCCACCCTTTCCAGGTAAAACACCTGAATATGTACAAGGGCTTGAAAGCCTAGAGGAAGGACCGTGGAGCCACACCAGCGACAGCACGCAGGCCAACTTGGTGCCTGCAGGCCAGCCAGGGTGGTCCTGGCCCCGGGCGCTCTTCCAGAAGCTTTCCATTGCCCTGCCTGAGATACCCCTCCTGTCCCGGCCCCCACTGCTTTTTCCCTTCCTCACCTCTGTCCGGAGAGAAATTCCAGCGGAAGGTATGGGTGACACAACCTCTTCTTTACAGGCGGCAGCCTGGCAACTCCTGCAGAAAGGTCAGCAGAATCCCACTCACACCGGGCCACCCACAAAGCTGTGGCCCCTCACTCCCTCCCACCAGCACAGCCCCGAGACTGCTGACGGGGCAGAGAATATGGAGTCAGGCACAGCTTCAGGGGCTATTGCTGCCTGGAGCGCTGTTTATATTGACCTCAACGAGGCACACCTGGGGAGGGCGGGCCGGCAGGGTAAGGCTGCCCAGGTCAGCTAATCCACAACCCTCAGGGAATCACATTGTTGAAAATGGACCCCGCTAAGGCAGAAGAGAAGCCAAGGGAAAAAAGGACACAATGCCATTTGCAGCACCGTAGATGAGTCTAGAAGTAATCACGTGACTTGTAGTAAGTCAGAAAGTGAAAGACACATATCATATCATATCACTTATAGGTGTTACCTAAAAATGGATACCAGGGCAGATATTTCCACGGAGAAGGGCAATCACAGATTCATTAAACAAACTTATGGTTCACCAAAGGAAAGGTGTGAGGATTGGTTTCATTACGATATCGGGGTTAACAGACATCTACAAACACAGGTGACATATATAATCACCAAAGACCTACAGAATACCAAGAGAGGACTACTCAACATTCTGTCATAACGTACATGGGAAAAGGATCCCAGGAAGAACAGACATGTGTATATGTGTAAAAGAACCACATCTTCCACACCTACAACAAGCCAAACATTGTAATCAAACTTGCTGTAAGAAAAAATAAAAAATTAAATTAAAAACACGAACAAGAAGTAGTGAGACAAACGTGAGGGGCTTTCTCCTGGCACATTCCATTCTAAACTCCAATCTAGAACACCACTTCCACTGAGGCTCTCTTGCCCTAGTAACCAGATTTGGTAAGGGTGAACTGCTGCCACCTTGTGGCCGTTTCACACAACAGCAGCTTTAATCCCAACGCTAATGGTCAGTTGATATTCAAAATCATTGCAGGCCTGTAAATGACACCTGCCCTGAAAACAAATCCTGGGGTCACATATCGACCAAAATATACAAAGGACGTCCATATTTCAAAACGACCGTTTCAAAAGGCATATTTTACGCACATTAGTGTTCTGCTTCTTTTCCTTTCTTTCCTTTTTTGTTAAAAAAACACGGGAATGGAAAAAGGCATCCCTCAGAATGGGCGAAAATCGTTGCAGACGAATCAATGGACAGAGGTTTAATCTCCAATATATATAAACAGCTCATGCAGCTTAATATTAAAAAAAAACAAACAACCCAAAAAAATGGCCAGAAGATCTAAAGAGACGTTTCTTCAAAGGAGACACAGAGATGGCCAAGACGCACATGAAAAGCTGCTCAACAGCACTAATTATCAGAGAAATGCAAATCAAAACTACAATGAGGTTTCACCTCACACCTGTTAGAATCGGCATCATCAGAAAATCTACAAACAACCAATTCTGGGGAGGGTGTGGACAAAAGGAGCCCTCTTCCACTATTGGTGGGAATGTAAATTGATACAGTCACTATGGAGAACAGTATGGAGTTTCCTTAAAAAAACTAGAAATAGAATTACCATCTGATCCAGCAATCCCACTTCTGGGCATATACCCAGAGAAAACCGTACATCAAAAAGGCACATTCACCACAATGTTCATTGCAGCACTATTTACAATAGCCAGGTAATGGAAGCAACCTAAATGCCCACAGACAGATGAATGGATAAAGATGTGGTACATATATGAAATGGAATATTACTCGGCCATAAAAAGGAATGAAACTGGGTCATTTGTAGAGACATCGATGGATCGAGAGACTGTCATACAGAATGAAGTAAGTCAGAAAGAGGAAAACAAATATTGTATATTAATGCATATATGTGGAGCCTAGAAATGGTACAGATGAACTGGTTTGCAGGGAAGAAATAGAGACACAGAGGTAGAGAACAAACGTATGGACACCAAGTGTGGGAAGCCATGGGGTGGTGGTGGTGGGATGAGTTGGGAGTTTGGGATTGACCTGTGTACATGTATATGCATAAAATACATAACTAATAATAACGTGCTATATAAAAAAAATAAATAAAATTAAATATCAAAATTTTAAAAAATAAAATTTAAAATAAAACAGAAAAATGTTCTTCCCGTCACACAGATGTATTTATAGGAATGAATTATTTCCATGCTTATATCTATAAATACATAAAAGAGGAATAAAATCTAACTTGAACCATAAAAGAAAAGAAAACCTGAACCCACGAGTTATACAGAGGAAAACCCTATCAGGGCACTTGCTCCAGTGGTAAACAATTCTGAAATTGGTCAGAGGTGGGGAACCATCTCCCATACAGCCATCAACCCACCCCCCACGCAAGGAGCGTCCTCATTGCAAAGCTGGGGGACCGTGCCGAGGCATCTCTGAGTAAACGTGAGCTGAGCCCCAGGCCAGCTGCTGCTGAACTGTTCCCACCCTTTCCAGGTAAAACACCTGAATATGTACAAGGGCTTGAAAGCCTAGAGGAAGGACCGTGGAGCCACACCAGCGACAGCACGCAGGCCAACTTGGTGCCTGCAGGCCAGCCAGGGTGGTCCTGGCCCCGGGCGCTCTTCCAGAAGCTTTCCATTGCCCTGCCTGAGATACCCCTCCTGTCCCGGCCCCCACTGCTTTTTCCCTTCCTCACCTCTGTCCGGAGAGAAATTCCAGCGGAAGGTATGGGTGACACAACCTCTTCTTTACAGGCGGCAGCCTGGCAACTCCTGCAGAAAGGTCAGCAGAATCCCACTCACACCGGGCCACCCACAAAGCTGTGGCCCCTCACTCCCTCCCACCAGCACAGCCCCGAGACTGCTGACGGGGCAGAGAATATGGAGTCAGGCACAGCTTCAGGGGCTATTGCTGCCTGGAGCGCTGTTTATATTGACCTCAACGAGGCACACCTGGGGAGGGCGGGCCGGCAGGGTAAGGCTGCCCAGGTCAGCTAATCCACAACCCTCAGGGAATCACATTGTTGAAAATGGACCCCGCTAAGGCAGAAGAGAAGCCAAGGGAAAAAAGGACACAATGCCATTTGCAGCACCGTAGATGAGTCTAGAAGTAATCACGTGACTTGTAGTAAGTCAGAAAGTGAAAGACACATATCATATCATATCACTTATAGGTGTTACCTAAAAATGGATACCAGGGCAGATATTTCCACGGAGAAGGGCAATCACAGATTCATTAAACAAACTTATGGTTCACCAAAGGAAAGGTGTGAGGATTGGTTTCATTACGATATCGGGGTTAACAGACATCTACAAACACAGGTGACATATATAATCACCAAAGACCTACAGAATACCAAGAGAGGACTACTCAACATTCTGTCATAACGTACATGGGAAAAGGATCCCAGGAAGAACAGACATGTGTATATGTGTAAAAGAACCACATCTTCCACACCTACAACAAGCCAAACATTGTAATCAAACTTGCTGTAAGAAAAAATAAAAAATTAAATTAAAAACACGAACAAGAAGTAGTGAGACAAACGTGAGGGGCTTTCTCCTGGCACATTCCATTCTAAACTCCAATCTAGAACACCACTTCCACTGAGGCTCTCTTGCCCTAGTAACCAGATTTGGTAAGGGTGAACTGCTGCCACCTTGTGGCCGTTTCACACAACAGCAGCTTTAATCCCAACGCTAATGGTCAGTTGATATTCAAAATCATTGCAGGCCTGTAAATGACACCTGCCCTGAAAACAAATCCTGGGGTCACATATCGACCAAAATATACAACGGACGTCCATATTTCAAAACGACCGTTTCAAAAGGCATATTTTACGCACATTAGTGTTCTGCTTCTTTTCCTTTCTTTCATTTTTTGTTAAAAAAACACGGGAATGGAAAAAGGCATCCCTCAGAATGGGCGAAAATCGTTGCAGACGAATCAATGGACAGAGGTTTAATCTCCAATATATATAAACAGCTCATGCAGCTTAATATTAAAAAAAAACAAACAACCCAAAAAAATGGCCAGAAGATCTAAAGAGACGTTTCTTCAAAGGAGACACAGAGATGGCCAAGACGCACATGAAAAGCTGCTCAACAGCACTAATTATCAGACAAATGCAAATCAAAACTACAATGAGTTATCACCTCACACCTGTTAGAATCGGCATCATCAGAAAATCTACAAACAACCAATTCTGGGGAGGGTGTGGACTAAAGGAGCCCTCTTCCACTATTGGTGGGAATGTAAATTGATACAGTCACTATGGAGAACAGTATGGAGTTTCCTTAAAAAAACTAGAAATAGAATTACCATCTGATCCAGCAATCCCACTTCTGGGCATATACCCAGAGAAAACCGTACATCAAAAAGGCACATTCACCACAATGTTCATTGCAGCACTATTTACAATAGCCAGGTAATGGAAGCAACCTAAATGCCCACAGACAGATGAATGGATAAAGATGTGGTACATACATATATGAAATGGAATATTACTCGGCCATAAAAAGGAATGAAACTGGGTCATTTGTAGAGACATCGATGTATCGAGAGACTGTCATACAGAATGAAGTAAGTCAGAAAGAGGAAAACAAATATTGTATATTAATGCATATATGTGGAGCCTAGAAATGGTACAGATGAACTGGTTTGCAGGGAAGAAATAGAGACACAGAGGTAGAGAACAAACGTATGGACACCAAGTGTGGGAAGCCATGGGGTGGTGGTGGTGGGATGAGTTGGGAGTTTGGGATTGACCTGTGTACATGTATATGCATAAAATACATAACTAATAATAACGTGCTATATAAAAAAATAAATAAAATTAAATATCAAAATTTTAAAAAATAAAATTTAAAATAAAACAGAAAAATGTTCTTCCCGTCACACAGATGTATTTATAGGAATGAATTATTTCCATGCTTATATCTATAAATACATAAAAGAGGAATAAAATCTAACTTGAACCATAAAAGAAAAGAAAACCTGAACCCACGAGTTATACAGAGGAAAACCCTATCAGGGCACTTGCTCCAGTGGTAAACAATTCTGAAATTGGTCAGAGGTGGGGAACCATCTCCCATACAGCCATCAACCCACCCCCCACGCAAGGAGCGTCCTCATTGCAAAGCTGGGGGACCGTGCCGAGGCATCTCTGAGTAAACGTGAGCTGAGCCCCAGGCCAGCTGCTGCTGAACTGTTCCCACCCTTTCCAGGTAAAACACCTGAATATGTACAAGGGCTTGAAAGCCTAGAGGAAGGACCGTGGAGCCACACCAGCGACAGCACGCAGGCCAACTTGGTGCCTGCAGGCCAGCCAGGGTGGTCCTGGCCCCGGGCGCTCTTCCAGAAGCTTTCCATTGCCCTGCCTGAGATACCCCTCCTGTCCCGGCCCCCACTGCTTTTTCCCTTCCTCACCTCTGTCCGGAGAGAAATTCCAGCGGAATGTATGGGTGACACAACCTCTTCTTTACAGGCGGCAGCCTGGCAACTCCTGCAGAAAGGTCAGCAGAATCCCACTCACACCGGGCCACCCACAAAGCTGTGGCCCCTCACTCCCTCCCACCAGCACAGCCCCGAGACTGCTGACGGGGCAGAGAATATGGAGTCAGGCACAGCTTCAGGGCCTATTGCTGCCTGGAGCGCTGTTTATATTGACCTCAACGAGGCACACCTGGGGAGGGCGGGCCGGCAGGGTAAGGCTGCCCAGGTCAGCTAATCCACAACCCTCAGGGAATCACATTGTTGAAAATGGACCCCGCTAAGGCAGAAGAGAAGCCAAGGGAAAAAAGGACACAATGCCATTTGCAGCACCGTAGATGAGTCTAGAAGTAATCACGTGACTTGTAGTAAGTCAGAAAGTGAAAGACACATATCATATCATATCACTTATAGGTGTTACCTAAAAATGGATACCAGGGCAGATATTTCCACGGAGAAGGGCAATCACAGATTCATTAAACAAACTTATGGTTCACCAAAGGAAAGGTGTGAGGATTGGTTTCATTACGATATCGGGGTTAACAGACATCTACAAACACAGGTGACATATATAATCACCAAAGACCTACAGAATACCAAGAGAGGACTACTCAACATTCTGTCATAACGTACATGGGAAAAGGATCCCAGGAAGAACAGACATGTGTATATGTGTAAAAGAACCACATCTTCCACACCTACAACAAGCCAAACATTGTAATCAAACTTGCTGTAAGAAAAAATAAAAAATTAAATTAAAAACACGAACAAGAAGTAGTGAGACAAACGTGAGGGGCTTTCTCCTGGCACATTCCATTCTAAACTCCAATCTAGAACACCACTTCCACTGAGGCTCTCTTGCCCTAGTAACCAGATTTGGTAAGGGTGAACTGCTGCCACCTTGTGGCCATTTCACACAACAGCAGCTTTAATCCCAACGCTAATGGTCAGTTGATATTCAAAATCATTGCAGGCCTGTAAATGACACCTGCCCTGAAAACAAATCCTGGGGTCACATATCGACCAAAATATTCAAAGGACGTCCATATTTCAAAACGACCGTTTCAAAAGGCATATTTTACGCACATTAGTGTTCGGCTTCTTTTCCTTTCTTTCCTTTTTTGTTAAAAAAACACGGGAATGGAAAAAGGCATCCCTCAGAATGGGCGAAAATCGTTGCAGACGAATCAATGGACAGAGGTTTAATCTCCAATATATATAAACAGCTCATGCTGCTTAATATTAAAAAAAAACAAACAACCCAAAAAAATGGCCAGAAGATCTAAAGAGACGTTTCTTCAAAGGAGACACAGAGATGGCCAAGACGCACATGAAAAGCTGCTCAACAGCACTAATTATCAGACAAATGAAAATCAAAACTACAATGAGTTATCACCTCACACCTGTTAGAATCGGCATCATCAGAAAATCTACAAACAACCAATTCTGGGGAGGGTGTGGACTAAAGGAGCCCTCTTCCACTATTGGTGGGAATGTAAATTGATACAGTCACTATGGAGAACAGTATGGAGTTTCCTTAAAAAAACTAGAAATAGAATTACCATCTGATCCAGCAATCCCACTTCTGGGCATATACCCAGAGAAAACCGTACATCAAAAAGGCACATTCACCACAATGTTCATTGCAGCACTATTTACAATAGCCAGGTAATGGAAGCAACCTAAATGCCCACAGACAGATGAATGGATAAAGATGTGGTACATACATATATGAAATGGAATATTACTCGGCCATAAAAAGGAATGAAACTGGGTCATTTGTAGAGACATCGATGTATCGAGAGACTGTCATACAGAATGAAGTAAGTCAGAAAGAGGAAAACAAATATTGTATATTAATGCATATATGTGGAGCCTAGAAATGGTACAGATGAACTGGTTTGCAGGGAAGAAATAGAGACACAGAGGTAGAGAACAAACGTATGGACACCAAGTGTGGGAAGCCATGGGTGGTGGTGGTGGGATGAATTGGGAGTTTGGGATTGACCTGTGTACATGTATATGCATAAAATACATAACTAATAATAACGTGCTATATAAAAAAAATAAATAAAATTAAATTTCAAAATTTTAAAAAATAAAATTTAAAATAAAACAGAAAAATGTTCTTCCCGTCACACAGATGTATTTATAGGAATGAATTATTTCCATGCTTATATCTATAAATACATAAAAGAGGAATAAAATCTAACTTGAACCATAAAAGAAAAGAAAACCTGAACCCACGAGTTATACAGAGGAAAACCCTATCAGGGCACTTGCTCCAGTGGTAAACAATTCTGAAATTGGTCAGAGGTGGGGAACCATCTCCCATACAGCCATCAACCCACCCCCCACGCAAGGAGCGTCCTCATTGCAAAGCTGGGGGACCGTGCCGAGGCATCTCTGAGTAAACGTGAGCTGAGCCCCAGGCCAGCTGCTGCTGAACTGTTCCCACCCTTTCCAGGTAAAACACCTGACTATGTACAAGGGCTTGAAAGCCTAGAGGAAGGACCGTGGAGCCACACCAGCGACAGCACGCAGGCCAAATAGGTGCCTGCAGGCCAGCCAGGGTGGTCCTGGCCCCGGGCGCTCTTCCAGAAGCTTTCCATTGCCCTGCCTGAGATACCCCTCCTGTCCCGGCCCCCACTGCTTTTTTCCTTTCTCACCTCTGTCCGGAGAGAAATTCCAGCGGAAGGTATGGGTGACACAACCTCTTCTTTACAGGCGGCAGCCTGGCAACTCCTGCAGAAAGGCCAGCAGAACCCCACTCACACCGGGCCACCCACAAAGCTGTGGCCCCTCACTCCCTCCCACCAGCACAGCCCCGAGACTGCTGACGGGGCAGAGAATATGGAGTCAGGCACAGCTTCAGGGGCTATTGCTGCCTGGAGCGCTGTTTATATTGACCTCAACGAGGCACACCTGGGGAGGGCGGGCCGGCAGGGTAAGGCTGCCCAGGTCAGCTAATCCACAACCCTCAGGGAATCACATTGTTGAAAATGGACCCCGCTAAGGCAGAAGAGAAGCCAAGGGAAAAAAGGACACAATGCCATTTGCAGCACCGTAGATGAGTCTAGAAGTAATCACGTGACTTGTAGTAAGTCAGAAAGTGAAAGACACATATCATATCATATCACTTATAGGTGTTACCTAAAAATGGATACCAGGGCAGATATTTCCACGGAAAAGGGCAATCACAGATTCATTAAACAAACTTATGGTTCACCAAAGGAAAGGTGTGAGGATTGGTTTCATTACGATATCGGGGTTAACAGACATCTACAAACACAGGTGACATATATAATCACCAAAGACCTACAGAATACCAAGAGAGGACTACTCAACATTCTGTCATAACGTACATGGGAAAAGGATTCCAGGAAGAACAGACATGTGTATATGTGTAAAAGAACCACATCTTCCACACCTACAACAAGCCAAACATTGTAATCAAACTTGCTGTAAGAAAAAATAAAAAATTAAATTAAAAACACGAACAAGAAGTAGTGAGACAAACGTGAGGGGCTTTCTCCTGGCACATTCCATTCTAAACTCCAATCTAGAACACCACTTCCACTGAGGCTCTCTTGCCCTAGTAACCAGATTTGGTAAGGGTGAACTGCTGCCACCTTGTGGCCGTTTCACACAACAGCAGCTTTAATCCCAACGCTAATGGTCAGTTGATATTCAAAATCATTGCAGGCCTGTAAATGACACCTGCCCTGAAAACAAATCCTGGGGTCACATATCGACCAAAATATTCAAAGGACGTCCATATTTCAAAACGACCGTTTCAAAAGGCATATTTTACGCACATTAGTGTTCTGCTTCTTTTCCTTTCTTTCCTTTTTTGTTAAAAAAACACAGGAATGGAAAAAGGCATCCCTCAGAATGGGCGAAAATCGTTGCAGACGAATCAATGGACAGAGGTTTAATCTCCAATATATATAAACAGCTCATGCAGCTTAATATTAAAAAAAACAAACAACCCAAAAAAATGGCCAGAAGATCTAAAGAGACGTTTCTTCAAAGGAGACACAGAGATGGCCAAGACGCACATGAAAAGCTGCTCAACAGCACTAATTATCAGAGAAATGCAAATCAAAACTACAATGAGGTTTCACCTCACACCTGTTAGAATCGGCATCATCAGAAAATCTACAAACAACCAATTCTGGGGAGGGTGTGGACAAAAGGAGCCCTCTTCCACTATTGGTGGGAATGTAAATTGATACAGTCACTATGGAGAACAGTATGGAGTTTCCTTAAAAAAACTAGAAATAGAATTACCATCTGATCCAGCAATCCCACTTCTGGGCATATACCCAGAGAAAACCGTACATCAAAAAGGCACATTCACCACAATGTTCATTGCAGCACTATTTACAATAGCCAGGTAATGGAAGCAACCTAAATGCCCACAGACAGATGAATGGATAAAGATGTGGTACATATATGAAATGGAATATTACTCCGCCATAAAAAGGAATGAAACTGGGTCATTTGTAGAGGCATCGATGGATCGAGAGACTGTCATACAGAATGAAGTAAGTCAGAAAGAGGAAAACAAATATTGTATATTAATGCATATATGTGGAGCCTAAAAATGGTACCGATGAACTGGTTTGCAGGGAAGAAATAGAGACACAGAGGTAGAGAACAAACGTATGGACACCAAGTGTGGGAAGCCATGGGGTGGTGGTGGTGGGATGAGTTGGGAGTTTGGGATTGACCTGTGTACATGTATATGCATAAAATACATAACTAATAATAACGTGCTGTATAAAAAATAAATAAAATTAAATTTCAAAATTTTAAAAAATAAAATTTAAAAATAAAACAGAAAAAAGTTCTTCCCGTCACACAGATGTATTTATAGGAATGAATTATTTCCATGCTTATATCTATAAATACATAAAAGAGGAATAAAATCTAACTTGAACCATAAAAGAAAAAAAAAAACCTGAACCCACGAGTTATACAGAGGAAAACCCTATCAGGGCACTTGCTCCAGTGGTAAACAATTCTGAAATTGGTCAGAGGTGGGGAACCATCTCCCATACAGCCATCAACCCACCCCCCACGCAAGGAGCGTCCTCATTGCAAAGCTGGGGGACCGTGCCGAGGCATCTCTGAGTAAACGTGAGCTGAGCCCCAGGCCAGCTGCTGCTGAACTGTTCCCACCCTTTCCAGGTAAAACACCTGAATATGTACAAGGGCTTGAAAGCCTAGAGGAAGGACCGTGGAGCCACACCAGCGACAGCACGCAGGCCAACTTGGTGCCTGCAGGCCAGCCAGGGTGGTCCTGGCCCCGGGCGCTCTTCCAGAAGCTTTCCATTGCCCTGCCTGAGATACCCCTCCTGTCCCGGCCCCCACTGCTTTTTTCCTTCCTCACCTCTGTCTGGAGAGAAATTCCAGCGGAAGGTATGGGTGACACAACCTCTTCTTTACAGGCGGCAGCCTGGCAACTCCTGGAGAAAGGCCAGCAGAACCACACTCACACCGGGCCACCCACAAAGCTGTGGCCCCTCCCTCCCTCCCACCAGCACAGCCCCGAGACTGCTGACGGGGCAGAGAATATGGAGTCAGGCACAGCTTCAGGGGCTATTGCTGCCTGGAGCGCTGTTTATATTGACCTCAACGAGGCACACCTGGGGAGGGCGGGCCGGCAGGGTAAGGCTGCCCAGGTCAGCTAATCCACAACCCTCAGGGAATCACATTGGTGAAAATGGACCCCGCTAAGGCAGAAGAGAAGCCAAGGGAAAAAAGGACACAATGCCATTTGCAGCACCGTAGATGAGTCTAGAAATAATCACGTGACTTGTAGTAAGTCAGAAAGTGAAAGACACATATCATATCATATCACTTATAGGTGTTACCTAAAAATGGATACCAGGGCAGATATTTCCACGGAAAAGGGCAATCACAGATTCATTAAACAAACTTATGGTTCACCAAAGGAAAGGTGTGAGGATTGGTTTCATTACGATATCGGGGTTAACAGACATCTACAAACACAGGTGACATATATAATCACCAAAGACCTACAGAATACCAAGAGAGGACTACTCAACATTCTGTCATAACGTACATGGGAAAAGGATTCCAGGAAGAACAGACATGTGTATATGTGTAAAAGAACCACATCTTCCACACCTACAACAAGCCAAACATTGTAATCAAACTTGCTGTAAGAAAAAATAAAAAATTAAATTAAAAACACGAACAAGAAGTAGTGAGACAAACGTGAGGGGCTTTCTCCTGGCACATTCCATTCTAAACTCCAATCTAGAACACCACTTCCACTGAGGCTCTCTTGCCCTAGTAACCAGATTTGGTAAGGGTGAACTGCTGCCACCTTGTGGCCGTTTCACACAACAGCAGCTTTAATCCCAACGCTAATGGTCAGTTGATATTCAAAATCATTGCAGGCCTGTAAATGACACCTGCCCTGAAAACAAATCCTGGGGTCACATATCGACCAAAATATTCAAAGGACGTCCATATTTCAAAACGACCGTTTCAAAAGGCATATTTTACGCACATTAGTGTTCTGCTTCTTTTCCTTTCTTTCCTTTTTTGTTAAAAAAACACAGGAATGGAAAAAGGCATCCCTCAGAATGGGCGAAAATCGTTGCAGACGAATCAATGGACAGAGGTTTAATCTCCAATATATATAAACAGCTCATGCAGCTTAATATTAAAAAAAACAAACAACCCAAAAAAATGGCCAGAAGATCTAAAGAGACGTTTCTTCAAAGGAGACACAGAGATGGCCAAGACGCACATGAAAAGCTGCTCAACAGCACTAATTATCAGAGAAATGCAAATCAAAACTACAATGAGGTTTCACCTCACACCTGTTAGAATCGGCATCATCAGAAAATCTACAAACAACCAATTCTGGGGAGGGTGTGGACAAAAGGAGCCCTCTTCCACTATTGGTGGGAATGTAAATTGATACAGTCACTATGGAGAACAGTATGGAGTTTCCTTAAAAAAACTAGAAATAGAATTACCATCTGATCCAGCAATCCCACTTCTGGGCATATACCCAGAGAAAACCGTACATCAAAAAGGCACATTCACCACAATGTTCATTGCAGCACTATTTACAATAGCCAGGTAATGGAAGCAACCTAAATGCCCACAGACAGATGAATGGATAAAGATGTGGTACATATATGAAATGGAATATTACTCCGCCATAAAAAGGAATGAAACTGGGTCATTTGTAGAGGCATCGATGGATCGAGAGACTGTCATACAGAATGAAGTAAGTCAGAAAGAGGAAAACAAATATTGTATATTAATGCATATATGTGGAGCCTAAAAATGGTACCGATGAACTGGTTTGCAGGGAAGAAATAGAGACACAGAGGTAGAGAACAAACGTATGGACACCAAGTGTGGGAAGCCATGGGGTGGTGGTGGTGGGATGAGTTGGGAGTTTGGGATTGACCTGTGTACATGTATATGCATAAAATACATAACTAATAATAACGTGCTGTATAAAAAATAAATAAAATTAAATTTCAAAATTTTAAAAAATAAAATTTAAAAATAAAACAGAAAAAAGTTCTTCCCGTCACACAGATGTATTTATAGGAATGAATTATTTCCATGCTTATATCTATAAATACATAAAAGAGGAATAAAATCTAACTTGAACCATAAAAGAAAAGAAAACCTGAACCCACGAGTTATACAGAGGAAAACCCTATCAGGGCACTTGCTCCAGTGGTAAACAATTCTGAATTTGGTCAGAGGTGGGGAACCATCTCCCATACAGCCATCAACCCACCCCCCACGCAAGGAGCGTCCTCATTGCAAAGCTGGGGGACCGTGCCGAGGCATCTCTGAGTAAACGTGAGCTGAGCCCCAGGCCAGCTGCTGCTGAACTGTTCCCACCCTTTCCAGGTAAAACACCTGAATATGTACAAGGGCTTGAAAGCCTAGAGGAAGGACCGTGGAGCCACACCAGCGACAGCACGAAGGCCAACTTGGTGCCTGCAGGCCAGCCAGGGTGGTCCTGGCCCCGGGCGCTCTTCCAGAAGCTTTCCATTGCCCTGCCTGAGATACCCCTCCTGTCCCGGCCCCCACTGCTTTTTTCCTTCCTCACCTCTGTCCGGAGAGAAATTCCAGCGGAAGGTATGGGTGACACAACCTCTTCTTTACAGGCGGCAGCCTGGCAACTCCTGCAGAAAGGCCAGCAGAACCCCACTCACACCGGGCCACCCACAAAGCTGTGGCCCCTCCCTCCCTCCCACCAGCACAGCCCCGAGACTGCTGACGGGGCAGAGAATATGGAGTCAGGCACAGCTTCAGGGGCTATTGCTGCCTGGAGCGCTGTTTATATTGACCTCAACGAGGCACACCTGGGGAGGGCGGGCCGGCAGGGTAAGGCTGCCCAGGTCAGCTAATCCACAACCCTCAGGGAATCACATTGTTGAAAATGGACCCCGCTAAGGCAGAAGAGAAGCCAAGGGAAAAAAGGACACAATGCCATTTGCAGCACCTTAGATGAGTCTAGAAGTAATCACGTGACTTGTAGTAAGTCAGAAAGTGAAAGACACATATCATATCATATCACTTATAGGTGTTACCTAAAAATGGATACCAGGGCAGATATTTCCACGGAGAAGGGCAATCACAGATTCATTAAACACACTTATGGTTCACCAAAGGAAAGGTGTGAGGATTGGTTTCATTACGATATCGGGGTTAACAGACATCTACAAACACAGGTGACATATATAATCACCAAAGACCTACAGAATACCAAGAGGGGACTACTCAACATTCTGCCATAACGTACATGGGAAAAGGATCCCAGGAAGAACAGACATGTGTATATGTGTAAAAGAACCACATCTTCCACACCTACAACAAGCCAAACATTGTAATCAAACTTGCTGTAAGAAAAAATAAAAAATTAAATTAAAAACATGAACAAGAAGTAGTGAGACAAACGTGAGGGGCTTTCTCCTGGCACATTCCATTCTAAACTCCAATCTAGAACACCACTTCCACTGAGGCTCTCTTGCCCTAGTAACCAGAATTGGTAAGGGTGAACTGCTGCCACCTTGTGGCCGTTTCACACAACAGCAGCTTTAATCCCAACGCTAATGGTCAGTTGATATTCAAAATCATTGCAGGCCTGTAAATGACACCTGCCCTGAAAACAAATCCTGGGGTCACATATCGACCAAAAAATTCAAAGGACGTCCATATTTCAAAACGACCGTTTCAAAAGGCATATTTTACGCACATTAGTGTTCTGCTTCTTTTCCTTTCTTTCATTTTTTGTTAAAAAAACACGGGAATGGAAAAAGGCATCCCTCAGAATGGGCGAAAATCGTTGCAGACGAATCAATGGACAGAGGTTTAATCTCCAATATATATAAACAGCTCATGCAGCTTAATATTAAAAAAACAAACAACGCAAAAAAAATGGGCAGAAGATCTAAAGAGACGTTTCTTCAAAGGAGACACAGAGATGGCCAAGACGCACATGAAAATCTGCTCAACAGCACTAATTATCAGAGAAATGCAAATCAAAACTACAATGAGGTTTCACCTCACACCTGTTAGAATCGGCATCATCAGAAAATCTACAAACAACCAATTCTGGGGAGGGTGTGGACAAAAGGAGCCCTCTTCCACTATTGGTGGGAATGTAAATTGATACACTCACTATGGAGAACAGTATGGAGTTTCCTTAAAAAAACTAGAAATAGAATTACCATCTGATCCAGCAATCCCACTTCTGGGCATATACCCAGAGAAAACCGTACATCAAAAAGGCACATTCACCACAATGTTCATTGCAGCACTATTTACAATAGCCAGGTAATGGAAGCAACCTAAATGCCCACAGACAGATGAATGGATAAAGATGTGGTACATATATGAAATGGAATATTACTCCGCCATAAAAAGGAATGAAACTGGGTCATTTGTAGAGGCATCGATGGATCGAGAGACTGTCATACAGAATGAAGTAAGTCAGAAAGAGGAAAACAAATATTGTATATTAATGCGTATATGTGGAGCCTAAAAATGGTACCGATGAACTGGTTTGCAGGGAAGAAATAGAGACACAGAGGTAGAGAACAAACGTATGGACACCAAGTGTGGGAAGCCATGGGGTGGTGGTGGTGGGATGAGTTGGGAGTTTGGGATTGACCTGTGTACATGTATATGCATAAAATACATAACTAATAATAACGTGCTGTATAAAAAATAAATAAAATTAAATTTCAAAATTTTAAAAAATAAAATTTAAAAATAAAACAGAAAAAAGTTCTTCCCGTCACACAGATGTATTTATAGGAATGAATTATTTCCATGCTTATATCTATAAATACATAAAAGAGGAATAAAATCTAACTTGAACCATAAAAGAAAAAAAAAACCTGAACCCACGAGTTATACAGAGGAAAACCCTATCAGGGCACTTGCTCCAGTGGTAAACAATTCTGAAATTGGTCAGAGGTGGGGAACCATCTCCCATACAGCCATCAACCCACCCCCCACGCAAGGAGCGTCCTCATTGCAAAGCTGGGGGACCGTGCCGAGGCATCTCTGAGTAAACGTGAGCTGAGCCCCAGGCCAGCTGCTGCTGAACTGTTCCCACCCTTTCCAGGTAAAACACCTGAATATGTACAAGGGCTTGAAAGCCTAGAGGAAGGACCGTGGAGCCACACCAGCGACAGCACGCAGGGCAACTTGGTGCCTGCAGGCCAGCCAGGGTGGTCCTGGCCCCGGGCGCTCTTCCAGAAGCTTTCCATTGCCCTGCCTGAGATACCCCTCCTGTCCCGGCCCCCACTGCTTTTTTCCTTCCTCACCTCTGTCTGGAGAGAAATTCCAGCGGAAGGTATGGGTGACACAACCTCTTCTTTACAGGCGGAAGCCTGGCAACTCCTGGAGAAAGGCCAGCAGAACCACACTCACACCGGGCCACCCACAAAGCTGTGGCCCCTCCCTCCCTCCCACCAGCACAGCCCCGAGACTGCTGACGGGGCAGAGAATATGGAGTCAGGCACAGCTTCAGGGGCTATTGCTGCCTGGAGCGCTGTTTATATTGACCTCAACGAGGCACACCTGGGGAGGGCGGGCCGGCAGGGTAAGGCTGCCCAGGTCAGCTAATCCACAACCCTCAGGGAATCACATTGGTGAAAATGGACCCCGCTAAGGCAGAAGAGAAGCCAAGGGAAAAAAGGACACAATGCCATTTGCAGCACCGTAGATGAGTCTAGAAATAATCACGTGACTTGTAGTAAGTCAGAAAGTGAAAGACACATATCATATCATATCACTTATAGGTGTTACCTAAAAATGGATACCAGGGCAGATATTTCCACGGAAAAGGGCAATCACAGATTCATTAAACAAACTTATGGTTCACCAAAGGAAAGGTGTGAGGATTGGTTTCATTACGATATCGGGGTTAACAGACATCTACAAACACAGGTGACATATATAATCACCAAAGACCTACAGAATACCAAGAGAGGACTACTCAACATTCTGTCATAACGTACATGGGAAAAGGATTCCAGGAAGAACAGACATGTGTATATGTGTAAAAGAACCACACCTTCCACACCTACAACAAGCCAAACATTGTAATCAAACTTGCTGTAAGAAAAAATAAAAAATTAAATTAAAAACACGAACAAGAAGTAGTGAGACAAACGTGAGGGGCTTTCTCCTGGCACATTCCATTCTAAACTCCAATCTAGAACACCACTTCCACTGAGGCTCTCTTGCCCTAGTAACCAGATTTGGTAAGGGTGAACTGCTGCCACCTTGTGGCCGTTTCACACAACAGCAGCTTTAATCCCAACGCTAATGGTCAGTTGATATTCAAAATCATTGCAGGCCTGTAAATGACACCTGCCCTGAAAACAAATCCTGGGGTCACATATCGACCAAAATATTCAAAGGACGTCCATATTTCAAAACGACCGTTTCAAAAGGCATATTTTACGCACATTAGTGTTCTGCTTCTTTTCCTTTCTTTCCTTTTTTGTTAAAAAAACACAGGAATGGAAAAAGGCATCCCTCAGAATGGGCGAAAATCGTTGCAGACGAATCAATGGACAGAGGTTTAATCTCCAATATATATAAACAGCTCATGCAGCTTAATATTAAAAAAAACAAACAACCCAAAAAAATGGCCAGAAGATCTAAAGAGACGTTTCTTCAAAGGAGACACAGAGATGGCCAAGACGCACATGAAAAGCTGCTCAACAGCACTAATTATCAGAGAAATGCAAATCAAAACTACAATGAGGTTTCACCTCACACCTGTTAGAATCGGCATCATCAGAAAATCTACAAACAACCAATTCTGGGGAGGGTGTGGACAAAAGGAGCCCTCTTCCACTATTGGTGGGAATGTAAATTGATACAGTCACTATGGAGAACAGTATGGAGTTTCCTTAAAAAAACTAGAAATAGAATTACCATCTGATCCAGCAATCCCACTTCTGGGCATATACCCAGAGAAAACCGTACATCAAAAAGGCACATTCACCACAATGTTCATTGCAGCACTATTTACAATAGCCAGGTAATGGAAGCAACCTAAATGCCCACAGACAGATGAATGGATAAAGATGTGGTACATATATGAAATGGAATATTACTCCGCCATAAAAAGGAATGAAACTGGGTCATTTGTAGAGGCATCGATGGATCGAGAGACTGTCATACAGAATGAAGTAAGTCAGAAAGAGGAAAACAAATATTGTATATTAATGCATATATGTGGAGCCTAAAAATGGTACCGATGAACTGGTTTGCAGGGAAGAAATAGAGACACAGAGGTAGAGAACAAACGTATGGACACCAAGTGTGGGAAGCCATGGGGTGGTGGTGGTGGGATGAGTTGGGAGTTTGGGATTGACCTGTGTACATGTATATGCATAAAATACATAACTAATAATAACGTGCTGTATAAAAAATAAATAAAATTAAATTTCAAAATTTTAAAAAATAAAATTTAAAAATAAAACAGAAAAAAGTTCTTCCCGTCACACAGATGTATTTATAGGAATGAATTATTTCCATGCTTATATCTATAAATACATAAAAGAGGAATAAAATCTAACTTGAACCATAAAAGAAAAAAAAAACCTGAACCCACGAGTTATACAGAGGAAAACCCTATCAGGGCACTTGCTCCAGTGGTAAACAATTCTGAAATTGGTCAGAGGTGGGGAACCATCTCCCATACAGCCATCAACCCACCCCCCACGCAAGGAGCGTCCTCATTGCAAAGCTGGGGGACCGTGCCGAGGCATCTCTGAGTAAACGTGAGCTGAGCCCCAGGCCAGCTGCTGCTGAACTGTTCCCACCCTTTCCAGGTAAAACACCTGAATATGTACAAGGGCTTGAAAGCCTAGAGGAAGGACCGTGGAGCCACACCAGCGACAGCACGCAGGCCAACTTGGTGCCTGCAGGCCAGCCAGGGTGGTCCTGGCCCCGGGCGCTCTTCCAGAAGCTTTCCATTGCCCTGCCTGAGATACCCCTCCTGTCCCGGCCCCCACTGCTTTTTTCCTTCCTCACCTCTGTCCGGAGAGAAATTCCAGCGGAAGGTATGGGTGACACAACCTCTTCTTTACAGGCGGCAGCCTGGCAACTCCTGCAGAAAGGCCAGCAGAACCCCACTCACACCGGGCCACCCACAAAGCTGTGGCCCCTCCCTCCCTCCCACCAGCACAGCCCCGAGACTGCTGACGGGGCAGAGAATATGGAGTCAGGCACAGCTTCAGGGGCTATTGCTGCCTGGAGCGCTGTTTATATTGACCTCAACGAGGCACACCTGGGGAGGGCGGGCCGGCAGGGTAAGGCTGCCCAGGTCAGCTAATCCACAACCCTCAGGGAATCACATTGTTGAAAATGGACCCCGCTAAGGCAGAAGAGAAGCCAAGGGAAAAAAGGACACAATGCCATTTGCAGCACCTTAGATGAGTCTAGAAGTAATCACGTGACTTGTAGTAAGTCAGAAAGTGAAAGACACATATCATATCATATCACTTATAGGTGTTACCTAAAAATGGATACCAGGGCAGATATTTCCACGGATAAGGGCAATCACAGATTCATTAAACACACTTATGGTTCACCAAAGGAAAGGTGTGAGGATTGGTTTCATTACGATATCGGGGTTAACAGACATCTACAAACACAGGTGACATATATAATCACCAAAGACCTACAGAATACCAAGAGAGGACTACTCAACATTCTGCCATAACGTACATGGGAAAAGGATCCCAGGAAGAACAGACATGTGTATATGTGTAAAAGAACCACATCTTCCACACCTACAACAAGCCAAACATTGTAATCAAACTTGCTGTAAGAAAAAATAAAAAATTAAATTAAAAACATGAACAAGAAGTAGTGAGACAAACGTGAGGGGCTTTCTCCTGGCACATTCCATTCTAAACTCCAATCTAGAACACCACTTCCACTGAGGCTCTCTTGCCCTAGTAACCAGATTTGGTAAGGGTGAACTGCTGCCACCTTGTGGCCGTTTCACACAACAGCAGCTTTAATCCCAACGCTAATGGTCAGTTGATATTCAAAATCATTGCAGGCCTGTAAATGACACCTGCCCTGAAAACAAATCCTGGGGTCACATATCGACCAAAAAATTCAAAGGACGTCCATATTTCAAAACGACCGTTTCAAAAGGCATATTTTACGCACATTAGTGTTCTGCTTCTTTTCCTTTCTTTCATTTTTTGTTAAAAAAACACGGGAATGGAAAAAGGCATCCCTCAGAATGGGCGAAAATCGTTGCAGACGAATCAATGGACAGAGGTTTAATCTCCAATATATATAAACAGCTCATGCAGCTTAATATTAAAAAAACAAACAACGCAAAAAAAATGGGCAGAAGATCTAAAGAGACGTTTCTTCAAAGGAGACACAGAGATGGCCAAGACGCACATGAAAATCTGCTCAACAGCACTAATTATCAGAGAAATGCAAATCAAAACTACAATGAGGTTTCACCTCACACCTGTTAGAATCGGCATCATCAGAAAATCTACAAACAACCAATTCTGGGGAGGGTGTGGACAAAAGGAGCCCTCTTCCACTATTGGTGGGAATGTAAATTGATACACTCACTATGGAGAACAGTATGGAGTTTCCTTAAAAAAACTAGAAATAGAATTACCATCTGATCCAGCAATCCCACTTCTGGGCATATACCCAGAGAAAACCGTACATCAAAAAGGCACATTCACCACAATGTTCATTGCAGCACTATTTACAATAGCCAGGTAATGGAAGCAACCTAAATGCCCACAGACAGATGAATGGATAAAGATGTGGTACATATATGAAATGGAATATTACTCCGCCATAAAAAGGAATGAAACTGGGTCATTTGTAGAGGCATCGATGGATCGAGAGACTGTCATACAGAATGAAGTAAGTCAGAAAGAGGAAAACAAATATTGTATATTAATGCGTATATGTGGAGCCTAAAAATGGTACCGATGAACTGGTTTGCAGGGAAGAAATAGAGACACAGAGGTAGAGAACAAACGTATGGACACCAAGTGTGGGAAGCCATGGGGTGGTGGTGGTGGGATGAGTTGGGAGTTTGGGATTGACCTGTGTACATGTATATGCATAAAATACATAACTAATAATAACGTGCTGTATAAAAAATAAATAAAATTAAATTTCAAAATTTTAAAAAATAAAATTTAAAAATAAAACAGAAAAAAGTTCTTCCCGTCACACAGATGTATTTATAGGAATGAATTATTTCCATGCTTATATCTATAAATACATAAAAGAGGAATAAAATCTAACTTGAACCATAAAAGAAAAAAAAAACCTGAACCCACGAGTTATACAGAGGAAAACCCTATCAGGGCACTTGCTCCAGTGGTAAACAATTCTGAAATTGGTCAGAGGTGGGGAACCATCTCCCATACAGCCATCAACCCACCCCCCACGCAAGGAGCGTCCTCATTGCAAAGCTGGGGGACCGTGCCGAGGCATCTCTGAGTAAACGTGAGCTGAGCCCCAGGCCAGCTGCTGCTGAACTGTTCCCACCCTTTCCAGGTAAAACACCTGAATATGTACAAGGGCTTGAAAGCCTAGAGGAAGGACCGTGGAGCCACACCAGCGACAGCACGCAGGGCAACTTGGTGCCTGCAGGCCAGCCAGGGTGGTCCTGGCCCCGGGCGCTCTTCCAGAAGCTTTCCATTGCCCTGCCTGAGATACCCCTCCTGTCCCGGCCCCCACTGCTTTTTTCCTTCCTCACCTCTGTCCGGAGAGAAATTCCAGCGGAAGGTATGGGTGACACAACCTCTTCTTTACAGGCGGCAGCCTGGCAACTCCTGCAGAAAGGCCAGCAGAACCCCACTCACACCGGGCCACCCACAAAGCTGTGGCCCCTCCCTCCCTCCCACCAGCACAGCCCCGAGACTGCTGACGGGGCAGAGAATATGGAGTCAGGCACAGCTTCAGGGGCTATTGCTGCCTGGAGCGCTGTTTATATTGACCTCAACGAGGCACACCTGGGGAGGGCGGGCCGGCAGGGTAAGGCTGCCCAGGTCAGCTAATCCACAACCCTCAGGGAATCACATTGGTGAAAATGGACCCCGCTAAGGCAGAAGAGAAGCCAAGGGAAAAAAGGACACAATGCCATTTGCAGCACCGTAGATGAGTCTAGAAGTAATCACGTGACTTGTAGTAAGTCAGAAAGTGAAAGACACATATCATATCATATCACTTATAGGTGTTACCTAAAAATGGATACCAGTGCAGATATTTCCACGGAGAAGGGCAATCACAGATTCATTAAACACACTTATGGTTCACCAAAGGAAAGGTGTGAGGATTGGTTTCATTACGATATCGGGGTTAACAGACATCTACAAACACAGGTGACATATATAATCACCAAAGACCTACAGAATACCAAGAGAGGACTACTCAACATTCTGCCATAACGTACATGGGAAAAGGATCCCAGGAAGAACAGACATGTGTATATGTGTAAAAGAACCACATCTTCCACACCTACAACAAGCCAAACATTGTAATCAAACTTGCTGTAAGAAAAAATAAAAAATTAAATTAAAAACACGAACAAGAAGTAGTGAGACAAACGTGAGGGGCTTTCTCCTGGCACATTCCATTCTAAACTCCAATCTAGAACACCACTTCCACTGAGGCTCTCTTGCCCTAGTAACCAGATTTGGTAAGGGTGAACTGCTGCCACCTTGTGGCCGTTTCACACAACAGCAGCTTTAATCCCAACGCTAATGGTCAGTTGATATTCAAAACCATTGCAGGCCTGTAAATGACACCTGCCCTGAAAACAAATCCTGGGGTCACATATCGACCAAAAAATTCAAAGGACGTCCATATTTCAAAACGACCGTTTCAAAAGGCATATTTTACGCACATTAGTGTTCTGCTTCTTTTCCTTTCTTTCCTTTTTTGTTAAAAAACACGGGAATGGAAAAAGGCATCCCTCAGAATGGGCGAAAATCGTTGCAGACGAATCAATGGACAGAGGTTTAATCTCCAATATATATAAACAGCTCATGCAGCTTAATATTAAAAAAACAAACAACGCAAAAAAAATGGGCAGAAGATCTAAAGAGACGTTTCTTCAAAGGAGACACAGAGATGGCCAAGACGCACATGAAAATCTGCTCAACAGCACTAATTATCAGAGAAATGCAAATCAAAACTACAATGAGGTTTCACCTCACACCTGTTAGAATCGGCATCATCAGAAAATCTACAAACAACCAATTCTGGGGAGGGTGTGGACAAAAGGAGCCCTCTTCCACTATTGGTGGGAATGTAAATTGATACAGTCACTATGGAGAACAGTATGGAGTTTCCTTAAAAAAACTAGAAATAGAATTACCATCTGATCCAGCAATCCCACTTCTAGGCATATACCCAGAGAAAACCGTACATCAAAAAGGCACATTCACCACAATGTTCATTGCAGCACTATTTACAATAGCCAGGTAATGGAAGCAACCTAAATGCCCACAGACAGATGAATGGATAAAGATGTGGTACATATATGAAATGGAATATTACTCGGCCATAAAAAGGAATGAAACTGGGTCATTTGTAGAGGCATCGATGGATCGAGAGACTGTCATACAGAATGAAGTAAGTCAGAAAGAGGAAAACAAATATTGTATATTAATGCATATATGTGGAGCCTAAAAATGGTACCGATGAACTGGTTTGCAGGGAAGAAATAGAGACACAGAGGTAGAGAACAAACGTATGGACACCAAGTGTGGGAAGCCATGGGGTGGTGGTGGTGGGATGAGTTGGGAGTTTGGGATTGACCTGTGTACATGTATATGCATAAAATACATAACTAATAATAACGTGCTGTATAAAAAATAAATAAAATTAAATTTCAAAATTTTAAAAAATAAAATTTAAAAATAGAACAGAAAAGAGTTCTTCCCGTCACACAGATGTATTTATAGGAATGAATTATTTCCATGCTTATATCTATAAATACATAAAAGAGGAATAAAATCTAACTTGAACCATAAAAGAAAAAAAAACCTGAACCCACGAGTTATACAGAGGAAAACCCTATCAGGGCACTTGCTCCAGTGGTAAACAATTCTGAAATTGGTCAGAGGTGGGGAACCATCTCCCATACAGCCATCAAACCACCCCCCACGCAAGGAGCGTCCTCATTGCAAAGCTGGGGGACCATGCCGAGGCATCTCTGAGTAAACGTGAGCTGAGCCCCAGGCCAGCTGCTGCTGAACTGTTCCCACCCTTTCCAGGTAAAACACCTGAATATGTACAAGGGCTTGAAAGCCTAGAGGAAGGACCGTGGAGCCACACCAGCGACAGCACGCAGGCCAACTTGGTGCCTGCAGGCCAGCCAGGGTGGTCCTGGCCCCGGGCGCTCTTCCAGAAGCTTTCCATTGCCCTGCCTGAGATACCCCTCCTGTCCCGGCCCCCACTGCTTTTTTTCCTTCCTCACCTCTGTCCGGAGAGAAATTCCAGCGGAAGGTATGGGTGACACATCCTCTTCTTTACAGGCGGCAGCCTGGCAACTCCTGCAGAAAGGCCAGCAGAACCCCACTCACACCGGGCCACCCACAAAGCTGTGGCCCCTCCCTCCCTCCCACCAGCACAGCCCCGAGACTGCTGACGGGGCAGAGAATATGGAGTCAGGCACAGCTTCAGGGGCTATTGCTGCCTGGATCGCTGTTTATATTGACCTCAACGAGGCACACCTGGGGAGGGCGGGCCGGCAGGGTAAGGCTGCCCAGGTCAGCTAATCCACAACCCTCAGGGAATCACATTGGTGAAAATGGACCCCGCTAAGGCAGAAGAGAAGCCAAGGGAAAAAAGGACACAATGCCATTTGCAGCACCGTAGATGAGTCTAGAAGTAATCACGTGACTTGTAGTAAGTCAGAAAGTGAAAGACACATATCATATCATATCACTTATTGGTGTTACCTAAAAATGGATACCAAGGCAGATATTTCCACGGAGAAGGGCAATCACAGATTCATTAAACAAACTTATGGTTCACCAAAGGAAAGGTGTGAGGATTGGTTTCATTACGATATCGGGGTTAACAGACATCTACAAACACAGGTGACATATATAATCACCAAAGACCTACAGAATACCAAGAGAGGACTACTCAACATTCTGTCATAACGTACATGGGAAAAGGATCCCGGGAAGAACAGACATGTGTATATGTGTAAAAGAACCACATCTTCCACACCTACAACAAGCCAAACATTGTAATCAAACTTGCTGTAAGAAAAAATAAAAAATTAAATTAAAAACACGAACAAGAAGTAGTGAGACAAACGTGAGGGGCTTTCTCCTGGCACATTCCATTCTAAACTCCAATCTAGAACACCACTTCCACTGAGGCTCTCTTGCCCTAGTAACCAGATTTGGTAAGGGTGAACTGCTGCCACCTTGTGGCCGTTTCACACAACAGCAGCTTTAATCCCAACGCTAATGGTCAGTTGATATTCAAAATCATTGCAGGCCTGTAAATGACACCTGCCCTGAAAACAAATCCTGGGGTCACATATCGACCAAAATATTCAAAGGACGTCCATATTTCAAAACGACCGTTTCAAAAGGCATATTTTACGCACATTAGTGTTCTGCTTCTTTTCCTTTCTTTCCTTTTTTGTTAAAAAAACACAGGAATGGAAAAAGGCATCCCTCAGAATGGGCGAAAATCGTTGCAGACGAATCAATGGACAGAGGTTTAATCTCCAATATATATAAACAGCTCATGCAGCTTAATATTAAAAAAAACAAACAACCCAAAAAAATGGCCAGAAGATCTAAAGAGACGTTTCTTCAAAGGAGACACAGAGATGGCCAAGACGCACATGAAAAGCTGCTCAACAGCACTAATTATCAGAGAAATGCAAATCAAAACTACAATGAGGTTTCACCTCACACCTGTTAGAATCGGCATCATCAGAAAATCTACAAACAACCAATTCTGGGGAGGGTGTGGACAAAAGGAGCCCTCTTCCACTATTGGTGGGAATGTAAATTGATACAGTCACTATGGAGAACAGTATGGAGTTTCCTTAAAAAAACTAGAAATAGAATTACCATCTGATCCAGCAATCCCACTTCTGGGCATATACCCAGAGAAAACCGTACATCAAAAAGGCACATTCACCACAATGTTCATTGCAGCACTATTTACAATAGCCAGGTAATGGAAGCAACCTAAATGCCCACAGACAGATGAATGGATAAAGATGTGGTACATATATGAAATGGAATATTACTCCGCCATAAAAAGGAATGAAACTGGGTCATTTGTAGAGGCATCGATGGATCGAGAGACTGTCATACAGAATGAAGTAAGTCAGAAAGAGGAAAACAAATATTGTATATTAATGCATATATGTGGAGCCTAAAAATGGTACCGATGAACTGGTTTGCAGGGAAGAAATAGAGACACAGAGGTAGAGAACAAACGTATGGACACCAAGTGTGGGAAGCCATGGGGTGGTGGTGGTGGGATGAGTTGGGAGTTTGGGATTGACCTGTGTACATGTATATGCATAAAATACATAACTAATAATAACGTGCTATATAAAAAAAAATAAATAAAATTAAATTTCAAAATTTTAAAAAATAAAATTTAAAAATAAAACAGAAAAAAGTTCTTCCCGTCACACAGATGTATTTATAGGAATGAATTATTTCCATGCTTATATCTATAAATACATAAAAGAGGAATAAAATCTAACTTGAACCATAAAAGAAAAAAAAAACCTGAACCCACGAGTTATACAGAGGAAAACCCTATCAGGGCACTTGCTCCAGTGGTAAACAATTCTGAAATTGGTCAGAGGTGGGGAACCATCTCCCATACAGCCATCAACCCACCCCCCACGCAAGGAGCGTCCTCATTGCAAAGCTGGGGGACCGTGCCGAGGCATCTCTGAGTAAACGTGAGCTGAGCCCCAGGCCAGCTGCTGCTGAACTGTTCCCACCCTTTCCAGGTAAAACACCTGAATATGTACAAGGGCTTGAAAGCCTAGAGGAAGGACCGTGGAGCCACACCAGCGACAGCACGCAGGCCAACTTGGTGCCTGCAGGCCAGCCAGGGTGGTCCTGGCCCCGGGCGCTCTTCCAGAAGCTTTCCATTGCCCTGCCTGAGATACCCCTCCTGTCCCGGCCCCCACTGCTTTTTTCCTTCCTCACCTCTGTCCGGAGAGAAATTCCAGCGGAAGGTATGGGTGACACAACCTCTTCTTTACAGGCGGCAGCCTGGCAACTCCTGCAGAAAGGCCAGCAGAACCCCACTCACACCGGGCCACCCACAAAGCTGTGGCCCCTCCCTCCCTCCCACCAGCACAGCCCCGAGACTGCTGACGGGGCAGAGAATATGGAGTCAGGCACAGCTTCAGGGGCTATTGCTGCCTGGAGCGCTGTTTATATTGACCTCAACGAGGCACACCTGGGGAGGGCGGGCCGGCAGGGTAAGGCTGCCCAGGTCAGCTAATCCACAACCCTCAGGGAATCACATTGTTGAAAATGGACCCCGCTAAGGCAGAAGAGAAGCCAAGGGAAAAAAGGACACAATGCCATTTGCAGCACCTTAGATGAGTCTAGAAGTAATCACGTGACTTGTAGTAAGTCAGAAAGTGAAAGACACATATCATATCATATCACTTATAGGTGTTACCTAAAAATGGATACCAGGGCAGATATTTCCACGGAGAAGGGCAATCACAGATTCATTAAACACACTTATGGTTCACCAAAGGAAAGGTGTGAGGATTGGTTTCATTACGATATCGGGGTTAACAGACATCTACAAACACAGGTGACATATATAATCACCAAAGACCTACAGAATACCAAGAGAGGACTACTCAACATTCTGCCATAACGTACATGGGAAAAGGATCCCAGGAAGAACAGACATGTGTATATGTGTAAAAGAACCACATCTTCCACACCTACAACAAGCCAAACATTGTAATCAAACTTGCTGTAAGAAAAAATAAAAAATTAAATTAAAAACATGAACAAGAAGTAGTGAGACAAACGTGAGGGGCTTTCTCCTGGCACATTCCATTCTAAACTCCAATCTAGAACACCACTTCCACTGAGGCTCTCTTGCCCTAGTAACCAGATTTGGTAAGGGTGAACTGCTGCCACCTTGTGGCCGTTTCACACAACAGCAGCTTTAATCCCAACGCTAATGGTCAGTTGATATTCAAAATCATTGCAGGCCTGTAAATGACACCTGCCCTGAAAACAAATCCTGGGGTCACATATCGACCAAAAAATTCAAAGGACGTCCATATTTCAAAACGACCGTTTCAAAAGGCATATTTTACGCACATTAGTGTTCTGCTTCTTTTCCTTTCTTTCATTTTTTGTTAAAAAAACACGGGAATGGAAAAAGGCATCCCTCAGAATGGGCGAAAATCGTTGCAGACGAATCAATGGACAGAGGTTTAATCTCCAATATATATAAACAGCTCATGCAGCTTAATATTAAAAAAACAAACAACGCAAAAAAAATGGGCAGAAGATCTAAAGAGACGTTTCTTCAAAGGAGACACAGAGATGGCCAAGACGCACATGAAAATCTGCTCAACAGCACTAATTATCAGAGAAATGCAAATCAAAACTACAATGAGGTTTCACCTCACACCTGTTAGAATCGGCATCATCAGAAAATCTACAAACAACCAATTCTGGGGAGGGTGTGGACAAAAGGAGCCCTCTTCCACTATTGGTGGGAATGTAAATTGATACACTCACTATGGAGAACAGTATGGAGTTTCCTTAAAAAAACTAGAAATAGAATTACCATCTGATCCAGCAATCCCACTTCTGGGCATATACCCAGAGTAAACCGTACATCAAAAAGGCACATTCACCACAATGTTCATTGCAGCACTATTTACAATAGCCAGGTAATGGAAGCAACCTAAATGCCCACAGACAGATGAATGGATAAAGATGTGGTACATATATGAAATGGAATATTACTCCGCCATAAAAAGGAATGAAACTGGGTCATTTGTAGAGGCATCGATGGATCGAGAGACTGTCATACAGAATGAAGTAAGTCAGAAAGAGGAAAACAAATATTGTATATTAATGCATATATGTGGAGCCTAAAAATGGTACCGATGAACTGGTTTGCAGGGAAGAAATAGAGACACAGAGGTAGAGAACAAACGTATGGACACCAAGTGTGGGAAGCCATGGGGTGGTGGTGGTGGGATGAGTTGGGAGTTTGGGATTGACCTGTGTACATGTATATGCATAAAATACATAACTAATAATAACGTGCTATATAAAAAAAAATAAATAAAATTAAATTTCAAAATTTTAAAAAATAAAATTTAAAAATAAAACAGAAAAAAGTTCTTCCCGTCACACAGATGTATTTATAGGAATGAATTATTTCCATGCTTATATCTATAAATACATAAAAGAGGAATAAAATCTAACTTGAACCATAAAAGAAAAAAAAAACCTGAACCCACGAGTTATACAGAGGAAAACCCTATCAGGGCACTTGCTCCAGTGGTAAACAATTCTGAAATTGGTCAGAGGTGGGGAACCATCTCCCATACAGCCATCAACCCACCCCCCACGCAAGGAGCGTCCTCATTGCAAAGCTGGGGGACCGTGCCGAGGCATCTCTGAGTAAACGTGAGCTGAGCCCCAGGCCAGCTGCTGCTGAACTGTTCCCACCCTTTCCAGGTAAAACACCTGAATATGTACAAGGGCTTGAAAGCCTAGAGGAAGGACCGTGGAGCCACACCAGCGACAGCACGCAGGCCAACTTGGTGCCTGCAGGCCAGCCAGGGTGGTCCTGGCCCCGGGCGCTCTTCCAGAAGCTTTCCATTGCCCTGCCTGAGATACCCCTCCTGTCCCGGCCCCCACTGCTTTTTTCCTTCCTCACCTCTGTCCGGAGAGAAATTCCAGCGGAAGGTATGGGTGACACAACCTCTTCTTTACAGGCGGCAGCCTGGCAACTCCTGCAGAAAGGCCAGCAGAACCCCACTCACACCGGGCCACCCACAAAGCTGTGGCCCCTCCCTCCCTCCCACCAGCACAGCCCCGAGACTGCTGACGGGGCAGAGAATATGGAGTCAGGCACAGCTTCAGGGGCTATTGCTGCCTGGAGCGCTGTTTATATTGACCTCAACGAGGCACACCTGGGGAGGGCGGGCCGGCAGGGTAAGGCTGCCCAGGTCAGCTAATCCACAACCCTCAGGGAATCACATTGTTGAAAATGGACCCCGCTAAGGCAGAAGAGAAGCCAAGGGAAAAAAGGACACAATGCCATTTGCAGCACCTTAGATGAGTCTAGAAGTAATCACGTGACTTGTAGTAAGTCAGAAAGTGAAAGACACATATCATATCATATCACTTATAGGTGTTACCTAAAAATGGATACCAGGGCAGATATTTCCACGGAGAAGGGCAATCACAGATTCATTAAACACACTTATGGTTCACCAAAGGAAAGGTGTGAGGATTGGTTTCATTACGATATCGGGGTTAACAGACATCTACAAACACAGGTGACATATATAATCACCAAAGACCTACAGAATACCAAGAGAGGACTACTCAACATTCTGCCATAACGTACATGGGAAAAGGATCCCAGGAAGAACAGACATGTGTATATGTGTAAAAGAACCACATCTTCCACACCTACAACAAGCCAAACATTGTAATCAAACTTGCTGTAAGAAAAAATAAAAAATTAAATTAAAAACATGAACAAGAAGTAGTGAGACAAACGTGAGGGGCTTTCTCCTGGCACATTCCATTCTAAACTCCAATCTAGAACACCACTTCCACTGAGGCTCTCTTGCCCTAGTAACCAGATTTGGTAAGGGTGAACTGCTGCCACCTTGTGGCCGTTTCACACAACAGCAGCTTTAATCCCAACGCTAATGGTCAGTTGATATTCAAAATCATTGCAGGCCTGTAAATGACACCTGCCCTGAAAACAAATCCTGGGGTCACATATCGACCAAAAAATTCAAAGGACGTCCATATTTCAAAACGACCGTTTCAAAAGGCATATTTTACGCACATTAGTGTTCTGCTTCTTTTCCTTTCTTTCATTTTTTGTTAAAAAAACACGGGAATGGAAAAAGGCATCCCTCAGAATGGGCGAAAATCGTTGCAGACGAATCAATGGACAGAGGTTTAATCTCCAATATATATAAACAGCTCATGCAGCTTAATATTAAAAAAACAAACAACGCAAAAAAAATGGGCAGAAGATCTAAAGAGACGTTTCTTCAAAGGAGACACAGAGATGGCCAAGACGCACATGAAAATCTGCTCAACAGCACTAATTATCAGACAAATGCAAATCAAAACTACAATGAGGTTTCACCTCACACCTGTTAGAATCGGCATCATCAGAAAATCTACAAACAACCAATTCTGGGGAGGGTGTGGACAAAAGGAGCCCTCTTCCACTATTGGTGGGAATGTAAATTGATACACTCACTATGGAGAACAGTATGGAGTTTCCTTAAAAAAACTAGAAATAGAATTACCATCTGATCCAGCAATCCCACTTCTGGGCATATACCCAGAGTAAACCGTACATCAAAAAGGCACATTCACCACAATGTTCATTGCAGCACTATTTACAATAGCCAGGTAATGGAAGCAACCTAAATGCCCACAGACAGATGAATGGATAAAGATGTGGTACATATATGAAATGGAATATTACTCCGGCATAAAAAGGAATGAAACTGGGTCATTTGTAGAGGCATCGATGGATCGAGAGACTGTCATACAGAATGAAGTAAGTCAGAAAGAGGAAAACAAATATTGTATATTAATGCGTATATGTGGAGCCTAAAAATGGTACCGATGAACTGGTTTGCAGGGAAGAAATAGAGACACAGAGGTAGAGAACAAACGTATGGACACCAAGTGTGGGAAGCCATGGGGTGGTGGTGGTGGGATGAGTTGGGAGTTTGGGATTGACCTGTGTACATGTATATGCATAAAATACATAACTAATAATAACGTGCTGTATAAAAAATAAATAAAATTAAATTTCAAAATTTTAAAAAATAAAATTTAAAAATAAAACAGAAAAAAGTTCTTCCCGTCACACAGATGTATTTATAGGAATGAATTATTTCCATGCTTATATCTATAAATACATAAAAGAGGAATAAAATCTAACTTGAACCATAAAAGAAAAAAAAAACCTGAACCCACGAGTTATACAGAGGAAAACCCTATCAGGGCACTTGCTCCAGTGGTAAACAATTCTGAAATTGGTCAGAGGTGGGGAACCATCTCCCATACAGCCATCAACCCACCCCCCACGCAAGGAGCGTCCTCATTGCAAAGCTGGGGGACCGTGCCGAGGCATCTCTGAGTAAACGTGAGCTGAGCCCCAGGCCAGCTGCTGCTGAACTGTTCCCACCCTTTCCAGGTAAAACACCTGAATATGTACAAGGGCTTGAAAGCCTAGAGGAAGGACCGTGGAGCCACACCAGCGACAGCACGCAGGCCAACTTGGTGCCTGCAGGCCAGCCAGGGTGGTCCTGGCCCCGGGCGCTCTTCCAGAAGCTTTCCATTGCCCTGCCTGAGATACCCCTCCTGTCCCGGCCCCCACTGCTTTTTTCCTTCCTCACCTCTGTCCGGAGAGAAATTCCAGCGGAAGGTATGGGTGACACAACCTCTTCTTTACAGGCGGCAGCCTGGCAACTCCTGCAGAAAGGCCAGCAGAACCCCACTCACACCGGGCCACCCACAAAGCTGTGGCCCCTCCCTCCCTCCCACCAGCACAGCCCCGAGACTGCTGACGGGGCAGAGAATATGGAGTCAGGCACAGCTTCAGGGGCTATTGCTGCCTGGAGCGCTGTTTATATTGACCTCAACGAGGCACACCTGGGGAGGGCGGGCCGGCAGGGTAAGGCTGCCCAGGTCAGCTAATCCACAACCCTCAGGGAATCACATTGGTGAAAATGGACCCCGCTAAGGCAGAAGAGAAGCCAAGGGAAAAAAGGACACAATGCCATTTGCAGCACCGTAGATGAGTCTAGAAGTAATCACGTGACTTGTAGTAAGTCAGAAAGTGAAAGACACATATCATATCATATCACTTATAGGTGTTACCTAAAAATGGATACCAGTGCAGATATTTCCACGGAGAAGGGCAATCACAGATTCATTAAACACACTTATGGTTCACCAAAGGAAAGGTGTGAGGATTGGTTTCATTACGATATCGGGGTTAACAGACATCTACAAACACAGGTGACATATATAATCACCAAAGACCTACAGAATACCAAGAGAGGACTACTCAACATTCTGCCATAACGTACATGGGAAAAGGATCCCAGGAAGAACAGACATGTGTATATGTGTAAAAGAACCACATCTTCCACACCTACAACAAGCCAAACATTGTAATCAAACTTGCTGTAAGAAAAAATAAAAAATTAAATTAAAAACACGAACAAGAAGTAGTGAGACAAACGTGAGGGGCTTTCTCCTGGCACATTCCATTCTAAACTCCAATCTAGAACACCACTTCCACTGAGGCTCTCTTGCCCTAGTAACCAGATTTGGTAAGGGTGAACTGCTGCCACCTTGTGGCCGTTTCACACAACAGCAGCTTTAATCCCAACGCTAATGGTCAGTTGATATTCAAAACCATTGCAGGCCTGTAAATGACACCTGCCCTGAAAACAAATCCTGGGGTCACATATCGACCAAAAAATTCAAAGGACGTCCATATTTCAAAACGACCGTTTCAAAAGGCATATTTTACGCACATTAGTGTTCTGCTTCTTTTCCTTTCTTTCCTTTTTTGTTAAAAAACACGGGAATGGAAAAAGGCATCCCTCAGAATGGGCGAAAATCGTTGCAGACGAATCAATGGACAGAGGTTTAATCTCCAATATATATAAACAGCTCATGCAGCTTAATATTAAAAAAACAAACAACGCAAAAAAAATGGGCAGAAGATCTAAAGAGACGTTTCTTCAAAGGAGACACAGAGATGGCCAAGACGCACATGAAAAGCTGCTCAACAGCACTAATTATCAGAGAAATGCAAATCAAAACTACAATGAGGTTTCACCTCACACCTGTTAGAATCGGCATCATCAGAAAATCTACAAACAACCAATTCTGGGGAGGGTGTGGACAAAAGGAGCCCTCTTCCACTATTGGTGGGAATGTAAATTGATACAGTCACTATGGAGAACAGTATGGAGTTTCCTTAAAAAAACTAGAAATAGAATTACCATCTGATCCAGCAATCCCACTTCTAGGCATATACCCAGAGAAAACCGTACATCAAAAAGGCACATTCACCACAATGTTCATTGCAGCACTATTTACAATAGCCAGGTAATGGAAGCAACCTAAATGCCCACAGACAGATGAATGGATAAAGATGTGGTACATATATGAAATGGAATATTACTCGGCCATAAAAAGGAATGAAACTGGATCATTTGTAGAGGCATCGATGGATCGAGAGACTGTCATACAGAATGAAGTAAGTCAGAAAGAGGAAAACAAATATTGTATATTAATGCATATATGTGGAGCCTAAAAATGGTACCGATGAACTGGTTTGCAGGGAAGAAATAGAGACACAGAGGTAGAGAACAAACGTATGGACACCAAGTGTGGGAAGCCATGGGGTGGTGGTGGTGGGATGAGTTGGGAGTTTGGGATTGACCTGTGTACATGTATATGCATAAAATACATAACTAATAATAACGTGCTGTATAAAAAATAAATAAAATTAAATTTCAAAATTTTAAAAAATAAAATTTAAAAATAGAACAGAAAAGAGTTCTTCCCGTCACACAGATGTATTTATAGGAATGAATTATTTCCATGCTTATATCTATAAATACATAAAAGAGGAATAAAATCTAACTTGAACCATAAAAGAAAAAAAAACCTGAACCCACGAGTTATACAGAGGAAAACCCTATCAGGGCACTTGCTCCAGTGGTAAACAATTCTGAAATTGGTCAGAGGTGGGGAACCATCTCCCATACAGCCATCAAACCACCCCCCACGCAAGGAGCGTCCTCATTGCAAAGCTGGGGGACCATGCCGAGGCATCTCTGAGTAAACGTGAGCTGAGCCCCAGGCCAGCTGCTGCTGAACTGTTCCCACCCTTTCCAGGTAAAACACCTGAATATGTACAAGGGCTTGAAAGCCTAGAGGAAGGACCGTGGAGCCACACCAGCGACAGCACGCAGGCCAACTTGGTGCCTGCAGGCCAGCCAGGGTGGTCCTGGCCCCGGGCGCTCTTCCAGAAGCTTTCCATTGCCCTGCCTGAGATACCCCTCCTGTCCCGGCCCCCACTGCTTTTTTTCCTTCCTCACCTCTGTCCGGAGAGAAATTCCAGCGGAAGGTATGGGTGACACATCCTCTTCTTTACAGGCGGCAGCCTGGCAACTCCTGCAGAAAGGCCAGCAGAACCCCACTCACACCGGGCCACCCACAAAGCTGTGGCCCCTCCCTCCCTCCCACCAGCACAGCCCCGAGACTGCTGACGGGGCAGAGAATATGGAGTCAGGCACAGCTTCAGGGGCTATTGCTGCCTGGATCGCTGTTTATATTGACCTCAACGAGGCACACCTGGGGAGGGCGGGCCGGCAGGGTAAGGCTGCCCAGGTCAGCTAATCCACAACCCTCAGGGAATCACATTGGTGAAAATGGACCCCGCTAAGGCAGAAGAGAAGCCAAGGGAAAAAAGGACACAATGCCATTTGCAGCACCGTAGATGAGTCTAGAAGTAATCACGTGACTTGTAGTAAGTCAGAAAGTGAAAGACACATATCATATCATATCACTTATTGGTGTTACCTAAAAATGGATACCAAGGCAGATATTTCCACGGAGAAGGGCAATCACAGATTCATTAAACAAACTTATGGTTCACCAAAGGAAAGGTGTGAGGATTGGTTTCATTACGATATCGGGGTTAACAGACATCTACAAACACAGGTGACATATATAATCACCAAAGACCTACAGAATACCAAGAGAGGACTACTCAACATTCTGTCATAACGTACATGGGAAAAGGATCCCGGGAAGAACAGACATGTGTATATGTGTAAAAGAACCACATCTTCCACACCTACAACAAGCCAAACATTGTAATCAAACTTGCTGTAAGAAAAAATAAAAAATTAAATTAAAAACACGAACAAGAAGTAGTGAGACAAACGTGAGGGGCTTTCTCCTGGCACATTCCATTCTAAACTCCAATCTAGAACACCACTTCCACTGAGGCTCTCTTGCCCTAGTAACCAGATTTGGTAAGGGTGAACTGCTGCCACCTTGTGGCCGTTTCACACAACAGCAGCTTTAATCCCAACGCTAATGGTCAGTTGATATTCAAAATCATTGCAGGCCTGTAAATGACACCTGCCCTGAAAACAAATCCTGGGGTCACATATCGACCAAAATATTCAAAGGACGTCCATATTTCAAAACGACCGTTTCAAAAGGCATATTTTACGCACATTAGTGTTCTGCTTCTTTTCCTTTCTTTCCTTTTTTGTTAAAAAAACACAGGAATGGAAAAAGGCATCCCTCAGAATGGGCGAAAATCGTTGCAGACGAATCAATGGACAGAGGTTTAATCTCCAATATATATAAACAGCTCATGCAGCTTAATATTAAAAAAAACAAACAACCCAAAAAAATGGCCAGAAGATCTAAAGAGACGTTTCTTCAAAGGAGACACAGAGATGGCCAAGACGCACATGAAAAGCTGCTCAACAGCACTAATTATCAGAGAAATGCAAATCAAAACTACAATGAGGTTTCACCTCACACCTGTTAGAATCGGCATCATCAGAAAATCTACAAACAACCAATTCTGGGGAGGGTGTGGACAAAAGGAGCCCTCTTCCACTATTGGTGGGAATGTAAATTGATACAGTCACTATGGAGAACAGTATGGAGTTTCCTTAAAAAAACTAGAAATAGAATTACCATCTGATCCAGCAATCCCACTTCTGGGCATATACCCAGAGAAAACCGTACATCAAAAAGGCACATTCACCACAATGTTCATTGCAGCACTATTTACAATAGCCAGGTAATGGAAGCAACCTAAATGCCCACAGACAGATGAATGGATAAAGATGTGGTACATATATGAAATGGAATATTACTCCGCCATAAAAAGGAATGAAACTGGGTCATTTGTAGAGGCATCGATGGATCGAGAGACTGTCATACAGAATGAAGTAAGTCAGAAAGAGGAAAACAAATATTGTATATTAATGCATATATGTGGAGCCTAAAAATGGTACCGATGAACTGGTTTGCAGGGAAGAAATAGAGACACAGAGGTAGAGAACAAACGTATGGACACCAAGTGTGGGAAGCCATGGGGTGGTGGTGGTGGGATGAGTTGGGAGTTTGGGATTGACCTGTGTACATGTATATGCATAAAATACATAACTAATAATAACGTGCTATATAAAAAAAAATAAATAAAATTAAATTTCAAAATTTTAAAAAATAAAATTTAAAAATAAAACAGAAAAAAGTTCTTCCCGTCACACAGATATATTTATAGGAATGAATTATTTCCATGCTTATATCTATAAATACATAAAAGAGGAATAAAATCTAACTTGAACCATAAAAGAAAAAAAAAACCTGAACCCACGAGTTATACAGAGGAAAACCCTATCAGGGCACTTGCTCCAGTGGTAAACAATTCTGAAATTGGTCAGAGGTGGGGAACCATCTCCCATACAGCCATCAACCCACCCCCCACGCAAGGAGCGTCCTCATTGCAAACCTGGGGGACCGTGCCGAGGCATCTCTGAGTAAACGTGAGCTGAGCCCCAGGCCAGCTGCTGCTGAACTGTTCCCACCCTTTCCAGGTAAAACACCTGAATATGTACAAGGGCTTGAAAGCCTAGAGGAAGGACCGTGGAGCCACACCAGCGACAGCACGCAGGCCAACTTGGTGCCTGCAGGCCAGCCAGGGTGGTCCTGGCCCCGGGCGCTCTTCCAGAAGCTTTCCATTGCCCTGCCTGAGATACCCCTCCTGTCCCGGCCCCCACTGCTTTTTTCCTTCCTCACCTCTGTCCGGAGAGAAATTCCAGCGGAAGGTATGGGTGACACAACCTCTTCTTTACAGGCGGCAGCCTGGCAACTCCTGCAGAAAGGCCAGCAGAACCCCACTCACACCGGGCCACCCACAAAGCTGTGGCCCCTCCCTCCCTCCCACCAGCACAGCCCCGAGACTGCTGACGGGGCAGAGAATATGGAGTCAGGCACAGCTTCAGGGGCTATTGCTGCCTGGAGCGCTGTTTATATTGACCTCAACGAGGCACACCTGGGGAGGGCGGGCCGGCAGGGTAAGGCTGCCCAGGTCAGCTAATCCACAACCCTCAGGGAATCACATTGTTGAAAATGGACCCCGCTAAGGCAGAAGAGAAGCCAAGGGAAAAAAGGACACAATGCCATTTGCAGCACCTTAGATGAGTCTAGAAGTAATCACGTGACTTGTAGTAAGTCAGAAAGTGAAAGACACATATCATATCATATCACTTATAGGTGTTACCTAAAAATGGATACCAGGGCAGATATTTCCACGGAGAAGGGCAATCACAGATTCATTAAACACACTTATGGTTCACCAAAGGAAAGGTGTGAGGATTGGTTTCATTACGATATCGGGGTTAACAGACATCTACAAACACAGGTGACATATATAATCACCAAAGACCTACAGAATACCAAGAGAGGACTACTCAACATTCTGCCATAACGTACATGGGAAAAGGATCCCAGGAAGAACAGACATGTGTATATGTGTAAAAGAACCACATCTTCCACACCTACAACAAGCCAAACATTGTAATCAAACTTGCTGTAAGAAAAAATAAAAAATTAAATTAAAAACATGAACAAGAAGTAGTGAGACAAACGTGAGGGGCTTTCTCCTGGCACATTCCATTCTAAACTCCAATCTAGAACACCACTTCCACTGAGGCTCTCTTGCCCTAGTAACCAGATTTGGTAAGGGTGAACTGCTGCCACCTTGTGGCCGTTTCACACAACAGCAGCTTTAATCCCAACGCTAATGGTCAGTTGATATTCAAAATCATTGCAGGCCTGTAAATGACACCTGCCCTGAAAACAAATCCTGGGGTCACATATCGACCAAAAAATTCAAAGGACGTCCATATTTCAAAACGACCGTTTCAAAAGGCATATTTTACGCACATTAGTGTTCTGCTTCTTTTCCTTTCTTTCATTTTTTGTTAAAAAAACACGGGAATGGAAAAAGGCATCCCTCAGAATGGGCGAAAATCGTTGCAGACGAATCAATGGACAGAGGTTTAATCTCCAATATATATAAACAGCTCATGCAGCTTAATATTAAAAAAACAAACAACGCAAAAAAAATGGGCAGAAGATCTAAAGAGACGTTTCTTCAAAGGAGACACAGAGATGGCCAAGACGCACATGAAAATCTGCTCAACAGCACTAATTATCAGACAAATGCAAATCAAAACTACAATGAGGTTTCACCTCACACCTGTTAGAATCGGCATCATCAGAAAATCTACAAACAACCAATTCTGGGGAGGGTGTGGACAAAAGGAGCCCTCTTCCACTATTGGTGGGAATGTAAATTGATACACTCACTATGGAGAACAGTATGGAGTTTCCTTAAAAAAACTAGAAATAGAATTACCATCTGATCCAGCAATCCCACTTCTGGGCATATACCCAGAGTAAACCGTACATCAAAAAGGCACATTCACCACAATGTTCATTGCAGCACTATTTACAATAGCCAGGTAATGGAAGCAACCTAAATGCCCACAGACAGATGAATGGATAAAGATGTGGTACATATATGAAATGGAATATTACTCCGGCATAAAAAGGAATGAAACTGGGTCATTTGTAGAGGCATCGATGGATCGAGAGACTGTCATACAGAATGAAGTAAGTCAGAAAGAGGAAAACAAATATTGTATATTAATGCGTATATGTGGAGCCTAAAAATGGTACCGATGAACTGGTTTGCAGGGAAGAAATAGAGACACAGAGGTAGAGAACAAACGTATGGACACCAAGTGTGGGAAGCCATGGGGTGGTGGTGGTGGGATGAGTTGGGAGTTTGGGATTGACCTGTGTACATGTATATGCATAAAATACATAACTAATAATAACGTGCTGTATAAAAAATAAATAAAATTAAATTTCAAAATTTTAAAAAATAAAATTTAAAAATAAAACAGAAAAAAGTTCTTCCCGTCACACAGATGTATTTATAGGAATGAATTATTTCCATGCTTATATCTATAAATACATAAAAGAGGAATAAAATCTAACTTGAACCATAAAAGAAAAAAAAAACCTGAACCCACGAGTTATACAGAGGAAAACCCTATCAGGGCACTTGCTCCAGTGGTAAACAATTCTGAAATTGGTCAGAGGTGGGGAACCATCTCCCATACAGCCATCAACCCACCCCCCACGCAAGGAGCGTCCTCATTGCAAAGCTGGGGGACCGTGCCGAGGCATCTCTGAGTAAACGTGAGCTGAGCCCCAGGCCAGCTGCTGCTGAACTGTTCCCACCCTTTCCAGGTAAAACACCTGAATATGTACAAGGGCTTGAAAGCCTAGAGGAAGGACCGTGGAGCCACACCAGCGACAGCACGCAGGCCAACTTGGTGCCTGCAGGCCAGCCAGGGTGGTCCTGGCCCCGGGCGCTCTTCCAGAAGCTTTCCATTGCCCTGCCTGAGATACCCCTCCTGTCCCGCCCCCCACTGCTTTTTTCCTTCCTCACCTCTGTCCGGAGAGAAATTCCAGCGGAAGGTATGGGTGACACAACCTCTTCTTTACAGGCGGCAGCCTGGCAACTCCTGCAGAAAGGCCAGCAGAACCCCACTCACACCGGGCCACCCACAAAGCTGTGGCCCCTCCCTCCCTCCCACCAGCACAGCCCCGAGACTGCTGACGGGGCAGAGAATATGGAGTCAGGCACAGCTTCAGGGGCTATTGCTGCCTGGAGCGCTGTTTATATTGACCTCAACGAGGCACACCTGGGGAGGGCGGGCCGGCAGGGTAAGGCTGCCCAGGTCAGCTAATCCACAACCCTCAGGGAATCACATTGGTGAAAATGGACCCCGCTAAGGCAGAAGAGAAGCCAAGGGAAAAAAGGACACAATGCCATTTGCAGCACCGTAGATGAGTCTAGAAGTAATCACGTGACTTGTAGTAAGTCAGAAAGTGAAAGACACATATCATATCATATCACTTATAGGTGTTACCTAAAAATGGATACCAGTGCAGATATTTCCACGGAGAAGGGCAATCACAGATTCATTAAACACACTTATGGTTCACCAAAGGAAAGGTGTGAGGATTGGTTTCATTACGATATCGGGGTTAACAGACATCTACAAACACAGGTGACATATATAATCACCAAAGACCTACAGAATACCAAGAGAGGACTACTCAACATTCTGCCATAACGTACATGGGAAAAGGATCCCAGGAAGAACAGACATGTGTATATGTGTAAAAGAACCACATCTTCCACACCTACAACAAGCCAAACATTGTAATCAAACTTGCTGTAAGAAAAAATAAAAAATTAAATTAAAAACATGAACAAGAAGTAGTGAGACAAACGTGAGGGGCTTTCTCCTGGCACATTCCATTCTAAACTCCAATCTAGAACACCACTTCCACTGAGGCTCTCTTGCCCTAGTAACCAGATTTGGTAAGGGTGAACTGCTGCCACCTTGTGGCCGTTTCACACAACAGCAGCTTTAATCCCAACGCTAATGGTCAGTTGATATTCAAAATCATTGCAGGCCTGTAAATGACACCTGCCCTGAAAACAAATCCTGGGGTCACATATCGACCAAAAAATTCAAAGGACGTCCATATTTCAAAACGACCGTTTCAAAAGGCATATTTTACGCACATTAGTGTTCTGCTTCTTTTCCTTTCTTTCATTTTTTGTTAAAAAAACACGGGAATGGAAAAAGGCATCCCTCAGAATGGGCGAAAATCGTTGCAGACGAATCAATGGACAGAGGTTTAATCTCCAATATATATAAACAGCTCATGCAGCTTAATATTAAAAAAACAAACAACGCAAAAAAAATGGGCAGAAGATCTAAAGAGACGTTTCTTCAAAGGAGACACAGAGATGGCCAAGACGCACATGAAAATCTGCTCAACAGCACTAATTATCAGACAAATGCAAATCAAAACTACAATGAGGTTTCACCTCACACCTGTTAGAATCGGCATCATCAGAAAATCTACAAACAACCAATTCTGGGGAGGGTGTGGACAAAAGGAGCCCTCTTCCACTATTGGTGGGAATGTAAATTGATACACTCACTATGGAGAACAGTATGGAGTTTCCTTAAAAAAACTAGAAATAGAATTACCATCTGATCCAGCAATCCCACTTCTGGGCATATACCCAGAGTAAACCGTACATCAAAAAGGCACATTCACCACAATGTTCATTGCAGCACTATTTACAATAGCCAGGTAATGGAAGCAACCTAAATGCCCACAGACAGATGAATGGATAAAGATGTGGTACATATATGAAATGGAATATTACTCCGGCATAAAAAGGAATGAAACTGGGTCATTTGTAGAGGCATCGATGGATCGAGAGACTGTCATACAGAATGAAGTAAGTCAGAAAGAGGAAAACAAATATTGTATATTAATGCGTATATGTGGAGCCTAAAAATGGTACCGATGAACTGGTTTGCAGGGAAGAAATAGAGACACAGAGGTAGAGAACAAACGTATGGACACCAAGTGTGGGAAGCCATGGGGTGGTGGTGGTGGGATGAGTTGGGAGTTTGGGATTGACCTGTGTACATGTATATGCATAAAATACATAACTAATAATAACGTGCTGTATAAAAAATAAATAAAATTAAATTTCAAAATTTTAAAAAATAAAATTTAAAAATAAAACAGAAAAAAGTTCTTCCCGTCACACAGATGTATTTATAGGAATGAATTATTTCCATGCTTATATCTATAAATACATAAAAGAGGAATAAAATCTAACTTGAACCATAAAAGAAAAAAAAAACCTGAACCCACGAGTTATACAGAGGAAAACCCTATCAGGGCACTTGCTCCAGTGGTAAACAATTCTGAAATTGGTCAGAGGTGGGGAACCATCTCCCATACAGCCATCAACCCACCCCCCACGCAAGGAGCGTCCTCATTGCAAAGCTGGGGGACCGTGCCGAGGCATCTCTGAGTAAACGTGAGCTGAGCCCCAGGCCAGCTGCTGCTGAACTGTTCCCACCCTTTCCAGGTAAAACACCTGAATATGTACAAGGGCTTGAAAGCCTAGAGGAAGGACCGTGGAGCCACACCAGCGACAGCACGCAGGCCAACTTGGTGCCTGCAGGCCAGCCAGGGTGGTCCTGGCCCCGGGCGCTCTTCCAGAAGCTTTCCATTGCCCTGCCTGAGATACCCCTCCTGTCCCGCCCCCCACTGCTTTTTTCCTTCCTCACCTCTGTCCGGAGAGAAATTCCAGCGGAAGGTATGGGTGACACAACCTCTTCTTTACAGGCGGCAGCCTGGCAACTCCTGCAGAAAGGCCAGCAGAACCCCACTCACACCGGGCCACCCACAAAGCTGTGGCCCCTCCCTCCCTCCCACCAGCACAGCCCCGAGACTGCTGACGGGGCAGAGAATATGGAGTCAGGCACAGCTTCAGGGGCTATTGCTGCCTGGAGCGCTGTTTATATTGACCTCAACGAGGCACACCTGGGGAGGGCGGGCCGGCAGGGTAAGGCTGCCCAGGTCAGCTAATCCACAACCCTCAGGGAATCACATTGGTGAAAATGGACCCCGCTAAGGCAGAAGAGAAGCCAAGGGAAAAAAGGACACAATGCCATTTGCAGCACCGTAGATGAGTCTAGAAGTAATCACGTGACTTGTAGTAAGTCAGAAAGTGAAAGACACATATCATATCATATCACTTATAGGTGTTACCTAAAAATGGATACCAGTGCAGATATTTCCACGGAGAAGGGCAATCACAGATTCATTAAACACACTTATGGTTCACCAAAGGAAAGGTGTGAGGATTGGTTTCATTACGATATCGGGGTTAACAGACATCTACAAACACAGGTGACATATATAATCACCAAAGACCTACAGAATACCAAGAGAGGACTACTCAACATTCTGCCATAACGTACATGGGAAAAGGATCCCAGGAAGAACAGACATGTGTATATGTGTAAAAGAACCACATCTTCCACACCTACAACAAGCCAAACATTGTAATCAAACTTGCTGTAAGAAAAAATAAAAAATTAAATTAAAAACATGAACAAGAAGTAGTGAGACAAACGTGAGGGGCTTTCTCCTGGCACATTCCATTCTAAACTCCAATCTAGAACACCACTTCCACTGAGGCTCTCTTGCCCTAGTAACCAGATTTGGTAAGGGTGAACTGCTGCCACCTTGTGGCCGTTTCACACAACAGCAGCTTTAATCCCAACGCTAATGGTCAGTTGATATTCAAAATCATTGCAGGCCTGTAAATGACACCTGCCCTGAAAACAAATCCTGGGGTCACATATCGACCAAAAAATTCAAAGGACGTCCATATTTCAAAACGACCGTTTCAAAAGGCATATTTTACGCACATTAGTGTTCTGCTTCTTTTCCTTTCTTTCATTTTTTGTTAAAAAAACACGGGAATGGAAAAAGGCATCCCTCAGAATGGGCGAAAATCGTTGCAGACGAATCAATGGACAGAGGTTTAATCTCCAATATATATAAACAGCTCATGCAGCTTAATATTAAAAAAACAAACAACGCAAAAAAAATGGGCAGAAGATCTAAAGAGACGTTTCTTCAAAGGAGACACAGAGATGGCCAAGACGCACATGAAAATCTGCTCAACAGCACTAATTATCAGACAAATGCAAATCAAAACTACAATGAGGTTTCACCTCACACCTGTTAGAATCGGCATCATCAGAAAATCTACAAACAACCAATTCTGGGGAGGGTGTGGACAAAAGGAGCCCTCTTCCACTATTGGTGGGAATGTAAATTGATACACTCACTATGGAGAACAGTATGGAGTTTCCTTAAAAAAACTAGAAATAGAATTACCATCTGATCCAGCAATCCCACTTCTGGGCATATACCCAGAGTAAACCGTACATCAAAAAGGCACATTCACCACAATGTTCATTGCAGCACTATTTACAATAGCCAGGTAATGGAAGCAACCTAAATGCCCACAGACAGATGAATGGATAAAGATGTGGTACATATATGAAATGGAATATTACTCCGGCATAAAAAGGAATGAAACTGGGTCATTTGTAGAGGCATCGATGGATCGAGAGACTGTCATACAGAATGAAGTAAGTCAGAAAGAGGAAAACAAATATTGTATATTAATGCGTATATGTGGAGCCTAAAAATGGTACCGATGAACTGGTTTGCAGGGAAGAAATAGAGACACAGAGGTAGAGAACAAACGTATGGACACCAAGTGTGGGAAGCCATGGGGTGGTGGTGGTGGGATGAGTTGGGAGTTTGGGATTGACCTGTGTACATGTATATGCATAAAATACATAACTAATAATAACGTGCTGTATAAAAAATAAATAAAATTAAATTTCAAAATTTTAAAAAATAAAATTTAAAAATAAAACAGAAAAAAGTTCTTCCCGTCACACAGATGTATTTATAGGAATGAATTATTTCCATGCTTATATCTATAAATACATAAAAGAGGAATAAAATCTAACTTGAACCATAAAAGAAAAAAAAAACCTGAACCCACGAGTTATACAGAGGAAAACCCTATCAGGGCACTTGCTCCAGTGGTAAACAATTCTGAAATTGGTCAGAGGTGGGGAACCATCTCCCATACAGCCATCAACCCACCCCCCACGCAAGGAGCGTCCTCATTGCAAAGCTGGGGGACCGTGCCGAGGCATCTCTGAGTAAACGTGAGCTGAGCCCCAGGCCAGCTGCTGCTGAACTGTTCCCACCCTTTCCAGGTAAAACACCTGAAGATGTACAAGGGCTTGAAAGCCTAGAGGAAGGACCGTGGAGCCACACCAGCGACAGCACGCAGGCCAACTTGGTGCCTGCAGGCCAGCCAGGGTGGTCCTGGCCCCGGGCGCTCTTCCAGAAGCTTTCCATTGCCCTGCCTGAGATACCCCTCCTGTCCCGCCCCCCACTGCTTTTTTCCTTCCTCACCTCTGTCCGGAGAGAAATTCCAGCGGAAGGTATGGGTGACACAACCTCTTCTTTACAGGCGGCAGCCTGGCAACTCCTGCAGAAAGGCCAGCAGAACCCCACTCACACCGGGCCACCCACAAAGCTGTGGCCCCTCCCTCCCTCCCACCAGCACAGCCCCGAGACTGCTGACGGGGCAGAGAATATGGAGTCAGGCACAGCTTCAGGGGCTATTGCTGCCTGGAGCGCTGTTTATATTGACCTCAACGAGGCACACCTGGGGAGGGCGGGCCGGCAGGGTAAGGCTGCCCAGGTCAGCTAATCCACAACCCTCAGGGAATCACATTGGTGAAAATGGACCCCGCTAAGGCAGAAGAGAAGCCAAGGGAAAAAAGGACACAATGCCATTTGCAGCACCGTAGATGAGTCTAGAAGTAATCACGTGACTTGTAGTAAGTCAGAAAGTGAAAGACACATATCATATCATATCACTTATAGGTGTTACCTAAAAATGGATACCAGTGCAGATATTTCCACGGAGAAGGGCAATCACAGATTCATTAAACACACTTATGGTTCACCAAAGGAAAGGTGTGAGGATTGGTTTCATTACGATATCGGGGTTAACAGACATCTACAAACACAGGTGACATATATAATCACCAAAGACCTACAGAATACCAAGAGAGGACTACTCAACATTCTGCCATAACGTACATGGGAAAAGGATCCCAGGAAGAACAGACATGTGTATATGTGTAAAAGAACCACATCTTCCACACCTACAACAAGCCAAACATTGTAATCAAACTTGCTGTAAGAAAAAATAAAAAATTAAATTAAAAACACGAACAAGAAGTAGTGAGACAAACGTGAGGGGCTTTCTCCTGGCACATTCCATTCTAAACTCCAATCTAGAACACCACTTCCACTGAGGCTCTCTTGCCCTAGTAACCAGATTTGGTAAGGGTGAACTGCTGCCACCTTGTGGCCGTTTCACACAACAGCAGCTTTAATCCCAACGCTAATGGTCAGTTGATATTCAAAACCATTGCAGGCCTGTAAATGACACCTGCCCTGAAAACAAATCCTGGGGTCACATATCGACCAAAAAATTCAAAGGACGTCCATATTTCAAAACGACCGTTTCAAAAGGCATATTTTACGCACATTAGTGTTCTGCTTCTTTTCCTTTCTTTCCTTTTTTGTTAAAAAACACGGGAATGGAAAAAGGCATCCCTCAGAATGGGCGAAAATCGTTGCAGACGAATCAATGGACAGAGGTTTAATCTCCAATATATATAAACAGCTCATGCAGCTTAATATTAAAAAAACAAACAACGCAAAAAAAATGGGCAGAAGATCTAAAGAGACGTTTCTTCAAAGGAGACACAGAGATGGCCAAGACGCACATGAAAAGCTGCTCAACAGCACTAATTATCAGAGAAATGCAAATCAAAACTACAATGAGGTTTCACCTCACACCTGTTAGAATCGGCATCATCAGAAAATCTACAAACAACCAATTCTGGGGAGGGTGTGGACAAAAGGAGCCCTCTTCCACTATTGGTGGGAATGTAAATTGATACAGTCACTATGGAGAACAGTATGGAGTTTCCTTAAAAAAACTAGAAATAGAATTACCATCTGATCCAGCAATCCCACTTCTAGGCATATACCCAGAGAAAACCGTACATCAAAAAGGCACATTCACCACAATGTTCATTGCAGCACTATTTACAATAGCCAGGTAATGGAAGCAACCTAAATGCCCACAGACAGATGAATGGATAAAGATGTGGTACATATATGAAATGGAATATTACTCGGCCATAAAAAGGAATGAAACTGGGTCATTTGTAGAGGCATCGATGGATCGAGAGACTGTCATACAGAATGAAGTAAGTCAGAAAGAGGAAAACAAATATTGTATATTAATGCATATATGTGGAGCCTAAAAATGGTACCGATGAACTGGTTTGCAGGGAAGAAATAGAGACACAGAGGTAGAGAACAAACGTATGGACACCAAGTGTGGGAAGCCATGGGGTGGTGGTGGTGGGATGAGTTGGGAGTTTGGGATTGACCTGTGTACATGTATATGCATAAAATACATAACTAATAATAACGTGCTGTATAAAAAATAAATAAAATTAAATTTCAAAATTTTAAAAAATAAAATTTAAAAATAGAACAGAAAAGAGTTCTTCCCGTCACACAGATGTATTTATAGGAATGAATTATTTCCATGCTTATATCTATAAATACATAAAAGAGGAATAAAATCTAACTTGAACCATAAAAGAAAAAAAAACCTGAACCCACGAGTTATACAGAGGAAAACCCTATCAGGGCACTTGCTCCAGTGGTAAACAATTCTGAAATTGGTCAGAGGTGGGGAACCATCTCCCATACAGCCATCAAACCACCCCCCACGCAAGGAGCGTCCTCATTGCAAAGCTGGGGGACCATGCCGAGGCATCTCTGAGTAAACGTGAGCTGAGCCCCAGGCCAGCTGCTGCTGAACTGTTCCCACCCTTTCCAGGTAAAACACCTGAATATGTACAAGGGCTTGAAAGCCTAGAGGAAGGACCGTGGAGCCACACCAGCGACAGCACGCAGGCCAACTTGGTGCCTGCAGGCCAGCCAGGGTGGTCCTGGCCCCGGGCGCTCTTCCAGAAGCTTTCCATTGCCCTGCCTGAGATACCCCTCCTGTCCCGGCCCCCACTGCTTTTTTCCTTCCTCACCTCTGTCCGGAGAGAAATTCCAGCGGAAGGTATGGGTGACACAACCTCTTCTTTACAGGCGGCAGCCTGGCAACTCCTGCAGAAAGGCCAGCAGAACCCCACTCACACCGGGCCACCCACAAAGCTGTGGCCCCTCACTCCCTCCCACCAGCACAGCCCCGAGACTGCTGACAGGGCAGAGAATATGGAGTCAGGCACAGCTTCAGGGGCTATTGCTGCCTGGAGCGCTGTTTATATTGACCTCAACGAGGCACACCTGGGGAGGGCGGGCCGGCAGGGTAAGGCTGCCCAGGTCAGCTAATCCACAACCCTCAGGGAATCACATTGTTGAAAATGGACCCCGCTAAGGCAGAAGAGAAGCCAAGGGAAAAAAGGACACAATGCCATTTGCAGCACCGTAGATGAGTCTAGAAGTAATCACGTGACTTGTAGTAAGTCAGAAAGTGAAAGACACATATCATATCATATCACTTATAGGTGTTACCTAAAAATGGATACCAGGGCAGATATTTCCACGGAGAAGGGCAATCACAGATTCATTAAACACACTTATGGTTCACCAAAGGAAAGGTGTGAGGATTGGTTTCATTACGATATCGGGGTTAACAGATATCTACAAACACAGGTGACATATATAATCACCAAAGACCTACAGAATACCAAGAGAGGACTACTCAACATTCTGCCATAACGTACATGGGAAAAGGATCCCAGGAAGAACAGACATGTGTATATGTGTAAAAGAACCACATCTTCCACACCTACAACAAGCCAAACATTGTAATCAAACTTGCTGTAAGAAAAAATAAAAAATTAAATTAAAAACACGAACAAGAAGTAGTGAGACAAACGTGAGGGGCTTTCTCCTGGCACATTCCATTCTAAACTCCAATCTAGAACACCACTTCCACTGAGGCTCTCTTGCCCTAGTAACCAGATTTGGTAAGGGTGAACTGCTGCCACCTTGTGGCCGTTTCACACAACAGCAGCTTTAATCCCAACGCTAATGGTCAGTTGATATTCAAAATCATTGCAGGCCTGTAAATGACACCTGCCCTGAAAACAAATCCTGGGGTCACATATCGACCAAAAAATTCAAAGGACGTCCATATTTCAAAACGACCGTTTCAAAAGGCATATTTTACGCACAATAGTGTTCTGCTTCTTTTCCTTTCTTTCCTTTTTTTGTTAAAAAACACGGGAATGGAAAAAGGCATCCCTCAGAATGGGAGAAAATCGTTGCAGACGAATCAATGGACAGAGGTTTAATCTCCAATATATATAAACAGCTCATGCAGCTTAATATTAAAAAAAACAAACAACCCAAAAAAATGGGCAGAAGATCTAAAGAGACGTTTCTTCAAAGGAGACACAGAGATGGCCAAGACGCACATGAAAAGCTGCTCAACAGCACAAATTATCAGAGAAATGCAAATCAAAACTACAATGAGGTTTCACCTCACACCTGTTAGAATCGGCATCATCAGAAAATCTACAAACAACCAATTCTGGGGAGGGTGTGGACAAAAGGAGCCCTCTTCCACTATTGGTGGGAATGTAAATTGATACAGTCACTATGGAGAACAGTATGGAGTTTTCTTAAAAAAACTAGAAATAGAATTACCATCTGATCCAGCAATCCCACTTCTGGGCATATACCCAGAGAAAACCGTACATCAAAAAGGCACATTCACCACAATGTTCATTGCAGCACTATTTACAATAGCCAGGTAATGGAAGCAACCTAAATGCCCACAGACAGATGAATGGATAAAGATGTGGTACATATATGAAATGGAATATTACTCCGCCATAAAAAGGAATGAAACTGGGTCATTTGTAGAGGCATCGATGGACCGAGAGACTGTCATACAGAATGAAGTAAGTCAGAAAGAGGAAAACAAATATTGTATATTAATGCATATATGTGGAGCCTAAAAATGGTACCGATGAACTGGTTTGCAGGGAAGAAATAGAGACACAGAGGTAGAGAACAAACGTATGGACACCAAGTGTGGGAAGCCATGGGGTGGTGGTGGTGGGATGAGTTGGGAGTTTGGGATTGACCTGTGTACATGTATATGCATAAAATACATAACTAATAATAACGTGCTGTATAAAAAATAAATAAAATTAAATTTCAAAATTTTAAAAAATAAAATTTAAAAATAGAACAGAAAAGAGTTCTTCCCGTCACACAGATGTATTTATAGGAATGAATTATTTCCATGCTTATATCTATAAATACATAAAAGAGGAATAAAATCTAACTTGAACCATAAAAGAAAAAAAAAACCTGAACCCACGAGTTATACAGAGGAAAACCCTATCAGGGCACTTGCTCCAGTGGTAAACAATTCTGAAATTGGTCAGAGGTGGGGAACCATCTCCCATACAGCCATCAACCCACCCCCCACGCAAGGAGCGTCCTCATTGCAAAGCTGGGGGACCGTGCCGAGGCATCTATGAGTAAACGTGAGCTGAGCCCCAGGCCAGCTGCTGCTGAACTGTTCCCACCCTTTCCAGGTAAAACACCTGAATATGTACAAGGGCTTGAAAGCCTAGAGGAAGGACCGTGGAGCCACACCAGCGACAGCACGCAGGCCAACTTGGTGCCTGCAGGCCAGCCAGGGTGGTCCTGGCCCCGGGCGCTCTTCCAGAAGCTTTCCATTGCCCTGCCTGAGATACCCCTCCTGTCCCGGCCCCCACTGCTTTTTTCCTTCCTCACCTCTGTCCGGAGAGAAATTCCAGCGGAAGGTATGGGTGACACAACCTCTTCTTTGCAGGCGGCAGCCTGGCAACTCCTGCAGAAAGGCCAGCAGAACCCCACTCACACCGGGCCACCCACAAAGCTGTGGCCCCTCCCTCCCTCCCACCAGCACAGCCCCGAGACTGCTGACGGGGCAGAGAATATGGAGTCAGGCACAGCTTCAGGGGCTATTGCTGCCTGGAGCGCTGTTTATATTGACCTCAACGAGGCACACCTGGGGAGGGCGGGCCGGCAGGGTAAGGCTGCCCAGGTCAGCTAATCCACAACCCTCAGGGAATCACATTGGTGAAAATGGACCCCGCTAAGGCAGAAGAGAAGCCAATGGAAAAAAGGACACAATGCCATTTGCAGCACCTTAGATGAGTCTAGAAGTAATCACGTGACTTGTAGTAAGTCAGAAAGTGAAAGACACATATCATATCATATCACTTATAGGTGTTACCTAAAAATGGATACCAGGGCAGATATTTCCATGGAAAAGGGCAATCACAGATTCATTAAACACACTTATGGTTCACCAAAGGAAAGGTGTGAGGATTGGTTTCATTACGATATCGGGGTTAACAGACATCTACAAACACAGGTGACATATATAATCACCAAAGACCTACAGAATACCAAGAGAGGACTACTCAACATTCTGCCATAACGTACATGGGAAAAGGATCCTAGGAAGAACAGACATGTGTATATGTGTAAAAGAACCACATCTTCCACACCTACAACAAGCCAAACATTGTAATCAAACTTGCTGTAAGAAAAAATAAAAAATTAAATTAAAAACACGAACAAGAAGTAGTGAGACAAACGTGAGGGGCTTTCTCCTGGCACATTCCATTCTAAACTCCAATCTAGAACACCACTTCCACTGAGGCTCTCTTGCCCTAGTAACCAGATTTGGTAAGGGTGAACTGCTGCCACCTTGTGGCCGTTTCACACAACAGCAGCTTTAATCCCAACGCTAATGGTCAGTTGATATTCAAAATCATTGCAGGCCTGTAAATGACACCTGCCCTGAAAACAAATCCTGGGGTCACATATCGACCAAAAAATTCAAAGGACGTCCATATTTCAAAACGACCGTTTCAAAAGGCATATTTTACGCACAATAGTGTTCTGCTTCTTTTCCTTTCTTTCCTTTTTTGTTAAAAAACACGGGAATGGAAAAAGGCATCCCTCAGAATGGGCGAAAATCGTTGCAGACGAATCAATGGACAGAGGTTTAATCTCCAATATATATAAACAGCTCATGCAGCTTAATATTAAAAAAACAAACAACGCAAAGAAAATGGGCAGAAGATCTAAAGAGACGTTTCTTCAAAGGAGACACAGAGATGGCCAAGACGCTCATGAAAAGCTGCTCAACAGCACTAATTATCAGAGAAATGCAAATCAAAACTACAATGAGGTTTCACCTCACACCTGTTAGAATCGGCATCATCAGAAAATCTACAAACAACCAATTCTGGGGAGGGTGTGGACAAAAGGAGCCCTCTTCCACTATTGGTGGGAATGTAAATTGATACAGTCACTATGGAGAACAGTATGGAGTTTCCTTAAAAAAACTAGAAATAGAATTACCATCTGATCCAGCAATCCCACTTCTGGGCATATACCCAGAGAAAACCGTACATCAAAAAGGCACATTCACCACAATGTTCATTGCAGCACTATTTACAATAGCCAGGTAATGGAAGCAACCTAAATGCCCACAGACAGATGAATGGATAAAGATGTGGTACATATATGAAATGGAATATTACTCGGCCATAAAAAGGAATGAAACTGGGTCATTTGTAGAGGCATCGATGGATCGAGAGACTGTCATACAGAATGAAGTAAGTCAGAAAGAGGAAAACAAATATTGTATATTAATGCATATATGTGGAGCCTAAAAATGGTACAGATGAACTGGTTTGCAGGGAAGAAATAGAGACACAGAGGTAGAGAACAAACGTATGGACACCAAGTGTGGGAAGCCATGGGGTGGTGGTGGTGGGATGAGTTGGGAGTTTGGGATTGACCTGTGTACATGTATATGCATAAAATACATAACTAATAATAACGTGCTGTATAAAAAAATAAATAAAATTAAATTTCAAAATTTTAAAAAATAAAATTTAAAAATAAAACAGAAAAAAGTTCTTCCCGTCACACAGATGTATTTATAGGAATGAATTATTTCCATGCTTATATCTATAAATACATAAAAGAGGAATAAAATCTAACTTGAACCATAAAAGAAAAAAAAAACCTGAACCCACGAGTTATACAGAGGAAAACCCTATCAGGGCACTTGCTCCAGTGGTAAACAATTCTGAAATTGGTCAGAGGTGGGGAACCATCTCCCATACAGCCATCAACCCACCACCCACGCAAGGAGCGTCCTCATTGCAAAGCTGGGGGACCGTGCCGAGGCATCTGTGAGTAAACGTGAGCTGAGCCCCAGGCCAGCTGCTGCTGAACTGTTCCCACCCTTTCCAGGTAAAACACCTGAATATGTACAAGGGCTTGAAAGCCTAGAGGAAGGACCGTGGAGCCACACCAGCGACAGCACGCAGGCCAACTTGGTGCCTGCAGGCCAGCCAGGGTGGTCCTGGCCCCGGGCGCTCTTCCAGAAGCTTTCCATTGCCCTGCCTGAGATACCCCTCCTGTCCCGGCCCCCACTGCTTTTTTCCTTCCTCACCTCTGTCCGGAGAGAAATTCCAGCGGAAGGTATGGGTGACACAACCTCTTCTTTACAGGCGGCAGCCTGGCAACTCCTGCAGAAAGGCCAGCAGAACCCCACTCACACCGGGCCACCCACAAAGCTGTGGCCCCTCCCTCCCTCCCACCAGCACAGCCCCGAGACTGCTGACGGGGCAGAGAATATGGAGTCAGGCACAGCTTCAGGGGCTATTGCTGCCTGGAGCGCTGTTTATATTGACCTCAACGAGGCACACCTGGGGAGGGCGGGCCGGCAGGGTAAGGCTGCCCAGGTCAGCTAATCCACAACCCTCAGGGAATCACATTGTTGAAAATGGACCCCGCTAAGGCAGAAGAGAAGCCAAGGGAAAAAAGGACACAATGCCATTTGCAGCACCTTAGATGAGTCTAGAAGTAATCACGTGACTTGTAGTAAGTCAGAAAGTGAAAGACACATATCATATCATATCACTTATAGGTGTTACCTAAAAATGGATACCAGGGCAGATATTTCCACGGAGAAGGGCAATCACAGATTCATTAAACACACTTATGGTTCACCAAAGGAAAGGTGTGAGGATTGGTTTCATTACGATATCGGGGTTAACAGACATCTACAAACACAGGTGACATATATAATCACCAAAGACCTACAGAATACCAAGAGAGGACTACTCAACATTCTGCCATAACGTACATGGGAAAAGGATCCCAGGAAGAACAGACATGTGTATATGTGTAAAAGAACCACATCTTCCACACCTACAACAAGCCAAACATTGTAATCAAACTTGCTGTAAGAAAAAATAAAAAATTAAATTAAAAACATGAACAAGAAGTAGTGAGACAAACGTGAGGGGCTTTCTCCTGGCACATTCCATTCTAAACTCCAATCTAGAACACCACTTCCACTGAGGCTCTCTTGCCCTAGTAACCAGATTTGGTAAGGGTGAACTGCTGCCACCTTGTGGCCGTTTCACACAACAGCAGCTTTAATCCCAACGCTAATGGTCAGTTGATATTCAAAATCATTGCAGGCCTGTAAATGACACCTGCCCTGAAAACAAATCCTGGGGTCACATATCGACCAAAAAATTCAAAGGACGTCCATATTTCAAAACGACCGTTTCAAAAGGCATATTTTACGCACATTAGTGTTCTGCTTCTTTTCCTTTCTTTCATTTTTTGTTAAAAAAACACGGGAATGGAAAAAGGCATCCCTCAGAATGGGCGAAAATCGTTGCAGACGAATCAATGGACAGAGGTTTAATCTCCAATATATATAAACAGCTCATGCAGCTTAATATTAAAAAAACAAACAACGCAAAAAAAATGGGCAGAAGATCTAAAGAGACGTTTCTTCAAAGGAGACACAGAGATGGCCAAGACGCACATGAAAATCTGCTCAACAGCACTAATTATCAGACAAATGCAAATCAAAACTACAATGAGGTTTCACCTCACACCTGTTAGAATCGGCATCATCAGAAAATCTACAAACAACCAATTCTGGGGAGGGTGTGGACAAAAGGAGCCCTCTTCCACTATTGGTGGGAATGTAAATTGATACACTCACTATGGAGAACAGTATGGAGTTTCCTTAAAAAAACTAGAAATAGAATTACCATCTGATCCAGCAATCCCACTTCTGGGCATATACCCAGAGTAAACCGTACATCAAAAAGGCACATTCACCACAATGTTCATTGCAGCACTATTTACAATAGCCAGGTAATGGAAGCAACCTAAATGCCCACAGACAGATGAATGGATAAAGATGTGGTACATATATGAAATGGAATATTACTCCGGCATAAAAAGGAATGAAACTGGGTCATTTGTAGAGGCATCGATGGATCGAGAGACTGTCATACAGAATGAAGTAAGTCAGAAAGAGGAAAACAAATATTGTATATTAATGCGTATATGTGGAGCCTAAAAATGGTACCGATGAACTGGTTTGCAGGGAAGAAATAGAGACACAGAGGTAGAGAACAAACGTATGGACACCAAGTGTGGGAAGCCATGGGGTGGTGGTGGTGGGATGAGTTGGGAGTTTGGGATTGACCTGTGTACATGTATATGCATAAAATACATAACTAATAATAACGTGCTGTATAAAAAATAAATAAAATTAAATTTCAAAATTTTAAAAAATAAAATTTAAAAATAAAACAGAAAAAAGTTCTTCCCGTCACACAGATGTATTTATAGGAATGAATTATTTCCATGCTTATATCTATAAATACATAAAAGAGGAATAAAATCTAACTTGAACCATAAAAGAAAAAAAAAACCTGAACCCACGAGTTATACAGAGGAAAACCCTATCAGGGCACTTGCTCCAGTGGTAAACAATTCTGAAATTGGTCAGAGGTGGGGAACCATCTCCCATACAGCCATCAACCCACCCCCCACGCAAGGAGCGTCCTCATTGCAAAGCTGGGGGACCGTGCCGAGGCATCTGTGAGTAAACGTGAGCTGAGCCCCAGGCCAGCTGCTGCTGAACTGTTCCCACCCTTTCCAGGTAAAACACCTGAATATGTACAAGGGCTTGAAAGCCTAGAGGAAGGACCGTGGAGCCACACCAGCGACAGCACGCAGGGCAACTTGGTGCCTGCAGGCCAGCCAGGGTGGTCCTGGCCCCGGGCGCTCTTCCAGAAGCTTTCCATTGCCCTGCCTGAGATACCCCTCCTGTCCCGGCCCCCACTGCTTTTTTCCTTCCTCACCTCTGTCCGGAGAGAAATTCCAGCGGAAGGTATGGGTGACACAACCTCTTCTTTACAGGCGGCAGCCTGGCAACTCCTGCAGAAAGGCCAGCAGAACCCCACTCACACCGGGCCACCCACAAAGCTGTGGCCCCTCCCTCCCTCCCACCAGCACAGCCCCGAGACTGCTGACGGGGCAGAGAATATGGAGTCAGGCACAGCTTCAGGGGCTATTGCTGCCTGGAGCGCTGTTTATATTGACCTCAACGAGGCACACCTGGGGAGGGCGGGCCGGCAGGGTAAGGCTGCCCAGGTCAGCTAATCCACAACCCTCAGGGAATCACATTGGTGAAAATGGACCCCGCTAAGGCAGAAGAGAAGCCAAGGGAAAAAAGGACACAATGCCATTTGCAGCACCGTAGATGAGTCTAGAAGTAATCACGTGACTTGTAGTAAGTCAGAAAGTGAAAGACACATATCATATCATATCACTTATAGGTGTTACCTAAAAATGGATACCAGTGCAGATATTTCCACGGAGAAGGGCAATCACAGATTCATTAAACACACTTATGGTTCACCAAAGGAAAGGTGTGAGGATTGGTTTCATTACGATATCGGGGTTAACAGACATCTACAAACACAGGTGACATATATAATCACCAAAGACCTACAGAATACCAAGAGAGGACTACTCAACATTCTGCCATAACGTACATGGGAAAAGGATCCCAGGAAGAACAGACATGTGTATATGTGTAAAAGAACCACATCTTCCACACCTACAACAAGCCAAACATTGTAATCAAACTTGCTGTAAGAAAAAATAAAAAATTAAATTAAAAACACGAACAAGAAGTAGTGAGACAAACGTGAGGGGCTTTCTCCTGGCACATTCCATTCTAAACTCCAATCTAGAACACCACTTCCACTGAGGCTCTCTTGCCCTAGTAACCAGATTTGGTAAGGGTGAACTGCTGCCACCTTGTGGCCGTTTCACACAACAGCAGCTTTAATCCCAACGCTAATGGTCAGTTGATATTCAAAACCATTGCAGGCCTGTAAATGACACCTGCCCTGAAAACAAATCCTGGGGTCACATATCGACCAAAAAATTCAAAGGACGTCCATATTTCAAAACGACCGTTTCAAAAGGCATATTTTACGCACATTAGTGTTCTGCTTCTTTTCCTTTCTTTCCTTTTTTGTTAAAAAACACGGGAATGGAAAAAGGCATCCCTCAGAATGGGCGAAAATCGTTGCAGACGAATCAATGGACAGAGGTTTAATCTCCAATATATATAAACAGCTCATGCAGCTTAATATTAAAAAAACAAACAACGCAAAAAAAATGGGCAGAAGATCTAAAGAGACGTTTCTTCAAAGGAGACACAGAGATGGCCAAGACGCACATGAAAAGCTGCTCAACAGCACTAATTATCAGAGAAATGCAAATCAAAACTACAATGAGGTTTCACCTCACACCTGTTAGAATCGGCATCATCAGAAAATCTACAAACAACCAATTCTGGGGAGGGTGTGGACAAAAGGAGCCCTCTTCCACTATTGGTGGGAATGTAAATTGATACAGTCACTATGGAGAACAGTATGGAGTTTCCTTAAAAAAACTAGAAATAGAATTACCATCTGATCCAGCAATCCCACTTCTAGGCATATACCCAGAGAAAACCGTACATCAAAAAGGCACATTCACCACAATGTTCATTGCAGCACTATTTACAATAGCCAGGTAATGGAAGCAACCTAAATGCCCACAGACAGATGAATGGATAAAGATGTGGTACATATATGAAATGGAATATTACTCGGCCATAAAAAGGAATGAAACTGGGTCATTTGTAGAGGCATCGATGGATCGAGAGACTGTCATACAGAATGAAGTAAGTCAGAAAGAGGAAAACAAATATTGTATATTAATGCATATATGTGGAGCCTAAAAATGGTACCGATGAACTGGTTTGCAGGGAAGAAATAGAGACACAGAGGTAGAGAACAAACGTATGGACACCAAGTGTGGGAAGCCATGGGGTGGTGGTGGTGGGATGAGTTGGGAGTTTGGGATTGACCTGTGTACATGTATATGCATAAAATACATAACTAATAATAACGTGCTGTATAAAAAATAAATAAAATTAAATTTCAAAATTTTAAAAAATAAAATTTAAAAATAGAACAGAAAAGAGTTCTTCCCGTCACACAGATGTATTTATAGGAATGAATTATTTCCATGCTTATATCTATAAATACATAAAAGAGGAATAAAATCTAACTTGAACCATAAAAGAAAAAAAAACCTGAACCCACGAGTTATACAGAGGAAAACCCTATCAGGGCACTTGCTCCAGTGGTAAACAATTCTGAAATTGGTCAGAGGTGGGGAACCATCTCCCATACAGCCATCAAACCACCCCCCACGCAAGGAGCGTCCTCATTGCAAAGCTGGGGGACCATGCCGAGGCATCTCTGAGTAAACGTGAGCTGAGCCCCAGGCCAGCTGCTGCTGAACTGTTCCCACCCTTTCCAGGTAAAACACCTGAATATGTACAAGGGCTTGAAAGCCTAGAGGAAGGACCGTGGAGCCACACCAGTGACAGCACGCAGGCCAACTTGGTGCCTGCAGGCCAGCCAGGGTGGTCCTGGCCCCGGGCGCTCTTCCAGAAGCTTTCCATTGCCCTGCCTGAGATACCCCTCCTGTCCCGGCCCCCACTGCTTTTTTCCTTCCTCACCTCTGTCCGGAGAGAAATTCCAGCGGAAGGTATGGGTGACACAACCTCTTCTTTACAGGCGGCAGCCTGGCAACTCCTGCAGAAAGGCCAGCAGAACCCCACTCACACCGGGCCACCCACAAAGCTGTGGCCCCTCACTCCCTCCCACCAGCACAGCCCCGAGACTGCTGACAGGGCAGAGAATATGGAGTCAGGCACAGCTTCAGGGGCTATTGCTGCCTGGAGCGCTGTTTATATTGACCTCAACGAGGCACACCTGGGGAGGGCGGGCCGGCAGGGTAAGGCTGCCCAGGTCAGCTAATCCACAACCCTCAGGGAATCACATTGTTGAAAATGGACCCCGCTAAGGCAGAAGAGAAGCCAAGGGAAAAAAGGACACAATGCCATTTGCAGCACCGTAGATGAGTCTAGAAGTAATCACGTGACTTGTAGTAAGTCAGAAAGTGAAAGACACATATCATATCATATCACTTATAGGTGTTACCTAAAAATGGATACCAGGGCAGATATTTCCACGGAGAAGGGCAATCACAGATTCATTAAACACACTTATGGTTCACCAAAGGAAAGGTGTGAGGATTGGTTTCATTACGATATCGGGGTTAACAGATATCTACAAACACAGGTGACATATATAATCACCAAAGACCTACAGAATACCAAGAGAGGACTACTCAACATTCTGCCATAACGTACATGGGAAAAGGATCCCAGGAAGAACAGACATGTGTATATGTGTAAAAGAACCACATCTTCCACACCTACAACAAGCCAAACATTGTAATCAAACTTGCTGTAAGAAAAAATAAAAAATTAAATTAAAAACACGAACAAGAAGTAGTGAGACAAACGTGAGGGGCTTTCTCCTGGCACATTCCATTCTAAACTCCAATCTAGAACACCACTTCCACTGAGGCTCTCTTGCCCTAGTAACCAGATTTGGTAAGGGTGAACTGCTGCCACCTTGTGGCCGTTTCACACAACAGCAGCTTTAATCCCAACGCTAATGGTCAGTTGATATTCAAAATCATTGCAGGCCTGTAAATGACACCTGCCCTGAAAACAAATCCTGGGGTCACATATCGACCAAAAAATTCAAAGGACGTCCATATTTCAAAACGACCGTTTCAAAAGGCATATTTTACGCACAATAGTGTTCTGCTTCTTTTCCTTTCTTTCCTTTTTTTGTTAAAAAACACGGGAATGGAAAAAGGCATCCCTCAGAATGGGAGAAAATCGTTGCAGACGAATCAATGGACAGAGGTTTAATCTCCAATATATATAAACAGCTCATGCAGCTTAATATTAAAAAAAACAAACAACCCAAAAAAATGGGCAGAAGATCTAAAGAGACGTTTCTTCAAAGGAGACACAGAGATGGCCAAGACGCACATGAAAAGCTGCTCAACAGCACAAATTATCAGAGAAATGCAAATCAAAACTACAATGAGGTTTCACCTCACACCTGTTAGAATCGGCATCATCAGAAAATCTACAAACAACCAATTCTGGGGAGGGTGTGGACAAAAGGAGCCCTCTTCCACTATTGGTGGGAATGTAAATTGATACAGTCACTATGGAGAACAGTATGGAGTTTTCTTAAAAAAACTAGAAATAGAATTACCATCTGATCCAGCAATCCCACTTCTGGGCATATACCCAGAGAAAACCGTACATCAAAAAGGCACATTCACCACAATGTTCATTGCAGCACTATTTACAATAGCCAGGTAATGGAAGCAACCTAAATGCCCACAGACAGATGAATGGATAAAGATGTGGTACATATATGAAATGGAATATTACTCCGCCATAAAAAGGAATGAAACTGGGTCATTTGTAGAGGCATCGATGGACCGAGAGACTGTCATACAGAATGAAGTAAGTCAGAAAGAGGAAAACAAATATTGTATATTAATGCATATATGTGGAGCCTAAAAATGGTACCGATGAACTGGTTTGCAGGGAAGAAATAGAGACACAGAGGTAGAGAACAAACGTATGGACACCAAGTGTGGGAAGCCATGGGGTGGTGGTGGTGGGATGAGTTGGGAGTTTGGGATTGACCTGTGTACATGTATATGCATAAAATACATAACTAATAATAACGTGCTGTATAAAAAATAAATAAAATTAAATTTCAAAATTTTAAAAAATAAAATTTAAAAATAGAACAGAAAAGAGTTCTTCCCGTCACACAGATGTATTTATAGGAATGAATTATTTCCATGCTTATATCTATAAATACATAAAAGAGGAATAAAATCTAACTTGAACCATAAAAGAAAAAAAAAAACCTGAACCCACGAGTTATACAGAGGAAAACCCTATCAGGGCACTTGCTCCAGTGGTAAACAATTCTGAAATTGGTCAGAGGTGGGGAACCATCTCCCATACAGCCATCAACCCACCCCCCACGCAAGGAGCGTCCTCATTGCAAAGCTGGGGGACCGTGCCGAGGCATCTCTGAGTAAACGTGAGCTGAGCCCCAGGCCAGCTGCTGCTGAACTGTTCCCACCCTTTCCAGGTAAAACACCTGAATATGTACAAGGGCTTGAAAGCCTAGAGGAAGGACCGTGGAGCCACACCAGCGACAGCACGCAGGCCAACTTGGTGCCTGCAGGCCAGCCAGGGTGGTCCTGGCCCCGGGCGCTCTTCCAGAAGCTTTCCATTGCCCTGCCTGAGATACCCCTCCTGTCCCGGCCCCCACTGCTTTTTTCCTTCCTCACCTCTGTCCGGAGAGAAATTCCAGCGGAAGGTATGGGTGACACAACCTCTTCTTTGCAGGCGGCAGCCTGGCAACTCCTGCAGAAAGGCCAGCAGAACCCCACTCACACCGGGCCACCCACAAAGCTGTGGCCCCTCCCTCCCCCCCACCAGCACAGCCCCGAGACTGCTGACGGGGCAGAGAATATGGAGTCAGGCACAGCTTCAGGGGCTATTGCTGCCTGGAGCGCTGTTTATATTGACCTCAACGAGGCACACCTGGGGAGGGCGGGCCGGCAGGGTAAGGCTGCCCAGGTCAGCTAATCCACAACCCTCAGGGAATCACATTGGTGAAAATGGACCCCGCTAAGGCAGAAGAGAAGCCAATGGAAAAAAGGACACAATGCCATTTGCAGCACCTTAGATGAGTCTAGAAGTAATCACGTGACTTGTAGTAAGTCAGAAAGTGAAAGACACATATCATATCATATCACTTATAGGTGTTACCTAAAAATGGATACCAGGGCAGATATTTCCATGGAAAAGGGCAATCACAGATTCATTAAACACACTTATGGTTCACCAAAGGAAAGGTGTGAGGATTGGTTTCATTACGATATCGGGGTTAACAGACATCTACAAACACAGGTGACATATATAATCACCAAAGACCTACAGAATACCAAGAGAGGACTACTCAACATTCTGCCATAACGTACATGGGAAAAGGATCCTAGGAAGAACAGACATGTGTATATGTGTAAAAGAACCACATCTTCCACACCTACAACAAGCCAAACATTGTAATCAAACTTGCTGTAAGAAAAAATAAAAAATTAAATTAAAAACACGAACAAGAAGTAGTGAGACAAACGTGAGGGGCTTTCTCCTGGCACATTCCATTCTAAACTCCAATCTAGAACACCACTTCCACTGAGGCTCTCTTGCCCTAGTAACCAGATTTGGTAAGGGTGAACTGCTGCCACCTTGTGGCCGTTTCACACAACAGCAGCTTTAATCCCAACGCTAATGGTCAGTTGATATTCAAAATCATTGCAGGCCTGTAAATGACACCTGCCCTGAAAACAAATCCTGGGGTCACATATCGACCAAAAAATTCAAAGGACGTCCATATTTCAAAACGACCGTTTCAAAAGGCATATTTTACGCACAATAGTGTTCTGCTTCTTTTCCTTTCTTTCCTTTTTTGTTAAAAAACACGGGAATGGAAAAAGGCATCCCTCAGAATGGGCGAAAATCGTTGCAGACGAATCAATGGACAGAGGTTTAATCTCCAATATATATAAACAGCTCATGCAGCTTAATATTAAAAAAACAAACAACGCAAAGAAAATGGGCAGAAGATCTAAAGAGACGTTTCTTCAAAGGAGACACAGAGATGGCCAAGACGCTCATGAAAAGCTGCTCAACAGCACTAATTATCAGAGAAATGCAAATCAAAACTACAATGAGGTTTCACCTCACACCTGTTAGAATCGGCATCATCAGAAAATCTACAAACAACCAATTCTGGGGAGGGTGTGGACAAAAGGAGCCCTCTTCCACTATTGGTGGGAATGTAAATTGATACAGTCACTATGGAGAACAGTATGGAGTTTCCTTAAAAAAACTAGAAATAGAATTACCATCTGATCCAGCAATCCCACTTCTGGGCATATACCCAGAGAAAACCGTACATCAAAAAGGCACATTCACCACAATGTTCATTGCAGCACTATTTACAATAGCCAGGTAATGGAAGCAACCTAAATGCCCACAGACAGATGAATGGATAAAGATGTGGTACATATATGAAATGGAATATTACTCGGCCATAAAAAGGAATGAAACTGGGTCATTTGTAGAGGCATCGATGGATCGAGAGACTGTCATACAGAATGAAGTAAGTCAGAAAGAGGAAAACAAATATTGTATATTAATGCATATATGTGGAGCCTAAAAATGGTACAGATGAACTGGTTTGCAGGGAAGAAATAGAGACACAGAGGTAGAGAACAAACGTATGGACACCAAGTGTGGGAAGCCATGGGGTGGTGGTGGTGGGATGAGATGGGAGTTTGGGATTGACCTGTGTACATGTATATGCATAAAATACATAACTAATAATAACGTGCTGTATAAAAAAATAAATAAAATTAAATTTCAAAATTTTAAAAAATAAAATTTAAAAATAAAACAGAAAAAAGTTCTTCCCGTCACACAGATGTATTTATAGGAATGAATTATTTCCATGCTTATATCTATAAATACATAAAAGAGGAATAAAATCTAACTTGAACCATAAAAGAAAAAAAAAACCTGAACCCACGAGTTATACAGAGGAAAACCCTATCAGGGCACTTGCTCCAGTGGTAAACAATTCTGAAATTGGTCAGAGGTGGGGAACCATCTCCCATACAGCCATCAACCCACCACCCACGCAAGGAGCGTCCTCATTGCAAAGCTGGGGGACCGTGCCGAGGCATCTGTGAGTAAACGTGAGCTGAGCCCCAGGCCAGCTGCTGCTGAACTGTTCCCACCCTTTCCAGGTAAAACACCTGAATATGTACAAGGGCTTGAAAGCCTAGAAGAAGGACCGTGGAGCCACACCAGCGACAGCACGCAGGCCAACTTGGTGCCTGCAGGCCAGCCAGGGTGGTCCTGGCCCCGGGCGCTCTTCCAGAAGCTTTCCATTGCCCTGCCTGAGATACCCCTCCTGTCCCGGACCCCACTGCTTTTTTCCTTCCTCACCTCTGTCCGGAGAGAAATTCCAGCGGAAGGTATGGGTGACACAACCTCTTCTTTGCAGGCGGCAGCCTGGCAACTCCTGCAGAAAGGCCCGCAGAACCCCACTCACACCGGGCCACCCACAAAGCTGTGGCCACTCACTCCCTCCCACCAGCACAGCCCCGAGACTGCTGACGGGGCAGAGAATATGGAGTCAGGCACAGCTTCAGGGGCTATTGCTGCCTGGAGCGCTGTTTATATTGACCTCAACGAGCCACAGCTGGGGAGGGCGGGCCGGCAGGGTAAGGCTGCCCAGGTCAGCTAATCCACAACCCTCAGGGAATCACATTGTTGAAAATGGACCCCGCTAAGGCAGAAGAGAAGCCAAGGGAAAAAAGGACACAATGCCATTTGCAGCACCGTAGATGAGTCTAGAAGTAATCACGTGACTTGTAGTAAGTCAGAAAGTGAAAGACACATATCATATCATATCACTTATAGGTGTTACCTAAAAATGGATACCAGGGCAGATATTTCCACGGAGAAGGGCAATCACAGATTCATTAAACACACTTATGGTTCACCAAAGGAAAGGTGTGAGGATTGGTTTCATTACGATATCGGGGTTAACAGACATCTACAAACACAGGTGACATATATAATCACCAAAGACCTACAGAATACCAAGAGAGGACTACTCAACATTCTGCCATAACGTACATGGGAAAAGGATCCCAGGAAGAACAGACATGTGTATATGTGTAAAAGAACCACATCTTCCACACCTACAACAAGCCAAACATTGTAATCAAACTTGCTGTAATAAAAAATAAAAAATTAAATTAAAAACACGAACAAGAAGTAGTGAGACAAACGTGAGGGGCTTTCTCCTGGCACATTCCATTCTAAACTCCCATCTAGAACACCACTTCCACTGAGGCTCTCTTGCCCTAGTAACCAGATTTGGTAAGGGTGAACTGCTGCCACCTTGTGGCCGTTTCACACAACAGCAGCTTTAATCCCAACGCTAATGGTCAGTTGATATTCAAAATCATTGCAGGCCTGTAAATGACACCTACCCTGAAAACAAATCCTGGGGTCACATATCGACCAAAATATTCAAAGGGCGTCCATATTTCAAAACGACTGTTTCAAAAGGCACATTTTACGCACATTAGTGTTCTGCTTCTTTTCCTTTCTTTCCTTTTTTGTTAAAAAAACACGGGAATGGAAAAAGGCATCCCTCAGAATGGGCGAAAATCGTTGCAGACGAATCAATGGACAGAGGTTTAATCTCCAATATATATAAACAGCTCATGCAGCTTAATATTAAAAAAACAAACAACCCAAAAAAATGGCCAGAAGATGTAAAGAGACGTTTCTTCAAAGGAGACACAGAGATGGCCAAGACGCACATGAAAAGCTGCTCAACAGCACTAATTATCAGAGAAATGCAAATCAAAACTACAATGAGGTTTCACCTCACACCTGTTAGAATCGGCATCATCAGAAAATCTACAAACAACCAATTCTGGGGAGGGTGTGGACAAAAGGAGCCCTCTTCCACTATTGGTGGGAATGTAAATTGATACAGTCACTATGGAGAACAGTATGGAGTTTCCTTAAAAAAACTAGAAATAGAATTACCATCTGATCCAGCAATCCCACTTCTGGGCATATACCCAGAGAAAACCGTACATCAAAAAGGCACATTCACCACAATGTTCATTGCAGCACTATTTACAATAGCCAGGTAATGGAAGCAACCTAAATGCCCACAGACAGATGAATGGATAAAGATGTGGTACATATATGAAATGGAATATTACTCGGCCATAAAAAGGAATGAAACTGGGTCATTTGTAGAGACATCGATGGATCGAGAGACTGTCATACAGAATGAAGTAAGTCAGAAAGAGGAAAACAAATATTGCATATTAATGCATATATGTGGAGCCTAGAAATGGTACAGATGAACTGGTTTGCAGGGAAGAAATAGAGACACAGAGGTAGAGAACAAACGTATGGACACCAAGTGTGGGAAGCCATGGGGTGGTGGTGGTGGGATGAGTTGGGAGTTTGGGATTGACCTGTGTACATGTATATGCATAAAATACATAACTAATAATAACCTGCTGTATAAAAAAATAAATAAATTTAAATTTCAAAATTTTAAAAAATAAAATTTAAAAATAAAACAGAAAAAAGTTCTTCCCGTCACACAGATGTATTTATAGGAATGAATTATTTCCATGCTTATATCTATAAATACATAAAAGAGGAATAAAATCTAACTTGAACCATAAAAGAAAAAAAAAAAACCTGAACCCACGAGTTATACAGAGGAAAACCCTATCAGGGCACTTGCTCCAGTGGTAAACAATTCTGAAATTGGTCAGAGGTGGGGAACCATCTCCCATACAGCCATCAACCCACCCCCCACGCAAGGAGCGTCCTCATTGCAAAGCTGGGGGACCGTGCCGAGGCATCTGTGAGTAAACGTGAGCTGAGCCCCAGGCCAGCTGCTGCTGAACTGTTCCCACCCTTTCCAGGTAAAACACCTGAAGATGTATAAGGGCTTGAAAGCCTAGAGGAATTACCGTGGAGCCACACCAGCTACAGCACGCAGGACAACTTGGGGCCTGCAGGCCAGCCAGGGTGGTCCTGGCCCCGGGCGCTCTTCCAGAAGCTTTCCATTGCCCTGCCTGAGATACCCCTCCTGTCCCGGCCCCCACTGCTTTTTTCCTTCCTCACCTCTGTCCGGAGAGAAATTCCAGCGGAAGGTATGGGTGACACAACCTCTTCTTTACAGGCGGCAGCCTGGCAACTCCTGCAGAAAGGCCAGCAGAACCCCACTCACACCGGGCCACCCACAAAGCTGTGGCCCCTCACTCCCACCCACCAGCACAGCCCCGAGACTGCTGACGGGGCAGAGAATATGGAGTCAGGCACAGCTTCAGGGGCTATTGCTGCCTGGAGCGCTGTTTATATTGACCTCAATGAGGCACACCTGGGGAGGGCAGGCCGGCAAGGTAAGGCTGCCCAGGTCAGCTAATCCACAACCCTCAGGGAATCACATTGTTGAAAATGGACCCCGCTAAGGCAGAAGAGAAGCCAAGGGAAAAAAGGACACAATGCCATTTGCAGCACCGTAGATGAGTCTAGAAGTAATCACGTGACTTGTAGTAAGTCAGAAAGTGAAAGACACATATCATATCATATCACTTATAGGTGTTACCTAAAAATGGATACCAGGGCAGATATTTCCACGGAAAAGGGCAATCACAGATTCATTAAACAAACTTATGGTTCACCAAAGGAAAGGTGTGAGGATTGGTTTCATTACGATATCGGGGTTAACAGACATCTACAAACACAGGTGACATATATAATCACCAAAGACCTACAGAATACCAAGAGAGGACTACTCAACATTCTGCCATAACGTACATGGGAAAAGGATCCCAGGAAGAACAGACATGTGTATATGTGTAAAAGAACCACATCTTCCACACCTACAACAAGCCAAACATTGTAATCAAACTTGCTGTAAGAAAAAATAAAAAATTAAATTAAAAACACGAACAAGAAGTAGTGAGACAAACGTGAGGGGCTTTCTCCTGGCACATTCCATTCTAAACTCCAATCTAGAACACCACTTCCACTGAGGCTCTCTTGCCCTAGTAACCAGATTTGGTAAGGGTGAACTGCTGCCACCTTGTGGCCGTTTCACACAACAGCAGCTTTAATCCCAACGCTAATGGTCAGTTGATATTCAAAACCATTGCAGGCCTGTAAATGACACCTGCCCTGAAAACAAATCCTGGGGTCACATATCGACCAAAAAATTCAAAGGACGTCCATATTTCAAAACGACCGTTTCAAAAGGCATATTTTACGCACATTAGTGTTCTGCTTCTTTTCCTTTCTTTCCTTTTTTGTTAAAAAACACGGGAATGGAAAAAGGCATCCCTCAGAATGGGCGAAAATCGTTGCAGACGAATCAATGGACAGAGGTTTAATCTCCAATATATATAAACAGCTCATGCAGCTTAATATTAAAAAAACAAACAACGCAAAAAAAATGGGCAGAAGATCTAAAGAGACGTTTCTTCAAAGGAGACACAGAGATGGCCAAGACGCACATGAAAAGCTGCTCAACAGCATTAATTATCAGAGAAATGCAAATCAAAACTACAATGAGGTTTCACCTCACACCTGTTAGAATCGGCATCATCAGAAAATCTACAAACAACCAATTCTGGGCAGGGTGTGGACAAAAGGAGCCCTCTTCCACTATTGGTGGGAATGTAAATTGATACAGTCACTATGGAGAACAGTATGGAGTTTCCTTAAAAAAACTAGAAATAGAATTACCATCTGATCCAGCAATCCCACTTCTGGGCATATACCCAGAGAAAACCGTACATCAAAAAGGCACATTCACCACAATGTTCATTGCAGCACTATTTACAATAGCCAGGTAATGGAAGCAACCTAAATGCCCACAGACAGATGAATGGATAAAGATGTGGTACATATATGAAATGGAATATTACTCCGCCATAAAAAGGAATGAAACTGGGTCATTTGTAGAGGCATCGATGGATCGAGAGACTGTCATACAGAATGAAGTAAGTCAGAAAGAGGAAAACAAATATTGTATATTAATGCGTATATGTGGAGCCTAAAAATGGTACCGATGAACTGGTTTGCAGGGAAGAAATAGAGACACAGAGGTAGAGAACAAACGTATGGACACCAAGTGTGGGAAGCCATGGGGTGGTGGTGGTGGGATGAGTTGGGAGTTTGGGATTGACCTGTGTACATGTATATGCATAAAATACATAACTAATAATAACGTGCTGTATAAAAAATAAATAAAATTAAACTTCAAAATTTTAAAAAATAAAATTTAAAAATAAAACAGAAAAAAGTTCTTCCCGTCACACAGATGTATTTATAGGAATGAATTATTTCCATGCTTATATCTATAAATACATAAAAGAGGAATAAAATCTAACTTGAACCATAAAAGAAAAAAAAAACCTGAACCCACGAGTTATACAGAGGAAAACCCTATCAGGGCACTTGCTCCAGTGGTAAACAATTCTGAAATTGGTCAGAGGTGGGGAACCATCTCCCATACAGCCATCAACCCACCCCCCACGCAAGGAGCGTCCTCATTGCAAAGCTGGGGGACCGTGCCGAGGCATCTCTGAGTAAACGTGAGCTGAGCCCCAGGCCAGCTGCTGCTGAACTGTTCCCACCCTTTCCAGGTAAAACACCTGAATATGTACAAGGGCTTGAAAGCCTAGAGGAAGGACCGTGGAGCCACACCAGCGACAGCACGCAGGGCAACTTGGTGCCTGCAGGCCAGCCAGGGTGGTCCTGGCCCCGGGCGCTCTTCCAGAAGCTTTCCATTGCCCTGCCTGAGATACCCCTCCTGTCCCGGCCCCCACTGCTTTTTTCCTTCCTCACCTCTGTCCGGAGAGAAATTCCAGCGGAAGGTATGGGTGACACAACCTCTTCTTTACAGGCGGCAGCCTGGCAACTCCTGCAGAAAGGCCAGCAGAACCCCACTCACACCGGGCCACCCACAAAGCTGTGGCCCCTCCCTCCCTCCCACCAGCACAGCCCCGAGACTGCTGACGGGGCAGAGAATATGGAGTCAGGCACAGCTTCAGGGGCTATTGCTGCCTGGAGCGCTGTTTATATTGACCTCAACGAGGCACACCTGGGGAGGGCGGGCCGGCAGGGTAAGGCTGCCCAGGTCAGCTAATCCACAACCCTCAGGGAATCACATTGGTGAAAATGGACCCCGCTAAGGCAGAAGAGAAGCCAAGGGAAAAAAGGACACAATGCCATTTGCAGCACCGTAGATGAGTCTAGAAGTAATCACGTGACTTGTAGTAAGTCAGAAAGTGAAAGACACATATCATATCATATCACTTATAGGTGTTACCTAAAAATGGATACCAGTGCAGATATTTCCACGGAGAAGGGCAATCACAGATTCATTAAACACACTTATGGTTCACCAAAGGAAAGGTGTGAGGATTGGTTTCATTACGATATCGGGGTTAACAGACATCTACAAACACAGGTGACATATATAATCACCAAAGACCTACAGAATACCAAGAGAGGACTACTCAACATTCTGCCATAACGTACATGGGAAAAGGATCCCAGGAAGAACAGACATGTGTATATGTGTAAAAGAACCACATCTTCCACACCTACAACAAGCCAAACATTGTAATCAAACTTGCTGTAAGAAAAAATAAAAAATTAAATTAAAAACACGAACAAGAAGTAGTGAGACAAACGTGAGGGGCTTTCTCCTGGCACATTCCATTCTAAACTCCAATCTAGAACACCACTTCCACTGAGGCTCTCTTGCCCTAGTAACCAGATTTGGTAAGGGTGAACTGCTGCCACCTTGTGGCCGTTTCACACAACAGCAGCTTTAATCCCAACGCTAATGGTCAGTTGATATTCAAAACCATTGCAGGCCTGTAAATGACACCTGCCCTGAAAACAAATCCTGGGGTCACATATCGACCAAAAAATTCAAAGGACGTCCATATTTCAAAACGACCGTTTCAAAAGGCATATTTTACGCACATTAGTGTTCTGCTTCTTTTCCTTTCTTTCCTTTTTTGTTAAAAAACACGGGAATGGAAAAAGGCATCCCTCAGAATGGGCGAAAATCGTTGCAGACGAATCAATGGACAGAGGTTTAATCTCCAATATATATAAACAGCTCATGCAGCTTAATATTAAAAAAACAAACAACGCAAAAAAAATGGGCAGAAGATCTAAAGAGACGTTTCTTCAAAGGAGACACAGAGATGGCCAAGACGCACATGAAAAGCTGCTCAACAGCACTAATTATCAGAGAAATGCAAATCAAAACTACAATGAGGTTTCACCTCACACCTGTTAGAATCGGCATCATCAGAAAATCTACAAACAACCAATTCTGGGGAGGGTGTGGACAAAAGGAGCCCTCTTCCACTATTGGTGGGAATGTAAATTGATACAGTCACTATGGAGAACAGTATGGTGTTTCCTTAAAAAAACTAGAAATAGAATTACCATCTGATCCAGCAATCCCACTTCTAGGCATATACCCAGAGAAAACCGTACATCAAAAAGGCACATTCACCACAATGTTCATTGCAGCACTATTTACAATAGCCAGGTAATGGAAGCAACCTAAATGCCCACAGACAGATGAATGGATAAAGATGTGGTACATATATGAAATGGAATATTACTCGGCCATAAAAAGGAATGAAACTGGGTCATTTGTAGAGGCATCGATGGATCGAGAGACTGTCATACAGAATGAAGTAAGTCAGAAAGAGGAAAACAAATATTGTATATTAATGCATATATGTGGAGCCTAAAAATGGTACCGATGAACTGGTTTGCAGGGAAGAAATAGAGACACAGAGGTAGAGAACAAACGTATGGACACCAAGTGTGGGAAGCCATGGGGTGGTGGTGGTGGGATGAGTTGGGAGTTTGGGATTGACCTGTGTACATGTATATGCATAAAATACATAACTAATAATAACGTGCTGTATAAAAAATAAATAAAATTAAATTTCAAAATTTTAAAAAATAAAATTTAAAAATAGAACAGAAAAGAGTTCTTCCCGTCACACAGATGTATTTATAGGAATGAATTATTTCCATGCTTATATCTATAAATACATAAAAGAGGAATAAAATCTAACTTGAACCATAAAAGAAAAAAAAACCTGAACCCACGAGTTATACAGAGGAAAACCCTATCAGGGCACTTGCTCCAGTGGTAAACAATTCTGAAATTGGTCAGAGGTGGGGAACCATCTCCCATACAGCCATCAAACCACCCCCCACGCAAGGAGCGTCCTCATTGCAAAGCTGGGGGACCATGCCGAGGCATCTCTGAGTAAACGTGAGCTGAGCCCCAGGCCAGCTGCTGCTGAACTGTTCCCACCCTTTCCAGGTAAAACACCTGAATATGTACAAGGGCTTGAAAGCCTAGAGGAAGGACCGTGGAGCCACACCAGCGACAGCACGCAGGCCAACTTGGTGCCTGCAGGCCAGCCAGGGTGGTCCTGGCCCCGGGCGCTCTTCCAGAAGCTTTCCATTGCCCTGCCTGAGATACCCCTCCTGTCCCGGCCCCCACTGCTTTTTTTCCTTCCTCACCTCTGTCCGGAGAGAAATTCCAGCGGAAGGTATGGGTGACACATCCTCTTCTTTACAGGCGGCAGCCTGGCAACTCCTGCAGAAAGGCCAGCAGAACCCCACTCACACCGGGCCACCCACAAAGCTGTGGCCCCTCCCTCCCTCCCACCAGCACAGCCCCGAGACTGCTGACGGGGCAGAGAATATGGAGTCAGGCACAGCTTCAGGGGCTATTGCTGCCTGGAGCGCTGTTTATATTGACCTCAACGAGGCACACCTGGGGAGGGCGGGCCGGCAGGGTAAGGCTGCCCAGGTCAGCTAATCCACAACCCTCAGGGAATCACATTGGTGAAAATGGACCCCGCTAAGGCAGAAGAGAAGCCAAGGGAAAAAAGGACACAATGCCATTTGCAGCACCGTAGATGAGTCTAGAAGTAATCACGTGACTTGTAGTAAGTCAGAAAGTGAAAGACACATATCATATCATATCACTTATTGGTGTTACCTAAAAATGGATACCAAGGCAGATATTTCCACGGAGAAGGGCAATCACAGATTCATTAAACAAACTTATGGTTCACCAAAGGAAAGGTGTGAGGATTGGTTTCATTACGATATCGGGGTTAACAGACATCTACAAACACAGGTGACATATATAATCACCAAAGACCTACAGAATACCAAGAGAGGACTACTCAACATTCTGTCATAACGTACATGGGAAAAGGATCCCAGGAAGAACAGACATGTGTATATGTGTAAAAGAACCACATCTTCCACACCTACAACAAGCCAAACATTGTAATCAAACTTGCTGTAAGAAAAAATAAAAAATTAAATTAAAAACACGAACAAGAAGTAGTGAGACAAACGTGAGGGGCTTTCTCCTGGCACATTCCATTCTAAACTCCAATCTAGAACACCACTTCCACTGAGGCTCTCTTGCCCTAGTAACCAGATTTGGTAAGGGTGAACTGCTGCCACCTTGTGGCCGTTTCACACAACAGCAGCTTTAATCCCAACACTAATGGTCAGTTGATATTCAAAATCATTGCAGGCCTGTAAATGACACCTGCCCTGAAAACAAATCCTGGGGTCACATATCGACCAAAATATTCAAAGGACGTCCATATTTCAAAACGACCGTTTCAAAAGGCATATTTTACGCACATTAGTGTTCTGCTTCTTTTCCTTTCTTTCCTTTTTTGTTAAAAAAACACAGGAATGGAAAAAGGCATCCCTCAGAATGGGCGAAAATCGTTGCAGACGAATCAATGGACAGAGGTTTAATCTCCAATATATATAAACAGCTCATGCAGCTTAATATTAAAAAAAACAAACAACCCAAAAAAATGGCCAGAAGATCTAAAGAGACGTTTCTTCAAAGGAGACACAGAGATGGCCAAGACGCACATGAAAAGCTGCTCAACAGCACTAATTATCAGAGAAATGCAAATCAAAACTACAATGAGGTTTCACCTCACACCTGTTAGACTCGGCATCATCAGAAAATCTACAAACAACCAATTCTGGGGAGGGTGTGGACAAAAGGAGCCCTCTTCCACTATTGGTGGGAATGTAAATTGATACAGTCACTATGGAGAACAGTATGGAGTTTCCTTAAAAAAACTAGAAATAGAATTACCATCTGATCCAGCAATCCCACTTCTGGGCATATACCCAGAGAAAACCGTACATCAAAAAGGCACATTCACCACAATGTTCATTGCAGCACTATTTACAATAGCCAGGTAATGGAAGCAACCTAAATGCCCACAGACAGATGAATGGATAAAGATGTGGTACATATATGAAATGGAATATTACTCCGCCATAAAAAGGAATGAAACTGGGTCATTTGTAGAGGCATCGATGGATCGAGAGACTGTCATACAGAATGAAGTAAGTCAGAAAGAGGAAAACAAATATTGTATATTAATGCATATATGTGGAGCCTAAAAATGGTACCGATGAACTGGTTTGCAGGGAAGAAATAGAGACACAGAGGTAGAGAACAAACGTATGGACACCAAGTGTGGGAAGCCATGGGGTGGTGGTGGTGGGATGAGTTGGGAGTTTGGGATTGACCTGTGTACATGTATATGCATAAAATACATAACTAATAATAACGTGCTATATAAAAAAAAATAAATAAAATTAAATTTCAAAATTTTAAAAAATAAAATTTAAAAATAAAACAGAAAAAAGTTCTTCCCGTCACACAGATGTATTTATAGGAATGAATTATTTCCATGCTTATATCTATAAATACATAAAAGAGGAATAAAATCTAACTTGAACCATAAAAGAAAAAAAAAACCTGAACCCACGAGTTATACAGAGGAAAACCCTATCAGGGCACTTGCTCCAGTGGTAAACAATTCTGAAATTGGTCAGAGGTGGGGAACCATCTCCCATACAGCCATCAACCCACCCCCCATGCAAGGAGCGTCCTCATTGCAAAGCTGGGGGACCGTGCCGAGGCATCTCTGAGTAAACGTGAGCTGAGCCCCAGGCCAGCTGCTGCTGAACTGTTCCCACCCTTTCCAGGTAAAACACCTGAATATGTACAAGGGCTTGAAAGCCTAGAGAAAGGACCGTGGAGCCACACCAGCGACAGCACGCAGGCCAACTTGGTGCCTGCAGGCCAGCCAGGGTGGTCCTGGCCCCGGGCGCTCTTCCAGAAGCTTTCCATTGCCCTGCCTGAGATACCCCTCCTGTCCCGGCCCCCACTGCTTTTTTCCTTCCTCACCTCTGTCCGGAGAGAAATTCCAGCGGAAGGTATGGGTGACACAACCTCTTCTTTACAGGCGGCAGCCTGGCAACTCCTGCAGAAAGGCCAGCAGAACCCCACTCACACCGGGCCACCCACAAAGCTGTGGCCCCTCCCTCCCTCCCACCAGCACAGCCCCGAGACTGCTGACGGGGCAGAGAATATGGAGTCAGGCACAGCTTCAGGGGCTATTGCTGCCTGGAGCGCTGTTTATATTGACCTCAACGAGGCACACCTGGGGAGGGCGGGCCGGCAGGGTAAGGCTGCCCAGGTCAGCTAATCCACAACCCTCAGGGAATCACATTGTTGAAAATGGACCCCGCTAAGGCAGAAGAGAAGCCAAGGGAAAAAAGGACACAATGCCATTTGCAGCACCTTAGATGAGTCTAGAAGTAATCACGTGACTTGTAGTAAGTCAGAAAGTGAAAGACACATATCATATCATATCACTTATAGGTGTTACCTAAAAATGGATACCAGGGCAGATATTTCCACGGAGAAGGGCAATCACAGATTCATTAAACACACTTATGGTTCACCAAAGGAAAGGTGTGAGGATTGGTTTCATTACGATATCGGGGTTAACAGACATCTACAAACACAGGTGACATATATAATCACCAAAGACCTACAGAATACCAAGAGAGGACTACTCAACATTCTGCCATAACGTACATGGGAAAAGGATCCCAGGAAGAACAGACATGTGTATATGTGTAAAAGAACCACATCTTCCACACCTACAACAAGCCAAACATTGTAATCAAACTTGCTGTAAGAAAAAATAAAAAATTAAATTAAAAACATGAACAAGAAGTAGTGAGACAAACGTGAGGGGCTTTCTCCTGGCACATTCCATTCTAAACTCCAATCTAGAACACCACTTCCACTGAGGCTCTCTTGCCCTAGTAACCAGATTTGGTAAGGGTGAACTGCTGCCACCTTGTGGCCGTTTCACACAACAGCAGCTTTAATCCCAACGCTAATGGTCAGTTGATATTCAAAATCATTGCAGGCCTGTAAATGACACCTGCCCTGAAAACAAATCCTGGGGTCACATATCGACCAAAAAATTCAAAGGACGTCCATATTTCAAAACGACCGTTTCAAAAGGCATATTTTACGCACATTAGTGTTCTGCTTCTTTTCCTTTCTTTCATTTTTTGTTAAAAAAACACGGGAATGGAAAAAGGCATCCCTCAGAATGGGCGAAAATCGTTGCAGACGAATCAATGGACAGAGGTTTAATCTCCAATATATATAAACAGCTCATGCAGCTTAATATTAAAAAAACAAACAACGCAAAAAAAATGGGCAGAAGATCTAAAGAGACGTTTCTTCAAAGGAGACACAGAGATGGCCAAGACGCACATGAAAATCTGCTCAACAGCACTAATTATCAGACAAATGCAAATCAAAACTACAATGAGGTTTCACCTCACACCTGTTAGAATCGGCATCATCAGAAAATCTACAAACAACCAATTCTGGGGAGGGTGTGGACAAAAGGAGCCCTCTTCCACTATTGGTGGGAATGTAAATTGATACACTCACTATGGAGAACAGTATGGAGTTTCCTTAAAAAAACTAGAAATAGAATTACCATCTGATCCAGCAATCCCACTTCTGGGCATATACCCAGAGTAAACCGTACATCAAAAAGGCACATTCACCACAATGTTCATTGCAGCACTATTTACAATAGCCAGGTAATGGAAGCAACCTAAATGCCCACAGACAGATGAATGGATAAAGATGTGGTACATATATGAAATGGAATATTACTCCGCCATAAAAAGGAATGAAACTGGGTCATTTGTAGAGGCATCGATGGATCGAGAGACTGTCATACAGAATGAAGTAAGTCAGAAAGAGGAAAACAAATATTGTATATTAATGCGTATATGTGGAGCCTAAAAATGGTACCGATGAACTGGTTTGCAGGGAAGAAATAGAGACACAGAGGTAGAGAACAAACGTATGGACACCAAGTGTGGGAAGCCATGGGGTGGTGGTGGTGGGATGAGTTGGGAGTTTGGGATTGACCTGTGTACATGTATATGCATAAAATACATAACTAATAATAACGTGCTGTATAAAAAATAAATAAAATTAAATTTCAAAATTTTAAAAAATAAAATTTAAAAATAAAACAGAAAAAAGTTCTTCCCGTCACACAGATGTATTTATAGGAATGAATTATTTCCATGCTTATATCTATAAATACATAAAAGAGGAATAAAATCTAACTTGAACCATAAAAGAAAAAAAAAACCTGAACCCACGAGTTATACAGAGGAAAACCCTATCAGGGCACTTGCTCCAGTGGTAAACAATTCTGAAATTGGTCAGAGGTGGGGAACCATCTCCCATACAGCCATCAACCCACCCCCCACGCAAGGAGCGTCCTCATTGCAAAGCTGGGGGACCGTGCCGAGGCATCTCTGAGTAAACGTGAGCTGAGCCCCAGGCCAGCTGCTGCTGAACTGTTCCCACCCTTTCCAGGTAAAACACCTGAATATGTACAAGGGCTTGAAAGCCTAGAGGAAGGACCGTGGAGCCACACCAGCGACAGCACGCAGGGCAACTTGGTGCCTGCAGGCCAGCCAGGGTGGTCCTGGCCCCGGGCGCTCTTCCAGAAGCTTTCCATTGCCCTGCCTGAGATACCCCTCCTGTCCCGGCCCCCACTGCTTTTTTCCTTCCTCACCTCTGTCCGGAGAGAAATTCCAGCGGAAGGTATGGGTGACACAACCTCTTCTTTACAGGCGGCAGCCTGGCAACTCCTGCAGAAAGGCCAGCAGAACCCCACTCACACCGGGCCACCCACAAAGCTGTGGCCCCTCCCTCCCTCCCACCAGCACAGCCCCGAGACTGCTGACGGGGCAGAGAATATGGAGTCAGGCACAGCTTCAGGGGCTATTGCTGCCTGGAGCGCTGTTTATATTGACCTCAACGAGGCACACCTGGGGAGGGCGGGCCGGCAGGGTAAGGCTGCCCAGGTCAGCTAATCCACAACCCTCAGGGAATCACATTGGTGAAAATGGACCCCGCTAAGGCAGAAGAGAAGCCAAGGGAAAAAAGGACACAATGCCATTTGCAGCACCGTAGATGAGTCTAGAAGTAATCACGTGACTTGTAGTAAGTCAGAAAGTGAAAGACACATATCATATCATATCACTTATTGGTGTTACCTAAAAATGGATACCAAGGCAGATATTTCCACGGAGAAGGGCAATCACAGATTCATTAAACAAACTTATGGTTCACCAAAGGAAAGGTGTGAGGATTGGTTTCATTACGATATCGGGGTTAACAGACATCTACAAACACAGGTGACATATATAATCACCAAAGACCTACAGAATACCAAGAGAGGACTACTCAACATTCTGTCATAACGTACATGGGAAAAGGATCCCAGGAAGAACAGACATGTGTATATGTGTAAAAGAACCACATCTTCCACACCTACAACAAGCCAAACATTGTAATCAAACTTGCTGTAAGAAAAAATAAAAAATTAAATTAAAAACACGAACAAGAAGTAGTGAGACAAACGTGAGGGGCTTTCTCCTGGCACATTCCATTCTAAACTCCAATCTAGAACACCACTTCCACTGAGGCTCTCTTGCCCTAGTAACCAGATTTGGTAAGGGTGAACTGCTGCCACCTTGTGGCCGTTTCACACAACAGCAGCTTTAATCCCAACACTAATGGTCAGTTGATATTCAAAATCATTGCAGGCCTGTAAATGACACCTGCCCTGAAAACAAATCCTGGGGTCACATATCGACCAAAATATTCAAAGGACGTCCATATTTCAAAACGACCGTTTCAAAAGGCATATTTTACGCACATTAGTGTTCTGCTTCTTTTCCTTTCTTTCCTTTTTTGTTAAAAAAACACAGGAATGGAAAAAGGCATCCCTCAGAATGGGCGAAAATCGTTGCAGACGAATCAATGGACAGAGGTTTAATCTCCAATATATATAAACAGCTCATGCAGCTTAATATTAAAAAAAACAAACAACCCAAAAAAATGGCCAGAAGATCTAAAGAGACGTTTCTTCAAAGGAGACACAGAGATGGCCAAGACGCACATGAAAAGCTGCTCAACAGCACTAATTATCAGAGAAATGCAAATCAAAACTACAATGAGGTTTCACCTCACACCTGTTAGACTCGGCATCATCAGAAAATCTACAAACAACCAATTCTGGGGAGGGTGTGGACAAAAGGAGCCCTCTTCCACTATTGGTGGGAATGTAAATTGATACAGTCACTATGGAGAACAGTATGGAGTTTCCTTAAAAAAACTAGAAATAGAATTACCATCTGATCCAGCAATCCCACTTCTGGGCATATACCCAGAGAAAACCGTACATCAAAAAGGCACATTCACCACAATGTTCATTGCAGCACTATTTACAATAGCCAGGTAATGGAAGCAACCTAAATGCCCACAGACAGATGAATGGATAAAGATGTGGTACATATATGAAATGGAATATTACTCCGCCATAAAAAGGAATGAAACTGGGTCATTTGTAGAGGCATCGATGGATCGAGAGACTGTCATACAGAATGAAGTAAGTCAGAAAGAGGAAAACAAATATTGTATATTAATGCATATATGTGGAGCCTAAAAATGGTACCGATGAACTGGTTTGCAGGGAAGAAATAGAGACACAGAGGTAGAGAACAAACGTATGGACACCAAGTGTGGGAAGCCATGGGGTGGTGGTGGTGGGATGAGTTGGGAGTTTGGGATTGACCTGTGTACATGTATATGCATAAAATACATAACTAATAATAACGTGCTATATAAAAAAAAATAAATAAAATTAAATTTCAAAATTTTAAAAAATAAAATTTAAAAATAAAACAGAAAAAAGTTCTTCCCGTCACACAGATGTATTTATAGGAATGAATTATTTCCATGCTTATATCTATAAATACATAAAAGAGGAATAAAATCTAACTTGAACCATAAAAGAAAAAAAAAACCTGAACCCACGAGTTATACAGAGGAAAACCCTATCAGGGCACTTGCTCCAGTGGTAAACAATTCTGAAATTGGTCAGAGGTGGGGAACCATCTCCCATACAGCCATCAACCCACCCCCCACGCAAGGAGCGTCCTCATTGCAAAGCTGGGGGACCGTGCCGAGGCATCTCTGAGTAAACGTGAGCTGAGCCCCAGGCCAGCTGCTGCTGAACTGTTCCCACCCTTTCCAGGTAAAACACCTGAATATGTACAAGGGCTTGAAAGCCTAGAGAAAGGACCGTGGAGCTACACCAGCGACAGCACGCAGGCCAACTTGGTGCCTGCAGGCCAGCCAGGGTGGTCCTGGCCCCGGGCGCTCTTCCAGAAGCTTTCCATTGCCCTGCCTGAGATACCCCTCCTGTCCCGGCCCCCACTGCTTTTTTCCTTCCTCACCTCTGTCCGGAGAGAAATTCCAGCGGAAGGTATGGGTGACACAACCTCTTCTTTACAGGCGGCAGCCTGGCAACTCCTGCAGAAAGGCCAGCAGAACCCCACTCACACCGGGCCACCCACAAAGCTGTGGCCCCTCCCTCCCTCCCACCAGCACAGCCCCGAGACTGCTGACGGGGCAGAGAATATGGAGTCAGGCACAGCTTCAGGGGCTATTGCTGCCTGGAGCGCTGTTTATATTGACCTCAACGAGGCACACCTGGGGAGGGCGGGCCGGCAGGGTAAGGCTGCCCAGGTCAGCTAATCCACAACCCTCAGGGAATCACATTGTTGAAAATGGACCCCGCTAAGGCAGAAGAGAAGCCAAGGGAAAAAAGGACACAATGCCATTTGCAGCACCTTAGATGAGTCTAGAAGTAATCACGTGACTTGTAGTAAGTCAGAAAGTGAAAGACACATATCATATCATATCACTTATAGGTGTTACCTAAAAATGGATACCAGGGCAGATATTTCCACGGAGAAGGGCAATCACAGATTCATTAAACACACTTATGGTTCACCAAAGGAAAGGTGTGAGGATTGGTTTCATTACGATATCGGGGTTAACAGACATCTACAAACACAGGTGACATATATAATCACCAAAGACCTACAGAATACCAAGAGAGGACTACTCAACATTCTGCCATAACGTACATGGGAAAAGGATCCCAGGAAGAACAGACATGTGTATATGTGTAAAAGAACCACATCTTCCACACCTACAACAAGCCAAACATTGTAATCAAACTTGCTGTAAGAAAAAATAAAAAATTAAATTAAAAACATGAACAAGAAGTAGTGAGACAAACGTGAGGGGCTTTCTCCTGGCACATTCCATTCTAAACTCCAATCTAGAACACCACTTCCACTGAGGCTCTCTTGCCCTAGTAACCAGATTTGGTAAGGGTGAACTGCTGCCACCTTGTGGCCGTTTCACACAACAGCAGCTTTAATCCCAACGCTAATGGTCAGTTGATATTCAAAATCATTGCAGGCCTGTAAATGACACCTGCCCTGAAAACAAATCCTGGGGTCACATATCGACCAAAAAATTCAAAGGACGTCCATATTTCAAAACGACCGTTTCAAAAGGCATATTTTACGCACATTAGTGTTCTGCTTCTTTTCCTTTCTTTCATTTTTTGTTAAAAAAACACGGGAATGGAAAAAGGCATCCCTCAGAATGGGCGAAAATCGTTGCAGACGAATCAATGGACAGAGGTTTAATCTCCAATATATATAAACAGCTCATGCAGCTTAATATTAAAAAAACAAACAACGCAAAAAAAATGGGCAGAAGATCTAAAGAGACGTTTCTTCAAAGGAGACACAGAGATGGCCAAGACGCACATGAAAATCTGCTCAACAGCACTAATTATCAGACAAATGCAAATCAAAACTACAATGAGGTTTCACCTCACACCTGTTAGAATCGGCATCATCAGAAAATCTACAAACAACCAATTCTGGGGAGGGTGTGGACAAAAGGAGCCCTCTTCCACTATTGGTGGGAATGTAAATTGATACACTCACTATGGAGAACAGTATGGAGTTTCCTTAAAAAAACTAGAAATAGAATTACCATCTGATCCAGCAATCCCACTTCTGGGCATATACCCAGAGTAAACCGTACATCAAAAAGGCACATTCACCACAATGTTCATTGCAGCACTATTTACAATAGCCAGGTAATGGAAGCAACCTAAATGCCCACAGACAGATGAATGGATAAAGATGTGGTACATATATGAAATGGAATATTACTCCGCCATAAAAAGGAATGAAACTGGGTCATTTGTAGAGGCATCGATGGATCGAGAGACTGTCATACAGAATGAAGTAAGTCAGAAAGAGGAAAACAAATATTGTATATTAATGCGTATATGTGGAGCCTAAAAATGGTACCGATGAACTGGTTTGCAGGGAAGAAATAGAGACACAGAGGTAGAGAACAAACGTATGGACACCAAGTGTGGGAAGCCATGGGGTGGTGGTGGTGGGATGAGTTGGGAGTTTGGGATTGACCTGTGTACATGTATATGCATAAAATACATAACTAATAATAACGTGCTGTATAAAAAATAAATAAAATTAAATTTCAAAATTTTAAAAAATAAAATTTAAAAATAAAACAGAAAAAAGTTCTTCCCGTCACACAGATGTATTTATAGGAATGAATTATTTCCATGCTTATATCTATAAATACATAAAAGAGGAATAAAATCTAACTTGAACCATAAAAGAAAAAAAAAACCTGAACCCACGAGTTATACAGAGGAAAACCCTATCAGGGCACTTGCTCCAGTGGTAAACAATTCTGAAATTGGTCAGAGGTGGGGAACCATCTCCCATACAGCCATCAACCCACCCCCCACGCAAGGAGCGTCCTCATTGCAAAGCTGGGGGACCGTGCCGAGGCATCTCTGAGTAAACGTGAGCTGAGCCCCAGGCCAGCTGCTGCTGAACTGTTCCCACCCTTTCCAGGTAAAACACCTGAATATGTACAAGGGCTTGAAAGCCTAGAGGAAGGACCGTGGAGCCACACCAGCGACAGCACGCAGGGCAACTTGGTGCCTGCAGGCCAGCCAGGGTGGTCCTGGCCCCGGGCGCTCTTCCAGAAGCTTTCCATTGCCCTGCCTGAGATACCCCTCCTGTCCCGGCCCCCACTGCTTTTTTCCTTCCTCACCTCTGTCCGGAGAGAAATTCCAGCGGAAGGTATGGGTGACACAACCTCTTCTTTACAGGCGGCAGCCTGGCAACTCCTGCAGAAAGGCCAGCAGAACCCCACTCACACCGGGCCACCCACAAAGCTGTGGCCCCTCCCTCCCTCCCACCAGCACAGCCCCGAGACTGCTGACGGGGCAGAGAATATGGAGTCAGGCACAGCTTCAGGGGCTATTGCTGCCTGGAGCGCTGTTTATATTGACCTCAACGAGGCACACCTGGGGAGGGCGGGCCGGCAGGGTAAGGCTGCCCAGGTCAGCTAATCCACAACCCTCAGGGAATCACATTGGTGAAAATGGACCCCGCTAAGGCAGAAGAGAAGCCAAGGGAAAAAAGGACACAATGCCATTTGCAGCACCGTAGATGAGTCTAGAAGTAATCACGTGACTTGTAGTAAGTCAGAAAGTGAAAGACACATATCATATCATATCACTTATAGGTGTTACCTAAAAATGGATACCAGTGCAGATATTTCCACGGAGAAGGGCAATCACAGATTCATTAAACACACTTATGGTTCACCAAAGGAAAGGTGTGAGGATTGGTTTCATTACGATATCGGGGTTAACAGACATCTACAAACACAGGTGACATATATAATCACCAAAGACCTACAGAATACCAAGAGAGGACTACTCAACATTCTGCCATAACGTACATGGGAAAAGGATCCCAGGAAGAACAGACATGTGTATATGTGTAAAAGAACCACATCTTCCACACCTACAACAAGCCAAACATTGTAATCAAACTTGCTGTAAGAAAAAATAAAAAATTAAATTAAAAACACGAACAAGAAGTAGTGAGACAAACGTGAGGGGCTTTCTCCTGGCACATTCCATTCTAAACTCCAATCTAGAACACCACTTCCACTGAGGCTCTCTTGCCCTAGTAACCAGATTTGGTAAGGGTGAACTGCTGCCACCTTGTGGCCGTTTCACACAACAGCAGCTTTAATCCCAACGCTAATGGTCAGTTGATATTCAAAACCATTGCAGGCCTGTAAATGACACCTGCCCTGAAAACAAATCCTGGGGTCACATATCGACCAAAAAATTCAAAGGACGTCCATATTTCAAAACGACCGTTTCAAAAGGCATATTTTACGCACATTAGTGTTCTGCTTCTTTTCCTTCCTTTCCTTTTTTGTTAAAAAACACGGGAATGGAAAAAGGCATCCCTCAGAATGGGCGAAAATCGTTGCAGACGAATCAATGGACAGAGGTTTAATCTCCAATATATATAAACAGCTCATGCAGCTTAATATTAAAAAAACAAACAACGCAAAAAAAATGGGCAGAAGATCTAAAGAGACGTTTCTTCAAAGGAGACACAGAGATGGCCAAGACGCACATGAAAAGCTGCTCAACAGCACTAATTATCAGAGAAATGCAAATCAAAACTACAATGAGGTTTCACCTCACACCTGTTAGAATCGGCATCATCAGAAAATCTACAAACAACCAATTCTGGGGAGGGTGTGGACAAAAGGAGCCCTCTTCCACTATTGGTGGGAATGTAAATTGATACAGTCACTATGGAGAACAGTATGGAGTTTCCTTAAAAAAACTAGAAATAGAATTACCATCTGATCCAGCAATCCCACTTCTAGGCATATACCCAGAGAAAACCGTACATCAAAAAGGCACATTCACCACAATGTTCATTGCAGCACTATTTACAATAGCCAGGTAATGGAAGCAACCTAAATGCCCACAGACAGATGAATGGATAAAGATGTGGTACATATATGAAATGGAATATTACTCGGCCATAAAAAGGAATGAAACTGGGTCATTTGTAGAGGCATCGATGGATCGAGAGACTGTCATACAGAATGAAGTAAGTCAGAAAGAGGAAAACAAATATTGTATATTAATGCATATATGTGGAGCCTAAAAATGGTACCGATGAACTGGTTTGCAGGGAAGAAATAGAGACACAGAGGTAGAGAACAAACGTATGGACACCAAGTGTGGGAAGCCATGGGGTGGTGGTGGTGGGATGAGTTGGGAGTTTGGGATTGACCTGTGTACATGTATATGCATAAAATACATAACTAATAATAACGTGCTGTATAAAAAATAAATAAAATTAAATTTCAAAATTTTAAAAAATAAAATTTAAAAATAGAACAGAAAAGAGTTCTTCCCGTCACACAGATGTATTTATAGGAATGAATTATTTCCATGCTTATATCTATAAATACATAAAAGAGGAATAAAATCTAACTTGAACCATAAAAGAAAAAAAAACCTGAACCCACGAGTTATACAGAGGAAAACCCTATCAGGGCACTTGCTCCAGTGGTAAACAATTCTGAAATTGGTCAGAGGTGGGGAACCATCTCCCATACAGCCATCAAACCACCCCCCACGCAAGGAGCGTCCTCATTGCAAAGCTGGGGGACCATGCCGAGGCATCTCTGAGTAAACGTGAGCTGAGCCCCAGGCCAGCTGCTGCTGAACTGTTCCCACCCTTTCCAGGTAAAACACCTGAATATGTACAAGGGCTTGAAAGCCTAGAGGAAGGACCGTGGAGCCACACCAGCGACAGCACGCAGGCCAACTTGGTGCCTGCAGGCCAGCCAGGGTGGTCCTGGCCCCGGGCGCTCTTCCAGAAGCTTTCCATTGCCCTGCCTGAGATACCCCTCCTGTCCCGGCCCCCACTGCTTTTTTCCTTCCTCACCTCTGTCCGGAGAGAAATTCCAGCGGAAGGTATGGGTGACACAACCTCTTCTTTACAGGCGGCAGCCTGGCAACTCCTGCAGAAAGGCCAGCAGAACCCCACTCACACCGGGCCACCCACAAAGCTGTGGCCCCTCACTCCCTCCCACCAGCACAGCCCCGAGACTGCTGACAGGGCAGAGAATATGGAGTCAGGCACAGCTTCAGGGGCTATTGCTGCCTGGAGCGCTGTTTATATTGACCTCAACGAGGCACACCTGGGGAGGGCGGGCCGGCAGGGTAAGGCTGCCCAGGTCAGCTAATCCACAACCCTCAGGGAATCACATTGTTGAAAATGGACCCCGCTAAGGCAGAAGAGAAGCCAAGGGAAAAAAGGACACAATGCCATTTGCAGCACCGTAGATGAGTCTAGAAGTAATCACGTGACTTGTAGTAAGTCAGAAAGTGAAAGACACATATCATATCATATCACTTATAGGTGTTACCTAAAAATGGATACCAGGGCAGATATTTCCACGGAGAAGGGCAATCACAGATTCATTAAACACACTTATGGTTCACCAAAGGAAAGGTGTGAGGATTGGTTTCATTACGATATCGGGGTTAACAGATATCTACAAACACAGGTGACATATATAATCACCAAAGACCTACAGAATACCAAGAGAGGTCTACTCAACATTCTGCCATAACGTACATGGGAAAAGGATCCCAGGAAGAACAGACATGTGTATATGTGTAAAAGAACCACATCTTCCACACCTACAACAAGCCAAACATTGTAATCAAACTTGCTGTAAGAAAAAATAAAAAAATAAATTAAAAACACGAACAAGAAGTAGTGAGACAAACGTGAGGGGCTTTCTCCTGGCACATTCCATTCTAAACTCCAATCTAGAACACCACTTCCACTGAGGCTCTCTTGCCCTAGTAACCAGATTTGGTAAGGGTGAACTGCTGCCACCTTGTGGCCGTTTCACACAACAGCAGCTTTAATCCCAACGCTAATGGTCAGTTGATATTCAAAATCATTGCAGGCCTGTAAATGACACCTGCCCTGAAAACAAATCCTGGGGTCACATATCGACCAAAAAATTCAAAGGACGTCCATATTTCAAAACGACCGTTTCAAAAGGCATATTTTACGCACAATAGTGTTCTGCTTCTTTTCCTTTCTTTCCTTTTTTTGTTAAAAAACACGGGAATGGAAAAAGGCATCCCTCAGAATGGGAGAAAATCGTTGCAGACGAATCAATGGACAGAGGTTTAATCTCCAATATATATAAACAGCTCATGCAGCTTAATATTAAAAAAAACAAACAACCCAAAAAAATGGGCAGAAGATCTAAAGAGACGTTTCTTCAAAGGAGACACAGAGATGGCCAAGACGCACATGAAAAGCTGCTCAACAGCACAAATTATCAGAGAAATGCAAATCAAAACTACAATGAGGTTTCACCTCACACCTGTTAGAATCGGCATCATCAGAAAATCTACAAACAACCAATTCTGGGCAGGGTGTGGACAAAAGGAGCCCTCTTCCACTATTGGTGGGAATGTAAATTGATACAGTCACTATGGAGAACAGTATGGAGTTTCCTTAAAAAAACTAGAAATAGAATTACCATCTGATCCAGCAATCCCACTTCTGGGCATATACCCAGAGAAAACCGTACATCAAAAAGGCACATTCACCACAATGTTCATTGCAGCACTATTTACAATAGCCAGGTAATGGAAGCAACCTAAATGCCCACAGACAGATGAATGGATAAAGATGTGGTACATATATGAAATGGAATATTACTCCGCCATAAAAAGGAATGAAACTGGGTCATTTGTAGAGGCATCGATGGACCGAGAGACTGTCATACAGAATGAAGTAAGTCAGAAAGAGGAAAACAAATATTGTATATTAATGCATATATGTGGAGCCTAAAAATGGTACCGATGAACTGGTTTGCAGGGAAGAAATAGAGACACAGAGGTAGAGAACAAACGTATGGACACCAAGTGTGGGAAGCCATGGGGTGGTGGTGGTGGGATGAGTTGGGAGTTTGGGATTGACCTGTGTACATGTATATGCATAAAATACATAACTAATAATAACGTGCTGTATAAAAAATAAATAAAATTAAATTTCAAAATTTTAAAAAATAAAATTTAAAAATAGAACAGAAAAGAGTTCTTCCCGTCACACAGATGTATTTATAGGAATGAATTATTTCCATGCTTATATCTATAAATACATAAAAGAGGAATAAAATCTAACTTGAACCATAAAAGAAAAAAAAAAACCTGAACCCACGAGTTATACAGAGGAAAACCCTATCAGGGCACTTGCTCCAGTGGTAAACAATTCTGAAATTGGTCAGAGGTGGGGAACCATCTCCCATACAGCCATCAACCCACCCCCCACGCAAGGAGCGTCCTCATTGCAAAGCTGGGGGACCGTGCCGAGGCATCTATGAGTAAACGTGAGCTGAGCCCCAGGCCAGCTGCTGCTGAACTGTTCCCACCCTTTCCAGGTAAAACACCTGAATATGTACAAGGGCTTGAAAGCCTAGAGGAAGGACCGTGGAGCCACACCAGCGACAGCACGCAGGCCAACTTGGTGCCTGCAGGCCAGCCAGGGTGGTCCTGGCCCCGGGCGCTCTTCCAGAAGCTTTCCATTGCCCTGCCTGAGATACCCCTCCTGTCCCGGACCCCACTGCTTTTTTCCTTCCTCACCTCTCTCCGGAGAGAAATTCCAGCGGAAGGTATGGGTGACACAACCTCTTCTTTGCAGGCGGCAGCCTGGCAACTCCTGCAGAAAGGCCAGCAGAACCCCACTCACACCGGGCCACCCACAAAGCTGTGGCCCCTCCCGCCCTCCCACCAGCACAGCCCCGAGACTGCTGACGGGGCAGAGAATATGGAGTCAGGCACAGCTTCAGGGGCTATTGCTGCCTGGAGCGCTGTTTATATTGACCTCAACGAGGCACACCTGGGGAGGGCGGGCCGGCAGGGTAAGGCTGCCCAGGTCAGCTAATCCACAACCCTCAGGGAATCACATTGTTGAAAATGGACCCCGCTAAGGCAGAAGAGAAGCCAAGGGAAAAAAGGACACAATGCCATTTGCAGCACCTTAGATGAGTCTAGAAGTAATCACGTGACTTGTAGTAAGTCAGAAAGTGAAAGACACATATCATATCATATCACTTATAGGTGTTACCTAAAAATGGATACCAGGGCAGATATTTCCACGGAGAAGGGCAATCACAGATTCATTAAACACACTTATGGTTCACCAAAGGAAAGGTGTGAGGATTGGTTTCATTACGATATTGGGGTTAACAGACATCTACAAACACAGGTGACATATATAATCACCAAAGACCTACAGAATACCAAGAGAGGACTACTCAACATTCTGCCATAACGTACATGGGAAAAGGATCCCAGGAAGAACAGACATGTGTATATGTGTAAAAGAACCACATCTTCCACACCTACAACAAGCCAAACATTGTAATCAAACTTGCTGTAAGAAAAAATAAAAAATTAAATTAAAAACATGAACAAGAAGTAGTGAGACAAACGTGAGGGGCTTTCTCCTGGCACATTCCATTCTAAACTCCAATCTAGAACACCACTTCCACTGAGGCTCTCTTGCCCTAGTAACCAGATTTGGTAAGGGTGAACTGCTGCCACCTTGTGGCCGTTTCACACAACAGCAGCTTTAATCCCAACGCTAATGGTCAGTTGATATTCAAAATCATTGCAGGCCTGTAAATGACACCTGCCCTGAAAACAAATCCTGGGGTCACATATCGACCAAAAAATTCAAAGGACGTCCATATTTCAAAACGACCGTTTCAAAAGGCATATTTTACGCACATTAGTGTTCTGCTTCTTTTCCTTTCTTTCATTTTTTGTTAAAAAAACACGGGAATGGAAAAAGGCATCCCTCAGAATGGGCGAAAATCGTTGCAGACGAATCAATGGACAGAGGTTTAATCTCCAATATATATAAACAGCTCATGCAGCTTAATATTAAAAAAACAAACAACGCAAAAAAAATGGGCAGAAGATCTAAAGAGACGTTTCTTCAAAGGAGACACAGAGATGGCCAAGACGCACATGAAAATCTGCTCAACAGCACTAATTATCAGACAAATGCAAATCAAAACTACAATGAGGTTTCACCTCACACCTGTTAGAATCGGCATCATCAGAAAATCTACAAACAACCAATTCTGGGGAGGGTGTGGACAAAAGGAGCCCTCTTCCACTATTGGTGGGAATGTAAATTGATACACTCACTATGGAGAACAGTATGGAGTTTCCTTAAAAAAACTAGAAATAGAATTACCATCTGATCCAGCAATCCCACTTCTGGGCATATACCCAGAGTAAACCGTACATCAAAAAGGCACATTCACCACAATGTTCATTGCAGCACTATTTACAATAGCCAGGTAATGGAAGCAACCTAAATGCCCACAGACAGATGAATGGATAAAGATGTGGTACATATATGAAATGGAATATTACTCCGCCATAAAAAGGAATGAAACTGGGTCATTTGTAGAGGCATCGATGGATCGAGAGACTGTCATACAGAATGAAGTAAGTCAGAAAGAGGAAAACAAATATTGTATATTAATGCGTATATGTGGAGCCTAAAAATGGTACCGATGAACTGGTTTGCAGGGAAGAAATAGAGACACAGAGGTAGAGAACAAACGTATGGACACCAAGTGTGGGAAGCCATGGGGTGGTGGTGGTGGGATGAGTTGGGAGTTTGGGATTGACCTGTGTACATGTATATGCATAAAATACATAACTAATAATAACGTGCTGTATAAAAAATAAATAAAATTAAATTTCAAAATTTTAAAAAATAAAATTTAAAAATAAAACAGAAAAAAGTTCTTCCCGTCACACAGATGTATTTATAGGAATGAATTATTTCCATGCTTATATCTATAAATACATAAAAGAGGAATAAAATCTAACTTGAACCATAAAAGAAAAAAAAAACCTGAACCCACGAGTTATACAGAGGAAAACCCTATCAGGGCACTTGCTCCAGTGGTAAACAATTCTGAAATTGGTCAGAGGTGGGGAACCATCTCCCATACAGCCATCAACCCACCCCCCACGCAAGGAGCGTCCTCATTGCAAAGCTGGGGGACCGTGCCGAGGCATCTCTGAGTAAACGTGAGCTGAGCCCCAGGCCAGCTGCTGCTGAACTGTTCCCACCCTTTCCAGGTAAAACACCTGAATATGTACAAGGGCTTGAAAGCCTAGAGGAAGGACCGTGGAGCCACACCAGCGACAGCACGCAGGGCAACTTGGTGCCTGCAGGCCAGCCAGGGTGGTCCTGGCCCCGGGCGCTCTTCCAGAAGCTTTCCATTGCCCTGCCTGAGATACCCCTCCTGTCCCGGCCCCCACTGCTTTTTTCCTTCCTCACCTCTGTCCGGAGAGAAATTCCAGCGGAAGGTATGGGTGACACAACCTCTTCTTTACAGGCGGCAGCCTGGCAACTCCTGCAGAAAGGCCAGCAGAACCCCACTCACACCGGGCCACCCACAAAGCTGTGGCCCCTCCCTCCCTCCCACCAGCACAGCCCCGAGACTGCTGACGGGGCAGAGAATATGGAGTCAGGCACAGCTTCAGGGGCTATTGCTGCCTGGAGCGCTGTTTATATTGACCTCAACGAGGCACACCTGGGGAGGGCGGGCCGGCAGGGTAAGGCTGCCCAGGTCAGCTAATCCACAACCCTCAGGGAATCACATTGGTGAAAATGGACCCCGCTAAGGCAGAAGAGAAGCCAAGGGAAAAAAGGACACAATGCCATTTGCAGCACCGTAGATGAGTCTAGAAGTAATCACGTGACTTGTAGTAAGTCAGAAAGTGAAAGACACATATCATATCATATCACTTATAGGTGTTACCTAAAAATGGATACCAGGGCAGATATTTCCACGGAGAAGGGCAATCACAGATTCATTAAACAAACTTATGGTTCACCAAAGGAAAGGTGTGAGGATTGGTTTCATTACGATATCGGGGTTAACAGACATCTACAAACACAGGTGACATATATAATCACCAAAGACCTACAGAATACCAAGAGAGGACTACTCAACATTCTGTCATAACGTACATGGGAAAAGGATCCCAGGAAGAACAGACATGTGTATATGTGTAAAAGAACCACATCTTCCACACCTACAACAAGCCAAACATTGTAATCAAACTTGCTGTAAGAAAAAATAAAAAATTAAATTAAAAACACGAACAAGAAGTAGTGAGACAAACGTGAGGGGCTTTCTCCTGGCACATTCCATTCTAAACTCCAATCTAGAACACCACTTCCACTGAGGCTCTCTTGCCCTAGTAACCAGATTTGGTAAGGGTGAACTGCTGCCACCTTGTGGCCGTTTCACACAACAGCAGCTTTAATCCCAACACTAATGGTCAGTTGATATTCAAAATCATTGCAGGCCTGTAAATGACACCTGCCCTGAAAACAAATCCTGGGGTCACATATCGACCAAAATATTCAAAGGACGTCCATATTTCAAAACGACCGTTTCAAAAGGCATATTTTACGCACATTAGTGTTCTGCTTCTTTTCCTTTCTTTCCTTTTTTGTTAAAAAAACACAGGAATGGAAAAAGGCATCCCTCAGAATGGGCGAAAATCGTTGCAGACGAATCAATGGACAGAGGTTTAATCTCCAATATATATAAACAGCTCATGCAGCTTAATATTAAAAAAAACAAACAACCCAAAAAAATGGCCAGAAGATCTAAAGAGACGTTTCTTCAAAGGAGACACAGAGATGGCCAAGACGCACATGAAAAGCTGCTCAACAGCACTAATTATCAGAGAAATGCAAATCAAAACTACAATGAGGTTTCACCTCACACCTGTTAGACTCGGCATCATCAGAAAATCTACAAACAACCAATTCTGGGGAGGGTGTGGACAAAAGGAGCCCTCTTCCACTATTGGTGGGAATGTAAATTGATACAGTCACTATGGAGAACAGTATGGAGTTTCCTTAAAAAAACTAGAAATAGAATTACCATCTGATCCAGCAATCCCACTTCTGGGCATATACCCAGAGAAAACCGTACATCAAAAAGGCACATTCACCACAATGTTCATTGCAGCACTATTTACAATAGCCAGGTAATGGAAGCAACCTAAATGCCCACAGACAGATGAATGGATAAAGATGTGGTACATATATGAAATGGAATATTACTCCGCCATAAAAAGGAATGAAACTGGGTCATTTGTAGAGGCATCGATGGATCGAGAGACTGTCATACAGAATGAAGTAAGTCAGAAAGAGGAAAACAAATATTGTATATTAATGCATATATGTGGAGCCTAAAAATGGTACCGATGAACTGGTTTGCAGGGAAGAAATAGAGACACAGAGGTAGAGAACAAACGTATGGACACCAAGTGTGGGAAGCCATGGGGTGGTGGTGGTGGGATGAGTTGGGAGTTTGGGATTGACCTGTGTACATGTATATGCATAAAATACATAACTAATAATAACGTGCTATATAAAAAAAAATAAATAAAATTAAATTTCAAAATTTTAAAAAATAAAATTTAAAAATAAAACAGAAAAAAGTTCTTCCCGTCACACAGATGTATTTATAGGAATGAATTATTTCCATGCTTATATCTATAAATACATAAAAGAGGAATAAAATCTAACTTGAACCATAAAAGAAAAAAAAAACCTGAACCCACGAGTTATACAGAGGAAAACCCTATCAGGGCACTTGCTCCAGTGGTAAACAATTCTGAAATTGGTCAGAGGTGGGGAACCATCTCCCATACAGCCATCAACCCACCCCCCACGCAAGGAGCGTCCTCATTGCAAAGCTGGGGGACCGTGCCGAGGCATCTCTGAGTAAACGTGAGCTGAGCCCCAGGCCAGCTGCTGCTGAACTGTTCCCACCCTTTCCAGGTAAAACACCTGAATATGTACAAGGGCTTGAAAGCCTAGAGAAAGGACCGTGGAGCTACACCAGCGACAGCACGCAGGCCAACTTGGTGCCTGCAGGCCAGCCAGGGTGGTCCTGGCCCCGGGCGCTCTTCCAGAAGCTTTCCATTGCCCTGCCTGAGATACCCCTCCTGTCCCGGCCCCCACTGCTTTTTTCCTTCCTCACCTCTGTCCGGAGAGAAATTCCAGCGGAAGGTATGGGTGACACAACCTCTTCTTTACAGGCGGCAGCCTGGCAACTCCTGCAGAAAGGCCAGCAGAACCCCACTCACACCGGGCCACCCACAAAGCTGTGGCCCCTCCCTCCCTCCCACCAGCACAGCCCCGAGACTGCTGACGGGGCAGAGAATATGGAGTCAGGCACAGCTTCAGGGGCTATTGCTGCCTGGAGCGCTGTTTATATTGACCTCAACGAGGCACACCTGGGGAGGGCGGGCCGGCAGGGTAAGGCTGCCCAGGTCAGCTAATCCACAACCCTCAGGGAATCACATTGTTGAAAATGGACCCCGCTAAGGCAGAAGAGAAGCCAAGGGAAAAAAGGACACAATGCCATTTGCAGCACCTTAGATGAGTCTAGAAGTAATCACGTGACTTGTAGTAAGTCAGAAAGTGAAAGACACATATCATATCATATCACTTATAGGTGTTACCTAAAAATGGATACCAGGGCAGATATTTCCACGGAGAAGGGCAATCACAGATTCATTAAACACACTTATGGTTCACCAAAGGAAAGGTGTGAGGATTGGTTTCATTACGATATCGGGGTTAACAGACATCTACAAACACAGGTGACATATATAATCACCAAAGACCTACAGAATACCAAGAGAGGACTACTCAACATTCTGCCATAACGTACATGGGAAAAGGATCCCAGGAAGAACAGACATGTGTATATGTGTAAAAGAACCACATCTTCCACACCTACAACAAGCCAAACATTGTAATCAAACTTGCTGTAAGAAAAAATAAAAAATTAAATTAAAAACATGAACAAGAAGTAGTGAGACAAACGTGAGGGGCTTTCTCCTGGCACATTCCATTCTAAACTCCAATCTAGAACACCACTTCCACTGAGGCTCTCTTGCCCTAGTAACCAGATTTGGTAAGGGTGAACTGCTGCCACCTTGTGGCCGTTTCACACAACAGCAGCTTTAATCCCAACGCTAATGGTCAGTTGATATTCAAAATCATTGCAGGCCTGTAAATGACACCTGCCCTGAAAACAAATCCTGGGGTCACATATCGACCAAAAAATTCAAAGGACGTCCATATTTCAAAACGACCGTTTCAAAAGGCATATTTTACGCACATTAGTGTTCTGCTTCTTTTCCTTTCTTTCATTTTTTGTTAAAAAAACACGGGAATGGAAAAAGGCATCCCTCAGAATGGGCGAAAATCGTTGCAGACGAATCAATGGACAGAGGTTTAATCTCCAATATATATAAACAGCTCATGCAGCTTAATATTAAAAAAACAAACAACGCAAAAAAAATGGGCAGAAGATCTAAAGAGACGTTTCTTCAAAGGAGACACAGAGATGGCCAAGACGCACATGAAAATCTGCTCAACAGCACTAATTATCAGACAAATGCAAATCAAAACTACAATGAGGTTTCACCTCACACCTGTTAGAATCGGCATCATCAGAAAATCTACAAACAACCAATTCTGGGGAGGGTGTGGACAAAAGGAGCCCTCTTCCACTATTGGTGGGAATGTAAATTGATACACTCACTATGGAGAACAGTATGGAGTTTCCTTAAAAAAACTAGAAATAGAATTACCATCTGATCCAGCAATCCCACTTCTGGGCATATACCCAGAGTAAACCGTACATCAAAAAGGCACATTCACCACAATGTTCATTGCAGCACTATTTACAATAGCCAGGTAATGGAAGCAACCTAAATGCCCACAGACAGATGAATGGATAAAGATGTGGTACATATATGAAATGGAATATTACTCCGCCATAAAAAGGAATGAAACTGGGTCATTTGTAGAGGCATCGATGGATCGAGAGACTGTCATACAGAATGAAGTAAGTCAGAAAGAGGAAAACAAATATTGTATATTAATGCGTATATGTGGAGCCTAAAAATGGTACCGATGAACTGGTTTGCAGGGAAGAAATAGAGACACAGAGGTAGAGAACAAACGTATGGACACCAAGTGTGGGAAGCCATGGGGTGGTGGTGGTGGGATGAGTTGGGAGTTTGGGATTGACCTGTGTACATGTATATGCATAAAATACATAACTAATAATAACGTGCTGTATAAAAAATAAATAAAATTAAATTTCAAAATTTTAAAAAATAAAATTTAAAAATAAAACAGAAAAAAGTTCTTCCCGTCACACAGATGTATTTATAGGAATGAATTATTTCCATGCTTATATCTATAAATACATAAAAGAGGAATAAAATCTAACTTGAACCATAAAAGAAAAAAAAAACCTGAACCCACGAGTTATACAGAGGAAAACCCTATCAGGGCACTTGCTCCAGTGGTAAACAATTCTGAAATTGGTCAGAGGTGGGGAACCATCTCCCATACAGCCATCAACCCACCCCCCACGCAAGGAGCGTCCTCATTGCAAAGCTGGGGGACCGTGCCGAGGCATCTCTGAGTAAACGTGAGCTGAGCCCCAGGCCAGCTGCTGCTGAACTGTTCCCACCCTTTCCAGGTAAAACACCTGAATATGTACAAGGGCTTGAAAGCCTAGAGGAAGGACCGTGGAGCCACACCAGCGACAGCACGCAGGGCAACTTGGTGCCTGCAGGCCAGCCAGGGTGGTCCTGGCCCCGGGCGCTCTTCCAGAAGCTTTCCATTGCCCTGCCTGAGATACCCCTCCTGTCCCGGCCCCCACTGCTTTTTTCCTTCCTCACCTCTGTCCGGAGAGAAATTCCAGCGGAAGGTATGGGTGACACAACCTCTTCTTTACAGGCGGCAGCCTGGCAACTCCTGCAGAAAGGCCAGCAGAACCCCACTCACACCGGGCCACCCACAAAGCTGTGGCCCCTCCCTCCCTCCCACCAGCACAGCCCCGAGACTGCTGACGGGGCAGAGAATATGGAGTCAGGCACAGCTTCAGGGGCTATTGCTGCCTGGAGCGCTGTTTATATTGACCTCAACGAGGCACACCTGGGGAGGGCGGGCCGGCAGGGTAAGGCTGCCCAGGTCAGCTAATCCACAACCCTCAGGGAATCACATTGGTGAAAATGGACCCCGCTAAGGCAGAAGAGAAGCCAAGGGAAAAAAGGACACAATGCCATTTGCAGCACCGTAGATGAGTCTAGAAGTAATCACGTGACTTGTAGTAAGTCAGAAAGTGAAAGACACATATCATATCATATCACTTATAGGTGTTACCTAAAAATGGATACCAGTGCAGATATTTCCACGGAGAAGGGCAATCACAGATTCATTAAACACACTTATGGTTCACCAAAGGAAAGGTGTGAGGATTGGTTTCATTACGATATCGGGGTTAACAGACATCTACAAACACAGGTGACATATATAATCACCAAAGACCTACAGAATACCAAGAGAGGACTACTCAACATTCTGCCATAACGTACATGGGAAAAGGATCCCAGGAAGAACAGACATGTGTATATGTGTAAAAGAACCACATCTTCCACACCTACAACAAGCCAAACATTGTAATCAAACTTGCTGTAAGAAAAAATAAAAAATTAAATTAAAAACACGAACAAGAAGTAGTGAGACAAACGTGAGGGGCTTTCTCCTGGCACATTCCATTCTAAACTCCAATCTAGAACACCACTTCCACTGAGGCTCTCTTGCCCTAGTAACCAGATTTGGTAAGGGTGAACTGCTGCCACCTTGTGGCCGTTTCACACAACAGCAGCTTTAATCCCAACGCTAATGGTCAGTTGATATTCAAAACCATTGCAGGCCTGTAAATGACACCTGCCCTGAAAACAAATCCTGGGGTCACATATCGACCAAAAAATTCAAAGGACGTCCATATTTCAAAACGACCGTTTCAAAAGGCATATTTTACGCACATTAGTGTTCTGCTTCTTTTCCTTCCTTTCCTTTTTTGTTAAAAAACACGGGAATGGAAAAAGGCATCCCTCAGAATGGGCGAAAATCGTTGCAGACGAATCAATGGACAGAGGTTTAATCTCCAATATATATAAACAGCTCATGCAGCTTAATATTAAAAAAACAAACAACGCAAAAAAAATGGGCAGAAGATCTAAAGAGACGTTTCTTCAAAGGAGACACAGAGATGGCCAAGACGCACATGAAAAGCTGCTCAACAGCACTAATTATCAGAGAAATGCAAATCAAAACTACAATGAGGTTTCACCTCACACCTGTTAGAATCGGCATCATCAGAAAATCTACAAACAACCAATTCTGGGGAGGGTGTGGACAAAAGGAGCCCTCTTCCACTATTGGTGGGAATGTAAATTGATACAGTCACTATGGAGAACAGTATGGAGTTTCCTTAAAAAAACTAGAAATAGAATTACCATCTGATCCAGCAATCCCACTTCTAGGCATATACCCAGAGAAAACCGTACATCAAAAAGGCACATTCACCACAATGTTCATTGCAGCACTATTTACAATAGCCAGGTAATGGAAGCAACCTAAATGCCCACAGACAGATGAATGGATAAAGATGTGGTACATATATGAAATGGAATATTACTCGGCCATAAAAAGGAATGAAACTGGGTCATTTGTAGAGGCATCGATGGATCGAGAGACTGTCATACAGAATGAAGTAAGTCAGAAAGAGGAAAACAAATATTGTATATTAATGCATATATGTGGAGCCTAAAAATGGTACCGATGAACTGGTTTGCAGGGAAGAAATAGAGACACAGAGGTAGAGAACAAACGTATGGACACCAAGTGTGGGAAGCCATGGGGTGGTGGTGGTGGGATGAGTTGGGAGTTTGGGATTGACCTGTGTACATGTATATGCATAAAATACATAACTAATAATAACGTGCTGTATAAAAAATAAATAAAATTAAATTTCAAAATTTTAAAAAATAAAATTTAAAAATAGAACAGAAAAGAGTTCTTCCCGTCACACAGATGTATTTATAGGAATGAATTATTTCCATGCTTATATCTATAAATACATAAAAGAGGAATAAAATCTAACTTGAACCATAAAAGAAAAAAAAACCTGAACCCACGAGTTATACAGAGGAAAACCCTATCAGGGCACTTGCTCCAGTGGTAAACAATTCTGAAATTGGTCAGAGGTGGGGAACCATCTCCCATACAGCCATCAAACCACCCCCCACGCAAGGAGCGTCCTCATTGCAAAGCTGGGGGACCATGCCGAGGCATCTCTGAGTAAACGTGAGCTGAGCCCCAGGCCAGCTGCTGCTGAACTGTTCCCACCCTTTCCAGGTAAAACACCTGAATATGTACAAGGGCTTGAAAGCCTAGAGGAAGGACCGTGGAGCCACACCAGCGACAGCACGCAGGCCAACTTGGTGCCTGCAGGCCAGCCAGGGTGGTCCTGGCCCCGGGCGCTCTTCCAGAAGCTTTCCATTGCCCTGCCTGAGATACCCCTCCTGTCCCGGCCCCCACTGCTTTTTTCCTTCCTCACCTCTGTCCGGAGAGAAATTCCAGCGGAAGGTATGGGTGACACAACCTCTTCTTTACAGGCGGCAGCCTGGCAACTCCTGCAGAAAGGCCAGCAGAACCCCACTCACACCGGGCCACCCACAAAGCTGTGGCCCCTCACTCCCACCCACCAGCACAGCCCCGAGACTGCTGACGGGGCAGAGAATATGGAGTCAGGCACAGCTTCAGGGGCTATTGCTGCCTGGAGCGCTGTTTATATTGACCTCAATGAGGCACACCTGGGGAGGGCAGGCCGGCAAGGTAAGGCTGCCCAGGTCAGCTAATCCACAACCCTCAGGGAATCACATTGTTGAAAATGGACCCCGCTAAGGCAGAAGAGAAGCCAAGGGAAAAAAGGACACAATGCCATTTGCAGCACCGTAGATGAGTCTAGAAGTAATCACGTGACTTGTAGTAAGTCAGAAAGTGAAAGACACATATCATATCATATCACTTATAGGTGTTACCTAAAAATGGATACCAGGGCAGATATTTCCACGGAAAAGGGCAATCACAGATTCATTAAACAAACTTATGGTTCACCAAAGGAAAGGTGTGAGGATTGGTTTCATTACGATATCGGGGTTAACAGACATCTACAAACACAGGTGACATATATAATCACCAAAGACCTACAGAATACCAAGAGAGGACTACTCAACATTCTGCCATAACGTACATGGGAAAAGGATCCCAGGAAGAACAGACATGTGTATATGTGTAAAAGAACCACATCTTCCACACCTACAACAAGCCAAACATTGTAATCAAACTTGCTGTAAGAAAAAATAAAAAATTAAATTAAAAACACGAACAAGAAGTAGTGAGACAAACGTGAGGGGCTTTCTCCTGGCACATTCCATTCTAAACTCCAATCTAGAACACCACTTCCACTGAGGCTCTCTTGCCCTAGTAACCAGATTTGGTAAGGGTGAACTGCTGCCACCTTGTGGCCGTTTCACACAACAGCAGCTTTAATCCCAACGCTAATGGTCAGTTGATATTCAAAACCATTGCAGGCCTGTAAATGACACCTGCCCTGAAAACAAATCCTGGGGTCACATATCGACCAAAAAATTCAAAGGACGTCCATATTTCAAAACGACCGTTTCAAAAGGCATATTTTACGCACATTAGTGTTCTGCTTCTTTTCCTTTCTTTCCTTTTTTGTTAAAAAACACGGGAATGGAAAAAGGCATCCCTCAGAATGGGCGAAAATCGTTGCAGACGAATCAATGGACAGAGGTTTAATCTCCAATATATATAAACAGCTCATGCAGCTTAATATTAAAAAAACAAACAACGCAAAAAAAATGGGCAGAAGATCTAAAGAGACGTTTCTTCAAAGGAGACACAGAGATGGCCAAGACGCACATGAAAAGCTGCTCAACAGCATTAATTATCAGAGAAATGCAAATCAAAACTACAATGAGGTTTCACCTCACACCTGTTAGAATCGGCATCATCAGAAAATCTACAAACAACCAATTCTGGGCAGGGTGTGGACAAAAGGAGCCCTCTTCCACTATTGGTGGGAATGTAAATTGATACAGTCACTATGGAGAACAGTATGGAGTTTCCTTAAAAAAACTAGAAATAGAATTACCATCTGATCCAGCAATCCCACTTCTGGGCATATACCCAGAGAAAACCGTACATCAAAAAGGCACATTCACCACAATGTTCATTGCAGCACTATTTACAATAGCCAGGTAATGGAAGCAACCTAAATGCCCACAGACAGATGAATGGATAAAGATGTGGTACATATATGAAATGGAATATTACTCCGCCATAAAAAGGAATGAAACTGGGTCATTTGTAGAGGCATCGATGGATCGAGAGACTGTCATACAGAATGAAGTAAGTCAGAAAGAGGAAAACAAATATTGTATATTAATGCGTATATGTGGAGCCTAAAAATGGTACCGATGAACTGGTTTGCAGGGAAGAAATAGAGACACAGAGGTAGAGAACAAACGTATGGACACCAAGTGTGGGAAGCCATGGGGTGGTGGTGGTGGGATGAGTTGGGAGTTTGGGATTGACCTGTGTACATGTATATGCATAAAATACATAACTAATAATAACGTGCTGTATAAAAAATAAATAAAATTAAACTTCAAAATTTTAAAAAATAAAATTTAAAAATAAAACAGAAAAAAGTTCTTCCCGTCACACAGATGTATTTATAGGAATGAATTATTTCCATGCTTATATCTATAAATACATAAAAGAGGAATAAAATCTAACTTGAACCATAAAAGAAAAAAAAAACCTGAACCCACGAGTTATACAGAGGAAAACCCTATCAGGGCACTTGCTCCAGTGGTAAACAATTCTGAAATTGGTCAGAGGTGGGGAACCATCTCCCATACAGCCATCAACCCACCCCCCACGCAAGGAGCGTCCTCATTGCAAAGCTGGGGGACCGTGCCGAGGCATCTCTGAGTAAACGTGAGCTGAGCCCCAGGCCAGCTGCTGCTGAACTGTTCCCACCCTTTCCAGGTAAAACACCTGAATATGTACAAGGGCTTGAAAGCCTAGAGGAAGGACCGTGGAGCCACACCAGCGACAGCACGCAGGGCAACTTGGTGCCTGCAGGCCAGCCAGGGTGGTCCTGGCCCCGGGCGCTCTTCCAGAAGCTTTCCATTGCCCTGCCTGAGATACCCCTCCTGTCCCGGCCCCCACTGCTTTTTTCCTTCCTCACCTCTGTCCGGAGAGAAATTCCAGCGGAAGGTATGGGTGACACAACCTCTTCTTTACAGGCGGCAGCCTGGCAACTCCTGCAGAAAGGCCAGCAGAACCCCACTCACACCGGGCCACCCACAAAGCTGTGGCCCCTCCCTCCCTCCCACCAGCACAGCCCCGAGACTGCTGACGGGGCAGAGAATATGGAGTCAGGCACAGCTTCAGGGGCTATTGCTGCCTGGAGCGCTGTTTATATTGACCTCAACGAGGCACACCTGGGGAGGGCGGGCCGGCAGGGTAAGGCTGCCCAGGTCAGCTAATCCACAACCCTCAGGGAATCACATTGGTGAAAATGGACCCCGCTAAGGCAGAAGAGAAGCCAAGGGAAAAAAGGACACAATGCCATTTGCAGCACCGTAGATGAGTCTAGAAGTAATCACGTGACTTGTAGTAAGTCAGAAAGTGAAAGACACATATCATATCATATCACTTATAGGTGTTACCTAAAAATGGATACCAGTGCAGATATTTCCACGGAGAAGGGCAATCACAGATTCATTAAACACACTTATGGTTCACCAAAGGAAAGGTGTGAGGATTGGTTTCATTACGATATCGGGGTTAACAGACATCTACAAACACAGGTGACATATATAATCACCAAAGACCTACAGAATACCAAGAGAGGACTACTCAACATTCTGCCATAACGTACATGGGAAAAGGATCCCAGGAAGAACAGACATGTGTATATGTGTAAAAGAACCACATCTTCCACACCTACAACAAGCCAAACATTGTAATCAAACTTGCTGTAAGAAAAAATAAAAAATTAAATTAAAAACACGAACAAGAAGTAGTGAGACAAACGTGAGGGGCTTTCTCCTGGCACATTCCATTCTAAACTCCAATCTAGAACACCACTTCCACTGAGGCTCTCTTGCCCTAGTAACCAGATTTGGTAAGGGTGAACTGCTGCCACCTTGTGGCCGTTTCACACAACAGCAGCTTTAATCCCAACGCTAATGGTCAGTTGATATTCAAAACCATTGCAGGCCTGTAAATGACACCTGCCCTGAAAACAAATCCTGGGGTCACATATCGACCAAAAAATTCAAAGGACGTCCATATTTCAAAACGACCGTTTCAAAAGGCATATTTTACGCACATTAGTGTTCTGCTTCTTTTCCTTTCTTTCCTTTTTTGTTAAAAAACACGGGAATGGAAAAAGGCATCCCTCAGAATGGGCGAAAATCGTTGCAGACGAATCAATGGACAGAGGTTTAATCTCCAATATATATAAACAGCTCATGCAGCTTAATATTAAAAAAACAAACAACGCAAAAAAAATGGGCAGAAGATCTAAAGAGACGTTTCTTCAAAGGAGACACAGAGATGGCCAAGACGCACATGAAAAGCTGCTCAACAGCACTAATTATCAGAGAAATGCAAATCAAAACTACAATGAGGTTTCACCTCACACCTGTTAGAATCGGCATCATCAGAAAATCTACAAACAACCAATTCTGGGGAGGGTGTGGACAAAAGGAGCCCTCTTCCACTATTGGTGGGAATGTAAATTGATACAGTCACTATGGAGAACAGTATGGTGTTTCCTTAAAAAAACTAGAAATAGAATTACCATCTGATCCAGCAATCCCACTTCTAGGCATATACCCAGAGAAAACCGTACATCAAAAAGGCACATTCACCACAATGTTCATTGCAGCACTATTTACAATAGCCAGGTAATGGAAGCAACCTAAATGCCCACAGACAGATGAATGGATAAAGATGTGGTACATATATGAAATGGAATATTACTCGGCCATAAAAAGGAATGAAACTGGGTCATTTGTAGAGGCATCGATGGATCGAGAGACTGTCATACAGAATGAAGTAAGTCAGAAAGAGGAAAACAAATATTGTATATTAATGCATATATGTGGAGCCTAAAAATGGTACCGATGAACTGGTTTGCAGGGAAGAAATAGAGACACAGAGGTAGAGAACAAACGTATGGACACCAAGTGTGGGAAGCCATGGGGTGGTGGTGGTGGGATGAGTTGGGAGTTTGGGATTGACCTGTGTACATGTATATGCATAAAATACATAACTAATAATAACGTGCTGTATAAAAAATAAATAAAATTAAATTTCAAAATTTTAAAAAATAAAATTTAAAAATAGAACAGAAAAGAGTTCTTCCCGTCACACAGATGTATTTATAGGAATGAATTATTTCCATGCTTATATCTATAAATACATAAAAGAGGAATAAAATCTAACTTGAACCATAAAAGAAAAAAAAACCTGAACCCACGAGTTATACAGAGGAAAACCCTATCAGGGCACTTGCTCCAGTGGTAAACAATTCTGAAATTGGTCAGAGGTGGGGAACCATCTCCCATACAGCCATCAAACCACCCCCCACGCAAGGAGCGTCCTCATTGCAAAGCTGGGGGACCATGCCGAGGCATCTCTGAGTAAACGTGAGCTGAGCCCCAGGCCAGCTGCTGCTGAACTGTTCCCACCCTTTCCAGGTAAAACACCTGAATATGTACAAGGGCTTGAAAGCCTAGAGGAAGGACCGTGGAGCCACACCAGCGACAGCACGCAGGCCAACTTGGTGCCTGCAGGCCAGCCAGGGTGGTCCTGGCCCCGGGCGCTCTTCCAGAAGCTTTCCATTGCCCTGCCTGAGATACCCCTCCTGTCCCGGCCCCCACTGCTTTTTTTCCTTCCTCACCTCTGTCCGGAGAGAAATTCCAGCGGAAGGTATGGGTGACACATCCTCTTCTTTACAGGCGGCAGCCTGGCAACTCCTGCAGAAAGGCCAGCAGAACCCCACTCACACCGGGCCACCCACAAAGCTGTGGCCCCTCCCTCCCTCCCACCAGCACAGCCCCGAGACTGCTGACGGGGCAGAGAATATGGAGTCAGGCACAGCTTCAGGGGCTATTGCTGCCTGGAGCGCTGTTTATATTGACCTCAACGAGGCACACCTGGGGAGGGCGGGCCGGCAGGGTAAGGCTGCCCAGGTCAGCTAATCCACAACCCTCAGGGAATCACATTGGTGAAAATGGACCCCGCTAAGGCAGAAGAGAAGCCAAGGGAAAAAAGGACACAATGCCATTTGCAGCACCGTAGATGAGTCTAGAAGTAATCACGTGACTTGTAGTAAGTCAGAAAGTGAAAGACACATATCATATCATATCACTTATTGGTGTTACCTAAAAATGGATACCAAGGCAGATATTTCCACGGAGAAGGGCAATCACAGATTCATTAAACAAACTTATGGTTCACCAAAGGAAAGGTGTGAGGATTGGTTTCATTACGATATCGGGGTTAACAGACATCTACAAACACAGGTGACATATATAATCACCAAAGACCTACAGAATACCAAGAGAGGACTACTCAACATTCTGTCATAACGTACATGGGAAAAGGATCCCAGGAAGAACAGACATGTGTATATGTGTAAAAGAACCACATCTTCCACACCTACAACAAGCCAAACATTGTAATCAAACTTGCTGTAAGAAAAAATAAAAAATTAAATTAAAAACACGAACAAGAAGTAGTGAGACAAACGTGAGGGGCTTTCTCCTGGCACATTCCATTCTAAACTCCAATCTAGAACACCACTTCCACTGAGGCTCTCTTGCCCTAGTAACCAGATTTGGTAAGGGTGAACTGCTGCCACCTTGTGGCCGTTTCACACAACAGCAGCTTTAATCCCAACACTAATGGTCAGTTGATATTCAAAATCATTGCAGGCCTGTAAATGACACCTGCCCTGAAAACAAATCCTGGGGTCACATATCGACCAAAATATTCAAAGGACGTCCATATTTCAAAACGACCGTTTCAAAAGGCATATTTTACGCACATTAGTGTTCTGCTTCTTTTCCTTTCTTTCCTTTTTTGTTAAAAAAACACAGGAATGGAAAAAGGCATCCCTCAGAATGGGCGAAAATCGTTGCAGACGAATCAATGGACAGAGGTTTAATCTCCAATATATATAAACAGCTCATGCAGCTTAATATTAAAAAAAACAAACAACCCAAAAAAATGGCCAGAAGATCTAAAGAGACGTTTCTTCAAAGGAGACACAGAGATGGCCAAGACGCACATGAAAAGCTGCTCAACAGCACTAATTATCAGAGAAATGCAAATCAAAACTACAATGAGGTTTCACCTCACACCTGTTAGACTCGGCATCATCAGAAAATCTACAAACAACCAATTCTGGGGAGGGTGTGGACAAAAGGAGCCCTCTTCCACTATTGGTGGGAATGTAAATTGATACAGTCACTATGGAGAACAGTATGGAGTTTCCTTAAAAAAACTAGAAATAGAATTACCATCTGATCCAGCAATCCCACTTCTGGGCATATACCCAGAGAAAACCGTACATCAAAAAGGCACATTCACCACAATGTTCATTGCAGCACTATTTACAATAGCCAGGTAATGGAAGCAACCTAAATGCCCACAGACAGATGAATGGATAAAGATGTGGTACATATATGAAATGGAATATTACTCCGCCATAAAAAGGAATGAAACTGGGTCATTTGTAGAGGCATCGATGGATCGAGAGACTGTCATACAGAATGAAGTAAGTCAGAAAGAGGAAAACAAATATTGTATATTAATGCATATATGTGGAGCCTAAAAATGGTACCGATGAACTGGTTTGCAGGGAAGAAATAGAGACACAGAGGTAGAGAACAAACGTATGGACACCAAGTGTGGGAAGCCATGGGGTGGTGGTGGTGGGATGAGTTGGGAGTTTGGGATTGACCTGTGTACATGTATATGCATAAAATACATAACTAATAATAACGTGCTATATAAAAAAAAATAAATAAAATTAAATTTCAAAATTTTAAAAAATAAAATTTAAAAATAAAACAGAAAAAAGTTCTTCCCGTCACACAGATGTATTTATAGGAATGAATTATTTCCATGCTTATATCTATAAATACATAAAAGAGGAATAAAATCTAACTTGAACCATAAAAGAAAAAAAAAACCTGAACCCACGAGTTATACAGAGGAAAACCCTATCAGGGCACTTGCTCCAGTGGTAAACAATTCTGAAATTGGTCAGAGGTGGGGAACCATCTCCCATACAGCCATCAACCCACCCCCCATGCAAGGAGCGTCCTCATTGCAAAGCTGGGGGACCGTGCCGAGGCATCTCTGAGTAAACGTGAGCTGAGCCCCAGGCCAGCTGCTGCTGAACTGTTCCCACCCTTTCCAGGTAAAACACCTGAATATGTACAAGGGCTTGAAAGCCTAGAGAAAGGACCGTGGAGCCACACCAGCGACAGCACGCAGGCCAACTTGGTGCCTGCAGGCCAGCCAGGGTGGTCCTGGCCCCGGGCGCTCTTCCAGAAGCTTTCCATTGCCCTGCCTGAGATACCCCTCCTGTCCCGGCCCCCACTGCTTTTTTCCTTCCTCACCTCTGTCCGGAGAGAAATTCCAGCGGAAGGTATGGGTGACACAACCTCTTCTTTACAGGCGGCAGCCTGGCAACTCCTGCAGAAAGGCCAGCAGAACCCCACTCACACCGGGCCACCCACAAAGCTGTGGCCCCTCCCTCCCTCCCACCAGCACAGCCCCGAGACTGCTGACGGGGCAGAGAATATGGAGTCAGGCACAGCTTCAGGGGCTATTGCTGCCTGGAGCGCTGTTTATATTGACCTCAACGAGGCACACCTGGGGAGGGCGGGCCGGCAGGGTAAGGCTGCCCAGGTCAGCTAATCCACAACCCTCAGGGAATCACATTGTTGAAAATGGACCCCGCTAAGGCAGAAGAGAAGCCAAGGGAAAAAAGGACACAATGCCATTTGCAGCACCTTAGATGAGTCTAGAAGTAATCACGTGACTTGTAGTAAGTCAGAAAGTGAAAGACACATATCATATCATATCACTTATAGGTGTTACCTAAAAATGGATACCAGGGCAGATATTTCCACGGAGAAGGGCAATCACAGATTCATTAAACACACTTATGGTTCACCAAAGGAAAGGTGTGAGGATTGGTTTCATTACGATATCGGGGTTAACAGACATCTACAAACACAGGTGACATATATAATCACCAAAGACCTACAGAATACCAAGAGAGGACTACTCAACATTCTGCCATAACGTACATGGGAAAAGGATCCCAGGAAGAACAGACATGTGTATATGTGTAAAAGAACCACATCTTCCACACCTACAACAAGCCAAACATTGTAATCAAACTTGCTGTAAGAAAAAATAAAAAATTAAATTAAAAACATGAACAAGAAGTAGTGAGACAAACGTGAGGGGCTTTCTCCTGGCACATTCCATTCTAAACTCCAATCTAGAACACCACTTCCACTGAGGCTCTCTTGCCCTAGTAACCAGATTTGGTAAGGGTGAACTGCTGCCACCTTGTGGCCGTTTCACACAACAGCAGCTTTAATCCCAACGCTAATGGTCAGTTGATATTCAAAATCATTGCAGGCCTGTAAATGACACCTGCCCTGAAAACAAATCCTGGGGTCACATATCGACCAAAAAATTCAAAGGACGTCCATATTTCAAAACGACCGTTTCAAAAGGCATATTTTACGCACATTAGTGTTCTGCTTCTTTTCCTTTCTTTCATTTTTTGTTAAAAAAACACGGGAATGGAAAAAGGCATCCCTCAGAATGGGCGAAAATCGTTGCAGACGAATCAATGGACAGAGGTTTAATCTCCAATATATATAAACAGCTCATGCAGCTTAATATTAAAAAAACAAACAACGCAAAAAAAATGGGCAGAAGATCTAAAGAGACGTTTCTTCAAAGGAGACACAGAGATGGCCAAGACGCACATGAAAATCTGCTCAACAGCACTAATTATCAGACAAATGCAAATCAAAACTACAATGAGGTTTCACCTCACACCTGTTAGAATCGGCATCATCAGAAAATCTACAAACAACCAATTCTGGGGAGGGTGTGGACAAAAGGAGCCCTCTTCCACTATTGGTGGGAATGTAAATTGATACACTCACTATGGAGAACAGTATGGAGTTTCCTTAAAAAAACTAGAAATAGAATTACCATCTGATCCAGCAATCCCACTTCTGGGCATATACCCAGAGTAAACCGTACATCAAAAAGGCACATTCACCACAATGTTCATTGCAGCACTATTTACAATAGCCAGGTAATGGAAGCAACCTAAATGCCCACAGACAGATGAATGGATAAAGATGTGGTACATATATGAAATGGAATATTACTCCGCCATAAAAAGGAATGAAACTGGGTCATTTGTAGAGGCATCGATGGATCGAGAGACTGTCATACAGAATGAAGTAAGTCAGAAAGAGGAAAACAAATATTGTATATTAATGCGTATATGTGGAGCCTAAAAATGGTACCGATGAACTGGTTTGCAGGGAAGAAATAGAGACACAGAGGTAGAGAACAAACGTATGGACACCAAGTGTGGGAAGCCATGGGGTGGTGGTGGTGGGATGAGTTGGGAGTTTGGGATTGACCTGTGTACATGTATATGCATAAAATACATAACTAATAATAACGTGCTGTATAAAAAATAAATAAAATTAAATTTCAAAATTTTAAAAAATAAAATTTAAAAATAAAACAGAAAAAAGTTCTTCCCGTCACACAGATGTATTTATAGGAATGAATTATTTCCATGCTTATATCTATAAATACATAAAAGAGGAATAAAATCTAACTTGAACCATAAAAGAAAAAAAAAACCTGAACCCACGAGTTATACAGAGGAAAACCCTATCAGGGCACTTGCTCCAGTGGTAAACAATTCTGAAATTGGTCAGAGGTGGGGAACCATCTCCCATACAGCCATCAACCCACCCCCCACGCAAGGAGCGTCCTCATTGCAAAGCTGGGGGACCGTGCCGAGGCATCTCTGAGTAAACGTGAGCTGAGCCCCAGGCCAGCTGCTGCTGAACTGTTCCCACCCTTTCCAGGTAAAACACCTGAATATGTACAAGGGCTTGAAAGCCTAGAGGAAGGACCGTGGAGCCACACCAGCGACAGCACGCAGGGCAACTTGGTGCCTGCAGGCCAGCCAGGGTGGTCCTGGCCCCGGGCGCTCTTCCAGAAGCTTTCCATTGCCCTGCCTGAGATACCCCTCCTGTCCCGGCCCCCACTGCTTTTTTCCTTCCTCACCTCTGTCCGGAGAGAAATTCCAGCGGAAGGTATGGGTGACACAACCTCTTCTTTACAGGCGGCAGCCTGGCAACTCCTGCAGAAAGGCCAGCAGAACCCCACTCACACCGGGCCACCCACAAAGCTGTGGCCCCTCCCTCCCTCCCACCAGCACAGCCCCGAGACTGCTGACGGGGCAGAGAATATGGAGTCAGGCACAGCTTCAGGGGCTATTGCTGCCTGGAGCGCTGTTTATATTGACCTCAACGAGGCACACCTGGGGAGGGCGGGCCGGCAGGGTAAGGCTGCCCAGGTCAGCTAATCCACAACCCTCAGGGAATCACATTGGTGAAAATGGACCCCGCTAAGGCAGAAGAGAAGCCAAGGGAAAAAAGGACACAATGCCATTTGCAGCACCGTAGATGAGTCTAGAAGTAATCACGTGACTTGTAGTAAGTCAGAAAGTGAAAGACACATATCATATCATATCACTTATTGGTGTTACCTAAAAATGGATACCAAGGCAGATATTTCCACGGAGAAGGGCAATCACAGATTCATTAAACAAACTTATGGTTCACCAAAGGAAAGGTGTGAGGATTGGTTTCATTACGATATCGGGGTTAACAGACATCTACAAACACAGGTGACATATATAATCACCAAAGACCTACAGAATACCAAGAGAGGACTACTCAACATTCTGTCATAACGTACATGGGAAAAGGATCCCAGGAAGAACAGACATGTGTATATGTGTAAAAGAACCACATCTTCCACACCTACAACAAGCCAAACATTGTAATCAAACTTGCTGTAAGAAAAAATAAAAAATTAAATTAAAAACACGAACAAGAAGTAGTGAGACAAACGTGAGGGGCTTTCTCCTGGCACATTCCATTCTAAACTCCAATCTAGAACACCACTTCCACTGAGGCTCTCTTGCCCTAGTAACCAGATTTGGTAAGGGTGAACTGCTGCCACCTTGTGGCCGTTTCACACAACAGCAGCTTTAATCCCAACACTAATGGTCAGTTGATATTCAAAATCATTGCAGGCCTGTAAATGACACCTGCCCTGAAAACAAATCCTGGGGTCACATATCGACCAAAATATTCAAAGGACGTCCATATTTCAAAACGACCGTTTCAAAAGGCATATTTTACGCACATTAGTGTTCTGCTTCTTTTCCTTTCTTTCCTTTTTTGTTAAAAAAACACAGGAATGGAAAAAGGCATCCCTCAGAATGGGCGAAAATCGTTGCAGACGAATCAATGGACAGAGGTTTAATCTCCAATATATATAAACAGCTCATGCAGCTTAATATTAAAAAAAACAAACAACCCAAAAAAATGGCCAGAAGATCTAAAGAGACGTTTCTTCAAAGGAGACACAGAGATGGCCAAGACGCACATGAAAAGCTGCTCAACAGCACTAATTATCAGAGAAATGCAAATCAAAACTACAATGAGGTTTCACCTCACACCTGTTAGACTCGGCATCATCAGAAAATCTACAAACAACCAATTCTGGGGAGGGTGTGGACAAAAGGAGCCCTCTTCCACTATTGGTGGGAATGTAAATTGATACAGTCACTATGGAGAACAGTATGGAGTTTCCTTAAAAAAACTAGAAATAGAATTACCATCTGATCCAGCAATCCCACTTCTGGGCATATACCCAGAGAAAACCGTACATCAAAAAGGCACATTCACCACAATGTTCATTGCAGCACTATTTACAATAGCCAGGTAATGGAAGCAACCTAAATGCCCACAGACAGATGAATGGATAAAGATGTGGTACATATATGAAATGGAATATTACTCCGCCATAAAAAGGAATGAAACTGGGTCATTTGTAGAGGCATCGATGGATCGAGAGACTGTCATACAGAATGAAGTAAGTCAGAAAGAGGAAAACAAATATTGTATATTAATGCATATATGTGGAGCCTAAAAATGGTACCGATGAACTGGTTTGCAGGGAAGAAATAGAGACACAGAGGTAGAGAACAAACGTATGGACACCAAGTGTGGGAAGCCATGGGGTGGTGGTGGTGGGATGAGTTGGGAGTTTGGGATTGACCTGTGTACATGTATATGCATAAAATACATAACTAATAATAACGTGCTATATAAAAAAAAATAAATAAAATTAAATTTCAAAATTTTAAAAAATAAAATTTAAAAATAAAACAGAAAAAAGTTCTTCCCGTCACACAGATGTATTTATAGGAATGAATTATTTCCATGCTTATATCTATAAATACATAAAAGAGGAATAAAATCTAACTTGAACCATAAAAGAAAAAAAAAACCTGAACCCACGAGTTATACAGAGGAAAACCCTATCAGGGCACTTGCTCCAGTGGTAAACAATTCTGAAATTGGTCAGAGGTGGGGAACCATCTCCCATACAGCCATCAACCCACCCCCCACGCAAGGAGCGTCCTCATTGCAAAGCTGGGGGACCGTGCCGAGGCATCTCTGAGTAAACGTGAGCTGAGCCCCAGGCCAGCTGCTGCTGAACTGTTCCCACCCTTTCCAGGTAAAACACCTGAATATGTACAAGGGCTTGAAAGCCTAGAGAAAGGACCGTGGAGCTACACCAGCGACAGCACGCAGGCCAACTTGGTGCCTGCAGGCCAGCCAGGGTGGTCCTGGCCCCGGGCGCTCTTCCAGAAGCTTTCCATTGCCCTGCCTGAGATACCCCTCCTGTCCCGGCCCCCACTGCTTTTTTCCTTCCTCACCTCTGTCCGGAGAGAAATTCCAGCGGAAGGTATGGGTGACACAACCTCTTCTTTACAGGCGGCAGCCTGGCAACTCCTGCAGAAAGGCCAGCAGAACCCCACTCACACCGGGCCACCCACAAAGCTGTGGCCCCTCCCTCCCTCCCACCAGCACAGCCCCGAGACTGCTGACGGGGCAGAGAATATGGAGTCAGGCACAGCTTCAGGGGCTATTGCTGCCTGGAGCGCTGTTTATATTGACCTCAACGAGGCACACCTGGGGAGGGCGGGCCGGCAGGGTAAGGCTGCCCAGGTCAGCTAATCCACAACCCTCAGGGAATCACATTGTTGAAAATGGACCCCGCTAAGGCAGAAGAGAAGCCAAGGGAAAAAAGGACACAATGCCATTTGCAGCACCTTAGATGAGTCTAGAAGTAATCACGTGACTTGTAGTAAGTCAGAAAGTGAAAGACACATATCATATCATATCACTTATAGGTGTTACCTAAAAATGGATACCAGGGCAGATATTTCCACGGAGAAGGGCAATCACAGATTCATTAAACACACTTATGGTTCACCAAAGGAAAGGTGTGAGGATTGGTTTCATTACGATATCGGGGTTAACAGACATCTACAAACACAGGTGACATATATAATCACCAAAGACCTACAGAATACCAAGAGAGGACTACTCAACATTCTGCCATAACGTACATGGGAAAAGGATCCCAGGAAGAACAGACATGTGTATATGTGTAAAAGAACCACATCTTCCACACCTACAACAAGCCAAACATTGTAATCAAACTTGCTGTAAGAAAAAATAAAAAATTAAATTAAAAACATGAACAAGAAGTAGTGAGACAAACGTGAGGGGCTTTCTCCTGGCACATTCCATTCTAAACTCCAATCTAGAACACCACTTCCACTGAGGCTCTCTTGCCCTAGTAACCAGATTTGGTAAGGGTGAACTGCTGCCACCTTGTGGCCGTTTCACACAACAGCAGCTTTAATCCCAACGCTAATGGTCAGTTGATATTCAAAATCATTGCAGGCCTGTAAATGACACCTGCCCTGAAAACAAATCCTGGGGTCACATATCGACCAAAAAATTCAAAGGACGTCCATATTTCAAAACGACCGTTTCAAAAGGCATATTTTACGCACATTAGTGTTCTGCTTCTTTTCCTTTCTTTCATTTTTTGTTAAAAAAACACGGGAATGGAAAAAGGCATCCCTCAGAATGGGCGAAAATCGTTGCAGACGAATCAATGGACAGAGGTTTAATCTCCAATATATATAAACAGCTCATGCAGCTTAATATTAAAAAAACAAACAACGCAAAAAAAATGGGCAGAAGATCTAAAGAGACGTTTCTTCAAAGGAGACACAGAGATGGCCAAGACGCACATGAAAATCTGCTCAACAGCACTAATTATCAGACAAATGCAAATCAAAACTACAATGAGGTTTCACCTCACACCTGTTAGAATCGGCATCATCAGAAAATCTACAAACAACCAATTCTGGGGAGGGTGTGGACAAAAGGAGCCCTCTTCCACTATTGGTGGGAATGTAAATTGATACACTCACTATGGAGAACAGTATGGAGTTTCCTTAAAAAAACTAGAAATAGAATTACCATCTGATCCAGCAATCCCACTTCTGGGCATATACCCAGAGTAAACCGTACATCAAAAAGGCACATTCACCACAATGTTCATTGCAGCACTATTTACAATAGCCAGGTAATGGAAGCAACCTAAATGCCCACAGACAGATGAATGGATAAAGATGTGGTACATATATGAAATGGAATATTACTCCGCCATAAAAAGGAATGAAACTGGGTCATTTGTAGAGGCATCGATGGATCGAGAGACTGTCATACAGAATGAAGTAAGTCAGAAAGAGGAAAACAAATATTGTATATTAATGCGTATATGTGGAGCCTAAAAATGGTACCGATGAACTGGTTTGCAGGGAAGAAATAGAGACACAGAGGTAGAGAACAAACGTATGGACACCAAGTGTGGGAAGCCATGGGGTGGTGGTGGTGGGATGAGTTGGGAGTTTGGGATTGACCTGTGTACATGTATATGCATAAAATACATAACTAATAATAACGTGCTGTATAAAAAATAAATAAAATTAAATTTCAAAATTTTAAAAAATAAAATTTAAAAATAAAACAGAAAAAAGTTCTTCCCGTCACACAGATGTATTTATAGGAATGAATTATTTCCATGCTTATATCTATAAATACATAAAAGAGGAATAAAATCTAACTTGAACCATAAAAGAAAAAAAAAACCTGAACCCACGAGTTATACAGAGGAAAACCCTATCAGGGCACTTGCTCCAGTGGTAAACAATTCTGAAATTGGTCAGAGGTGGGGAACCATCTCCCATACAGCCATCAACCCACCCCCCACGCAAGGAGCGTCCTCATTGCAAAGCTGGGGGACCGTGCCGAGGCATCTCTGAGTAAACGTGAGCTGAGCCCCAGGCCAGCTGCTGCTGAACTGTTCCCACCCTTTCCAGGTAAAACACCTGAATATGTACAAGGGCTTGAAAGCCTAGAGGAAGGACCGTGGAGCCACACCAGCGACAGCACGCAGGGCAACTTGGTGCCTGCAGGCCAGCCAGGGTGGTCCTGGCCCCGGGCGCTCTTCCAGAAGCTTTCCATTGCCCTGCCTGAGATACCCCTCCTGTCCCGGCCCCCACTGCTTTTTTCCTTCCTCACCTCTGTCCGGAGAGAAATTCCAGCGGAAGGTATGGGTGACACAACCTCTTCTTTACAGGCGGCAGCCTGGCAACTCCTGCAGAAAGGCCAGCAGAACCCCACTCACACCGGGCCACCCACAAAGCTGTGGCCCCTCCCTCCCTCCCACCAGCACAGCCCCGAGACTGCTGACGGGGCAGAGAATATGGAGTCAGGCACAGCTTCAGGGGCTATTGCTGCCTGGAGCGCTGTTTATATTGACCTCAACGAGGCACACCTGGGGAGGGCGGGCCGGCAGGGTAAGGCTGCCCAGGTCAGCTAATCCACAACCCTCAGGGAATCACATTGGTGAAAATGGACCCCGCTAAGGCAGAAGAGAAGCCAAGGGAAAAAAGGACACAATGCCATTTGCAGCACCGTAGATGAGTCTAGAAGTAATCACGTGACTTGTAGTAAGTCAGAAAGTGAAAGACACATATCATATCATATCACTTATAGGTGTTACCTAAAAATGGATACCAGTGCAGATATTTCCACGGAGAAGGGCAATCACAGATTCATTAAACACACTTATGGTTCACCAAAGGAAAGGTGTGAGGATTGGTTTCATTACGATATCGGGGTTAACAGACATCTACAAACACAGGTGACATATATAATCACCAAAGACCTACAGAATACCAAGAGAGGACTACTCAACATTCTGCCATAACGTACATGGGAAAAGGATCCCAGGAAGAACAGACATGTGTATATGTGTAAAAGAACCACATCTTCCACACCTACAACAAGCCAAACATTGTAATCAAACTTGCTGTAAGAAAAAATAAAAAATTAAATTAAAAACACGAACAAGAAGTAGTGAGACAAACGTGAGGGGCTTTCTCCTGGCACATTCCATTCTAAACTCCAATCTAGAACACCACTTCCACTGAGGCTCTCTTGCCCTAGTAACCAGATTTGGTAAGGGTGAACTGCTGCCACCTTGTGGCCGTTTCACACAACAGCAGCTTTAATCCCAACGCTAATGGTCAGTTGATATTCAAAACCATTGCAGGCCTGTAAATGACACCTGCCCTGAAAACAAATCCTGGGGTCACATATCGACCAAAAAATTCAAAGGACGTCCATATTTCAAAACGACCGTTTCAAAAGGCATATTTTACGCACATTAGTGTTCTGCTTCTTTTCCTTCCTTTCCTTTTTTGTTAAAAAACACGGGAATGGAAAAAGGCATCCCTCAGAATGGGCGAAAATCGTTGCAGACGAATCAATGGACAGAGGTTTAATCTCCAATATATATAAACAGCTCATGCAGCTTAATATTAAAAAAACAAACAACGCAAAAAAAATGGGCAGAAGATCTAAAGAGACGTTTCTTCAAAGGAGACACAGAGATGGCCAAGACGCACATGAAAAGCTGCTCAACAGCACTAATTATCAGAGAAATGCAAATCAAAACTACAATGAGGTTTCACCTCACACCTGTTAGAATCGGCATCATCAGAAAATCTACAAACAACCAATTCTGGGGAGGGTGTGGACAAAAGGAGCCCTCTTCCACTATTGGTGGGAATGTAAATTGATACAGTCACTATGGAGAACAGTATGGAGTTTCCTTAAAAAAACTAGAAATAGAATTACCATCTGATCCAGCAATCCCACTTCTAGGCATATACCCAGAGAAAACCGTACATCAAAAAGGCACATTCACCACAATGTTCATTGCAGCACTATTTACAATAGCCAGGTAATGGAAGCAACCTAAATGCCCACAGACAGATGAATGGATAAAGATGTGGTACATATATGAAATGGAATATTACTCGGCCATAAAAAGGAATGAAACTGGGTCATTTGTAGAGGCATCGATGGATCGAGAGACTGTCATACAGAATGAAGTAAGTCAGAAAGAGGAAAACAAATATTGTATATTAATGCATATATGTGGAGCCTAAAAATGGTACCGATGAACTGGTTTGCAGGGAAGAAATAGAGACACAGAGGTAGAGAACAAACGTATGGACACCAAGTGTGGGAAGCCATGGGGTGGTGGTGGTGGGATGAGTTGGGAGTTTGGGATTGACCTGTGTACATGTATATGCATAAAATACATAACTAATAATAACGTGCTGTATAAAAAATAAATAAAATTAAATTTCAAAATTTTAAAAAATAAAATTTAAAAATAGAACAGAAAAGAGTTCTTCCCGTCACACAGATGTATTTATAGGAATGAATTATTTCCATGCTTATATCTATAAATACATAAAAGAGGAATAAAATCTAACTTGAACCATAAAAGAAAAAAAAACCTGAACCCACGAGTTATACAGAGGAAAACCCTATCAGGGCACTTGCTCCAGTGGTAAACAATTCTGAAATTGGTCAGAGGTGGGGAACCATCTCCCATACAGCCATCAAACCACCCCCCACGCAAGGAGCGTCCTCATTGCAAAGCTGGGGGACCATGCCGAGGCATCTCTGAGTAAACGTGAGCTGAGCCCCAGGCCAGCTGCTGCTGAACTGTTCCCACCCTTTCCAGGTAAAACACCTGAATATGTACAAGGGCTTGAAAGCCTAGAGGAAGGACCGTGGAGCCACACCAGCGACAGCACGCAGGCCAACTTGGTGCCTGCAGGCCAGCCAGGGTGGTCCTGGCCCCGGGCGCTCTTCCAGAAGCTTTCCATTGCCCTGCCTGAGATACCCCTCCTGTCCCGGCCCCCACTGCTTTTTTCCTTCCTCACCTCTGTCCGGAGAGAAATTCCAGCGGAAGGTATGGGTGACACAACCTCTTCTTTACAGGCGGCAGCCTGGCAACTCCTGCAGAAAGGCCAGCAGAACCCCACTCACACCGGGCCACCCACAAAGCTGTGGCCCCTCACTCCCTCCCACCAGCACAGCCCCGAGACTGCTGACAGGGCAGAGAATATGGAGTCAGGCACAGCTTCAGGGGCTATTGCTGCCTGGAGCGCTGTTTATATTGACCTCAACGAGGCACACCTGGGGAGGGCGGGCCGGCAGGGTAAGGCTGCCCAGGTCAGCTAATCCACAACCCTCAGGGAATCACATTGTTGAAAATGGACCCCGCTAAGGCAGAAGAGAAGCCAAGGGAAAAAAGGACACAATGCCATTTGCAGCACCGTAGATGAGTCTAGAAGTAATCACGTGACTTGTAGTAAGTCAGAAAGTGAAAGACACATATCATATCATATCACTTATAGGTGTTACCTAAAAATGGATACCAGGGCAGATATTTCCACGGAGAAGGGCAATCACAGATTCATTAAACACACTTATGGTTCACCAAAGGAAAGGTGTGAGGATTGGTTTCATTACGATATCGGGGTTAACAGATATCTACAAACACAGGTGACATATATAATCACCAAAGACCTACAGAATACCAAGAGAGGTCTACTCAACATTCTGCCATAACGTACATGGGAAAAGGATCCCAGGAAGAACAGACATGTGTATATGTGTAAAAGAACCACATCTTCCACACCTACAACAAGCCAAACATTGTAATCAAACTTGCTGTAAGAAAAAATAAAAAAATAAATTAAAAACACGAACAAGAAGTAGTGAGACAAACGTGAGGGGCTTTCTCCTGGCACATTCCATTCTAAACTCCAATCTAGAACACCACTTCCACTGAGGCTCTCTTGCCCTAGTAACCAGATTTGGTAAGGGTGAACTGCTGCCACCTTGTGGCCGTTTCACACAACAGCAGCTTTAATCCCAACGCTAATGGTCAGTTGATATTCAAAATCATTGCAGGCCTGTAAATGACACCTGCCCTGAAAACAAATCCTGGGGTCACATATCGACCAAAAAATTCAAAGGACGTCCATATTTCAAAACGACCGTTTCAAAAGGCATATTTTACGCACAATAGTGTTCTGCTTCTTTTCCTTTCTTTCCTTTTTTTGTTAAAAAACACGGGAATGGAAAAAGGCATCCCTCAGAATGGGAGAAAATCGTTGCAGACGAATCAATGGACAGAGGTTTAATCTCCAATATATATAAACAGCTCATGCAGCTTAATATTAAAAAAAACAAACAACCCAAAAAAATGGGCAGAAGATCTAAAGAGACGTTTCTTCAAAGGAGACACAGAGATGGCCAAGACGCACATGAAAAGCTGCTCAACAGCACAAATTATCAGAGAAATGCAAATCAAAACTACAATGAGGTTTCACCTCACACCTGTTAGAATCGGCATCATCAGAAAATCTACAAACAACCAATTCTGGGCAGGGTGTGGACAAAAGGAGCCCTCTTCCACTATTGGTGGGAATGTAAATTGATACAGTCACTATGGAGAACAGTATGGAGTTTCCTTAAAAAAACTAGAAATAGAATTACCATCTGATCCAGCAATCCCACTTCTGGGCATATACCCAGAGAAAACCGTACATCAAAAAGGCACATTCACCACAATGTTCATTGCAGCACTATTTACAATAGCCAGGTAATGGAAGCAACCTAAATGCCCACAGACAGATGAATGGATAAAGATGTGGTACATATATGAAATGGAATATTACTCCGCCATAAAAAGGAATGAAACTGGGTCATTTGTAGAGGCATCGATGGACCGAGAGACTGTCATACAGAATGAAGTAAGTCAGAAAGAGGAAAACAAATATTGTATATTAATGCATATATGTGGAGCCTAAAAATGGTACCGATGAACTGGTTTGCAGGGAAGAAATAGAGACACAGAGGTAGAGAACAAACGTATGGACACCAAGTGTGGGAAGCCATGGGGTGGTGGTGGTGGGATGAGTTGGGAGTTTGGGATTGACCTGTGTACATGTATATGCATAAAATACATAACTAATAATAACGTGCTGTATAAAAAATAAATAAAATTAAATTTCAAAATTTTAAAAAATAAAATTTAAAAATAGAACAGAAAAGAGTTCTTCCCGTCACACAGATGTATTTATAGGAATGAATTATTTCCATGCTTATATCTATAAATACATAAAAGAGGAATAAAATCTAACTTGAACCATAAAAGAAAAAAAAAAACCTGAACCCACGAGTTATACAGAGGAAAACCCTATCAGGGCACTTGCTCCAGTGGTAAACAATTCTGAAATTGGTCAGAGGTGGGGAACCATCTCCCATACAGCCATCAACCCACCCCCCACGCAAGGAGCGTCCTCATTGCAAAGCTGGGGGACCGTGCCGAGGCATCTATGAGTAAACGTGAGCTGAGCCCCAGGCCAGCTGCTGCTGAACTGTTCCCACCCTTTCCAGGTAAAACACCTGAATATGTACAAGGGCTTGAAAGCCTAGAGGAAGGACCGTGGAGCCACACCAGCGACAGCACGCAGGCCAACTTGGTGCCTGCAGGCCAGCCAGGGTGGTCCTGGCCCCGGGCGCTCTTCCAGAAGCTTTCCATTGCCCTGCCTGAGATACCCCTCCTGTCCCGGACCCCACTGCTTTTTTCCTTCCTCACCTCTCTCCGGAGAGAAATTCCAGCGGAAGGTATGGGTGACACAACCTCTTCTTTGCAGGCGGCAGCCTGGCAACTCCTGCAGAAAGGCCAGCAGAACCCCACTCACACCGGGCCACCCACAAAGCTGTGGCCCCTCCCGCCCTCCCACCAGCACAGCCCCGAGACTGCTGACGGGGCAGAGAATATGGAGTCAGGCACAGCTTCAGGGGCTATTGCTGCCTGGAGCGCTGTTTATATTGACCTCAACGAGGCACACCTGGGGAGGGCGGGCCGGCAGGGTAAGGCTGCCCAGGTCAGCTAATCCACAACCCTCAGGGAATCACATTGTTGAAAATGGACCCCGCTAAGGCAGAAGAGAAGCCAAGGGAAAAAAGGACACAATGCCATTTGCAGCACCTTAGATGAGTCTAGAAGTAATCACGTGACTTGTAGTAAGTCAGAAAGTGAAAGACACATATCATATCATATCACTTATAGGTGTTACCTAAAAATGGATACCAGGGCAGATATTTCCACGGAGAAGGGCAATCACAGATTCATTAAACACACTTATGGTTCACCAAAGGAAAGGTGTGAGGATTGGTTTCATTACGATATTGGGGTTAACAGACATCTACAAACACAGGTGACATATATAATCACCAAAGACCTACAGAATACCAAGAGAGGACTACTCAACATTCTGCCATAACGTACATGGGAAAAGGATCCCAGGAAGAACAGACATGTGTATATGTGTAAAAGAACCACATCTTCCACACCTACAACAAGCCAAACATTGTAATCAAACTTGCTGTAAGAAAAAATAAAAAATTAAATTAAAAACATGAACAAGAAGTAGTGAGACAAACGTGAGGGGCTTTCTCCTGGCACATTCCATTCTAAACTCCAATCTAGAACACCACTTCCACTGAGGCTCTCTTGCCCTAGTAACCAGATTTGGTAAGGGTGAACTGCTGCCACCTTGTGGCCGTTTCACACAACAGCAGCTTTAATCCCAACGCTAATGGTCAGTTGATATTCAAAATCATTGCAGGCCTGTAAATGACACCTGCCCTGAAAACAAATCCTGGGGTCACATATCGACCAAAAAATTCAAAGGACGTCCATATTTCAAAACGACCGTTTCAAAAGGCATATTTTACGCACATTAGTGTTCTGCTTCTTTTCCTTTCTTTCATTTTTTGTTAAAAAAACACGGGAATGGAAAAAGGCATCCCTCAGAATGGGCGAAAATCGTTGCAGACGAATCAATGGACAGAGGTTTAATCTCCAATATATATAAACAGCTCATGCAGCTTAATATTAAAAAAACAAACAACGCAAAAAAAATGGGCAGAAGATCTAAAGAGACGTTTCTTCAAAGGAGACACAGAGATGGCCAAGACGCACATGAAAATCTGCTCAACAGCACTAATTATCAGACAAATGCAAATCAAAACTACAATGAGGTTTCACCTCACACCTGTTAGAATCGGCATCATCAGAAAATCTACAAACAACCAATTCTGGGGAGGGTGTGGACAAAAGGAGCCCTCTTCCACTATTGGTGGGAATGTAAATTGATACACTCACTATGGAGAACAGTATGGAGTTTCCTTAAAAAAACTAGAAATAGAATTACCATCTGATCCAGCAATCCCACTTCTGGGCATATACCCAGAGTAAACCGTACATCAAAAAGGCACATTCACCACAATGTTCATTGCAGCACTATTTACAATAGCCAGGTAATGGAAGCAACCTAAATGCCCACAGACAGATGAATGGATAAAGATGTGGTACATATATGAAATGGAATATTACTCCGCCATAAAAAGGAATGAAACTGGGTCATTTGTAGAGGCATCGATGGATCGAGAGACTGTCATACAGAATGAAGTAAGTCAGAAAGAGGAAAACAAATATTGTATATTAATGCGTATATGTGGAGCCTAAAAATGGTACCGATGAACTGGTTTGCAGGGAAGAAATAGAGACACAGAGGTAGAGAACAAACGTATGGACACCAAGTGTGGGAAGCCATGGGGTGGTGGTGGTGGGATGAGTTGGGAGTTTGGGATTGACCTGTGTACATGTATATGCATAAAATACATAACTAATAATAACGTGCTGTATAAAAAATAAATAAAATTAAATTTCAAAATTTTAAAAAATAAAATTTAAAAATAAAACAGAAAAAAGTTCTTCCCGTCACACAGATGTATTTATAGGAATGAATTATTTCCATGCTTATATCTATAAATACATAAAAGAGGAATAAAATCTAACTTGAACCATAAAAGAAAAAAAAAACCTGAACCCACGAGTTATACAGAGGAAAACCCTATCAGGGCACTTGCTCCAGTGGTAAACAATTCTGAAATTGGTCAGAGGTGGGGAACCATCTCCCATACAGCCATCAACCCACCCCCCACGCAAGGAGCGTCCTCATTGCAAAGCTGGGGGACCGTGCCGAGGCATCTCTGAGTAAACGTGAGCTGAGCCCCAGGCCAGCTGCTGCTGAACTGTTCCCACCCTTTCCAGGTAAAACACCTGAATATGTACAAGGGCTTGAAAGCCTAGAGGAAGGACCGTGGAGCCACACCAGCGACAGCACGCAGGGCAACTTGGTGCCTGCAGGCCAGCCAGGGTGGTCCTGGCCCCGGGCGCTCTTCCAGAAGCTTTCCATTGCCCTGCCTGAGATACCCCTCCTGTCCCGGCCCCCACTGCTTTTTTCCTTCCTCACCTCTGTCCGGAGAGAAATTCCAGCGGAAGGTATGGGTGACACAACCTCTTCTTTACAGGCGGCAGCCTGGCAACTCCTGCAGAAAGGCCAGCAGAACCCCACTCACACCGGGCCACCCACAAAGCTGTGGCCCCTCCCTCCCTCCCACCAGCACAGCCCCGAGACTGCTGACGGGGCAGAGAATATGGAGTCAGGCACAGCTTCAGGGGCTATTGCTGCCTGGAGCGCTGTTTATATTGACCTCAACGAGGCACACCTGGGGAGGGCGGGCCGGCAGGGTAAGGCTGCCCAGGTCAGCTAATCCACAACCCTCAGGGAATCACATTGGTGAAAATGGACCCCGCTAAGGCAGAAGAGAAGCCAAGGGAAAAAAGGACACAATGCCATTTGCAGCACCGTAGATGAGTCTAGAAGTAATCACGTGACTTGTAGTAAGTCAGAAAGTGAAAGACACATATCATATCATATCACTTATAGGTGTTACCTAAAAATGGATACCAGGGCAGATATTTCCACGGAGAAGGGCAATCACAGATTCATTAAACAAACTTATGGTTCACCAAAGGAAAGGTGTGAGGATTGGTTTCATTACGATATCGGGGTTAACAGACATCTACAAACACAGGTGACATATATAATCACCAAAGACCTACAGAATACCAAGAGAGGACTACTCAACATTCTGTCATAACGTACATGGGAAAAGGATCCCAGGAAGAACAGACATGTGTATATGTGTAAAAGAACCACATCTTCCACACCTACAACAAGCCAAACATTGTAATCAAACTTGCTGTAAGAAAAAATAAAAAATTAAATTAAAAACACGAACAAGAAGTAGTGAGACAAACGTGAGGGGCTTTCTCCTGGCACATTCCATTCTAAACTCCAATCTAGAACACCACTTCCACTGAGGCTCTCTTGCCCTAGTAACCAGATTTGGTAAGGGTGAACTGCTGCCACCTTGTGGCCGTTTCACACAACAGCAGCTTTAATCCCAACACTAATGGTCAGTTGATATTCAAAATCATTGCAGGCCTGTAAATGACACCTGCCCTGAAAACAAATCCTGGGGTCACATATCGACCAAAATATTCAAAGGACGTCCATATTTCAAAACGACCGTTTCAAAAGGCATATTTTACGCACATTAGTGTTCTGCTTCTTTTCCTTTCTTTCCTTTTTTGTTAAAAAAACACAGGAATGGAAAAAGGCATCCCTCAGAATGGGCGAAAATCGTTGCAGACGAATCAATGGACAGAGGTTTAATCTCCAATATATATAAACAGCTCATGCAGCTTAATATTAAAAAAAACAAACAACCCAAAAAAATGGCCAGAAGATCTAAAGAGACGTTTCTTCAAAGGAGACACAGAGATGGCCAAGACGCACATGAAAAGCTGCTCAACAGCACTAATTATCAGAGAAATGCAAATCAAAACTACAATGAGGTTTCACCTCACACCTGTTAGACTCGGCATCATCAGAAAATCTACAAACAACCAATTCTGGGGAGGGTGTGGACAAAAGGAGCCCTCTTCCACTATTGGTGGGAATGTAAATTGATACAGTCACTATGGAGAACAGTATGGAGTTTCCTTAAAAAAACTAGAAATAGAATTACCATCTGATCCAGCAATCCCACTTCTGGGCATATACCCAGAGAAAACCGTACATCAAAAAGGCACATTCACCACAATGTTCATTGCAGCACTATTTACAATAGCCAGGTAATGGAAGCAACCTAAATGCCCACAGACAGATGAATGGATAAAGATGTGGTACATATATGAAATGGAATATTACTCCGCCATAAAAAGGAATGAAACTGGGTCATTTGTAGAGGCATCGATGGATCGAGAGACTGTCATACAGAATGAAGTAAGTCAGAAAGAGGAAAACAAATATTGTATATTAATGCATATATGTGGAGCCTAAAAATGGTACCGATGAACTGGTTTGCAGGGAAGAAATAGAGACACAGAGGTAGAGAACAAACGTATGGACACCAAGTGTGGGAAGCCATGGGGTGGTGGTGGTGGGATGAGTTGGGAGTTTGGGATTGACCTGTGTACATGTATATGCATAAAATACATAACTAATAATAACGTGCTATATAAAAAAAAATAAATAAAATTAAATTTCAAAATTTTAAAAAATAAAATTTAAAAATAAAACAGAAAAAAGTTCTTCCCGTCACACAGATGTATTTATAGGAATGAATTATTTCCATGCTTATATCTATAAATACATAAAAGAGGAATAAAATCTAACTTGAACCATAAAAGAAAAAAAAAACCTGAACCCACGAGTTATACAGAGGAAAACCCTATCAGGGCACTTGCTCCAGTGGTAAACAATTCTGAAATTGGTCAGAGGTGGGGAACCATCTCCCATACAGCCATCAACCCACCCCCCACGCAAGGAGCGTCCTCATTGCAAAGCTGGGGGACCGTGCCGAGGCATCTCTGAGTAAACGTGAGCTGAGCCCCAGGCCAGCTGCTGCTGAACTGTTCCCACCCTTTCCAGGTAAAACACCTGAATATGTACAAGGGCTTGAAAGCCTAGAGAAAGGACCGTGGAGCTACACCAGCGACAGCACGCAGGCCAACTTGGTGCCTGCAGGCCAGCCAGGGTGGTCCTGGCCCCGGGCGCTCTTCCAGAAGCTTTCCATTGCCCTGCCTGAGATACCCCTCCTGTCCCGGCCCCCACTGCTTTTTTCCTTCCTCACCTCTGTCCGGAGAGAAATTCCAGCGGAAGGTATGGGTGACACAACCTCTTCTTTACAGGCGGCAGCCTGGCAACTCCTGCAGAAAGGCCAGCAGAACCCCACTCACACCGGGCCACCCACAAAGCTGTGGCCCCTCCCTCCCTCCCACCAGCACAGCCCCGAGACTGCTGACGGGGCAGAGAATATGGAGTCAGGCACAGCTTCAGGGGCTATTGCTGCCTGGAGCGCTGTTTATATTGACCTCAACGAGGCACACCTGGGGAGGGCGGGCCGGCAGGGTAAGGCTGCCCAGGTCAGCTAATCCACAACCCTCAGGGAATCACATTGTTGAAAATGGACCCCGCTAAGGCAGAAGAGAAGCCAAGGGAAAAAAGGACACAATGCCATTTGCAGCACCTTAGATGAGTCTAGAAGTAATCACGTGACTTGTAGTAAGTCAGAAAGTGAAAGACACATATCATATCATATCACTTATAGGTGTTACCTAAAAATGGATACCAGGGCAGATATTTCCACGGAGAAGGGCAATCACAGATTCATTAAACACACTTATGGTTCACCAAAGGAAAGGTGTGAGGATTGGTTTCATTACGATATCGGGGTTAACAGACATCTACAAACACAGGTGACATATATAATCACCAAAGACCTACAGAATACCAAGAGAGGACTACTCAACATTCTGCCATAACGTACATGGGAAAAGGATCCCAGGAAGAACAGACATGTGTATATGTGTAAAAGAACCACATCTTCCACACCTACAACAAGCCAAACATTGTAATCAAACTTGCTGTAAGAAAAAATAAAAAATTAAATTAAAAACATGAACAAGAAGTAGTGAGACAAACGTGAGGGGCTTTCTCCTGGCACATTCCATTCTAAACTCCAATCTAGAACACCACTTCCACTGAGGCTCTCTTGCCCTAGTAACCAGATTTGGTAAGGGTGAACTGCTGCCACCTTGTGGCCGTTTCACACAACAGCAGCTTTAATCCCAACGCTAATGGTCAGTTGATATTCAAAATCATTGCAGGCCTGTAAATGACACCTGCCCTGAAAACAAATCCTGGGGTCACATATCGACCAAAAAATTCAAAGGACGTCCATATTTCAAAACGACCGTTTCAAAAGGCATATTTTACGCACATTAGTGTTCTGCTTCTTTTCCTTTCTTTCATTTTTTGTTAAAAAAACACGGGAATGGAAAAAGGCATCCCTCAGAATGGGCGAAAATCGTTGCAGACGAATCAATGGACAGAGGTTTAATCTCCAATATATATAAACAGCTCATGCAGCTTAATATTAAAAAAACAAACAACGCAAAAAAAATGGGCAGAAGATCTAAAGAGACGTTTCTTCAAAGGAGACACAGAGATGGCCAAGACGCACATGAAAATCTGCTCAACAGCACTAATTATCAGACAAATGCAAATCAAAACTACAATGAGGTTTCACCTCACACCTGTTAGAATCGGCATCATCAGAAAATCTACAAACAACCAATTCTGGGGAGGGTGTGGACAAAAGGAGCCCTCTTCCACTATTGGTGGGAATGTAAATTGATACACTCACTATGGAGAACAGTATGGAGTTTCCTTAAAAAAACTAGAAATAGAATTACCATCTGATCCAGCAATCCCACTTCTGGGCATATACCCAGAGTAAACCGTACATCAAAAAGGCACATTCACCACAATGTTCATTGCAGCACTATTTACAATAGCCAGGTAATGGAAGCAACCTAAATGCCCACAGACAGATGAATGGATAAAGATGTGGTACATATATGAAATGGAATATTACTCCGCCATAAAAAGGAATGAAACTGGGTCATTTGTAGAGGCATCGATGGATCGAGAGACTGTCATACAGAATGAAGTAAGTCAGAAAGAGGAAAACAAATATTGTATATTAATGCGTATATGTGGAGCCTAAAAATGGTACCGATGAACTGGTTTGCAGGGAAGAAATAGAGACACAGAGGTAGAGAACAAACGTATGGACACCAAGTGTGGGAAGCCATGGGGTGGTGGTGGTGGGATGAGTTGGGAGTTTGGGATTGACCTGTGTACATGTATATGCATAAAATACATAACTAATAATAACGTGCTGTATAAAAAATAAATAAAATTAAATTTCAAAATTTTAAAAAATAAAATTTAAAAATAAAACAGAAAAAAGTTCTTCCCGTCACACAGATGTATTTATAGGAATGAATTATTTCCATGCTTATATCTATAAATACATAAAAGAGGAATAAAATCTAACTTGAACCATAAAAGAAAAAAAAAACCTGAACCCACGAGTTATACAGAGGAAAACCCTATCAGGGCACTTGCTCCAGTGGTAAACAATTCTGAAATTGGTCAGAGGTGGGGAACCATCTCCCATACAGCCATCAACCCACCCCCCACGCAAGGAGCGTCCTCATTGCAAAGCTGGGGGACCGTGCCGAGGCATCTCTGAGTAAACGTGAGCTGAGCCCCAGGCCAGCTGCTGCTGAACTGTTCCCACCCTTTCCAGGTAAAACACCTGAATATGTACAAGGGCTTGAAAGCCTAGAGGAAGGACCGTGGAGCCACACCAGCGACAGCACGCAGGGCAACTTGGTGCCTGCAGGCCAGCCAGGGTGGTCCTGGCCCCGGGCGCTCTTCCAGAAGCTTTCCATTGCCCTGCCTGAGATACCCCTCCTGTCCCGGCCCCCACTGCTTTTTTCCTTCCTCACCTCTGTCCGGAGAGAAATTCCAGCGGAAGGTATGGGTGACACAACCTCTTCTTTACAGGCGGCAGCCTGGCAACTCCTGCAGAAAGGCCAGCAGAACCCCACTCACACCGGGCCACCCACAAAGCTGTGGCCCCTCCCTCCCTCCCACCAGCACAGCCCCGAGACTGCTGACGGGGCAGAGAATATGGAGTCAGGCACAGCTTCAGGGGCTATTGCTGCCTGGAGCGCTGTTTATATTGACCTCAACGAGGCACACCTGGGGAGGGCGGGCCGGCAGGGTAAGGCTGCCCAGGTCAGCTAATCCACAACCCTCAGGGAATCACATTGGTGAAAATGGACCCCGCTAAGGCAGAAGAGAAGCCAAGGGAAAAAAGGACACAATGCCATTTGCAGCACCGTAGATGAGTCTAGAAGTAATCACGTGACTTGTAGTAAGTCAGAAAGTGAAAGACACATATCATATCATATCACTTATAGGTGTTACCTAAAAATGGATACCAGTGCAGATATTTCCACGGAGAAGGGCAATCACAGATTCATTAAACACACTTATGGTTCACCAAAGGAAAGGTGTGAGGATTGGTTTCATTACGATATCGGGGTTAACAGACATCTACAAACACAGGTGACATATATAATCACCAAAGACCTACAGAATACCAAGAGAGGACTACTCAACATTCTGCCATAACGTACATGGGAAAAGGATCCCAGGAAGAACAGACATGTGTATATGTGTAAAAGAACCACATCTTCCACACCTACAACAAGCCAAACATTGTAATCAAACTTGCTGTAAGAAAAAATAAAAAATTAAATTAAAAACACGAACAAGAAGTAGTGAGACAAACGTGAGGGGCTTTCTCCTGGCACATTCCATTCTAAACTCCAATCTAGAACACCACTTCCACTGAGGCTCTCTTGCCCTAGTAACCAGATTTGGTAAGGGTGAACTGCTGCCACCTTGTGGCCGTTTCACACAACAGCAGCTTTAATCCCAACGCTAATGGTCAGTTGATATTCAAAACCATTGCAGGCCTGTAAATGACACCTGCCCTGAAAACAAATCCTGGGGTCACATATCGACCAAAAAATTCAAAGGACGTCCATATTTCAAAACGACCGTTTCAAAAGGCATATTTTACGCACATTAGTGTTCTGCTTCTTTTCCTTCCTTTCCTTTTTTGTTAAAAAACACGGGAATGGAAAAAGGCATCCCTCAGAATGGGCGAAAATCGTTGCAGACGAATCAATGGACAGAGGTTTAATCTCCAATATATATAAACAGCTCATGCAGCTTAATATTAAAAAAACAAACAACGCAAAAAAAATGGGCAGAAGATCTAAAGAGACGTTTCTTCAAAGGAGACACAGAGATGGCCAAGACGCACATGAAAAGCTGCTCAACAGCACTAATTATCAGAGAAATGCAAATCAAAACTACAATGAGGTTTCACCTCACACCTGTTAGAATCGGCATCATCAGAAAATCTACAAACAACCAATTCTGGGGAGGGTGTGGACAAAAGGAGCCCTCTTCCACTATTGGTGGGAATGTAAATTGATACAGTCACTATGGAGAACAGTATGGAGTTTCCTTAAAAAAACTAGAAATAGAATTACCATCTGATCCAGCAATCCCACTTCTAGGCATATACCCAGAGAAAACCGTACATCAAAAAGGCACATTCACCACAATGTTCATTGCAGCACTATTTACAATAGCCAGGTAATGGAAGCAACCTAAATGCCCACAGACAGATGAATGGATAAAGATGTGGTACATATATGAAATGGAATATTACTCGGCCATAAAAAGGAATGAAACTGGGTCATTTGTAGAGGCATCGATGGATCGAGAGACTGTCATACAGAATGAAGTAAGTCAGAAAGAGGAAAACAAATATTGTATATTAATGCATATATGTGGAGCCTAAAAATGGTACCGATGAACTGGTTTGCAGGGAAGAAATAGAGACACAGAGGTAGAGAACAAACGTATGGACACCAAGTGTGGGAAGCCATGGGGTGGTGGTGGTGGGATGAGTTGGGAGTTTGGGATTGACCTGTGTACATGTATATGCATAAAATACATAACTAATAATAACGTGCTGTATAAAAAATAAATAAAATTAAATTTCAAAATTTTAAAAAATAAAATTTAAAAATAGAACAGAAAAGAGTTCTTCCCGTCACACAGATGTATTTATAGGAATGAATTATTTCCATGCTTATATCTATAAATACATAAAAGAGGAATAAAATCTAACTTGAACCATAAAAGAAAAAAAAACCTGAACCCACGAGTTATACAGAGGAAAACCCTATCAGGGCACTTGCTCCAGTGGTAAACAATTCTGAAATTGGTCAGAGGTGGGGAACCATCTCCCATACAGCCATCAAACCACCCCCCACGCAAGGAGCGTCCTCATTGCAAAGCTGGGGGACCATGCCGAGGCATCTCTGAGTAAACGTGAGCTGAGCCCCAGGCCAGCTGCTGCTGAACTGTTCCCACCCTTTCCAGGTAAAACACCTGAATATGTACAAGGGCTTGAAAGCCTAGAGGAAGGACCGTGGAGCCACACCAGCGACAGCACGCAGGCCAACTTGGTGCCTGCAGGCCAGCCAGGGTGGTCCTGGCCCCGGGCGCTCTTCCAGAAGCTTTCCATTGCCCTGCCTGAGATACCCCTCCTGTCCCGGCCCCCACTGCTTTTTTCCTTCCTCACCTCTGTCCGGAGAGAAATTCCAGCGGAAGGTATGGGTGACACAACCTCTTCTTTACAGGCGGCAGCCTGGCAACTCCTGCAGAAAGGCCAGCAGAACCCCACTCACACCGGGCCACCCACAAAGCTGTGGCCCCTCACTCCCTCCCACCAGCACAGCCCCGAGACTGCTGACAGGGCAGAGAATATGGAGTCAGGCACAGCTTCAGGGGCTATTGCTGCCTGGAGCGCTGTTTATATTGACCTCAACGAGGCACACCTGGGGAGGGCGGGCCGGCAGGGTAAGGCTGCCCAGGTCAGCTAATCCACAACCCTCAGGGAATCACATTGTTGAAAATGGACCCCGCTAAGGCAGAAGAGAAGCCAAGGGAAAAAAGGACACAATGCCATTTGCAGCACCGTAGATGAGTCTAGAAGTAATCACGTGACTTGTAGTAAGTCAGAAAGTGAAAGACACATATCATATCATATCACTTATAGGTGTTACCTAAAAATGGATACCAGGGCAGATATTTCCACGGAGAAGGGCAATCACAGATTCATTAAACACACTTATGGTTCACCAAAGGAAAGGTGTGAGGATTGGTTTCATTACGATATCGGGGTTAACAGATATCTACAAACACAGGTGACATATATAATCACCAAAGACCTACAGAATACCAAGAGAGGTCTACTCAACATTCTGCCATAACGTACATGGGAAAAGGATCCCAGGAAGAACAGACATGTGTATATGTGTAAAAGAACCACATCTTCCACACCTACAACAAGCCAAACATTGTAATCAAACTTGCTGTAAGAAAAAATAAAAAAATAAATTAAAAACACGAACAAGAAGTAGTGAGACAAACGTGAGGGGCTTTCTCCTGGCACATTCCATTCTAAACTCCAATCTAGAACACCACTTCCACTGAGGCTCTCTTGCCCTAGTAACCAGATTTGGTAAGGGTGAACTGCTGCCACCTTGTGGCCGTTTCACACAACAGCAGCTTTAATCCCAACGCTAATGGTCAGTTGATATTCAAAATCATTGCAGGCCTGTAAATGACACCTGCCCTGAAAACAAATCCTGGGGTCACATATCGACCAAAAAATTCAAAGGACGTCCATATTTCAAAACGACCGTTTCAAAAGGCATATTTTACGCACAATAGTGTTCTGCTTCTTTTCCTTTCTTTCCTTTTTTTGTTAAAAAACACGGGAATGGAAAAAGGCATCCCTCAGAATGGGAGAAAATCGTTGCAGACGAATCAATGGACAGAGGTTTAATCTCCAATATATATAAACAGCTCATGCAGCTTAATATTAAAAAAAACAAACAACCCAAAAAAATGGGCAGAAGATCTAAAGAGACGTTTCTTCAAAGGAGACACAGAGATGGCCAAGACGCACATGAAAAGCTGCTCAACAGCACAAATTATCAGAGAAATGCAAATCAAAACTACAATGAGGTTTCACCTCACACCTGTTAGAATCGGCATCATCAGAAAATCTACAAACAACCAATTCTGGGGAGGGTGTGGACAAAAGGAGCCCTCTTCCACTATTGGTGGGAATGTAAATTGATACAGTCACTATGGAGAACAGTATGGAGTTTTCTTAAAAAAACTAGAAATAGAATTACCATCTGATCCAGCAATCCCACTTCTGGGCATATACCCAGAGAAAACCGTACATCAAAAAGGCACATTCACCACAATGTTCATTGCAGCACTATTTACAATAGCCAGGTAATGGAAGCAACCTAAATGCCCACAGACAGATGAATGGATAAAGATGTGGTACATATATGAAATGGAATATTACTCCGCCATAAAAAGGAATGAAACTGGGTCATTTGTAGAGGCATCGATGGACCGAGAGACTGTCATACAGAATGAAGTAAGTCAGAAAGAGGAAAACAAATATTGTATATTAATGCATATATGTGGAGCCTAAAAATGGTACCGATGAACTGGTTTGCAGGGAAGAAATAGAGACACAGAGGTAGAGAACAAACGTATGGACACCAAGTGTGGGAAGCCATGGGGTGGTGGTGGTGGGATGAGTTGGGAGTTTGGGATTGACCTGTGTACATGTATATGCATAAAATACATAACTAATAATAACGTGCTGTATAAAAAATAAATAAAATTAAATTTCAAAATTTTAAAAAATAAAATTTAAAAATAGAACAGAAAAGAGTTCTTCCCGTCACACAGATGTATTTATAGGAATGAATTATTTCCATGCTTATATCTATAAATACATAAAAGAGGAATAAAATCTAACTTGAACCATAAAAGAAAAAAAAAAACCTGAACCCACGAGTTATACAGAGGAAAACCCTATCAGGGCACTTGCTCCAGTGGTAAACAATTCTGAAATTGGTCAGAGGTGGGGAACCATCTCCCATACAGCCATCAACCCACCCCCCACGCAAGGAGCGTCCTCATTGCAAAGCTGGGGGACCGTGCCGAGGCATCTATGAGTAAACGTGAGCTGAGCCCCAGGCCAGCTGCTGCTGAACTGTTCCCACCCTTTCCAGGTAAAACACCTGAATATGTACAAGGGCTTGAAAGCCTAGAGGAAGGACCGTGGAGCCACACCAGCGACAGCACGCAGGCCAACTTGGTGCCTGCAGGCCAGCCAGGGTGGTCCTGGCCCCGGGCGCTCTTCCAGAAGCTTTCCATTGCCCTGCCTGAGATACCCCTCCTGTCCCGGACCCCACTGCTTTTTTCCTTCCTCACCTCTCTCCGGAGAGAAATTCCAGCGGAAGGTATGGGTGACACAACCTCTTCTTTGCAGGCGGCAGCCTGGCAACTCCTGCAGAAAGGCCAGCAGAACCCCACTCACACCGGGCCACCCACAAAGCTGTGGCCCCTCCCGCCCTCCCACCAGCACAGCCCCGAGACTGCTTACGGGGCAGAGAATATGGAGTCAGGCACAGCTTCAGGGGCTATTGCTGCCTGGAGCGCTGTTTATATTGACCTCAACGAGGCACACCTGGGGAGGGCGGGCCGGCAGGGTAAGGCTGCCCAGGTCAGCTAATCCACAACCCTCAGGGAATCACATTGGTGAAAATGGACCCCGCTAAGGCAGAAGAGAAGCCAATGGAAAAAAGGACACAATGCCATTTGCAGCACCTTAGATGAGTCTAGAAGTAATCACGTGACTTGTAGTAAGTCAGAAAGTGAAAGACACATATCATATCATATCACTTATAGGTGTTACCTAAAAATGGATACCAGGGCAGATATTTCCATGGAAAAGGGCAATCACAGATTCATTAAACACACTTATGGTTCACCAAAGGTAAGGTGTGAGGATTGGTTTCATTACGATATCGGGGTTAACAGACATCTACAAACACAGGTGACATATATAATCACCAAAGACCTACAGAATACCAAGAGAGGACTACTCAACATTCTGCCATAACGTACATGGGAAAAGGATCCCAGGAAGAACAGACATGTGTATATGTGTAAAAGAACCACATCTTCCACACCTACAACAAGCCAAACATTGTAATCAAACTTGCTGTAAGAAAAAATAAAAAATTAAATTAAAAACACGAACAAGAAGTAGTGAGACAAACGTGAGGGGCTTTCTCCTGGCACATTCCATTCTAAACTCCAATCTAGAACACCACTTCCACTGAGGCTCTCTTGCCCTAGTAACCAGATTTGGTAAGGGTGAACTGCTGCCACCTTGTGGCCGTTTCACACAACAGCAGCTTTAATCCCAACGCTAATGGTCAGTTGATATTCAAAATCATTGCAGGCCTGTAAATGACACCTGCCCTGAAAACAAATCCTGGGGTCACATATCGACCAAAAAATTCAAAGGACGTCCATATTTCAAAACGACCGTTTCAAAAGGCATATTTTACGCACAATAGTGTTCTGCTTCTTTTCCTTTCTTTCCTTTTTTGTTAAAAAACACGGGAATGGAAAAAGGCATCCCTCAGAATGGGCGAAAATCGTTGCAGACGAATCAATGGACAGAGGTTTAATCTCCAATATATATAAACAGCTCATGCAGCTTAATATTAAAAAAACAAACAACGCAAAGAAAATGGGCAGAAGATCTAAAGAGACGTTTCTTCAAAGGAGACACAGAGATGGCCAAGACGCTCATGAAAAGCTGCTCAACAGCACTAATTATCAGAGAAATGCAAATCAAAACTACAATGAGGTTTCACCTCACACCTGTTAGAATCGGCATCATCAGAAAATCTACAAACAACCAATTCTGGGGAGGGTGTGGACAAAAGGAGCCCTCTTCCACTATTGGTGGGAATGTAAATTGATACAGTCACTATGGAGAACAGTATGGAGTTTCCTTAAAAAAACTAGAAATAGAATTACCATCTGATCCAGCAATCCCACTTCTGGGCATATACCCAGAGAAAACCGTACATCAAAAAGGCACATTCACCACAATGTTCATTGCAGCACTATTTACAATAGCCAGGTAATGGAAGCAACCTAAATGCCCACAGACAGATGAATGGATAAAGATGTGGTACATATATGAAATGGAATATTACTCGGCCATAAAAAGGAATGAAACTGGGTCATTTGTAGAGGCATCGATGGATCGAGAGACTGTCATACAGAATGAAGTAAGTCAGAAAGAGGAAAACAAATATTGTATATTAATGCATATATGTGGAGCCTAAAAATGGTACAGATGAACTGGTTTGCAGGGAAGAAATAGAGACACAGAGGTAGAGAACAAACGTATGGACACCAAGTGTGGGAAGCCATGGGGTGGTGGTGGTGGGATGAGTTGGGAGTTTGGGATTGACCTGTGTACATGTATATGCATAAAATACATAACTAATAATAACGTGCTGTATAAAAAAATAAATAAAATTAAATTTCAAAATTTTAAAAAATAAAATTTAAAAATAAAACAGAAAAAAGTTCTTCCCGTCACACAGATGTATTTATAGGAATGAATTATTTCCATGCTTATATCTATAAATACATAAAAGAGGAATAAAATCTAACTTGAACCATAAAAGAAAAAAAAAACCTGAACCCACGAGTTATACAGAGGAAAACCCTATCAGGGCACTTGCTCCAGTGGTAAACAATTCTGAAATTGGTCAGAGGTGGGGAACCATCTCCCATACAGCCATCAACCCACCACCCACGCAAGGAGCGTCCTCATTGCAAAGCTGGGGGACCGTGCCGAGGCATCTGTGAGTAAACGTGAGCTGAGCCCCAGGCCAGCTGCTGCTGAACTGTTCCCACCCTTTCCAGGTAAAACACCTGAATATGTACAAGGGCTTGAAAGCCTAGAAGAAGGACCGTGGAGCCACACCAGCGACAGCACGCAGGCCAACTTGGTGCCTGCAGGCCAGCCAGGGTGGTCCTGGCCCCGGGCGCTCTTCCAGAAGCTTTCCATTGCCCTGCCTGAGATACCCCTCCTGTCCCGGACCCCACTGCTTTTTTCCTTCCTCACCTCTGTCCGGAGAGAAATTCCAGCGGAAGGTATGGGTGACACAACCTCTTCTTTGCAGGAGGCAGCCTGGCAACTCCTGCAGAAAGGCCCGCAGAACCCCACTCACACCGGGCCACCCACAAAGCTGTGGCCACTCACTCCCTCCCACCAGCACAGCCCCGAGACTGCTGACGGGGCAGAGAATATGGAGTCAGGCACAGCTTCAGGGGCTATTGCTGCCTGGAGCGCTGTTTATATTGACCTCAACGAGCCACAGCTGGGGAGGGCGGGCCGGCAGGGTAAGGCTGCCCAGGTCAGCTAATCCACAACCCTCAGGGAATCACATTGTTGAAAATGGACCCCGCTAAGGCAGAAGAGAAGCCAAGGGAAAAAAGGACACAATGCCATTTGCAGCACCGTAGATGAGTCTAGAAGTAATCACGTGACTTGTAGTAAGTCAGAAAGTGAAAGACACATATCATATCATATCACTTATAGGTGTTACCTAAAAATGGATACCAGGGCAGATATTTCCACGGAGAAGGGCAATCACAGATTCATTAAACACACTTATGGTTCACCAAAGGAAAGGTGTGAGGATTGGTTTCATTACGATATCGGGGTTAACAGACATCTACAAACACAGGTGACATATATAATCACCAAAGACCTACAGAATACCAAGAGAGGACTACTCAACATTCTGCCATAACGTACATGGGAAAAGGATCCCAGGAAGAACAGACATGTGTATATGTGTAAAAGAACCACACCTTCCACACCTACAACAAGCCAAACATTGTAATCAAACTTGCTGTAATAAAAAATAAAAAATTAAATTAAAAACACGAACAAGAAGTAGTGAGACAAACGTGAGGGGCTTTCTCCTGGCACATTCCATTCTAAACTCCCATCTAGAACACCACTTCCACTGAGGCTCTCTTGCCCTAGTAACCAGATTTGGTAAGGGTGAACTGCTGCCACCTTGTGGCCGTTTCACACAACAGCAGCTTTAATCCCAACGCTAATGGTCAGTTGATATTCAAAATCATTGCAGGCCTGTAAATGACACCTACCCTGAAAACAAATCCTGGGGTCACATATCGACCAAAATATTCAAAGGGCGTCCATATTTCAAAACGACTGTTTCAAAAGGCACATTTTACGCACATTAGTGTTCTGCTTCTTTTCCTTTCTTTCCTTTTTTGTTAAAAAAACACGGGAATGGAAAAAGGCATCCCTCAGAATGGGCGAAAATCGTTGCAGACGAATCAATGGACAGAGGTTTAATCTCCTATATAAACAGCTCATGCAGCTTAATATTAAAAAAACAAACAACCCAAAAAAATGGCCAGAAGATGTAAAGAGACGTTTCTTCAAAGGAGACACAGAGATGGCCAAGACGCACATGAAAAGCTGCTCAACAGCACTAATTATCAGAGAAATGCAAATCAAAACTACAATGAGGTTTCACCTCACACCTGTTAGAATCGGCATCATCAGAAAATCTACAAACAACCAATTCTGGGCAGGGTGTGGACAAAAGGAGCCCTCTTCCACTATTGGTGGGAATGTAAATTGATACAGTCACTATGGAGAACAGTATGGAGTTTCCTTAAAAAAACTAGAAATAGAATTACCATCTGATCCAGCAATCCCACTTCTGGGCATATACCCAGAGAAAACCGTACATCAAAAAGGCACATTCACCACAATGTTCATTGCAGCACTATTTACAATAGCCAGGTAATGGAAGCAACCTAAATGCCCACAGACAGATGAATGGATAAAGATGTGGTACATATATGAAATGGAATATTACTCGGCCATAAAAAGGAATGAAACTGGGTCATTTGTAGAGACATCGATGGATCGAGAGACTGTCATACAGAATGAAGTAAGTCAGAAAGAGGAAAACAAATATTGCATATTAATGCATATATGTGGAGCCTAGAAATGGTACAGATGAACTGGTTTGCAGGGAAGAAATAGAGACACAGAGGTAGAGAACAAACGTATGGACACCAAGTGTGGGAAGCCATGGGGTGGTGGTGGTGGGATGAGTTGGGAGTTTGGGATTGACCTGTGTACATGTATATGCATAAAATACATAACTAATAATAACGTGCTGTATAAAAAAATAAATAAAATTAAATTTCAAAATTTTAAAAAATAAAATTTAAAAATAAAACAGAAAAAAGTTCTTCCCGTCACACAGATGTATTTATAGGAATGAATTATTTCCATGCTTATATCTATAAATACATAAAAGAGGAATAAAATCTAACTTGAACCATAAAAGAAAAAAAAAAAACCTGAACCCACGAGTTATACAGAGGAAAACCCTATCAGGGCACTTGCTCCAGTGGTAAACAATTCTGAAATTGGTCAGAGGTGGGGAACCATCTCCCATACAGCCATCAACCCACCCCCCACGCAAGGAGCGTCCTCATTGCAAAGCTGGGGGACCGTGCCGAGGCATCTGTGAGTAAACGTGAGCTGAGCCCCAGGCCAGCTGCTGCTGAACTGTTCCCACCCTTTCCAGGTAAAACACCTGAAGATGTATAAGGGCTTGAAAGCCTAGAGGAATTACCGTGGAGCCACACCAGCTACAGCACGCAGGCCAACTTGGGGCCTGCAGGCCAGCCAGGGTGGTCCTGGCCCCGGGCGCTCTTCCAGAAGCTTTCCATTGCCCTGCCTGAGATACCCCTCCTGTCCCGGCCCCCACTGCTTTTTTCCTTCCTCACCTCTGTCCGGAGAGAAATTCCAGCGGAAGGTATGGGTGACACAACCTCTTCTTTACAGGCGGCAGCCTGGCAACTCCTGCAGAAAGGCCAGCAGAACCCCACTCACACCGGGCCACCCACAAAGCTGTGGCCCCTCACTCCCACCCACCAGCACAGCCCCGAGACTGCTGACGGGGCAGAGAATATGGAGTCAGGCACAGCTTCAGGGGCTATTGCTGCCTGGAGCGCTGTTTATATTGACCTCAATGAGGCACACCTGGGGAGGGCAGGCCGGCAAGGTAAGGCTGCCCAGGTCAGCTAATCCACAACCCTCAGGGAATCACATTGTTGAAAATGGACCCCGCTAAGGCAGAAGAGAAGCCAAGGGAAAAAAGGACACAATGCCATTTGCAGCACCGTAGATGAGTCTAGAAGTAATCATGTGACTTGTAGTAAGTCAGAAAGTGAAAGACACATATCATATCATATCACTTATAGGTGTTACCTAAAAATGGATACCAGGGCAGATATTTCCACGGAAAAGGGCAATCACAGATTCATTAAACACACTTATGGTTCACCAAAGGAAAGGTGTGAGGATTGGTTTCATTACGATATCGGGGTTAACAGACATCTACAAACACAGGTGACATATATAATCACCAAAGACCTACAGAATACCAAGAGAGGACTACTCAACATTCTGCCATAACGTACATGGGAAAAGGATCCCAGGAAGAACAGACATGTGTATATGTGTAAAAGAACCACATCTTCCACACCTACAACAAGCCAAACATTGTAATCAAACTTGCTGTAAGAAAAAATAAAAAATTAAATTAAAAACACGAACAAGAAGTAGTGAGACAAACGTGAGGGGCTTTCTCCTGGCACATTCCATTCTAAACTCCAATCTAGAACACCACTTCCACTGAGGCTCTCTTGCCCTAGTAACCAGATTTGGTAAGGGTGAACTGCTGCCACCTTGTGGCCGTTTCACACAACAGCAGCTTTAATCCCAACGCTAATGGTCAGTTGATATTCAAAACCATTGCAGGCCTGTAAATGACACCTGCCCTGAAAACAAATCCTGGGGTCACATATCGACCAAAAAATTCAAAGGACGTCCATATTTCAAAACGACCGTTTCAAAAGGCATATTTTACGCACATTAGTGTTCTGCTTCTTTTCCTTTCTTTCCTTTTTTGTTAAAAAACACGGGAATGGAAAAAGGCATCCCTCAGAATGGGCGAAAATCGTTGCAGACGAATCAATGGACAGAGGTTTAATCTCCAATATATATAAACAGCTCATGCAGCTTAATATTAAAAAAATCAAACAACACAAAAAAAATGGCCAGAAGATGTAGAGAGATGTTTCTTCAAAGGAGACACAGAGATGGCCAAGACGCACATGAAAAGCTGCTCAACAGCACTAATTATCAGAGAAATGCAAATCAAAACTACAATGAGGTTTCACCTCCCACCTGTTAGAATCGGCATCATCAGAAAATCTACAAACAACCAATTCTGGGGAGGGTGTGGACAAAAGGAGCCCTCTTCCACTATTGGTGGGAATGTAAATTGATACAGTCACTATGGAGAACAGTATGGAGTTTCCTTAAAAAAACTAGAAATAGAATTACCATCTGATCCAGCAATCTCACTTCTGGGCATATACCCAGAGAAAACCGTACATCAAAAAGGCACATTCACCACAATGTTCATTGCAGCACTATTTACAATAGCCAGGTAATGGAAGCAACCTAAATGCCCACAGACAGATGAATGGATAAAGATGTGGTACATATATGAAATGGAATATTACTCGGCCATAAAAAGGAATGAAACTGGGTCATTTGTAGAGGCATCGATGGATCGAGAGACTGTCATACAGAATGAAGTAAGTCAGAAAGAGGAAAACAAATATTGTATATTAATGCATATATGTGGAGCCTAAAAATGGTACAGATGAACTGGTTTGCAGGGAAGAAATAGAGACACAGAGGTAGAGAACAAACGTATGGACACCAAGTGTGGGAAGCCATGGGGTGGTGGTGGTGGGATGAGTTGGGAGTTTGGGATTGACCTGTGTACATGTATATGCATAAAATACATAACTAATAATAACGTGCTGTATAAAAAAATAAATAAAATTAAATTTCAAAATTTTAAAAAATAAAATTTAAAAATAAAACAGAAAAAAGTTCTTCCCGTCACACAGATGTATTTATAGGAATGAATTATTTCCATGCTTATATCTATAAATACATAAAAGAGGAATAAAATCTAACTTGAACCATAAAAGAAAAAAAAACCCTGAACCCACGAGTTATACAGAGGAAAACCCTATCAGGGCACTTGCTCCAGTGGTAAACAATTCTGAAATTGGTCAGAGGTGGGGAACCATCTCCGATACAGCCATCAACCCACCCCCCACGCAAGGAGCGTCCTCATTGCAAAGCTGGGGGACCGTGCCGAGGCATCTCTGAGTAAACGTGAGCTGAGCCCCAGGCCAGCTGCTGCTGAACTGTTCCCACCCTTTCCAGGTAAAACACCTGAATATGTACAAGGGCTTGAAAGCCTAGAAGAAGGACCGTGGAGCCACACCAGCGACAGCACGCAGGCCAACTTGGTGCCTGCAGGCCAGCCAGGGTCGTCCTGGCCCCGGGCGCTCTTCCAGAAGCTTTCCATTGCCCTGCCTGAGATACCCCTCCTGTCCCGGACCCCACTGCTTTTTTCCTTCCTCACCTCTGTCCGGAGAGAAATTCCAGCGGAAGGTATGGGTGACACAACCTCTTCTTTGCAGGCGGCAGCCTGGCAACTCCTGCAGAAAGGCCAGCAGAACCCCACTCACACCGGGCCACCCACAAAGCTGTGGCCCCTCACTCCCTCCCACCAGCACAGCCCCGAGACTGCTGACGGGGCAGAGAATATGGAGTCAGGCACAGCTTCAGGGGCTATTGCTGCCTGGAGCGCTGTTTATATTGACCTCAACGTGGCACAGCTGGGGAGGGCGGGCCGGCAGGGTAAGGCTGCCCAGGTCAGCTAATCCACAACCCTCAGGGAATCACATTGTTGAAAATGGACCCCGCTAAGGCAGAAGAGAAGCCAAGGGAAAAAAGGACACAATGCCATTTGCAGCACCGTAGATGAGTCTAGAAGTAATCACGTGACTTGTAGTAAGTCAGAAAGTGAAAGACACATATCATATCATATCACTTATAGGTGTTACCTAAAAATGGATACCAGGGCAGATATTTCCACGGAGAAGGGCAATCACAGATTCATTAAACACACTTATGGTTCACCAAAGGAAAGGTGTGAGGATTGGTTTCTTTACGATATCGGGGTTAACAGACATCTACAAACACAGGTGACATATATAATCACCAAAGACCTACAGAATACCAAGAGAGGACTACTCAACATTCTGTCATAACGTACATGGGAAAAGGATCCCAGGAAGAACAGACATGTGTATATGTGTAAAAGAACCACATCTTCCACACCTACAACAAGCCAAACATTGTAATCAAACTTGCTGTAAGAAAAAATAAAAAAATTAAATTAAAAACACGAACAAGAAGTAGTGAGACAAACGTGAGGGGCTTTCTCCTGGCACATTCCATTCTAAACTCCAATCTAGAACACCACTTCCACTGAGGCTCTCTTGCCCTAGTAACCAGATTTGGTAAGGGTTAACTGCTGCCACCTTGTGGCCGTTTCACACAACAGCAGCTTTAATCCCAACGCTAATGGTCAGTTGATATTCAAAATCATTGCAGGCCTGTAAATGACACCTGCCCTGAAAACAAATCCTGGGGTCACATATCGACCAAAAAATTCAAAGGACGTCCATATTTCAAAACGACCGTTTCAAAAGGCATATTTTACGCACATTAGTGTTCTGCTTCTTTTCCTTTCTTTCCTTTTTTGTTAAAAAACACGGGAATGGAAAAAGGCATCCCTCAGAATGGGCGAAAATCGTTGCAGACGAATCAATGGACAGAGGTTTAATCTCCAATATATATAAACAGCTCATGCAGCTTAATATTAAAAAAATCAAACAACACAAAAAAAATGGCCAGAAGATGTAGAGAGATGTTTCTTCAAAGGAGACACAGAGATGGCCAAGACGCACATGAAAAGCTGCTCAACAGCACTAATTATCAGAGAAATGCAAATCAAAACTACAATGAGGTTTCACCTCCCACCTGTTAGAATCGGCATCATCAGAAAATCTACAAACAACCAATTCTGGGGAGGGTGTGGACAAAAGGAGCCCTCTTCCACTATTGGTGGGAATGTAAATTGATACAGTCACTATGGAGAACAGTATGGAGTTTCCTTAAAAAAACTAGAAATAGAATTACCATCTGATCCAGCAATCTCACTTCTGGGTATATACCCAGAGAAAACCGTACATCAAAAAGGCACATTCACCACAATGTTCATTGCAGCACTATTTACAATAGCCAGGTAATGGAAGCAACCTAAATGCCCACAGACAGATGAATGGATAAAGATGTGGTACATATATGAAATGGAATATTACTCGGCCATAAAAAGGAATGAAACTGGGTCATTTGTAGAGGCATCGATGGATCGAGAGACTGTCATACAGAATGAAGTAAGTCAGAAAGAGGAAAACAAATATTGTATATTAATGCATATATGTGGAGCCTAAAAATGGTACAGATGAACTGGTTTGCAGGGAAGAAATAGAGACACAGAGGTAGAGAACAAACGTATGGACACCAAGTGTGGGAAGCCATGGGGTGGTGGTGGTGGGATGAGTTGGGAGTTTGGGATTGACCTGTGTACATGTATATGCATAAAATACATAACTAATAATAACGTGCTGTATAAAAAAAATAAATAAAATTAAATTTCAAAATTTTAAAAAATAAAATTTAAAAATAAAACAGAAAAAAGTTCTTCCCGTCACACAGATGTATTTATAGGAATGAATTATTTCCATGCTTATATCTATAAATACATAAAAGAGGAATAAAATCTAACTTGAACCATAAAAGAAAAAAAAACCCTGAACCCACGAGTTATACAGAGGAAAACCCTATCAGGGCACTTGCTCCAGTGGTAAACAATTCTGAAATTGGTCAGAGGTGGGGAACCATCTCCCATACAGCCATCAACCCACCCCCCACGCAAGGAGCGTCCTCATTGCAAAGCTGGGGGACCGTGCCGAGGCATCTCTGAGTAAACGTGAGCTGAGCCCCAGGCCAGCTGCTGCTGAACTGTTCCCACCCTTTCCAGGTAAAACACCTGAATATGTACAAGGGCTTGAAAGCCTAGAAGAAGGACCGTGGAGCCACACCAGCGACAGCACGCAGGCCAACTTGGTGCCTGCAGGCCAGCCAGGGTCGTCCTGGCCCCGGGCGCTCTTCCAGAAGCTTTCCATTGCCCTGCCTGAGATACCCCTCCTGTCCCGGACCCCACTGCTTTTTTCCTTCCTCACCTCTGTCCGGAGAGAAATTCCAGCGGAAGGTATGGGTGACACAACCTCTTCTTTGCAGGCGGCAGCCTGGCAACTCCTGCAGAAAGGCCAGCAGAACCCCACTCACACCGGGCCACCCACAAAGCTGTGGCCCCTCACTCCCTCCCACCAGCACAGCCCCGAGACTGCTGACGGGGCAGAGAATATGGAGTCAGGCACAGCTTCAGGGGCTATTGCTGCCTGGAGCGCTGTTTATATTGACCTCAACGAGGCACAGCTGGGGAGGGCGGGCCGGCAGGGTAAGGCTGCCCAGGTCAGCTAATCCACAACCCTCAGGGAATCACATTGTTGAAAATGGACCCCGCTAAGGCAGAAGAGAAGCCAAGGGAAAAAAGGACACAATGCCATTTGCAGCACCGTAGATGAGTCTAGAAGTAATCACGTGACTTGTAGTAAGTCAGAAAGTGAAAGACACATATCATATCATATCACTTATAGGTGTTACCTAAAAATGGATACCAGGGCAGATATTTCCACGGAGAAGGGCAATCACAGATTCATTAAACACACTTATGGTTCACCAAAGGAAAGGTGTGAGGATTGGTTTCTTTACGATATCGGGGTTAACAGACATCTACAAACACAGGTGACATATATAATCACCAAAGACCTACAGAATACCAAGAGAGGACTACTCAACATTCTGTCATAACGTACATGGGAAAAGGATCCCAGGAAGAACAGACATGTGTATATGTGTAAAAGAACCACATCTTCCACACCTACAACAAGCCAAACATTGTAATCAAACTTGCTGTAAGAAAAAATAAAAAATTAAATTAAAAACACGAACAAGAAGTAGTGAGACAAACGTGAGGGGCTTTCTCCTGGCACATTCCATTCTAAACTCCAATCTAGAACACCACTTCCACTGAGGCTCTCTTGCCCTAGTAACCAGATTTGGTAAGGGTGAACTGCTGCCACCTTGTGGCCGTTTCACACAACAGCAGCTTTAATCCCAACGCTAATGGTCAGTTGATATTCAAAATCATTGCAGGCCTGTAAATGACACCTGCCCTGAAAACAAATCCTGGGGTCACATATCGACCAAAAAATTCAAAGGACGTCCATATTTCAAAACGACCGTTTCAAAAGGCATATTTTACGCACATTAGTGTTCTGCTTCTTTTCCTTTCTTTCCTTTTTTGTTAAAAAACACGGGAATGGAAAAAGGCATCCCTCAGAATGGGCGAAAATCGTTGCAGACGAATCAATGGACAGAGGTTTAATCTCCAATATATATAAACAGCTCATGCAGCTTAATATTAAAAAAATCAAACAACACAAAAAAAATGGCCAGAAGATGTAGAGAGATGTTTCTTCAAAGGAGACACAGAGATGGCCAAGACGCACATGAAAAGCTGCTCAACAGCACTAATTATCAGAGAAATGCAAATCAAAACTACAATGAGGTTTCACCTCTCACCTGTTAGAATCGGCATCATCAGAAAATCTACAAACAACCAATTCTGGGGAGGGTGTGGACAAAAGGAGCCCTCTTCCACTATTGGTGGGAATGTAAATTGATACAGTCACTATGGAGAACAGTATGGAGTTTCCTTAAAAAAACTAGAAATAGAATTACCATCTGATCCAGCAATCTCACTTCTGGGCATATACCCAGAGAAAACCGTACATCAAAAAGGCACATTCACCACAATGTTCATTGCAGCACTATTTACAATAGCCAGGTAATGGAAGCAACCTAAATGCCCACAGACAGATGAATGGATAAAGATGTGGTACATATATGAAATGGAATATTACTCGGCCATAAAAAGGAATGAAACTGGGTCATTTGTAGAGACATCGATGGATCGAGAGACTGTCATACAGAATGAAGTAAGTCAGAAAGAGGAAAACAAATATTGTATATTAATGCATATATGTGGAGCCTAAAAATGGTACAGATGAACTGGTTTGCAGGGAAGAAATAGAGACACAGAGGTAGAGAACAAACGTATGGACACCAAGTGTGGGAAGCCATGGGGTGGTGGTGGTGGGATGAGTTGGGAGTTTGGGATTGACCTGTGTACATGTATATGCATAAAATACATAACTAATAATAATGTGCTGTATAAAAAATAAATAAAATTAAATTTCAAAATTTTAAAAAATAAAATTTAAAAATAAAACAGAAAAAAGTTCTTCCCGTCACACAGATGTATTTATAGGAATGAATTATTTCCATGCTTATATCTATAAATACATAAAAGAGGAATAAAATCTAACTTGAACCATAAAAAAAAAAAAAAACCTGAACCCACGAATTAAACAGAGGAAAACCCTATCAGGGCACTTGCTCCAGTGGTAAACAATTCTGAAATTGGTCAGAGGTGGGGAACCATCTCCCATACAGCCATCAACCCACCCCCCACGCAAGGAGCGTCCTCATTGCAAAGCTGGGGGACCGTGCCGAGGCATCTGTGAGTAAACGTGAGCTGAGCCCCAGGCCAGCTGCTGCTGAACTGTTCCCACCCTTTCCAGGTAAAACACCTGAATATGTACAAGGGCTTGAAAGCCTAGAAGAAGGACCGTGGAGCCACACCAGCGACAGCACGCAGGCCAACTTGGTGCCTGCAGGCCAGCCAGGGTGGTCCTGGCCCCGGGCGCGCTTCCAGAAGCTTTCCATTGCCCTGCCTGAGATACCCCTCCTGTCCCGGACCCCACTGCTTTTTTCCTTCCTCACCTCTGTCCGGAGAGAAATTCCAGCGGAAGGTATGGGTGACACAACCTCTTCTTTGCAGGCGGCAGCCTGGCAACTCCTGCAGAAAGGCCCGCAGAACCCCACTCACACCGGGCCACCCACAAAGCTGTGGCCCCTCACTCCCTCCCACCAGCACAGCCCCGAGACTGCTGACGGGGCAGAGAATATGGAGTCAGGCACAGCTTCAGGGGCTATTGCTGCCTGGAGCGCTGTTTATATTGACCTCAACGAGCCACAGCTGGGGAGGGCGGGCCGGCAGGTTAAGGCTGCCCAGGTCAGCTAATCCACAACCCTCAGGGAATCACATTGTTGAAAATGGACCCCGCTAAGGCAGAAGAGAAGCCAAGGGAAAAAAGGACACAATGCCATTTGCAGCACTGTAGATGAGTCTAGAAGTAATCACGTGACTTGTAGTAAGTCAGAAAGTGAAAGACACATATCATATCATATCACTTATAGGTGTTACCTAAAAATGGATACCAGGGCAGATATTTCCACGGAGAAGGGCAATCACAGATTCATTAAACAAACTTATGGTTCACCAAAGGAAAGGTGTGAGGATTGGTTTCATTACGATATCGGGGTTAACAGACATCTACAAACACAGGTGACATATATAATCACCAAAGACCTACAGAATACCAAGAGAGGACTACTCAACATTCTGTCATAACGTACATGGGAAAAGGATCCCAGGAAGAACAGACATGTGTATATGTGTAAAAGAACCACATCTTCCACACCTACAACAAGCCAAACATTGTAATCAAACTTGCTGTAAGAAAAAATAAAAAATTAAATTAAAAACACGAACAAGAAGTAGTGAGACAAACGTGAGGGGCTTTCTCCTGGCACATTCCATTCTAAACTCCAATCTAGAACACCACTTCCACTGAGGCTCTCTTGCCCTAGTAACCAGATTTGGTAAGGGTGAACTGCTGCCACCTTGTGGCCGTTTCACACAACAGCAGCTTTAATCCCAACGCTAATGGTCAGTTGATATTCAAAATCATTGCAGGCCTGTAAATGACACCTGCCCTGAAAACAAATCCTGGGGTCACATATCGACCAAAATATTCAACGGACGTCCATATTTCAAAACGACCGTTTCAAAAGGCATATTTTACGCACATTAGTGTTCTGCTTCTTTTCCTTTCTTTCCTTTTTTGTTCAAAAAACACGGGAATGGAAAAAGGCATCCCTCAGAATGGGCGAAAATCGTTGCAGACGAATCAATGGACAGAGGTTTAATCTCCAATATATATAAACAGCTCATGCAGCTTAATATTAAAAAAAACAAACAACCCAAAAAAATGGCCAGAAGATCTAAAGAGACGTTTCTTCAAAGGAGACACAGAGATGGCCAAGACGCACATGAAAAGCTGCTCAACAGCACTAATTATCAGAGAAATGCAAATCAAAACTACAATGAGGTTTCACCTCACACCTGTTAGAATCGGCATCATCAGAAAATCTACAAACAACCAATTCTGGGGAGGGTGTGGACAAAAGGAGCCCTCTTCCACTATTGGTGGGAATGTAAATTGATACAGTCACTATGGAGAACAGTATGGAGTTTCCTTAAAAAAACTAGAAATAGAATTACCATCTGATCCAGCAATCCCACTTCTGGGCATATACCCAGAGAAAACCGTACATCAAAAAGGCACATTCACCACAATGTTCATTGCAGCACTATTTACAATAGCCAGGTAATGGAAGCAACCTAAATGCCCACAGACAGATGAATGGATAAAGATGTGGTACATATATGAAATGGAATATTACTCGGCCATAAAAAGGAATGAAACTGGGTCATTTGTAGAGACATCGATGGATCGAGAGACTGTCATACAGAATGAAGTAAGTCAGAAAGAGGAAAACAAATATTGTATATTAATGCATATATGTGGAGCCTAGAAATGGTGCAGATGAACTGGTTTGCAGGGAAGAAATAGAGACACAGAGGTAGAGAACAAACGTATGGACACCAAGTGTGGGAAGCCATGGGGTGGTGGTGGTGGTATGAGTTGGGAGTTTGGGATTGACCTGTGTACATGTATATGCATAAAATACATAACTAATAATAACGTGCTATATAAAAAAAAATAAATAAAATTAAATTTCAAAATTTTAAAAAATAAAATTTAAAATAAAACAGAAAAAAGTTCTTCCCGTCACACAGATGTATTTATAGGAATGAATTATTTCCATGCTTATATCTATAAATACATAAAAGAGGAATAAAATCTAACTTGAACCATAAAAGAAAAGAAAACCTGAACCCACGAGTTATACAGAGGAAAACCCTATCAGGGCACTTGCTCCAGTGGTAAACAATTCTGAATTTGGTCAGAGGTGGGGAACCATCTCCCATACAGCCATCAACCCACCCCCCACGCAAGGAGCGTCCTCATTGCAAAGCTGGGGGACCGTGCCGAGGCATCTCTGAGTAAACGTGAGCTGAGCCCCAGGCCAGCTGCTGCTGAACTGTTCCCACCCTTTCCAGGTAAAACACCTGAATATGTACAAGGGCTTGAAAGCCTAGAGGAAGGACCGTGGAGCCACACCAGCGACAGCACGCAGGCCAACTTGGTGCCTGCAGGCCAGCCAGGGTGGTCCTGGCCCCGGGCGCTCTTCCAGAAGCTTTCCATTGCCCTGCCTGAGATACCCCTCCTGTCCCGGCCCCCACTGCTTTTTTCCTTCCTCACCTCTGTCCGGAGAGAAATTCCAGCGGAAGGTATGGGTGACACAACCTCTTCTTTACAGGCGGCAGCCTGGCAACTCCTGCAGAAAGGCCAGCAGAACCCCACTCACACCGGGCCACCCACAAAGCTGTGGCCCCTCACTCCCTCCCACCAGCACAGCCCCGAGACTGCTGACGGGGCAGAGAATATGGAGTCAGGCACAGCTTCAGGGGCTATTGCTGCCTGGAGCGCTGTTTATATTGACCTCAACGAGGCACACCTGGGGAGGGCGGGCCGGCAGGTTAAGGCTGCCCAGGTCAGCTAATCCACAACCCTCAGGGAATCACATTGTTGAAAATGGACCCCGCTAAGGCAGAAGAGAAGCCAAGGGAAAAAAGGACACAATGCCATTTGCAGCACCGTAGATGAGTCTAGAAGTAATCACGTGACTTGTAGTAAGTCAGAAAGTGAAAGACACATATCATATCATATCACTTATAGGTGTTACCTAAAAATGGATACCAGGGCAGATATTTCCACGGAGAAGGGCAATCACAGATTCATTAAACAAACTTATGGTTCACCAAAGGAAAGGTGTGAGGATTGGTTTCATTACGATATCGGGGTTAACAGACATCTACAAACACAGGTGACATATATAATCACCAAAGACCTACAGAATACCAAGAGAGGACTACTCAACATTCTGTCATAACGTACATGGGAAAAGGATCCCAGGAAGAACAGACATGTGTATATGTGTAAAAGAACCACACCTTCCACACCTACAACAAGCCAAACATTGTAATCAAACTTGCTGTAAGAAAAAATAAAAAATTAAATTAAAAACACGAACAAGAAGTAGTGAGACAAACGTGAGGGGCTTTCTCCTGGCACATTCCATTCTAAACTCCAATCTAGAACACCACTTCCACTGAGGCTCTCTTGCCCTAGTAACCAGATTTGGTAAGGGTGAACTGCTGCCACCTTGTGGCCGTTTCACACAACAGCAGCTTTAATCCCAACGCTAATGGTCAGTTGATATTCAAAATCATTGCAGGCCTGTAAATGACACCTGCCCTGAAAACAAATCCTGGGGTCACATATCGACCAAAATATTCAACGGACGTCCATATTTCAAAACGACCGTTTCAAAAGGCATATTTTACGCACATTAGTGTTCTGCTTCTTTTCCTTTCTTTCCTTTTTTGTTCAAAAAACACGGGAATGGAAAAAGGCATCCCTCAGAATGGGCGAAAATCGTTGCAGACGAATCAATGGACAGAGGTTTAATCTCCAATATATATAAACAGCTCATGCAGCTTAATATTAAAAAAAACAAACAACCCAAAAAAATGGCCAGAAGATCTAAAGAGACGTTTCTTCAAAGGAGACACAGAGATGGCCAAGACGCACATGAAAAGCTGCTCAACAGCACTAATTATCAGAGAAATGCAAATCAAAACTACAATGAGGTTTCACCTCACACCTGTTAGAATCGGCATCATCAGAAAATCTACAAACAACCAATTCTGGGGAGGGTGTGGACAAAAGGAGCCCTCTTCCACTATTGGTGGGAATGTAAATTGATACAGTCACTATGGAGAACAGTATGGAGTTTCCTTAAAAAAACTAGAAATAGAATTACCATCTGATCCAGCAATCCCACTTCTGGGCATATACCCAGAGAAAACCGTACATCAAAAAGGCACATTCACCACAATGTTCATTGCAGCACTATTTACAATAGCCAGGTAATGGAAGCAACCTAAATGCCCACAGACAGATGAATGGATAAAGATGTGGTACATATATGAAATGGAATATTACTCGGCCATAAAAAGGAATGAAACTGGGTCATTTGTAGAGACATCGATGGATCGAGAGACTGTCATACAGAATGAAGTAAGTCAGAAAGAGGAAAACAAATATTGTATATTAATGCATATATGTGGAGCCTAGAAATGGTACAGATGAACTGGTTTGCAGGGAAGAAATAGAGACACAGAGGTAGAGAACAAACGTATGGACACCAAGTGTGGGAAGCCATGGGGTGGTGGTGGTGGGATGAGTTGGGAGTTTGGGATTGACCTGTGTACATGTATATGCATAAAATACATAACTAATAATAACGTGCTATATAAAAAAAAATAAATAAAATTAAATTTCAAAATTTTAAAAAATAAAATTTAAAATAAAACAGAAAAAAGTTCTTCCCGTCACACAGATGTATTTATAGGAATGAATTATTTCCATGCTTATATCTATAAATACATAAAAGAGGAATAAAATCTAACTTGAACCATAAAAGAAAAGAAAACCTGAACCCACGAGTTATACAGAGGAAAACCCTATCAGGGCACTTGCTCCAGTGGTAAACAATTCTGAATTTGGTCAGAGGTGGGGAACCATCTCCCATACAGCCATCAACCCACCCCCCACGCAAGGAGCGTCCTCATTGCAAAGCTGGGGGACCGTGCCGAGGCATCTCTGAGTAAACGTGAGCTGAGCCCCAGGCCAGCTGCTGCTGAACTGTTCCCACCCTTTCCAGGTAAAACACCTGAATATGTACAAGGGCTTGAAAGCCTAGAGGAAGGACCGTGGAGCCACACCAGCGACAGCACGCAGGCCAACTTGGTGCCTGCAGGCCAGCCAGGGTGGTCCTGGCCCCGGGCGCTCTTCCAGAAGCTTTCCATTGCCCTGCCTGAGATACCCCTCCTGTCCCGGCCCCCACTGCTTTTTTCCTTCCTCACCTCTGTCCGGAGAGAAATTCCAGCGGAAGGTATGGGTGACACAACCTCTTCTTTACAGGCGGCAGCCTGGCAACTCCTGCAGAAAGGCCAGCAGAACCCCACTCACACCGGGCCACCCACAAAGCTGTGGCCCCTCACTCCCTCCCACCAGCACAGCCCCGAGACTGCTGACGGGGCAGAGAATATGGAGTCAGGCACAGCTTCAGGGGCTATTGCTGCCTGGAGCGCTGTTTATATTGACCTCAACGAGCCACAGCTGGGGAGGGCGGGCCGGCAGGTTAAGGCTGCCCAGGTCAGCTAATCCACAACCCTCAGGGAATCACATTGTTGAAAATGGACCCCGCTAAGGCAGAAGAGAAGCCAAGGGAAAAAAGGACACAATGCCATTTGCAGCACTGTAGATGAGTCTAGAAGTAATCACGTGACTTGTAGTAAGTCAGAAAGTGAAAGACACATATCATATCATATCACTTATAGGTGTTACCTAAAAATGGATACCAGGGCAGATATTTCCACGGAGAAGGGCAATCACAGATTCATTAAACAAACTTATGGTTCACCAAAGGAAAGGTGTGAGGATTGGTTTCATTACGATATCGGGGTTAACAGACATCTACAAACACAGGTGACATATATAATCACCAAAGACCTACAGAATACCAAGAGAGGACTACTCAACATTCTGTCATAACGTACATGGGAAAAGGATCCCAGGAAGAACAGACATGTGTATATGTGTAAAAGAACCACATCTTCCACACCTACAACAAGCCAAACATTGTAATCAAACTTGCTGTAAGAAAAAATAAAAAATTAAATTAAAAACACGAACAAGAAGTAGTGAGACAAACGTGAGGGGCTTTCTCCTGGCACATTCCATTCTAAACTCCAATCTAGAACACCACTTCCACTGAGGCTCTCTTGCCCTAGTAACCAGATTTGGTAAGGGTGAACTGCTGCCACCTTGTGGCCGTTTCACACAACAGCAGCTTTAATCCCAACGCTAATGGTCAGTTGATATTCAAAACCATTGCAGGCCTGTAAATGACACCTGCCCTGAAAACAAATCCTGGGGTCACATATCGACCAAAAAATTCAAAGGACGTCCATATTTCAAAACGACCGTTTCAAAAGGCATATTTTACGCACATTAGTGTTCTGCTTCTTTTCCTTTCTTTCCTTTTTTGTTAAAAAACACGGGAATGGAAAAAGGCATCCCTCAGAATGGGCGAAAATCGTTGCAGACGAATCAATGGACAGAGGTTTAATCTCCAATATATATAAACAGCTCATGCAGCTTAATATTAAAAAAACAAACAACCCAAAAAAATGGCCAGAAGATGTAAAGAGACGTTTCTTCAAAGGAGACACAGAGATGGCCAAGACGCACATGAAAAGCTGCTCAACAGCACTAATTATCAGAGAAATGCAAATCAAAACTACAATGAGGTTTCACCTCACACCTGTTAGAATCGGCATCATCAGAAAATCTACAAACAACCAATTCTGGGGAGGGTGTGGACAAAAGGAGCCCTCTTCCACTATTGGTGGGAATGTAAATTGATACAGTCACTATGGAGAACAGTATGGAGTTTCCTTAAAAAAACTAGAAATAGAATTACCATCTGATCCAGCAATCCCACTTCTGGGCATATACCCAGAGAAAACCGTACATCAAAAAGGCACATTCACCACAATGTTCATTGCAGCACTATTTACAATAGCCAGGTAATGGAAGCAACCTAAATGCCCACAGACAGATGAATGGATAAAGAGGTGGTACATATATGAAATGGAATATTACTCGGCCATAAAAAGGAATGAAACTGGGTCATTTGTAGAGACATCGATGGATCGAGAGACTGTCATACAGAATGAAGTAAGTCAGAAAGAGGAAAACAAATATTGTATATTAATGCATATATGTGGAGCCTAAAAATGGTACAGATGAACTGGTTTGCAGGGAAGAAATAGAGACACAGAGGTAGAGAACAAACGTATGGACACCAAGTGTGGGAAGCCATGGGGTGGTGGTGGTGGGATGAGTTGGGAGTTTGGGATTGACCTGTGTACATGTATATGCATAAAATACATAACTAATAATAACGTGCTGTATAAAAAAATAAATAAAATTAAATTTCAAAATTTTAAAAAATAAAATTTAAAAATAAAACAGAAAAAAGTTCTTCCCGTCACACAGATGTATTTATAGGAATGAATTATTTCCATGCTTATATCTATAAATACATAAAAGAGGAATAAAATCTAACTTGAACCATAAAAGAAAAAAAAAACCTGAACCCACGAGTTATACAGAGGAAAACCCTATCAGGGCACTTGCTCCAGTGGTAAACAATTCTGAAATTGGTCAGAGGTGGGGAACCATCTCCCATACAGCCATCAACCCACCCCCCACGCAAGGAGCGTCCTCATTGCAAAGCTGGGGGACCGTGCCGAGGCATCTGTGAGTAAACGTGAGCTGAGCCCCAGGCCAGCTGCTGCTGAACTGTTCCCACCCTTTCCAGGTAAAACACCTGAATATGTACAAGGGCTTGAAAGCCTAGAAGAAGGACCGTGGAGCCACACCAGCGACAGCACGCAGGCCAACTTGGTGCCTGCAGGCCAGCCAGGGTGGTCCTGGCCCCGGGCGCTCTTCCAGAAGCTTTCCATTGCCCTGCCTGAGATACCCCTCCTGTCCCGGACCCCACTGCTTTTTTCCTTCCTCACCTCTCTCCGGAGAGAAATTCCAGCGGAAGGTATGGGTGACACAACCTCTTCTTTGCAGGCGGCAGCCTGGCAACTCCTGCAGAAAGGCCAGCAGAACCCCACTCACACCGGGCCACCCACAAAGCTGTGGCCCCTCACTCCCTCCCACCAGCACAGTCCCGAGACTGCTGACGGGGCAGAGAATATGGAGTCAGGCACAGCTTCAGGGGCTATTGCTGCCTGGAGCGCTGTTTATATTGACCTCAACGAGGCACACCTGGGGAGGGCGGGCCGGCAGGGTAAGGCTGCCCAGGTCAGCTAATCCACAACCCTCAGGGAATCACATTGTTGAAAATGGACCCCGCTAAGGCAGAAGAGAAGCCAAGGGAAAAAAGGACACAATGCCATTTGCAGCACCGTAGATGAGTCTACAAGTAATCACGTGACGTGTAGTAAGTCAGAAAGTGAAAGACACATATCATATCATATCACTTATAGGTGTTACCTAAAAATGGATACCAGGGCAGATATTTCCACGGAGAAGGGCAATCACAGATTCATTAAACACACTTATGGTTCACCAAAGGAAAGGTGTGAGGATTGGTTTCATTACGATATTGGGGTTAACAGACAACTACAAACACCGGTGACATATATAATCACCAAAGACCTACAGAATACCAAGAGAGGACTACTCAACATTCTGTCATAACGTACATGGGAAAAGGATCCCAGGAAGAACAGACATGTGTATATGTGTAAAAGAACCACATCTTCCACACCTACAACAAGCCAAACATTGTAATGAAACTTGCTGTAAGAAAAAATAAAAAATTAAATTAAAAACACGAACAAGAAGTAGTGAGACAAACGTGAGGGGCTTTCTCCTGGCACATTCCATTCTAAACTCCAATCTAGAACACCACTTCCACTGAGGCTCTCTTGCCCTAGTAACCAGATTTGGTAAGGGTGAACTGCTGCCACCTTGTGGCCGTTTCACACAACAGCAGCTTTAATCCCAACGCTAATGGTCAGTTGATATTCAAAATCATTGCAGGCCTGTAAATGACACCTGCCCTGAAAACAAATCCTGGGGTCACATATCGACCAAAAAATTCAAAGGACGTCCATATTTCAAAACGACCGTTTCAAAAGGCATATTTTACGCACATTAGTGTTCTGCTTCTTTTCCTTTCTTTCCTTTTTTGTTAAAAAACACGGGAATGGAAAAAGGCATCCCTCAGAATGGGCGAAAATCGTTGCAGACGAATCAATGGACAGAGGTTTAATCTCCAATATATATAAACAGCTCATGCAGCTTAATATTAAAAAAAACAAACAACGCATAAAAAATGGGCAGAAGATCTAAAGAGACGTTTCTTCAAAGGAGACACAGAGATGGCCAAGACGCACATGAAAAGCTGCTCAACAGCACTAATTATCAGAGAAATGCAAATCAAAACTACAATGAGGTTTCACCTCACACCTGTTAGAATCGGCATCATCAGAAAATCTACAAACAACCAATTCTGGGGAGGGTGTGGACAAAAGCAGCCCTCTTCCACTATTGGTGGGAATGTAAATTGATACAGTCACTATGGAGAACAGTATGGAGTTTCCTTAAAAAAACTAGAAATAGAATTACCATCTGATCCAGCAATCCCACTTCTGGGCATATACCCAGAGAAAACCGTACATCAAAAAGGCACATTCACCACAATGTTCATTGCAGCACTATTTACAATAGCCAGGTAATGGAAGCAACCTAAATGCCCACAGACAGATGAATGGATAAAGAGGTGGTACATATATGAAATGGAATATTACTCGGCCATAAAAAGGAATGAAACTGGGTCATTTGTAGAGACATCGATGGATCGAGAGACTGTCATACAGAATGAAGTAAGTCAGAAAGAGGAAAACAAATATTGTATATTAATGCATATATGTGGAGCCTAGAAATGGTACAGATGAACTGGTTTGCAGGGAAGAAATAGAGACACAGAGGTAGAGAACAAACGTATGGACACCAAGTGTGGGAAACCATGGGGTGGTGGTGGTGGGATGAGTTGGGAGTTTGGGATTGACCTGTGTACATGTATATGCATAAAATACATAACTAATAATAACGTGCTGTATAAAAAAATAAATAAAATTAAATTTCAAAATTTTAAAAAATTAAATTTAAAAATAAAACAGAAAAAAGTTCTTCCCGTCACACAGATGTATTTATAGGAATGAATTATTTCCATGCTTATATCTATAAATACATAAAAGAGGAATAAAATCTAACTTGAACCATAAAAGAAAAAAAAAAAACCTGAACCCACGAGTTATACAGAGGAAAACCCTATCAGGGCACTTGCTCCAGTGGTAAACAATTCTGAAATTGGTCAGAGGTGGGGAACCATCTCCCATACAGACAGCAACCCAACCCCCACGCAAGGAGCGTCCTCATTGCAAAGCTGTGGGACGGTGCCGAGGCATCTGTGAGTAAACGTGAGCTGAGCCCCAGGCCAGCTGCTGCTGAACTGTTCCCACCCTTTCCAGGTAAAACACCTGAATATGTACAAGGGCTTGAAAGCCTAGAAGAAGGACCGTGGAGCCACACCAGCGACAGCACGCAGGCCAACTTGGTGCCTGCAGGCCAGCCAGGGTGGTCCTGGCCCCGGGCGCTCTTCCAGAAGCTTTCCATTGCCCTGCCTGAGATACCCCTCCTGTCCCGGACCCCACTGCTTTTTTCCTTCCTCACCTCTCTCCGGAGAGAAATTCCAGCGGAAGGTATGGGTGACACAACTTCTTCTTTACAGGCGGCAGCCTGGCAACTCCTGCAGAAAGGCCAGCAGAACCCCACTCACACCAGGCCACCCACAAAGCTGTGGCCCCTCACTCCCTCCCACCAGCACAGCCCCGAGACTGCTGACGGGGCAGAGAATATGGAGTCAGGCACAGCTTCAGGGGCTATTGCTGCCTGGAGCGCTGTTTATATTGACCTCAATGAGGCACACCTGGGGAGGGCGGGCCGGCAGGGTAAGGCTGCCCAGGTCAGCTAATCCACAACCCTCAGGGAATCACATTGGTGAAAATGGACCCCGCTAAGGCAGAAGAGAAGCCAAGGGAAAAAAGGACACAATGCCATTTGCAGCACCTTAGATGAGTCTAGAAGTAATCACGTGACTTGTAGTAAGTCAGAAAGTGAAAGACACATATCATATCATATCACTTATAGGTGTTACCTAAAAATGGATACCAGGGCAGATATTTCCACGGAGAAGGGCAATCACAGATTCATTAAACACACTTATGGTTCACCAAAGGAAAGGTGTGAGGATTGGTTTCATTACGATATCGGGGTTAACAGACATCTACAAACACAGGTGACATATATAATCACCAAAGACCTACAGAATACCAAGAGAGGACTACTGAACATTCTGCCATAACGTACATGGGAAAAGGATCCCAGGAAGAACAGACATGTGTATATGTGTAAAAGAACCACATCTTCCACACCTACAACAAGCCAAACATTGTAATCAAACTTGCTGTAAGAAAAAATAAAAAAATTAAATTAAAAACACGAACAAGAAGTAATGAGACAAACGTGAGGGGCTTTCTCCTGGCACATTCCATTCTAAACTCCAATCTAGAACACCACTTCCACTGAGGCTCTCTTGCCCTAGTAACCAGATTTGGTAAGGGTGAACTGCTGCCACCTTGTGGCCGTTTCACACAACAGCAGCTTTAATCCCAACGCTAATGGTCAGTTGATATTCAAAATCATTGCAGGCCTGTAAATGACACCTGCCCTGAAAACAAATCCTGGGGTCACATATCGACCAAAAAATTCAAAGGACGTCCATATTTCAAAACGACCGTTTCAAAAGGCATATTTTACGCACATTAGTGTTCTGCTTCTTTTCCTTTCTTTCCTTTTTTGTTAAAAAACACGGGAATGGAAAAAGGCATCCCTCAGAATGGGCGAAAATCATTGCAGACGAATCAATGGACAGAGGTTTAATCTCCAATATATATAAACAGCTCATGCAGCTTAATATTAAAAAAACAAACAACGCAAAAAAAATGGGCAGAAGATCTAAAGAGACGTTTCTTCAAAGGAGACACAGAGATGGCCAAGACGCTCATGAAAAGCTGCTCAACAGCACTAATTATCAGAGAAATGCAAATCAAAACTACAATGAGGTTTCACCTCACACCTGTTAGAATCGGCATCATCAGAAAATCTACAAACAACCAATTCTGGGGAGGGTGTGGACAAAAGGAGCCCTCTTCCACTATTGGTGGGAATGTAAATTGATACAGTCACTATGGAGAACAGTATGGAGTTTCCTTAAAAAAACTAGAAATAGAATTACCATCTGATCCAGCAATCCCACTTCTGGGCATATACCCAGAGAAAACCGTACATCAAAAAGGCACATTCACCACAATGTTCATTGCAGCACTATTTACAATAGCCAGGTAATGGAAGCAACCTAAATGCCCACAGACAGATGAATGGATAAAGATGTGGTACATATATGAAATGGAATATTACTCGGCCATAAAAAGGAATGAAACTGGGTCATTTGTAGAGACATCGATGGATCGAGAGACTGTCATACAGAATGAAGTAAGTCAGAAAGAGGAAAACAAATATTGTATATTAACGCATATATGTGGATCCTAAAAATGGTACAGATGAACTGGTTTGAGGGAAGAAATAGACACAGAGGTAGAGAACAAACGTATGGACACCAAGTGTGGGAAGCCATGGGGTGGTGGTGGTGGGATGAGTTGGGAGATTGGGATTGACCTTTATACATGTATATGCATAAAATACATAAATAATAATAACGTGCTGTATAAAAAAATAAATAAAATTAAATTTCAAAATTTTAAAAAATAAAATTTAAAAATAAAACAGAAAAAGGTCTTCCCGTCACACAGATGTATTCATAGGAATGAATTATTTCCATGCTTATATCTATAAATACATAAAAGATGAATAAAATCTAACTTGAAACATAAAAGAAAAAAAAACCTGAACCCACGAGTTATACAGAGGAAAACCCTATCAGGGCACTTGCTCCAGTGGTAAACAATTCTGAAATTGGTCAGAGGTGGGGAACCATCTCCCATATAGCCAGCAACCCACCCCCCACGCAAGGAGCGTCCTCATTGCAAAGCTGGGGTACCGTGCCGAGGCATCTGTGAGTAATCGTGAGCTGAGGCCCAGGCCAGCTGCTGCTGAACTGTTCCCACCTTTTCCAGGTAAAACACCTGAATATGTACAAGGGCTTGAAAGCCTAGAGGAAGGACCATGGAGGCACACCAGCAACAGCACGCAGGCCAACTTGGTGCCTGCAGGCCAGCCAGGGTGGTCCTGGACCCGGGCGCTCTTCCAGAAGCTTTCCATTGCCCTGCCTGAGATACCCATCTTGTCCCGGCCCCCACTGCTTTTTTCCTTCCTCACCTCTGTCCGGAGAGAAATTCCAGCGGAAGGTATGGGTGACACAACCTCTTCTTTACAGGCGGCAGCCTGGCAACTCCTGCAGAAAGGCCAGCAGAACACCACTCACAGCGGGCCACCCACAAAGCTGTGGCCCCTCACTCCCTCCCACCAGCACAGCCCCGAGACTGTTGACGGGGCAGAGAATATGGAGTCAGGCACAGCTTCAGGGGCTATTGCTGCCTGGAGCACTGTTTATATTGACCTCAACGAGGCACACATGGGGAGGGCGGGCCGGCAGGGTAAGGCTGCCCAGGTCAGCTAATCCACAACCCTCAGGGAATCACATTGTTGAAAATGGACCCCGCTAAGGCAGAAGAGAAGCCAAGGGAAAAAAGGACACAATGCCATTTGCAGCACCGTAGATGAGTCTAGAAGTAATCACGTGACTTGTAGTAAGTCAGAAAGTGAAAGACACATATCATATCATATCACTTATAGGTGTTACCTAAAAATGGATACCAGGGCAGATATTTCCACGGAGAAGGGCAATCACAGATTCATTAAACAAACTTATGGTTCACCAATGGAAAGGTGGGAGGATTGGTTTCATTACGATATCGGGGTTAACAGACATATACAAACACAGGTGACATATAAAATCACCAAAGACCTACAGAATACCAAGAGAGGACTACTCAACATTCTGTCATAACGTACATGGGAAAAGGATCCCAGGAAGAACAGTCATCTGTATATGTGTAAAAGAACCACATCTTCCACACCTACAACAAGCCAAACATTGTAATCAAACTTGCTGTAATAAAAAATAAAAAATTAAATTAAAAACACGAACAAGAAGTAGTGAGACAAACGTGAGGGGCTTTCTCCTTGCACATTCCATTCTAAACTCCAATCTAGAACACCACTTCCACTGAGGCTCTCTTGCCCTAGTAACCAGATTTGGTAAGGGTGAACTGCTGCCACCTTGTGTCCGTTTCACACAACAGCAGCTTTAATCCCAACGCTAATGGTCAGTCGATATTCAAAATCATTGCAGGCCTCTAAATGACACCTGCCCTGAAAACAAATCCTGGGGTCACATATCGACCAAAAAATTCAAAGGACGTCCATATTTCAAAACGACCGTTTCAAAAGGCATATTTTACGCACATTAGTGTTCTGCTTCTTTTCCTTTCTTTCCTTTTTTGTTAAAAAACACGGGAATGGAAAAAGGCATCCCTCAGAATGGGCGAAAATCGTTGCAGACGAATCAATGGACAGAGGTTTAATCTCCAATATATATAAACAGCTCATGCAGCTTAATGTTAAAAAAACAAACAACCCAAAAAAATGGGCAGAAGATCTAAAGAGACGTTTCTTCAAAGGAGACACAGAGATGGCCAAGACGCACATGAAAAGCTGCTCAACAGCACGAATTATTAGAGAAATGCAAATCAAAACTACAATGAGGTATCACCTCACACCTGTTAGAATCGGCATCATCAGAAAATCTACAAACAACCAATTCTGGGGAGGGTGTGGACAAAAGGAGCCCTCTTCCTCTATTGGTGGGAATGTAAATTGATACAGTCACTATGGAGAACAGTATGGAGTTTCCTTAAAAAAACTAGAAATAGAATTACCATCTGATCCAGCAATCCCACTTCTGGCCATATACCCAGAGAAAACCATAATTCAAAAAGGCATATTCACCACAATGTGCGTTGCAGCACTATTTACAATAGTCAGGTAATGGAAGCAACCTAAATGCCCACAGACAGATGAATGGATAAAGATGTGGTACATATATAAAATGGAATATTACTCGGCCATAAAAAGGAATGAAACTGGGTCATTTGTAGAGACATCGATGGATCGAGAGACTGTCATACAGAATGAAGTAAGTCAGAAAGAGGAAAACAAATATTGTATATTAACGCATATATGTGGAGCGTAAAAATGGTACAGATGAACTGGTTTGCAGGGAAGAAATAGAGACACAGAGGTAGAGAACAAACGTATGGACACCAAGTGTGGGAAGCCATGGGGTGGTGGTGGTGGGATGAGTTGGGAGTTTGGGATTGACCTGTATACATGTATATGCATAAAATACATAACTAATAATAACGTGCTGTATAAAAAAATAAATAAAATTAAATTTCAAAATTTTAAAAAATAAAATTTAAAAATAAAACAGAAAAAAGTTCTTCCCGTCACACAGATGTATTTATAGGAATGAATTATTTCCATGCTTATATCTATAAATACATAAAAGAGGAATAAAATCTAACGTGAACCATAAAAGAAAAAAAAATCCTGAACCCACGAGTTATACAGAGGAAAACCCTATCAGAGCACTTGCTCCAGTGGTAAACAATTCTGAAATAGGTCAGAGGTGGGGAATCATCTCCCATACAGCCAGCAACCCACCCCCCACGCAAGGAGCGTCCTCATTGCAAAGCTGGGGGACAGTGCCGAGGCATCTGTGAGTAAACGTGAGCTGAGCCCCAGGCCAGCTGCTGCTGAACTGTTCCCACCCTTTCCAGGTAAAACACCTGAATATGTACAAGGGCTTGGAAGCCTAGAGGAAGGACCGTGGAGCCACACCAGCAACAGCACGCAGGACAACTTGGTGCCTGCAGGCCAGCCAGGGTGGTCCTGGCCCCGGGCGCTCTTCCAGAAGCTTTCCATTGCCCTGCCTGAGATACCCCTCCTTTCCCGGCCCCCACTGCTTTTTTCCTTCCTCACCTCTGTCCGGAGAGAAATTCCAGCGGAAGGTATGGGTGACACATCCTCTTCTTTACAGGCGGCAGCCTGGCAACTCCTGCAGAAAGGCCAGCAGAACCCCACTCACACCGGGCCACCCACAAAGCTGTGGCCCCTCACTCCCTCCCACCAGCACAGCCCCGAGACTGCTGACGGGGCAGAGAATAAGGAGTCAGGCACAGCTTCAGGGGCTATTGCTGCCTGGAGCGCTGTTTATATTGACCTCAACGAGGCACACCTGGGGAGGGCGGGCCGGCAGGGTAAGGCTGCCCAGGTCAGCTAATCCACAACCCTCAGGGAATCACATTGTTGAAAATGGACCCCGCTAAGGCAGAAGAGAAGCCAAGGGAAAAAAGGACACAATGCCATTTGCAGCACCGTAGATGAGTCTAGAAGTAATCACGTGACTTGTAGTAAGTCAGAAAGTGAAAGACACATATCCTATCATATCACTTATAGGTGTTACCTAGAAATGGATACCAGGGCAGATATTTCCATGGAGAAGGGCAATCACAGATTCATTAAACAAACTTATGGTTCACCAATGGAAAGGTGTGAGGATTGGTTTCATTACGATATCGGGGTTAACAGACATATACAAACACAGGTGACATATATAATCACCAAAGACCTACAGAATACCAAGAGAGGACTACTCAACATTCTGTCATAACGTACATGAGAAAAGGATCCCAGGAAGAACAGTCATCTGTATATGTGTAAAAGAACCACATCTTCCACACCTACAACAAGCCAAACATTGTAATCAAACTTGCTGTAATAAAAAATAAAAAATTAAATTAAAAACACGAACAAGAAGTAGTGAGACAAACGTGAGGGGCTTTCTCCTTGCACATTCCATTCTAAACTCCAATCTAGAACACCACTTCCACTGAGGCTCTCTTGCCCTAGTAACCAGATTTGGTAAGGGTGAACTGCTGCCACCTTGTGTCCGTTTCACACAACAGCAGCTTTAATCCCAACGCTAATGGTCAGTCGATATTCAAAATCATTGCAGGCCTCTAAATGACACCTGCCCTGAAAACAAATCCTGGGGTCACATATCGACCAAAAAATTCAAAGGACGTCCATATTTCAAAACGACCGTTTCAAAAGGCATATTTTACGCACATTAGTGTTCTGCTTCTTTTCCTTTCTTTCCTTTTTTGTTAAAAAACACGGGAATGGAAAAAGGCATCCCTCAGAATGGGCGAAAATCGTTGCAGACGAATCAATGGACAGAGGTTTAATCTCCAATATATATAAACAGCTCATGCAGCTTAATGTTAAAAAAACAAACAACCCAAAAAAATGGGCAGAAGATCTAAAGAGACGTTTCTTCAAAGGAGACACAGAGATGGCCAAGACGCACATGAAAAGCTGCTCAACAGCATGAATTATTAGAGAAATGCAAATCAAAACTACAATGAGGTATCACCTCACACCTGTTAGAATCGGCATCATCAGAAAATCTACAAACAACCAATTCTGGGGAGGGTGTGGACAAAAGGAGCCCTCTTCCACTATTGGTGTGAATGTAAATTGATACAGTCACTATGGAGAACAGTATGGAGTTTCCTTAAAAAAATTAGAAATACAATTACCATCTGATCCAGCAATCCCACTTCTGGGCATATACCCAGAGAAAACCGTAAATCAAAAAGGCACATTCACCACAATGTTGGTTGCAGCACTATTTAAAATAGCCAGGTAATGGAAGCAACCTAAATGCCCACAGACAGATGAATGGATATAGATGTGGTACCTATATAAAATGGAATATTACTCGGCCATTAAAAGGAATGAAACTGGGTCATTTGTAGAGACATTGATGGATCAAGAGACTGTCATACAGAATGAAGTAAGTCAGAAAGAGGAAAACAAATATTGTATATTAACGCATATATGTGGAGCCTAAAAATGGTACAGATGAACTGGTTTGCAGGGAAGAAATAGAGACACAGAGGTAGAGAACAAACGTATGGACACCAAGTGTGGGAAGCCATGGGGTGGTGGTTGTGGGATGAGTTGGGAGTTTGGGATTGACCTGTATACATGCATATGCATAAAATACATAACTAATAATAACGTGCTGTATAAAAAAAATAAATAAAATTAAATTTCAAAATTTTAAAAAATAAAATTTAAAAATAAAACAGAAAAAAGTTCTTCCTGTCACACAGATGTATTTATAGGAATGAATTATTTCCATGCTTATATCTATAAATACATAAAAGAGGAATAAAATCTAACTTGAAACATAAAAGAAAAAAAATCCTGAACCCACGAGTTATACAGAGGAAAACCCTATCAGGGCACTTGCTCCAGTGGTAAACAATTCTGAAATTGGTCAGAGGTGGGGAATCATCTCCCATACAGCCAATTAACCCCCCCACGCAAGGAGCGTCCTCATTGCAAAGCTGGGGGCCGTGCCGAGGCATCTGTGAGTAAACGTGAGCTGAGCCCCAGGCCAGCTGCTGCTGAACTGTTCCCACCCTTTCCAGGTAAAACACCTGAATATGTACAAGGGCTTGAAAGCCTAGAGGAAGGACCGTGGAGCCACACCAGCGACAGCACGCAGGCCAACTTGGTGCCTGCAGGCCAGCCAGGGTTGTCCTGGCCCCGGGCGCTCTTCCAGAAGCTTTCCATTGCCCTGCCTGAGATACCCCTCCTGTCCCGGCCCCCACAGCTTTTTTCCTTCCTCACCTCTGTCCGGAGAGAATTTCCAGCGGAAGGTATGGGTGACAAATCCTCTTCTTTACAGGCGGCAGCCTGGCAACTCCTGCAGAAAGGCCAGCAGAACCCCACTCACACCGGGCCACCCACAAAGCTGTGGCCCCTCACACCCTCCCACCAGCACAGCCCCGAGACTGCTGACGGGGCAGAGAATATGGAGTCAGGCACAGCTTCAGGGGCTATTGCTGCCTGGAGCGCTGTTTATATTGACCTCAACGAGGCACAGCTGGGGAGGGTGGGCCGGCAGGGTAAGGCTGCCCAGGTCAGCTAATCCACAACCCTCAGGGAATCACATTGTTGAAAATGGACCCCGCTAAGGCAGAAGAGAAGCCAAGGGAAAAAAGGACACAATGCCATTTGCAGCACCGTAGATGAGTCTAGAAGTAATCACGTGACTTGTAGTAAGTCAGAAAGTGAAAGACACATATCATATCATATCACTTATAGGTGTTACCTAAAAATGGATACCAGGGCAGATATTTCCACGGAGAAGGGCAATCACAGATTCATTAAACAAACTTATGGTTCACCAATGGAAAGGTGGGAGGATTGGTTTCATTACGATATCGGGGTTAACAGACATATACAAACACAGGTGACATATAAAATCACCAAAGACCTACAGAATACCAAGAGAGGACTACTCAACATTCTGTCATAACGTACATGGGAAAAGGATCCCAGGAAGAACAGTCATCTGTATATGTGTAAAAGAACCACATCTTCCACACCTACAACAAGCCAAACATTGTAATCAAACTTGCTGTAATAAAAAATAAAAAATTAAATTAAAAACACGAACAAGAAGTAGTGAGACAAACGTGAGGGGCTTTCTCCTGGCACATTCCATTCTAAACTCCAATCTAGAACACCACTTCCACTGAGGCTCTCTTGCCCTAGTAACCAGATTTGGTAAGGGTGAACTGCTGCCACCTTGTGGCCGTTTCACACAACAGCAGCTTTAATCCCAACGCTAATGGTCAGTTGATATTCAAAATCATTGCAGGCCTGTAAATGACACCTGCCCTGAAAACAAATCCTGGGGTCACATATCGACCAAAAAATTCAAAGGACGTCCATATTTCAAAACGACCATTTCAAAAGGCATATTTTACGCACATTAGTGTTCTGCTTCTTTTCCTTTCTTTCCTTTTTTGTTAAAAAACACGGGAATGGAAAAAGGCATCCCTCAGAATGGGCGAAAATCGTTGCAGACGAATCAATGGACAGAGGTTTAATCTCCAATATATATAAACAGCTCATGCAGCTTAATGTTAAAAAAACAAACAACCCAAAAAAAATGGGCAGAAGATCTAAAGAGACGTTTCTTCAAAGGAGACACAGAGATGGCCAAGAGGCACATGAAAAGCTGCTCAACAGCACTATTTATTAGAGAAATGCAAATCAAAACTACAATGAGGTATCACCTCACACCTGTTAGAATCGGCATCATCAGAAAATCTACAAACAACCAATTCTGGGGAGGGTGTGGACAAAAGGAGCCCTCTTCCACTATTGGTGGGAATGTAAATTGATACAGTCACTATGGAGAACAGTATGGAGTTTCCTTAAAAAATTTAGAAATAGAATTACCATCTGATCCAGCAATCCCACTTCTGGCCATATACCCAGAGAAAACCGTATTTCAAAAAGGCACATTCACCACAATGTTCGTTGCAGCACTATTTACAATAGCCAGGTAATGGAAGCAACCTAAATGCCCACAGACAGATGAATGGATAAAGATGTGGTACATATATAAAATGGAATATTACTCGGCATAAAAAGGAATGAAACTGGGTCATTTGTAGAGACATCGATGGATCGAGATACTGTCATACAGAATGAAGTAAGTCAGAAAGAGGAAAACAAATATTGTATATTAACGCATATATGTGGAGCCTAAAAATGGTACAGATGAACTGGTTTGCAGGGAAGAAATAGACACAGAGGTAGAGAACAAACGTATGGACACCAAGTGTGGGAAGCCATGGGGTGGTGGTGGTGGGATGAGTTGGGAGATTGGGATTGACCTGTATACATGTATATGCATAAAATACATAAATAATAATAACGTGCTGTATAAAAAAATAAATAAAATTAAATTTCAAAATTTTAAATAATAAAATTTAAAAATAAAACAGAAAAAGGTCTTCCCGTCACACAGATGTATTCATAGGAATGAATTATTTCCATGCTTATATCTATAAATACATAAAAGATGAATAAAATCTAACTTGAAACATAAAAGAAAAAAAAACCTGAACCCACGAGTTATACAGAGGAAAACCCTATCAGGGCACTTGCTCCAGTGGTAAACAATTCTGAAATTGGTCAGAGGTGGGGAACCATCTCCCATATAGCCAGCAACCCACCCCCCACGCAAGGAGCGTCCTCATTGCAAAGCTGGGTTACCGTGCCGAGGCATCTGTGAGTAATCGTGAGCTGAGGCCCAGGCCAGCTGCTGCTGAACTTTTCCCACCTTTTCCAGGTAAAACACCTGAATATGTACAAGGGCTTGAAAGCCTAGAGGAAGGACCATGGAGGCACACCAGCAACAGCACGCAGGCCAACTTGGTGCCTGCAGGACAGCCAGGGTGGTCCTGGACCCGGGCGCTCTTCCAGAAGCTTTCCATTGCCCTGCCTGAGATACCCATCTTGTCCCGGCCCCCACTGCTTTTTTCCTTCCTCACCTCTGTCCGGAGAGAAATTCCAGTGGAAGGTATGGGTGACACAACCTCTTCTTTACAGGCGGCAGCCTGGCAACTCCTGCAGAAAGGCCAGCAGAACACCACTCACAGCGGGCCACCCACAAAGCTGTGGCCCCTCACTCCCTCCCACCAGCACAGCCCCGAGACTGTTGACGGGGCAGAGAATATGGAGTCAGGCACAGCTTCAGGGGCTATTGCTGCCTGGAGCGCTGTTTATATTGACCTGAACGAGGCACACCTGGGGAGGGCGGGCCGGCAGGGTAAGGCTGCCCAGGTCAGCTAATCCACAACCCTCAGGGAATCACATTGTTGAAAATGGACCCCGCTAAGGCAGAAGAGAAGCCAAGGGAAAAAAGGACACAATGCCATTTGCAGCACCGTAGATGTGTCTAGAAGTAATCACGTGAATTGTAGTAAGTCAGAAAGTGAAAGACACATATCCTATCATATCACTTATAGGTGTTACCTAAAAATGGATACCAGGGCAGATATTTCCATGGAGAAGGGCAATCTCAGATTCATTAAACAAACTTATGGTTCACCAATGGAAAGGTGTGAGGATTGGTTTCATTACGATATCGGGGTTAACAGACATCTACAAACACAGGTGACATATATAATCACCAAAGACCTACAGAATACCAAGAGAGGACTACTCAACATTCTGTCATAACGTACATGGGAAAAGGATCCCAGGAAGAACAGTCATCTGTATATGAGTAAAAGAACCACATCTTCCACACCTACAACAAGCCAAACATTGTAATCAAACTTGCTGTAATAAAAAATAAAAAATTAAATTAAAAACACGAACAAGAAGTAGTGAGACAAACGTGAGGGGCTTTCTCCTGGCACATTCCATTCTAAACTCCAATCTAGAGCACCACTTCCACTGAGGCTCTCTTGCCCTAGTAACCAGATTTGGTAAGGGTGAACAGCTGCCACCTTGTGGCCGTTTCACACAACATCAGCTTTAATCCCAACGCTAATGGTCAGTTGATATTCAAAATCATTGCAGGCCTGTAAATGACACCTGCCCTGAAAACAAATCCTGGGGTCACATATCGACCAAAATATTCAAAGGACGTCCATATTTCAAAACGACCATTTCAAAAGGCATATTTTACGCACATTAGTGTTCTGCTTCTTTTCCTTTCTTTCCTTTTTTGTTAAAAAACACGGGAATGGAAAAAGGCATCCCTCAGAATGGGCGAAAATCGTTGCAGACGAATCAATGGACAGAGGTTTAATCTCCAATATATATAAACAGCTCATGCAGCTTAATGTTAAAAAAACAAACAACCCAAAAAAATGGGCAGAAGATCTAAAGAGACGTTTCTTCAAAGGAGACACAGAGATGGCCAAGATGCACATGAAAAGCTGCTCAACAGCACTAATTATTAGAGAAATGCAAATCAAAACTACAATGAGGTATCACCTCACACCTGTTAGAATCGGCATCATCAGAAAATCTACAAACAACCAATTCTGGGGAGGGTGTGGACAAAAGGAGCCCTCTTCCTCTATTGGTGGGAATGTAAATTGATACAGTCACTATGGAGAACAGTATGGAGTTTCCTTAAAAAAACTAGAAATACAATTACCATCTGATCCAGCAATCCCACTTCTGGCCATATACCCAGAGAAAACCATAATTCAAAAAGGCATATTCACCACAATGTGCGTTGCAGCACTATTTACAATAGTCAGGTAATGGAAGCAACCTAAATGCCCACAGACAGATGAATGGATAAAGATGTGGTACATATATAAAATGGAATATTACTCGGCCATAAAAAGGAATGAAACTGGGTCATTTGTAGAGACATCGATGGATCGAGAGACTGTCATACAGAATGAAGTAAGTCAGAAAGAGGAAAACAAATATTGTATATTAACGCATATATGTGGAGCGTAAAAATGGTACAGATGAACTGGTTTGCAGGGAAGAAATAGAGACACAGAGGTAGAGAACAAACGTATGGACACCAAGTGTGGGAAGCCATGGGGTGGTGGTGGTGGGATGAGTTGGGAGTTTGGGATTGACCTGTATACATGTATATGCATAAAATACATAACTAATAATAACGTGCTGTATAAAAAAATAAATAAAATTAAATTTCAAAATTTTAAAAAATAAAATTTAAAAATAAAACAGAAAAAAGTTCTTCCCGTCACACAGATGTATTTATAGGAATGAATTATTTCCATGCTTATATCTATAAATACATAAAAGAGGAATAAAATCTAACGTGAACCATAAAAGAAAAAAAAAATCCTGAACCCACGAGTTATACAGAGGAAAACCCTATCAGGGCACTTGCTCCAGTGGTAAACAATTCTGAAATAGGTCAGAGGTGGGGAATCATCTCCCATACAGCCAGCAACCCACCCCCCACGCAAGGAGCGTCCTCATTGCAAAGCTGGGGGACAGTGCCGAGGCATCTGTGAGTAAACGTGAGCTGAGCCCCAGGCCAGCTGCTGCTGAACTGTTCCCACCCTTTCCAGGTAAAACACCTGAATATGTACAAGGGCTTGGAAGCCTAGAGGAAGGACCGTGGAGCCACACCAGCAACAGCACGCAGGACAACTTGGTGCCTGCAGGCCAGCCAGGGTGGTCCTGGCCCCGGGCGCTCTTCCAGAAGCTTTCCATTGCCCTGCCTGAGATACCCCTCCTTTCCCGGCCCCCACTGCTTTTTTCCTTCCTCACCTCTGTCCGGAGAGAAATTCCAGCGGAAGGTATGGGTGACACATCCTCTTCTTTACAGGCGGCAGCCTGGCAACTCCTGCAGAAAGGCCAGCAGAACCCCACTCACACCGGGCCACCCACAAAGCTGTGGCCCCTCACTCCCTCCCACCAGCACAGCCCCGAGACTGCTGACGGGGCAGAGAATAAGGAGTCAGGCACAGCTTCAGGGGCTATTGCTGCCTGGAGCGCTGTTTATATTGACCTCAACGAGGCACACCTGGGGAGGGCGGGCCGGCAGGGTAAGGCTGCCCAGGTCAGCTAATCCACAACCCTCAGGGAATCACATTGTTGAAAATGGACCCCGCTAAGGCAGAAGAGAAGCCAAGGGAAAAAAGGACACAATGCCATTTGCAGCACCGTAGATGAGTCTAGAAGTAATCACGTGACTTGTAGTAAGTCAGAAAGTGAAAGACACATATCCTATCATATCACTTATAGGTGTTACCTAGAAATGGATACCAGGGCAGATATTTCCATGGAGAAGGGCAATCACAGATTCATTAAACAAACTTATGGTTCACCAATGGAAAGGTGTGAGGATTGGTTTCATTACGATATCGGGGTTAACAGACATATACAAACACAGGTGACATATATAATCACCAAAGACCTACAGAATACCAAGAGAGGACTACTCAACATTCTGTCATAACGTACATGGGAAAAGGATCCCAGGAAGAACAGTCATCTGTATATGTGTAAAAGAACCACATCTTCCACACCTACAACAAGCCAAACATTGTAATCAAACTTGCTGTAATAAAAAATAAAAAATTAAATTAAAAACACGAACAAGAAGTAGTGAGACAAACGTGAGGGGCTTTCTCCTTGCACATTCCATTCTAAACTGCAAACTAGAACACCACTTCCACTGAGGCTCTCTTGCCCTAGTAACCAGATTTGGTAAGGGTGAACTGCTGCCACCTTGTGTCCGTTTCACACAACAGCAGCTTTAATCCCAACGCTAATGGTCAGTCGATATTCAAAATCATTGCAGGCCTCTAAATGACACCTGCCCTGAAAACAAATCCTGGGGTCACATATCGACCAAAAAATTCAAAGGACGTCCATATTTCAAAACGACCGTTTCAAAAGGCATATTTTACGCACATTAGTGTTCTGCTTCTTTTCCTTTCTTTCCTTTTTTGTTAAAAAACACGGGAATGGAAAAAGGCATCCCTCAGAATGGGCGAAAATCGTTGCAGACGAATCAATGGACAGAGGTTTAATCTCCAATATATATAAACAGCTCATGCAGCTTAATGTTAAAAAAACAAACAACCCAAAAAAATGGGCAGAAGATCTAAAGAGACGTTTCTTCAAAGGAGACACAGAGATGGCCAAGACGCACATGAAAAGCTGCTCAACAGCATGAATTATTAGAGAAATGCAAATCAAAACTACAATGAGGTATCACCTCACACCTGTTAGAATCGGCATCATCAGAAAATCTACAAACAACCAATTCTGGGGAGGGTGTGGACAAAAGGAGCCCTCTTCCACTATTGGTGTGAATGTAAATTGATACAGTCACTATGGAGAACAGTATGGAGTTTCCTTAAAAAAATTAGAAATACAATTACCATCTGATCCAGCAATCCCACTTCTGGGCATATACCCAGAGAAAACCGTATTTCAAAAAGGCACATTCACCACAATGTTGGTTGCAGCACTATTTAAAATAGCCAGGTAATGGAAGCAACCTAAATGCCCACAGACAGATGAATGGATATAGATGTGGTACCTATATAAAATGGAATATTACTCGGCCATTAAAAGGAATGAAACTGGGTCATTTGTAGAGACATCGATGGATCGAGAGACTGTCATACAGAATGAAGTAAGTCAGAAAGAGGAAAACAAATATTGTATATTAACGCATATATGTGGAGCCTAAAAATGGTACAGATGAACTGGTTTGCAGGGAAGAAATAGAGACACAGAGGTAGAGAACAAACGTATGGACACCAAGTGTGGGAAGCCATGGGGTGGTGGTTGTGGGATGAGTTGGGAGTTTGGGATTGACCTGTATACATGCATATGCATAAAATACATAACTAATAATAACGTGCTGTATAAAAAAAATAAATAAAATTAAATTTCAAAATTTTAAAAAATAAAATTTAAAAATAAAACAGAAAAAAGTTCTTCCTGTCACACAGATGTATTTATAGGAATGAATTATTTCCATGCTTATATCTATAAATACATAAAAGAGGAATAAAATCTAACTTGAAACATAAAAGAAAAAAAATCCTGAACCCACGAGTTATACAGAGGAAAACCCTATCAGGGCACTTGCTCCAGTGGTAAACAATTCTGAAATTGGTCAGAGGTGGGGAATCATCTCCCATACAGCCAATTAACCCCCCCACGCAAGGAGCGTCCTCATTGCAAAGCTGGGGGCCGTGCCGAGGCATCTGTGAGTAAACGTGAGCTGAGCCCCAGGCCAGCTGCTGCTGAACTGTTCCCACCCTTTCCAGGTAAAACACCTGAATATGTACAAGGGCTTGAAAGCCTAGAGGAAGGACCATGGAGCCACACCAGCGACAGCACGCAGGCCAACTAGGTGCCTGCAGGCCAGCCAGGGTGGTCCTGGCCCCGGGCGCTCTTCCATAAGCTTTCCATTGCCCTGCCTGAGATACCCCTCCTGTCCCGGCCCCCACTGCTTTTTTCCTTCCTCACCTCTGTCCGGAGAGAATTTCCAGCGGAAGGTATGGGTGACAAATCCTCTTCTTTACAGGCGGCAGCCTGGCAACTCCTGCAGAAAGGCCAGCAGAACCCCACTCACACCGGGCCACCCACAAAGCTGTGGCCCCTCACACCCTCCCACCAGCACAGCCCCGAGACTGCTGACGGGGCAGAGAATATGGAGTCAGGCACAGCTTCAGGGGCTATTGCTGCCTGCAGCACTGTTTATATTGACCTCAACGAGGCACACCTGGGGAGGGCGGGCCGGCAGGGTAAGGCTGCCCAGGTCAGCTAATCCACAACCCTCAGGGAATCACATTGTTGAAAATGGACCCCGCTAAGGCAGAAGAGAAGCCAAGGGAAAAAAGGACACAATGCCATTTGCAGCACCGTAGATGAGTCTAGAAGTAATCACGTGACTTGTAGTAAGTCAGAAAGTGAAAGACACATATCATATCATATCACTTATAGGTGTTACCTAAAAATGGATACCAGGGCAGATATTTCCACGGAGAAGGGCAATCACAGATTCATTAAACAAACTTATGGTTCACCAATGGAAAGGTGGGAGGATTGGTTTCATTACGATATCGGGGTTAACAGACATATACAAACACAGGTGACATATAAAATCACCAAAGACCTACAGAATACCAAGAGAGGACTACTCAACATTCTGTCATAACGTACATGGGAAAAGGATCCCAGGAAGAACAGTCATCTGTATATGTGTAAAAGAACCACATCTTCCACACCTACAACAAGCCAAACATTGTAATCAAACTTGCTGTAAGAAAAAATAAAAAATTAAATTAAAAACACGAACAAGAAGTAGTGAGACAAACGTGAGGGGCTTTCTCCTGGCACATTCCATTCTAAACTCCAATCTAGAGCACCACTTCCACTGAGGCTCTCTTGCCCTAGTAACCAGATTTGGTAAGGGTGAACAGCTGCCACCTTGTGGCCGTTTCACACAACATCAGCTTTAATCCCAACGCTAATGGTCAGTTGATATTCAAAATCATTGCAGGCCTGTAAATGACACCTGCCCTGAAAACAAATCCTGGGGTCACATATCGACCAAAATATTCAAAGGACGTCCATATTTCAAAACGACCATTTCAAAAGGCATATTTTACGCACATTAGTGTTCTGCTTCTTTTCCTTTCTTTCCTTTTTTGTTAAAAAACACGGGAATGGAAAAAGGCATCCCTCAGAATGGGCGAAAATCGTTGCAGATGAATCAATGGACAGAGGTTTAATCTCCAATATATATAAACAGCTCATGCAGCTTAATGTTAAAAAAACAAACAACCCAAAAAAATGGGCAGAAGATCTAAAGAGACGTTTCTTCAAAGGAGACACAGAGATGGCCAAGATGCACATGAAAAGCTGCTCAACAGCACTAATTATTAGAGAAATGCAAATCAAAACTACAATGAGGTATCACCTCACACCTGTTAGAATCGGCATCATCAGAAAATCTACAAACAACCAATTCTGGGGAGGGTGTGGACAAAAGGAGCCCTCTTCCTCTATTGGTGGGAATGTAAATTGATACAGTCACTATGGAGAACAGTATGGAGTTTCCTTAAAAAATCTAGAAATACAATTACCATCTGATCCAGCAATCCCACTTCTGGCCATATACCCAGAGAAAACCATAATTCAAAAAGGCATATTCACCACAATGTGCGTTGCAGCACTATTTACAATAGTCAGGTAATGGAAGCAACCTAAATGCCCACAGACAGATGAATGGATAAAGATGTGGTACATATATAAAATGGAATATTACTCGGCCATAAAAAGGAATGAAACTGGGTCATTTGTAGAGACATCGATGGATCGAGAGACTGTCATACAGAATGAAGTAAGTCAGAAAGAGGAAAACAAATATTGTATATTAACGCATATATGTGGAGCGTAAAAATGGTACAGATGAACTGGTTTGCAGGGAAGAAATAGAGACACAGAGGTAGAGAACAAACGTATGGACACCAAGTGTGGGAAGCCATGGTGTGGTGGTGGTGGGATGAGTTGGGAGTTTGGGATTGACCTGTATACATGTATATGCATAAAATACATAACTAATAATAACGTGCTGTATAAAAAAATAAATAAAATTAAATTTCAAAATTTTAAAAAATAAAATTTAAAAATAAAACAGAAAAAAGTTCTTCCCGTCACACAGATGTATTTATAGGAATGAATTATTTCCATGCTTATATCTATAAATACATAAAAGAGGAATAAAATCTAACGTGAACCATAAAAGAAAAAAAAATCCTGAACCCACGAGTTATACAGAGGAAAACCCTATCAGGGCACTTGCTCCAGTGGTAAACAATTCTGAAATAGGTCAGAGGTGGGGAATCATCTCCCATACAGCCAGCAACCCACCCCCCACGCAAGGAGCGTCCTCATTGCAAAGCTGGGGGACAGTGCCGAGGCATCTGTGAGTAAACGTGAGCTGAGCCCCAGGCCAGCTGCTGCTGAACTGTTCCCACCCTTTCCAGGTAAAACACCTGAATATGTACAAGGGCTTGGAAGCCTAGAGGAAGGACCGTGGAGCCACACCAGCAACAGCACGCAGGACAACTTGGTGCCTGCAGGCCAGCCAGGGTGGTCCTGGCCCCGGGCGCTCTTCCAGAAGCTTTCCATTGCCCTGCCTGAGATACCCCTCCTTTCCCGGCCCCCACTGCTTTTTTCCTTCCTCACCTCTGTCCGGAGAGAAATTCCAGCGGAAGGTATGGGTGACACATCCTCTTCTTTACAGGCGGCAGCCTGGCAACTCCTGCAGAAAGGCCAGCAGAACCCCACTCACACCGGGCCACCCACAAAGCTGTGGCCCCTCACTCCCTCCCACCAGCACAGCCCCGAGACTGCTGACGGGGCAGAGAATAAGGAGTCAGGCACAGCTTCAGGGGCTATTGCTGCCTGGAGCGCTGTTTATATTGACCTCAACGAGGCACACCTGGGGAGGGCGGGCCGGCAGGGTAAGGCTGCCCAGGTCAGCTAATCCACAACCCTCAGGGAATCACATTGTTGAAAATGGACCCCGCTAAGGCAGAAGAGAAGCCAAGGGAAAAAAGGACACAATGCCATTTGCAGCACCGTAGATGAGTCTAGAAGTAATCACGTGACTTGTAGTAAGTCAGAAAGTGAAAGACACATATCCTATCATATCACTTATAGGTGTTACCTAGAAATGGATACCAGGGCAGATATTTCCATGGAGAAGGGCAATCACAGATTCATTAAACAAACTTATGGTTCACCAATGGAAAGGTGTGAGGATTGGTTTCATTACGATATCGGGGTTAACAGACATATACAAACACAGGTGACATATATAATCACCAAAGACCTACAGAATACCAAGAGAGGACTACTCAACATTCTGTCATAACGTACATGGGAAAAGGATCCCAGGAAGAACAGTCATCTGTATATGTGTAAAAGAACCACATCTTCCACACCTACAACAAGCCAAACATTGTAATCAAACTTGCTGTAATAAAAAATAAAAAATTAAATTAAAAACACGAACAAGAAGTAGTGAGACAAACGTGAGGGGCTTTCTCCTTGCACATTCCATTCTAAACTCCAATCTAGAACACCACTTCCACTGAGGCTCTCTTGCCCTAGTAACCAGATTTGGTAAGGGTGAACTGCTGCCACCTTGTGTCCGTTTCACACAACAGCAGCTTTAATCCCAACGCTAATGGTCAGTCGATATTCAAAATCATTGCAGGCCTCTAAATGACACCTGCCCTGAAAACAAATCCTGGGGTCACATATCGACCAAAAAATTCAAAGGACGTCCATATTTCAAAACGACCGTTTCAAAAGGCATATTTTACGCACATTAGTGTTCTGCTTCTTTTCCTTTCTTTCCTTTTTTGTTAAAAAACACGGGAATGGAAAAAGGCATCCCTCAGAATGGGCGAAAATCGTTGCAGACGAATCAATGGACAGAGGTTTAATCTCAAATATATATAAACAGCTCATGCAGCTTAATGTTAAAAAAACAAACAACCCAAAAAAATGGGCAGAAGATCTAAAGAGACGTTTCTTCAAAGGAGACACAGAGATGGCCAAGACGCACATGAAAAGCTGCTCAACAGCATGAATTATTAGAGAAATGCAAATCAAAACTACAATGAGGTATCACCTCACACCTGTTAGAATCGGCATCATCAGAAAATCTACAAACAACCAATTCTGGGGAGGGTGTGGACAAAAGGAGCCCTCTTCCACTATTGGTGTGAATGTAAATTGATACAGTCACTATGGAGAACAGTATGGAGTTTCCTTAAAAAAATTAGAAATACAATTACCATCTGATCCAGCAATCCCACTTCTGGGCATATACCCAGAGAAAACCGTATTTCAAAAAGGCACATTCACCACAATGTTGGTTGCAGCACTATTTAAAATAGCCAGGTAATGGAAGCAACCTAAATGCCCACAGACAGATGAATGGATATAGATGTGGTACCTATATAAAATGGAATATTACTCGGCCATTAAAAGGAATGAAACTGGGTCATTTGTAGAGACATCGATGGATCGAGAGACTGTCATACAGAATGAAGTAAGTCAGAAAGAGGAAAACAAATATTGTATATTAACGCATATATGTGGAGCCTAAAAATGGTACAGATGAACTGGTTTGCAGGGAAGAAATAGAGACACAGAGGTAGAGAACAAACGTATGGACACCAAGTGTGGGAAGCCATGGGGTGGTGGTTGTGGGATGAGTTGGGAGTTTGGGATTGACCTGTATACATGCATATGCATAAAATACATAACTAATAATAACGTGCTGTATAAAAAAAAATAAATAAAATTAAATTTCAAAATTTTAAAAAATAAAATTTAAAAATAAAACAGAAAAAAGTTCTTCCTGTCACACAGATGTATTTATAGGAATGAATTATTTCCATGCTTATATCTATAAATACATAAAAGAGGAATAAAATCTAACTTGAAACATAAAAGAAAAAAAATCCTGAACCCACGAGTTATACAGAGGAAAACCCTATCAGGGCACTTGCTCCAGTGGTAAACAATTCTGAAATTGGTCAGAGGTGGGGAATCATCTCCCATACAGCCAATTAACCCCCCCACGCAAGGAGCGTCCTCATTGCAAAGCTGGGGGCCGTGCCGAGGCATCTGTGAGTAAACGTGAGCTGAGCCCCAGGCCAGCTGCTGCTGAACTGTTCCCACCCTTTCCAGGTAAAACACCTGAATATGTACAAGGGCTTGAAAGCCTAGAGGAAGGACCGTGGAGCCACACCAGCGACAGCACGCAGGCCAACTTGGTGCCTGCAGGCCAGCCAGGGTGGTCCTGGCCCCGGGCGCTCTTCCAGAAGCTTTCCATTGCCCTGCCTGAGATACCCCTCCTGTCCCGGCCCCCACTGCTTTTTTCCTTCCTCACCTCTGTCCGGAGAGAATTTCCAGCGGAAGGTATGGGTGACAAATCCTCTTCTTTACAGGCGGCAGCCTGGCAACTCCTGCAGAAAGGCCAGCAGAACCCCACTCACACCGGGCCACCCAAAAAGCTGTGGCCCCTCACACCCTCCCACCAGCACAGCCCCGAGACTGCTGACGGGGCAGATAATATGGAGTCAGGCACAGCTTCAGGGGCTATTGCTGCCTGGAGCACTGTTTATATTGACCTCAACGAGGCACACCTGGGGAGGGCGGGCCGGCAGGGTAAGGCTGCCCAGGTCAGCTAATCCACAACCCTCAGGGAATCACATTGTTGAAAATGGACCCCGCTAAGGCAGAAGAGAAGCCAAGGGAAAAAAGTACACAATGCCATTTGCAGCACCGTAGATGAGTCTAGAAGTAATCACGTGACTTGTAGTAAGTCAGAAAGTGAAAGACACATATCATATCATATCACTTATAGGTGTTACCTAAAAATGGATACCAGGGCAGATATTTCCACGGAGAAGGGCAATCACAGATTGATTAAACAAACTTATGGTTCACCAATGGAAAGGTGGGAGGATTGGTTTCATTACGATATCGGGGTTAACAGACATATACAAACACAGGTGACATATAAAATCACCAAAGACCTACAGAATACCAAGAGAGGACTACTCAACATTCTGTCATAACGTACATGGGAAAAGGATCCCAGGAAGAACAGTCATCTGTATATGTGTAAAAGAACCACATCTTCCACACCTACAACAAGCCAAACATTGTAATCAAACTTGCTGTAATAAAAAATAAAAAAATAAATTAAAAACACGAACAAGAAGTAGTGAGACAAACGTGAGGGGCTTTCTCCTGGCACATTCCATTCTAAACTCCAATCTAGAACACCACTTCCACTGAGGCTCTCTTGCCCTAGTAACCAGATTTGGTAAGGGTGAACTGCTGCCACCTTGTGGCCGTTTCACACAACAGCAGCTTTAATCCCAACGCTAATGGTCAGTTGATATTCAAAATCATTGCAGGCCTGTAAATGACACCTGCCCTGAAAACAAATCCTGGGGTCACATATCGACCAAAAAATTCAAAGGACGTCCATATTTCAAAACGACCATTTCAAAAGGCATATTTTACGCACATTAGTGTTCTGCTTCTTTTCCTTTCTTTCCTTTTTTGTTAAAAAACACGGGAATGGAAAAAGGCATCCCTCAGAATGGGCGAAAATCGTTGCAGACGAATCAATGGACAGAGGTTTAATCTCCAATATATATAAACAGCTCATGCAGCTTAATATTAAAAAAACAAACAACCCCCCAAAAAATGGGCAGAAGATTTAAAGAGACGTTTCTTCAAAGGAGACACAGAGATGGCCAAGACGCACATGAAAAGCTGCTCAACAGCACTAATTATTAGAGAAATGCAAATCAAAACTACAATGAGGTATCACCTCACACCTGTTAGAATCGGCATCATCAGAAAATCTACAAACAACCAATTCTGGGGAGGGTGTGGACAAAAGGAGCCCTCTTCCACTATTGGTGGGAATGTAAATTGATACAGTCACTATGGAGCACAGTATGGAGTTTCCTTAAAAAAACTAGAAATAGAATTACCATCTGATCCAGCAATCCCACTTCTGGCCATATACCCAGAGAAAACCGTATTTCATAAAGGCACATTCACCACAATGTTCGTTGCAGCACTATTTACAATAGCCAGGTAATGGAAGCAACCTAAATGCCCACAGACAGATGAATGGATAAAGATGTGGTACATATATAAAATGGAATATTACTCGGCCATAAAAAGGAATGAAACTGGGTCATTTGTAGAGACATCGATGGATCGAGAGACTGTCAAACAGAATGAAGTAAGTCAGAAAGAGGAAAACAAATATTGTCTATTAACGCATATATGTGGAGCCTAAAAATGGTACAGATGAACTGGTTTGCAGGGAAGAAATAGAGACACAGAGCTAGAGAACAAACGTATGGACACCAAGTGTGGGAAGCCATGGGGTGGTGGTGGTGGGATGAGTTGGGAGTTTGGGATTGACCTGTATACATATATATGCATAAAATACATAACTAATAATAACGGGCTGTATAAATAAATAAATAAAATTAAATTTCAAAATTTTAAAAAATAAAATTTAAAAATAAAACAGAAAAAAGTTCTTCCCGTCACACAGATGTATTTATAGGAATGAATTATTTCCATGCTTATATCTATAAATACATAAAAGAGGAATAAAATCTAACGTGAACCATAAAAGAAAAAAAAATCCTGAACCCACGAGTTATACAGAGGAAAACCCTATCAGGGCACTTGCTCCAGTGGTAAACAATTCTGAAATAGGTCAGAGGTGGGGTATCATCTCCCATACAGCCAGCAACCCACCCCCCACGCAAGGAGCGTCCTCATTGCAAAGCTGGGGGACAGTGCCGAGGCATCTGTGAGTAAACGTGAGCTGAGCCCCAGGCCAGCTGCTGCTGAACTGTTCCCACCCTTTCCAGGTAAAACACCTGAATATGTACAAGGGCTTGAAAGCCTAGAAGAATGACCGTGGAGCCACACCAGCAACAGCACGCAGGACAACTTGGTGCCTGCAGGCCAGCCAGGGTGGTCCTGGCCCCGGGCGCTCTTCCAGAAGCTTTCCATTGCCCTGCCTGAGATACCCCTCCTGTCCCGGCCCCCACTGCTTTTTTCCTTCCTCACCTCTGTCCGGAGAGAAATTCCAGCGGAAGGTATGGGTGACACATCCTCTTCTTTACAGGCGGCAGCCTGGCAACTCCTGCAGAAAGGCCAGCAGAACCCCACTCACACCGGGCCACCCACAAAGCTGTGGCCCCTCACTCCCTCCCACCAGCACAGCCCCGAGACTGCTGACGGGGCAGAGAATAAGGAGTCAGGCACAGCTTCAGGGGCTATTGCTGCCTGGAGCGCTGTTTATATTGACCTCAACGAGGCACACCTGGGGAGGGCGGGCCGGCAGGGTAAGGCTGCCCAGGTCAGCTAATCCACAACCCTCAGGGAATCACATTGTTGAAAATGGACCCCGCTAAGGCAGAAGAGAAGCCAAGGGAAAAAAGGACACAATGCCATTTGCAGCACCGTAGATGAGTCTAGAAGTAATCACGTGACTTGTAGTAAGTCAGAAAGTGAAAGACACATATCATATCATATCACTTATAGGTGTTACCTAAAAATGGATACCAGGGCAGATATTTCCACGGAGAAGGGCAATCACAGATTCATTAAACAAACTTATGGTTCACCAATGGAAAGGTGGGAGGATTGGTTTCATTACGATATCGGGGTTAACAGACATATACAAACACAGGTGACATATAAAATCACCAAAGACCTACAGAATACCAAGAGAGGACTACTCAACATTCTGTCATAACGTACATGGGAAAAGGATCCCAGGAAGAACAGTCATCTGTATATGTGTAAAAGAACCACATCTTCCACACCTACAACAAGCCAAACATTGTAATCAAACTTGCTGTAATAAAAAATAAAAAAATAAATTAAAAACACGAACAAGAAGTAGTGAGACAAACGTGAGGGGCTTTCTCCTGGCACATTCCATTCTAAACTCCAATCTAGAACACCACTTCCACTGAGGCTCTCTTGCCCTAGTAACCAGATTTGGTAAGGGTGAACTGCTGCCACCTTGTGGCCGTTTCACACAACAGCAGCTTTAATCCCAACGCTAATGGTCAGTTGATATTCAAAATCATTGCAGGCCTGTAAATGACACCTGCCCTGAAAACAAATCCTGGGGTCACATATCGACCAAAAAATTCAAAGGACGTCCATATTTCAAAACGACCATTTCAAAAGGCATATTTTACGCACATTAGTGTTCTGCTTCTTTTCCTTTCTTTCCTTTTTTGTTAAAAAACACGGGAATGGAAAAAGGCATCCCTCAGAATGGGCGAAAATCGTTGCAGACGAATCAATGGACAGAGGTTTAATCTCCAATATATATAAACAGCTCATGCAGCTTAATATTAAAAAAACAAACAACCCCCCCAAAAATGGGCAGAAGATCTAAAGAGACGTTTCTTCAAAGGAGACACAGAGATGGCCAAGACGCACATGAAAAGCTGCTCAACAGCACTAATTATTAGAGAAATGCAAATCAAAACTACAATGAGGTATCACCTCACACCTGTTAGAATCGGCATCATCAGAAAATCTACAAACAACCAATTCTGGGGAGGGTGTGGACAAAAGGAGCCCTCTTCCACTATTGGTGGGAATGTAAATTGATACAGTCACTATGGAGCACAGTATGGAGTTTCCTTAAAAAAACTAGAAATAGAATTACCATCTGATCCAGCAATCCCACTTCTGGCCATATACCCAGAGAAAACCGTATTTCATAAAGGCACATTCACCACAATGTTCGTTGCAGCACTATTTACAATAGCCAGGTAATGGAAGCAACCTAAATGCCCACAGACAGATGAATGGATAAAGATGTGGTACATATATAAAATGGAATATTACTCGGCCATAAAAAGGAATGAAACTGGGTCATTTGTAGAGACATCGATGGATCGAGAGACTGTCAAACAGAATGAAGTAAGTCAGAAAGAGGAAAACAAATATTGTCTATTAACGCATATATGTGGAGCCTAAAAATGGTACAGATGAACTGGTTTGCAGGGAAGAAATAGAGACACAGAGCTAGAGAACAAACGTATGGACACCAAGTGTGGGAAGCCATGGGGTGGTGGTGGTGGGATGAGTTGGGAGTTTGGGATTGACCTGTATACATATATATGCATAAAATACATAACTAATAATAACGGGCTGTATAAAAAAATAAATAAAATTAAATTTCAAAATTTTAAAAAATAAAATTTAAAAATAAAACAGAAAAAAGTTCTTCCCGTCACACAGATGTATTTATAGGAATGAATTATTTCCATGCTTATATCTATAAATACATAAAAGAGGAATAAAATCTAACGTGAACCATAAAAGAAAAAAAAATCCTGAACCCACGAGTTATACAGAGGAAAACCCTATCAGGGCACTTGCTCCAGTGGTAAACAATTCTGAAATAGGTCAGAGGTGGGGAATCATCTCCCATACAGCCAGCAACCCACCCCCCACGCAAGGAGCGTCCTCATTGCAAAGCTGGGGGACAGTGCCGAGGCATCTGTGAGTAAACGTGAGCTGAGCCCCAGGCCAGCTGCTGCTGAACTGTTCCCACCCTTTCCAGGTAAAACACCTGAATATGTACAAGGGCTTGAAAGCCTAGAAGAAGGACCGTGGAGCCACACCAGCAACAGCACGCAGGACAACTTGGTGCCTGCAGGCCAGCCAGGGTGGTCCTGGCCCCGGGCGCTCTTCCAGAAGCTTTCCATTGCCCTGCCTGAGATACCCCTCCTTTCCCGGCCCCCACTGCTTTTTTCCTTCCTCACCTCTGTCCGGAGAGAAATTCCAGCGGAAGGTATGGGTGACACATCCTCTTCTTTACAGGCGGCAGCCTGGCAACTCCTGCAGAAAGGCCAGCAGAACCCCACTCACACCGGGCCACCCACAAAGCTGTGGCCCCTCACTCCCTCCCACCAGCACAGCCCCGAGACTGCTGACGGGGCAGAGAATAAGGAGTCAGGCACAGCTTCAGGGGCTATTGCTGCCTGGAGCGCTGTTTATATTGACCTCAACGAGGCACACCTGGGGAGGGCGGGCCGGCAGGGTAAGGCTGCCCAGGTCAGCTAATCCACAACCCTCAGGGAATCACATTGTTGAAAATGGACCCCGCTAAGGCAGAAGAGAAGCCAAGGGAAAAAAGGACACAATGCCATTTGCAGCACTGTAGATGAGTCTAGAAGTAATCACGTGACTTGTAGTAAGTCAGAAAGTGAAAGACACATATCCTATCATATCACTTATAGGTGTTACCTAAAAATGGATACCAGGGCAGATATTTCCATGGAGAAGGGCAATCACAGATTCATTAAACAAACTTATGGTTCACCAATGGAAAGGTGGGAGGATTGGTTTCATTACGATATCGGGGTTAACAGACATATACAAACACAGGTGACATATAAAATCACCAAAGACCTACAGAATACCAAGAGAGGACTACTCAACATTCTGTCATAACGTACATGGGAAAAGGATCCCAGGAAGAACAGTCATCTGTATATGTGTAAAAGAACCACATCTTCCACACCTACAACAAGCCAAACATTGTAATCAAACTTGCTGTAATAAAAAATAAAAAATTAAATTAAAAACACGAACAAGAAGTAGTGAGACAAACGTGAGGGGCTTTCTCCTGGCACATTCCATTCTAAACTCCAATCTAGAACACCACTTCCACTGAGGCTCTCTTGCCCTAGTAACCAGATTTGGTAAGGGTGAACTGCTGCCACCTTGTGGCCGTTTCACACAACAGCAGCTTTAATCCCAACGCTAATGGTCAGTTGATATTCAAAATCATTGCAGGCCTGTAAATGACACCTGCCCTGAAAACAAATCCTGGGGTCACATATCGACCAAAAAATTCAAAGGACGTCCATATTTCAAAACGACCATTTCAAAAGGCATATTTTACGCACATTAGTGTTCTGCTTCTTTTCCTTTCTTTCCTTTTTTGTTAAAAAACACTGGAATGGAAAAAGGCATCCCTCAGAATGGGCGAAAATCCTTGCAGACGAATCAATGGACAGAGGTTTAATCTCCAATATATATAAACAGCTCATGCAGCTTAATATTAAAAAAACAAACAACCCCCAAAAAAATGGGCAGAAGATCTAAAGAGACGTTTCTTCAAAGGAGACACAGAGATGGCCAAGACGCACATGAAAAGCTGCTCAACAGCACTAATTATTAGAGAAATGCAAATCAAAACTACAATGAGGTATCACCTCACACCTGTTAGAATCGGCATCATCAGAAAATCTACAAACAACCAATTCTGGGGAGGGTGTGGACAAAAGGAGCCCTCTTCCACTATTGGTGGGAATGTAAATTGATACAGTCACTATGGAGCACAGTATGGAGTTTCCTTAAAAAAACTAGAAATAGAATTACCATCTGATCCAGCAATCCCACTTCTGGCCATATACCCAGAGAAAACCGTATTTCAAAAAGGCACATTCACCACAATGTTCGTTGCAGCACTATTTACAATAGCCAGGTAATGGAAGCAACCTAAATGCCCACAGACAGATGAATGGATAAAGATGTGGTACATATATAAAATGGAATATGACTCGGCCATAAAAAGGAATGAAACTGGGTCATTTGTAGAGACATCGATGGATCGAGAGACTGTCATACAGAATGAAGTAAGTCAGAAAGAGGAAAACAAATATTGTCTATTAACGCATATACGTGGAGCCTAAAAATGGTACAGATGAACTGGTTTGCAGGGAAGAAATAGAGACACAGAGCTAGAGAACAAACGTATGGACACCAAGTGTGGGAAGGCATGGGGTGGTGGTGGTGGGATGAGTTGGGAGTTTGGGATTGACCTGTATACATGTATATGCATAAAATACATAACTAATAATAACGGGCTGTATAAAAAAATAAATAAAATTAAATTTCAAAATTTTAAAAAATAAAATTTAAAAATAAAACAGAAAAAAGTTCTTCCCGTCACACAGATGTATTTATAGGAATGAATTATTTCCATGCTTATATCTATAAATACATAAAAGAGGAATAAAATCTAACTTGAACCATAAAAGAAAAAAAAATCCTGAACCCACGAGTTATACAGAGGAAAACACTATCAGGGCACTTGCTCCAGTGGTAAACAATTCTGAAATTGGTCAGAGGTGGGGAATCATCTCCCATACAGCCAATTAACCCCCCCCACGCAAGGAGCGTCCTCATTGCAAAGCTGGGGGCCGTGCCGAGGAATCTGTGAGTAAACGTGAGCTGAGCCCCAGGCCAGCTGCTGCTGAACTGTTCCCACCCTTTCCAGGTAAAACACCTGAATATGTACAAGGGCTTGAAAGCCTAGAGGAAGGACCGTGGAGCCACACCAGCGACAGCACGCAGGCCAACTTGGTGCCTGCAGGCCAGCCAGGGTGGTCCTGGCCCCGGGCGCTCTTCCAGAAGCTTTCCATTGCCCTGCCTGAGATACCCCTCCTGTCCCGGCCCCCACTGCTTTTTTCCTTCCTCACCTCTGTCCGGAGAGAATTTCCAGCAGAAGGTATGGGTGACAAATCCTCTTCTTTACAGGCGGCCGCCTGGCAACTCCTGCAGAAAGGCCAGCAGAACCCCACTCACACCGGGCCACCCACAAAGCTGTGGCCCCTCACACCCTCCCACCCGCACAGCCCCGAGACTGTTGACGGGGCAGAGAATATGGAGTCAGGCACAGCTTCAGGGGCTATTGCTGCCTGGAGCACTGTTTATATCGATCTCAACGAGGCACACCTGGGGAGGGCGGGCCGGCAGGGTAAGGCTGCCCAGGTCAGCTAATCCACAACCCTCAGGGAATCACATTGTTGAAAATGGACCCCACTAAGGCAGAAGAGAAGCCAAGGGAAAAAAGGACACAATGCCATTTGCAGCACCGTAGATGAGTCTAGAAGTAATCACGTGACTTGTAGTAAGTCAGAAAGTGAAAGACACATATCATATCATATCACTTATAGGTGTTACCTAAAAATGGATACCAGGGCAGATATTTCCACGGAGAAGGGCAATCACAGATTGATTAAACAAACTTATGGTTCACCAATGGAAAGGTGGGAGGATTGGTTTCATTACGATATCGGGGTTAACAGACATATACAAACACAGGTGACATATAAAATCACCAAAGACCTACAGAATACCAAGAGAGGACTACTCAACATTCTGTCATAACGTACATGGGAAAAGGATCCCAGGAAGAACAGTCATCTGTATATGTGTAAAAGAACCACATCTTCCACACCTACAACAAGCCAAACATTGTAATCAAACTTGCTGTAATAAAAAATAAAAAATTAAATTAAAAACACGAACAAGAAGTAGTGAGACAAACGTGAGGGGCTTTCTCCTGGCACATTCCATTCTAAACTCCAATCTAGAACACCACTTCCACTGAGGCTCTCTTGCCCTAGTAACCAGATTTGGTAAGGGTGAACTGCTGCCACCTTGTGGCCGTTTCACACAACAGCAGCTTTAATCCCAACGCTAATGGTCAGTTGATATTCAAAATCATTGCAGGCCTGTAAATGACACCTGCCCTGAAAACATATCCTGGGGTCATATATCGACCAAAAAATTCAAAGGACGTCCATATTTCAAAACGACCATTTCAAAAGGCATATTTTACGCACATTAGTGTTCTGCTTCTTTTCCTTTCTTTCCTTTTTTGTTAAAAAACACGGGAATGGAAAAAGGCATCCCTCAGAATGGGCGAAAATCGTTGCAGACGAATCAATGGACAGAGGTTTAATCTCCAATATATATAAACAGCTCATGCAGCTTAATATTAAAAAAACAAACAACCCCCCAAAAAATGGGCAGAAGATCTAAAGAGACGTTTCTTCAAAGGAGACACAGAGATGGCCAAGACGCACATGAAAAGCTGCTCAACAGCACTAATTATTAGAGAAATGCAAATCAAAACTACAATGAGGTATCACCTCACACCTGTTAGAATCGGCATCATCAGAAAATCTACAAACAACCAATTCTGGGGAGGGTGTGGACAAAAGGAGCCCTCTTCCACTATTGGTGGGAATGTAAATTGATACAGTCACTATGGAGAACAGTATGGAGTTTCCTTAAAAAAATTAGAAATAGAATTACCATCTGATCCAGCAATCCCACTTCTGGGCATATACCCAGAGAAAACCGTATTTCAAAAATGCACATTCACCACAATGTTCGTTGCAGCACTATTTACAATAGCCAGGAAATGGAAGCAACCTAAATGCCCACAGACAGATGAATGGATAAAGATGTGGTACATATATAAAATGGAATATGACTCGGCCATAAAAAGGAATGAAACTGGGTCATTTGTAGAGACATCGATGGATCGAGAGACTGTCATACAGAATGAAGTAAGTCAGAAAGAGGAAAACAAATATTGTATATTAACGCATATATGTGGAGCCTAAAAATGGTACAGATGAACTGGTTTGCAGGGAAGAAATAGAGACACAGAGGTAGACAACAAACGTATGGACACCAAGTGTGGGAAGCCATGGGGTGGTGGTGGTGGGATGAGTTGGGAGTTTGGGATTGACCTGTATATATATATATGCATAAAATACATAACTAATAATAACGTGCTGTATAAAAAAAATAAATAAAATTAAATTTCAAAATTTTAAAAAATAAAATTTAAAAATAAAACAGAAAAAAGTTCTTCCCGTCACACAGATGTATTTATAGGAATGAATTATTTCCATGCTTATATCTATAAATACATAAAAGAGGAATAAAATCTAACTTGAAACATAAAAGAAAAAAAATCCTGAACCCACGAGTTATACAGAGGAAAACCCTATCAGGGCACTTGCTCCAGTGGTAAACAATTCTGAAATTGGTCAGAGGTGGGGAATCATCTCCCATACAGCCAATTAACGCCCCCCCTCACGCAAGGAGCGTCCTCATTGCAAAGCTGGTGGCCATGCCGAGGCATCTGTGAGTAAACGTGAGCTGAGCCCCAAGCCAGCTGCTGCTGAACTGTTCCCACCCTTTCCAGGTAAAACACCTGAATATGTACAAGGGCTTGAAAGCCTAGAGGAAGGACCGTGGAGCCACACCAGCGACAGCACGCAGGCCAACTTGTTGTCTGCAGGCCAGCCAGGGTGGTCCTGGCCCCGGGCGCTCTTCCAGAAGCTTTCCATTGCCCTGCCTGAGATACCCCTCCTGTCCCGGCCCCCACTGCTTTTTTCCTTCCTCACCTCTGTCCGGAGAGAAATTCCAGCGGAAGGTATGGGTGACACATCCTCTTCTTTACAGGCGGCAGCCTGGCAACTCCTGCAGAAAGGCCAGCAGAACCCCACTCACACCGGGCCACCCACAAAGCTGTGGCCCCTCACTCCCTCCCACCAGCACAGCCCCGAGACTGCTGACGGGGCAGAGAATAAGGAGTCAGGCACAGCTTCAGGGGCTATTGCTGCCTGGAGCGCTGTTTATATTGACCTCAACGAGGCACACCTGGGGAGGGCGGGCCGGCAGGGTAAGGCTGCCCAGGTCAGCTAATCCACAACCCTCAGGGAATCACATTGTTGAAAATGGACCCCGCTAAGGCAGAAGAGAAGCCAAGGGAAAAAAGGACACAATGCCATTTGCAGCACCGTAGATGAGTCTAGAAGTAATCACGTGACTTGTAGTAAGTCAGAAAGTGAAAGACACATATCATATCATATCACTTATAGGTGTTACCTAAAAATGGATACCAGGGCAGATATTTCCACGGAGAAGGGCAATCACAGATTCATTAAACAAACTTATGGTTCACCAATGGAAAGGTGGGAGGATTGGTTTCATTACGATATCGGGGTTAACAGACATATACAAACACAGGTGACATATAAAATCACCAAAGACCTACAGAATACCAAGAGAGGACTACTCAACATTCTGTCATAACGTACATGGGAAAAGGATCCCAGGAAGAACAGTCATCTGTATATGTGTAAAAGAACCACATCTTCCACACCTACAACAAGCCAAACATTGTAATCAAACTTGCTGTAATAAAAAATAAAAAAATAAATTAAAAACACGAACAAGAAGTAGTGAGACAAACGTGAGGGGCTTTCTCCTGGCACATTCCATTCTAAACTCCAATCTAGAACACCACTTCCACTGAGGCTCTCTTGCCCTAGTAACCAGATTTGGTAAGGGTGAACTGCTGCCACCTTGTGGCCGTTTCACACAACAGCAGCTTTAATCCCAACGCTAATGGTCAGTTGATATTCAAAATCATTGCAGGCCTGTAAATGACACCTGCCCTGAAAACAAATCCTGGGGTCACATATCGACCAAAAAATTCAAAGGACGTCCATATTTCAAAACGACCATTTCAAAAGGCATATTTTACGCACATTAGTGTTCTGCTTCTTTTCCTTTCTTTCCTTTTTTGTTAAAAAACACGGGAATGGAAAAAGGCATCCCTCAGAATGGGCGAAAATCGTTGCAGACGAATCAATGGACAGAGGTTTAATCTCCAATATATATAAACAGCTCATGCAGCTTAATATTAAAAAAAACAAACAACCCCCCCAAAAATGGGCAGAAGATCTAAAGAGACGTTTCTTCAAAGGAGACACAGAGATGGCCAAGACGCACATGAAAAGCTGCTCAACAGCACTAATTATTAGAGAAATGCAAATCAAAACTACAATGAGGTATCACCTCACACCTGTTAGAATCGGCATCATCAGAAAATCTACAAACAACCAATTCTGGGGAGGGTGTGGACAAAAGGAGCCCTCTTCCACTATTGGTGGGAATGTAAATTGATACAGTCACTATGGAGCACAGTATGGAGTTTCCTTAAAAAAACTAGAAATAGAATTACCATCTGATCCAGCAATCCCACTTCTGGCCATATACCCAGAGAAAACCGTATTTCATAAAGGCACATTCACCACAATGTTCGTTGCAGCACTATTTACAATAGCCAGGTAATGGAAGCAACCTAAATGCCCACAGACAGATGAATGGATAAAGATGTGGTACATATATAAAATGGAATATTACTCGGCCATAAAAAGGAATGAAACTGGGTCATTTGTAGAGACATCGATGGATCGAGAGACTGTCAAACAGAATGAAGTAAGTCAGAAAGAGGAAAACAAATATTGTCTATTAACGCATATATGTGGAGCCTAAAAATGGTACAGATGAACTGGTTTGCAGGGAAGAAATAGAGACACAGAGCTAGAGAACAAACGTATGGACACCAAGTGTGGGAAGCCATGGGGTGGTGGTGGTGGGATGAGTTGGGAGTTTGGGATTGACCTGTATACATATATATGCATAAAATACATAACTAATAATAACGGGCTGTATAAAAAAATAAATAAAATTAAATTTCAAAATTTTAAAAAATAAAATTTAAAAATAAAACAGAAAAAAGTTCTTCCCGTCACACAGATGTATTTATAGGAATGAATTATTTCCATGCTTATATCTATAAATACATAAAAGAGGAATAAAATCTAACGTGAACCATAAAAGAAAAAAAAATCCTGAACCCACGAGTTATACAGAGGAAAACCCTATCAGGGCACTTGCTCCAGTGGTAAACAATTCTGAAATAGGTCAGAGGTGGGGAATCATCTCCCATACAGCCAGCAACCCACCCCCCACGCAAGGAGCGTCCTCATTGCAAAGCTGGGGGACAGTGCCGAGGCATCTGTGAGTAAACGTGAGCTGAGCCCCAGGCCAGCTGCTGCTGAACTGTTCCCACCCTTTCCAGGTAAAACACCTGAATATGTACAAGGGCTTGAAAGCCTAGAAGAAGGACCGTGGAGCCACACCAGCAACAGCACGCAGGACAACTTGGTGCCTGCAGGCCAGCCAGGGTGGTCCTGGCCCCGGGCGCTCTTCCAGAAGCTTTCCATTGCCCTGCCTGAGATACCCCTCCTTTCCCGGCCCCCACTGCTTTTTTCCTTCCTCACCTCTGTCCGGAGAGAAATTCCAGCGGAAGGTATGGGTGACACATCCTCTTCTTTACAGGCGGCAGCCTGGCAACTCCTGCAGAAAGGCCAGCAGAACCCCACTCACACCGGGCCACCCACAAAGCTGTGGCCCCTCACTCCCTCCCACCAGCACAGCCCCGAGACTGCTGACGGGGCAGAGAATAAGGAGTCAGGCACAGCTTCAGGGGCTATTGCTGCCTGGAGCGCTGTTTATATTGACCTCAACGAGGCACACCTGGGGAGGGCGGGCCGGCAGGGTAAGGCTGCCCAGGTCAGCTAATCCACAACCCTCAGGGAATCACATTGTTGAAAATGGACCCCGCTAAGGCAGAAGAGAAGCCAAGGGAAAAAAGGACACAATGCCATTTGCAGCACTGTAGATGAGTCTAGAAGTAATCACGTGACTTGTAGTAAGTCAGAAAGTGAAAGACACATATCCTATCATATCACTTATAGGTGTTACCTAAAAATGGATACCAGGGCAGATATTTCCATGGAGAAGGGCAATCACAGATTCATTAAACAAACTTATGGTTCACCAATGGAAAGGTGGGAGGATTGGTTTCATTACGATATCGGGGTTAACAGACATATACAAACACAGGTGACATATAAAATCACCAAAGACCTACAGAATACCAAGAGAGGACTACTCAACATTCTGTCATAACGTACATGGGAAAAGGATCCCAGGAAGAACAGTCATCTGTATATGTGTAAAAGAACCACATCTTCCACACCTACAACAAGCCAAACATTGTAATCAAACTTGCTGTAATAAAAAATAAAAAATTAAATTAAAAACACGAACAAGAAGTAGTGAGACAAACGTGAGGGGCTTTCTCCTGGCACATTCCATTCTAAACTCCAATCTAGAACACCACTTCCACTGAGGCTCTCTTGCCCTAGTAACCAGATTTGGTAAGGGTGAACTGCTGCCACCTTGTGGCCGTTTCACACAACAGCAGCTTTAATCCCAACGCTAATGGTCAGTTGATATTCAAAATCATTGCAGGCCTGTAAATGACACCTGCCCTGAAAACAAATCCTGGGGTCACATATCGACCAAAAAATTCAAAGGACGTCCATATTTCAAAACGACCATTTCAAAAGGCATATTTTACGCACATTAGTGTTCTGCTTCTTTTCCTTTCTTTCCTTTTTTGTTAAAAAACACGGGAATGGAAAAAGGCATCCCTCAGAATGGGCGAAAATCCTTGCAGACGAATCAATGGACAGAGGTTTAATCTCCAATATATATAAACAGCTCATGCAGCTTAATATTAAAAAAACAAACAACCCCCAAAAAAATGGGCAGAAGATCTAAAGAGACGTTTCTTCAAAGGAGACACAGAGATGGCCAAGACGCACATGAAAAGCTGCTCAACAGCACTAATTATTAGAGAAATGCAAATCAAAACTACAATGAGGTATCACCTCACACCTGTTAGAATCGGCATCATCAGAAAATCTACAAACAACCAATTCTGGGGAGGGTGTGGACAAAAGGAGCCCTCTTCCACTATTGGTGGGAATGTAAATTGATACAGTCACTATGGAGCACAGTATGGAGTTTCCTTAAAAAAACTAGAAATAGAATTACCATCTGATCCAGCAATCCCACTTCTGGCCATATACCCAGAGAAAACCGTATTTCAAAAAGGCACATTCACCACAATGTTCGTTGCAGCACTATTTACAATAGCCAGGTAATGGAAGCAACCTAAATGCCCACAGACAGATGAATGGATAAAGATGTGGTACATATATAAAATGGAATATGACTCGGCCATAAAAAGGAATGAAACTGGGTCATTTGTAGAGACATCGATGGATCGAGAGACTGTCATACAGAATGAAGTAAGTCAGAAAGAGGAAAACAAATATTGTCTATTAACGCATATACGTGGAGCCTAAAAATGGTACAGATGAACTGGTTTGCAGGGAAGAAATAGAGACACAGAGCTAGAGAACAAACGTATGGACACCAAGTGTGGGAAGGCATGGGGTGGTGGTGGTGGGATGAGTTGGGAGTTTGGGATTGACCTGTATACATGTATATGCATAAAATACATAACTAATAATAACGGGCTGTATAAAAAAATAAATAAAATTAAATTTCAAAATTTTAAAAAATAAAATTTAAAAATAAAACAGAAAAAAGTTCTTCCCGTCACACAGATGTATTTATAGGAATGAATTATTTCCATGCTTATATCTATAAATACATAAAAGAGGAATAAAATCTAACTTGAACCATAAAAGAAAAAAAAATCCTGAACCCACGAGTTATACAGAGGAAAACACTATCAGGGCACTTGCTCCAGTGGTAAACAATTCTGAAATTGGTCAGAGGTGGGGAATCATCTCCCATACAGCCAATTAACCCCCCCCACGCAAGGAGCGTCCTCATTGCAAAGCTGGGGGCCGTGCCGAGGAATCTGTGAGTAAACGTGAGCTGAGCCCCAGGCCAGCTGCTGCTGAACTGTTCCCACCCTTTCCAGGTAAAACACCTGAATATGTACAAGGGCTTGAAAGCCTAGAGGAAGGACCGTGGAGCCACACCAGCGACAGCACGCAGGCCAACTTGGTGCCTGCAGGCCAGCCAGGGTGGTCCTGGCCCCGGGCGCTCTTCCAGAAGCTTTCCATTGCCCTGCCTGAGATACCCCTCCTGTCCCGGCCCCCACTGCTTTTTTCCTTCCTCACCTCTGTCCGGAGAGAATTTCCAGCAGAAGGTATGGGTGACAAATCCTCTTCTTTACAGGCGGCCGCCTGGCAACTCCTGCAGAAAGGCCAGCAGAACCCCACTCACACCGGGCCACCCACAAAGCTGTGGCCCCTCACACCCTCCCACCCGCACAGCCCCGAGACTGTTGACGGGGCAGAGAATATGGAGTCAGGCACAGCTTCAGGGGCTATTGCTGCCTGGAGCACTGTTTATATCGATCTCAACGAGGCACACCTGGGGAGGGCGGGCCGGCAGGGTAAGGCTGCCCAGGTCAGCTAATCCACAACCCTCAGGGAATCACATTGTTGAAAATGGACCCCACTAAGGCAGAAGAGAAGCCAAGGGAAAAAAGGACACAATGCCATTTGCAGCACCGTAGATGAGTCTAGAAGTAATCACGTGACTTGTAGTAAGTCAGAAAGTGAAAGACACATATCATATCATATCACTTATAGGTGTTACCTAAAAATGGATACCAGGGCAGATATTTCCACGGAGAAGGGCAATCACAGATTGATTAAACAAACTTATGGTTCACCAATGGAAAGGTGGGAGGATTGGTTTCATTACGATATCGGGGTTAACAGACATATACAAACACAGGTGACATATAAAATCACCAAAGACCTACAGAATACCAAGAGAGGACTACTCAACATTCTGTCATAACGTACATGGGAAAAGGATCCCAGGAAGAACAGTCATCTGTATATGTGTAAAAGAACCACATCTTCCACACCTACAACAAGCCAAACATTGTAATCAAACTTGCTGTAATAAAAAATAAAAAATTAAATTAAAAACACGAACAAGAAGTAGTGAGACAAACGTGAGGGGCTTTCTCCTGGCACATTCCATTCTAAACTCCAATCTAGAACACCACTTCCACTGAGGCTCTCTTGCCCTAGTAACCAGATTTGGTAAGGGTGAACTGCTGCCACCTTGTGGCCGTTTCACACAACAGCAGCTTTAATCCCAACGCTAATGGTCAGTTGATATTCAAAATCATTGCAGGCCTGTAAATGACACCTGCCCTGAAAACATATCCTGGGGTCATATATCGACCAAAAAATTCAAAGGACGTCCATATTTCAAAACGACCATTTCAAAAGGCATATTTTACGCACATTAGTGTTCTGCTTCTTTTCCTTTCTTTCCTTTTTTGTTAAAAAACACGGGAATGGAAAAAGGCATCCCTCAGAATGGGCGAAAATCGTTGCAGACGAATCAATGGACAGAGGTTTAATCTCCAATATATATAAACAGCTCATGCAGCTTAATATTAAAAAAACAAACAACCCCCCAAAAAATGGGCAGAAGATCTAAAGAGACGTTTCTTCAAAGGAGACACAGAGATGGCCAAGACGCACATGAAAAGCTGCTCAACAGCACTAATTATTAGAGAAATGCAAATCAAAACTACAATGAGGTATCACCTCACACCTGTTAGAATCGGCATCATCAGAAAATCTACAAACAACCAATTCTGGGGAGGGTGTGGACAAAAGGAGCCCTCTTCCACTATTGGTGGGAATGTAAATTGATACAGTCACTATGGAGAACAGTATGGAGTTTCCTTAAAAAAATTAGAAATAGAATTACCATCTGATCCAGCAATCCCACTTCTGGGCATATACCCAGAGAAAACCGTATTTCAAAAATGCACATTCACCACAATGTTCGTTGCAGCACTATTTACAATAGCCAGGAAATGGAAGCAACCTAAATGCCCACAGACAGATGAATGGATAAAGATGTGGTACATATATAAAATGGAATATGACTCGGCCATAAAAAGGAATGAAACTGGGTCATTTGTAGAGACATCGATGGATCGAGAGACTGTCATACAGAATGAAGTAAGTCAGAAAGAGGAAAACAAATATTGTATATTAACGCATATATGTGGAGCCTAAAAATGGTACAGATGAACTGGTTTGCAGGGAAGAAATAGAGACACAGAGGTAGACAACAAACGTATGGACACCAAGTGTGGGAAGCCATGGGGTGGTGGTGGTGGGATGAGTTGGGAGTTTGGGATTGACCTGTATATATATATATGCATAAAATACATAACTAATAATAACGTGCTGTATAAAAAAAATAAATAAAATTAAATTTCAAAATTTTAAAAAATAAAATTTAAAAATAAAACAGAAAAAAGTTCTTCCCGTCACACAGATGTATTTATAGGAATGAATTATTTCCATGCTTATATCTATAAATACATAAAAGAGGAATAAAATCTAACTTGAAACATAAAAGAAAAAAAATCCTGAACCCACGAGTTATACAGAGGAAAACCCTATCAGGGCACTTGCTCCAGTGGTAAACAATTCTGAAATTGGTCAGAGGTGGGGAATCATCTCCCATACAGCCAATTAACGCCCCCCCTCACGCAAGGAGCGTCCTCATTGCAAAGCTGGTGGCCATGCCGAGGCATCTGTGAGTAAACGTGAGCTGAGCCCCAAGCCAGCTGCTGCTGAACTGTTCCCACCCTTTCCAGGTAAAACACCTGAATATGTACAAGGGCTTGAAAGCCTAGAGGAAGGACCGTGGAGCCACACCAGCGACAGCACGCAGGCCAACTTGTTGTCTGCAGGCCAGCCAGGGTGGTCCTGGCCCCGGGCGCTCTTCCAGAAGCTTTCCATTGCCCTGCCTGAGATACCCCTCCTGTCCCGGCCCCCACTGCTTTTTTCCTTCCTCACCTCTGTCCGGAGAGAAATTCCAGCGGAAGGTATGGGTGACACATCCTCTTCTTTACAGGCGGCAGCCTGGCAACTCCTGCAGAAAGGCCAGCAGAACCCCACTCACACCGGGCCACCCACAAAGCTGTGGCCCCTCACTCCCTCCCACCAGCACAGCCCCGAGACTGCTGACGGGGCAGAGAATAAGGAGTCAGGCACAGCTTCAGGGGCTATTGCTGCCTGGAGCGCTGTTTATATTGACCTCAACGAGGCACACCTGGGGAGGGCGGGCCGGCAGGGTAAGGCTGCCCAGGTCAGCTAATCCACAACCCTCAGGGAATCACATTGTTGAAAATGGACCCCGCTAAGGCAGAAGAGAAGCCAAGGGAAAAAAGGACACAATGCCATTTGCAGCACCGTAGATGAGTCTAGAAGTAATCACGTGACTTGTAGTAAGTCAGAAAGTGAAAGACACATATCATATCATATCACTTATAGGTGTTACCTAAAAATGGATACCAGGGCAGATATTTCCACGGAGAAGGGCAATCACAGATTCATTAAACAAACTTATGGTTCACCAATGGAAAGGTGGGAGGATTGGTTTCATTACGATATCGGGGTTAACAGACATATACAAACACAGGTGACATATAAAATCACCAAAGACCTACAGAATACCAAGAGAGGACTACTCAACATTCTGTCATAACGTACATGGGAAAAGGATCCCAGGAAGAACAGTCATCTGTATATGTGTAAAAGAACCACATCTTCCACACCTACAACAAGCCAAACATTGTAATCAAACTTGCTGTAATAAAAAATAAAAAAATAAATTAAAAACACGAACAAGAAGTAGTGAGACAAACGTGAGGGGCTTTCTCCTGGCACATTCCATTCTAAACTCCAATCTAGAACACCACTTCCACTGAGGCTCTCTTGCCCTAGTAACCAGATTTGGTAAGGGTGAACTGCTGCCACCTTGTGGCCGTTTCACACAACAGCAGCTTTAATCCCAACGCTAATGGTCAGTTGATATTCAAAATCATTGCAGGCCTGTAAATGACACCTGCCCTGAAAACAAATCCTGGGGTCACATATCGACCAAAAAATTCAAAGGACGTCCATATTTCAAAACGACCATTTCAAAAGGCATATTTTACGCACATTAGTGTTCTGCTTCTTTTCCTTTCTTTCCTTTTTTGTTAAAAAACACGGGAATGGAAAAAGGCATCCCTCAGAATGGGCGAAAATCGTTGCAGACGAATCAATGGACAGAGGTTTAATCTCCAATATATATAAACAGCTCATGCAGCTTAATATTAAAAAAAACAAACAACCCCCCCAAAAATGGGCAGAAGATCTAAAGAGACGTTTCTTCAAAGGAGACACAGAGATGGCCAAGACGCACATGAAAAGCTGCTCAACAGCACTAATTATTAGAGAAATGCAAATCAAAACTACAATGAGGTATCACCTCACACCTGTTAGAATCGGCATCATCAGAAAATCTACAAACAACCAATTCTGGGGAGGGTGTGGACAAAAGGAGCCCTCTTCCACTATTGGTGGGAATGTAAATTGATACAGTCACTATGGAGCACAGTATGGAGTTTCCTTAAAAAAACTAGAAATAGAATTACCATCTGATCCAGCAATCCCACTTCTGGCCATATACCCAGAGAAAACCGTATTTCATAAAGGCACATTCACCACAATGTTCGTTGCAGCACTATTTACAATAGCCAGGTAATGGAAGCAACCTAAATGCCCACAGACAGATGAATGGATAAAGATGTGGTACATATATAAAATGGAATATTACTCGGCCATAAAAAGGAATGAAACTGGGTCATTTGTAGAGACATCGATGGATCGAGAGACTGTCAAACAGAATGAAGTAAGTCAGAAAGAGGAAAACAAATATTGTCTATTAACGCATATATGTGGAGCCTAAAAATGGTACAGATGAACTGGTTTGCAGGGAAGAAATAGAGACACAGAGCTAGAGAACAAACGTATGGACACCAAGTGTGGGAAGCCATGGGGTGGTGGTGGTGGGATGAGTTGGGAGTTTGGGATTGACCTGTATACATATATATGCATAAAATACATAACTAATAATAACGGGCTGTATAAAAAAATAAATAAAATTAAATTTCAAAATTTTAAAAAATAAAATTTAAAAATAAAACAGAAAAAAGTTCTTCCCGTCACACAGATGTATTTATAGGAATGAATTATTTCCATGCTTATATCTATAAATACATAAAAGAGGAATAAAATCTAACGTGAACCATAAAAGAAAAAAAAATCCTGAACCCACGAGTTATACAGAGGAAAACCCTATCAGGGCACTTGCTCCAGTGGTAAACAATTCTGAAATAGGTCAGAGGTGGGGAATCATCTCCCATACAGCCAGCAACCCACCCCCCACGCAAGGAGCGTCCTCATTGCAAAGCTGGGGGACAGTGCCGAGGCATCTGTGAGTAAACGTGAGCTGAGCCCCAGGCCAGCTGCTGCTGAACTGTTCCCACCCTTTCCAGGTAAAACACCTGAATATGTACAAGGGCTTGAAAGCCTAGAAGAAGGACCGTGGAGCCACACCAGCAACAGCACGCAGGACAACTTGGTGCCTGCAGGCCAGCCAGGGTGGTCCTGGCCCCGGGCGCTCTTCCAGAAGCTTTCCATTGCCCTGCCTGAGATACCCCTCCTTTCCCGGCCCCCACTGCTTTTTTCCTTCCTCACCTCTGTCCGGAGAGAAATTCCAGCGGAAGGTATGGGTGACACATCCTCTTCTTTACAGGCGGCAGCCTGGCAACTCCTGCAGAAAGGCCAGCAGAACCCCACTCACACCGGGCCACCCACAAAGCTGTGGCCCCTCACTCCCTCCCACCAGCACAGCCCCGAGACTGCTGACGGGGCAGAGAATAAGGAGTCAGGCACAGCTTCAGGGGCTATTGCTGCCTGGAGCGCTGTTTATATTGACCTCAACGAGGCACACCTGGGGAGGGCGGGCCGGCAGGGTAAGGCTGCCCAGGTCAGCTAATCCACAACCCTCAGGGAATCACATTGTTGAAAATGGACCCCGCTAAGGCAGAAGAGAAGCCAAGGGAAAAAAGGACACAATGCCATTTGCAGCACTGTAGATGAGTCTAGAAGTAATCACGTGACTTGTAGTAAGTCAGAAAGTGAAAGACACATATCCTATCATATCACTTATAGGTGTTACCTAAAAATGGATACCAGGGCAGATATTTCCATGGAGAAGGGCAATCACAGATTCATTAAACAAACTTATGGTTCACCAATGGAAAGGTGGGAGGATTGGTTTCATTACGATATCGGGGTTAACAGACATATACAAACACAGGTGACATATAAAATCACCAAAGACCTACAGAATACCAAGAGAGGACTACTCAACATTCTGTCATAACGTACATGGGAAAAGGATCCCAGGAAGAACAGTCATCTGTATATGTGTAAAAGAACCACATCTTCCACACCTACAACAAGCCAAACATTGTAATCAAACTTGCTGTAATAAAAAATAAAAAATTAAATTAAAAACACGAACAAGAAGTAGTGAGACAAACGTGAGGGGCTTTCTCCTGGCACATTCCATTCTAAACTCCAATCTAGAACACCACTTCCACTGAGGCTCTCTTGCCCTAGTAACCAGATTTGGTAAGGGTGAACTGCTGCCACCTTGTGGCCGTTTCACACAACAGCAGCTTTAATCCCAACGCTAATGGTCAGTTGATATTCAAAATCATTGCAGGCCTGTAAATGACACCTGCCCTGAAAACAAATCCTGGGGTCACATATCGACCAAAAAATTCAAAGGACGTCCATATTTCAAAACGACCATTTCAAAAGGCATATTTTACGCACATTAGTGTTCTGCTTCTTTTCCTTTCTTTCCTTTTTTGTTAAAAAACACGGGAATGGAAAAAGGCATCCCTCAGAATGGGCGAAAATCCTTGCAGACGAATCAATGGACAGAGGTTTAATCTCCAATATATATAAACAGCTCATGCAGCTTAATATTAAAAAAACAAACAACCCCCAAAAAAATGGGCAGAAGATCTAAAGAGACGTTTCTTCAAAGGAGACACAGAGATGGCCAAGACGCACATGAAAAGCTGCTCAACAGCACTAATTATTAGAGAAATGCAAATCAAAACTACAATGAGGTATCACCTCACACCTGTTAGAATCGGCATCATCAGAAAATCTACAAACAACCAATTCTGGGGAGGGTGTGGACAAAAGGAGCCCTCTTCCACTATTGGTGGGAATGTAAATTGATACAGTCACTATGGAGCACAGTATGGAGTTTCCTTAAAAAAACTAGAAATAGAATTACCATCTGATCCAGCAATCCCACTTCTGGCCATATACCCAGAGAAAACCGTATTTCAAAAAGGCACATTCACCACAATGTTCGTTGCAGCACTATTTACAATAGCCAGGTAATGGAAGCAACCTAAATGCCCACAGACAGATGAATGGATAAAGATGTGGTACATATATAAAATGGAATATGACTCGGCCATAAAAAGGAATGAAACTGGGTCATTTGTAGAGACATCGATGGATCGAGAGACTGTCATACAGAATGAAGTAAGTCAGAAAGAGGAAAACAAATATTGTCTATTAACGCATATACGTGGAGCCTAAAAATGGTACAGATGAACTGGTTTGCAGGGAAGAAATAGAGACACAGAGCTAGAGAACAAACGTATGGACACCAAGTGTGGGAAGGCATGGGGTGGTGGTGGTGGGATGAGTTGGGAGTTTGGGATTGACCTGTATACATGTATATGCATAAAATACATAACTAATAATAACGGGCTGTATAAAAAAATAAATAAAATTAAATTTCAAAATTTTAAAAAATAAAATTTAAAAATAAAACAGAAAAAAGTTCTTCCCGTCACACAGATGTATTTATAGGAATGAATTATTTCCATGCTTATATCTATAAATACATAAAAGAGGAATAAAATCTAACTTGAACCATAAAAGAAAAAAAAATCCTGAACCCACGAGTTATACAGAGGAAAACACTATCAGGGCACTTGCTCCAGTGGTAAACAATTCTGAAATTGGTCAGAGGTGGGGAATCATCTCCCATACAGCCAATTAACCCCCCCCACGCAAGGAGCGTCCTCATTGCAAAGCTGGGGGCCGTGCCGAGGAATCTGTGAGTAAACGTGAGCTGAGCCCCAGGCCAGCTGCTGCTGAACTGTTCCCACCCTTTCCAGGTAAAACACCTGAATATGTACAAGGGCTTGAAAGCCTAGAGGAAGGACCGTGGAGCCACACCAGCGACAGCACGCAGGCCAACTTGGTGCCTGCAGGCCAGCCAGGGTGGTCCTGGCCCCGGGCGCTCTTCCAGAAGCTTTCCATTGCCCTGCCTGAGATACCCCTCCTGTCCCGGCCCCCACTGCTTTTTTCCTTCCTCACCTCTGTCCGGAGAGAATTTCCAGCAGAAGGTATGGGTGACAAATCCTCTTCTTTACAGGCGGCCGCCTGGCAACTCCTGCAGAAAGGCCAGCAGAACCCCACTCACACCGGGCCACCCACAAAGCTGTGGCCCCTCACACCCTCCCACCCGCACAGCCCCGAGACTGTTGACGGGGCAGAGAATATGGAGTCAGGCACAGCTTCAGGGGCTATTGCTGCCTGGAGCACTGTTTATATCGATCTCAACGAGGCACACCTGGGGAGGGCGGGCCGGCAGGGTAAGGCTGCCCAGGTCAGCTAATCCACAACCCTCAGGGAATCACATTGTTGAAAATGGACCCCACTAAGGCAGAAGAGAAGCCAAGGGAAAAAAGGACACAATGCCATTTGCAGCACCGTAGATGAGTCTAGAAGTAATCACGTGACTTGTAGTAAGTCAGAAAGTGAAAGACACATATCATATCATATCACTTATAGGTGTTACCTAAAAATGGATACCAGGGCAGATATTTCCACGGAGAAGGGCAATCACAGATTGATTAAACAAACTTATGGTTCACCAATGGAAAGGTGGGAGGATTGGTTTCATTACGATATCGGGGTTAACAGACATATACAAACACAGGTGACATATAAAATCACCAAAGACCTACAGAATACCAAGAGAGGACTACTCAACATTCTGTCATAACGTACATGGGAAAAGGATCCCAGGAAGAACAGTCATCTGTATATGTGTAAAAGAACCACATCTTCCACACCTACAACAAGCTAAACATTGTAATCAAACTTGCTGTAATAAAAAATAAAAAATTAAATTAAAAACACGAACAAGAAGTAGTGAGACAAACGTGAGGGGCTTTCTCCTGGCACATTCCATTCTAAACTCCAATCTAGAACACCACTTCCACTGAGGCTCTCTTGCCCTAGTAACCAGATTTGGTAAGGGTGAACTGCTGCCACCTTGTGGCCGTTTCACACAACAGCAGCTTTAATCCCAACGCTAATGGTCAGTTGATATTCAAAATCATTGCAGGCCTGTAAATGACACCTGCCCTGAAAACATATCCTGGGGTCATATATCGACCAAAAAATTCAAAGGACGTCCATATTTCAAAACGACCATTTCAAAAGGCATATTTTACGCACATTAGTGTTCTGCTTCTTTTCCTTTCTTTCCTTTTTTGTTAAAAAACACGGGAATGGAAAAAGGCATCCCTCAGAATGGGCGAAAATCGTTGCAGACGAATCAATGGACAGAGGTTTAATCTCCAATATATATAAACAGCTCATGCAGCTTAATATTAAAAAAACAAACAACCCCCCAAAAAATGGGCAGAAGATCTAAAGAGACGTTTCTTCAAAGGAGACACAGAGATGGCCAAGACGCACATGAAAAGCTGCTCAACAGCACTAATTATTAGAGAAATGCAAATCAAAACTACAATGAGGTATCACCTCACACCTGTTAGAATCGGCATCATCAGAAAATCTACAAACAACCAATTCTGGGGAGGGTGTGGACAAAAGGAGCCCTCTTCCACTATTGGTGGGAATGTAAATTGATACAGTCACTATGGAGAACAGTATGGAGTTTCCTTAAAAAAATTAGAAATAGAATTACCATCTGATCCAGCAATCCCACTTCTGGGCATATACCCAGAGAAAACCGTATTTCAAAAATGCACATTCACCACAATGTTCGTTGCAGCACTATTTACAATAGCCAGGAAATGGAAGCAACCTAAATGCCCACAGACAGATGAATGGATAAAGATGTGGTACATATATAAAATGGAATATGACTCGGCCATAAAAAGGAATGAAACTGGGTCATTTGTAGAGACATCGATGGATCGAGAGACTGTCATACAGAATGAAGTAAGTCAGAAAGAGGAAAACAAATATTGTATATTAACGCATATATGTGGAGCCTAAAAATGGTACAGATGAACTGGTTTGCAGGGAAGAAATAGAGACACAGAGGTAGACAACAAACGTATGGACACCAAGTGTGGGAAGCCATGGGGTGGTGGTGGTGGGATGAGTTGGGAGTTTGGGATTGACCTGTATATATATATATGCATAAAATACATAACTAATAATAACGTGCTGTATAAAAAAAATAAATAAAATTAAATTTCAAAATTTTAAAAAATAAAATTTAAAAATAAAACAGAAAAAAGTTCTTCCCGTCACACAGATGTATTTATAGGAATGAATTATTTCCATGCTTATATCTATAAATACATAAAAGAGGAATAAAATCTAACTTGAAACATAAAAGAAAAAAAATCCTGAACCCACGAGTTATACAGAGGAAAACCCTATCAGGGCACTTGCTCCAGTGGTAAACAATTCTGAAATTGGTCAGAGGTGGGGAATCATCTCCCATACAGCCAATTAACGCCCCCCCTCACGCAAGGAGCGTCCTCATTGCAAAGCTGGTGGCCATGCCGAGGCATCTGTGAGTAAACGTGAGCTGAGCCCCAAGCCAGCTGCTGCTGAACTGTTCCCACCCTTTCCAGGTAAAACACCTGAATATGTACAAGGGCTTGAAAGCCTAGAGGAAGGACCGTGGAGCCACACCAGCGACAGCACGCAGGCCAACTTGTTGTCTGCAGGCCAGCCAGGGTGGTCCTGGCCCCGGGCGCTCTTCCAGAAGCTTTCCATTGCCCTGCCTGAGATACCCCTCCTGTCCCGGCCCCCACTGCTTTTTTCCTTCCTCACCTCTGTCCGGAGAGAAATTCCAGCGGAAGGTATGGGTGACACAACCTCTTCTTTACAGGTGGCAGCCTGGCAACTCCTGCAGAAAGGCCAGCAGAATCCCACTCACACCGGGCCACCCACAAAGCTGTGCCCCTCACTCCCTCCCACCTGCACAGCCCCGAGACTGTTGACGGGGCAGAGAATATGGAGTCAGGCACAGCTTCAGGGGCTATTGCTGCCTGGAGCGCTGTTTATATTGACCTCAACGAGGCACACCTGGGGAGGGCGTGCCGGCAGCGTAAGGCTGCCCAGGTCAGCTAATCCACAACCCTCAGGGAATCACATTGTTGAAAATGGACCCCGCTAAGGCAGAACAGAAGCCAAGGGAAAAAAGGACACAATGCCATTTGCAGCACCGTAGATGAGTCTAGAAGTAATCACTGGACGTGTAGTAAGTCAGAAAGTGAAAGACACATATAATATCATATCACTTATAGGTGTTACCTAAAAATGGATACCAGGGCAGATATTTCCACGGAGAAGGGCAATCACAGATTCATTAAACAAACTTATGGTTCACCAATGGAAAGGTGTGAGGATTGGTTTCATTACGATATCGGGGTTAACAGACATATACAAACACAGGTGACATATATAATCACCAAAGGCCTACAGAATACCAAGAGAGGACTACTCAACGTTCTGTCATAACGTACATGGGAAAAGGATCCCAGGAAGAACAGACATCTGTATATGTGTAAAAGAACCACATCTACCACACCTACAACAAGCCAAACATTGTAATCAAACTTGCTGTAATAAAAAATAAAAAACTAAATTAAAAACACGAACAAGATGTAGTGAGACAAACGTGAGGGGCTTTCTCCTGGCACATTCCATTCTAAATTCAAATCTAGAACACCACTTCCACTGAGGCTCTCTTGCCCTAGTAACCAGATTTGGTAAGGGTGAACTGCTGCCACCTTGTGGCCGTTTCACACAACAGCAGCTTTAATACCAGCGCTAACGGTCAGTTGATATTCAAAATAATTGCAGGCCTGTAAATGACACCTGCCCTGAAAACAAATCCTGGGGTCACATATCGACCAAAAAATTCAAAGGACGCCCATATTTCAAAACGACCGTTTCAAAAGGCATATTTTACGCACATTAGTGTTCTGCTTCTTTTCCTTTCTTTCCTTTTTTGTTAAAAAACACGGGAATGGAAAAAGGCATCCCTCAGAATGGGCGAAAATCGTTGCAGTCGAATCAATGGACAGAGGTTTAATCTCCAATATATATAAACAGCTCATGCAGCTTAATATTAAAAAAAGAAACAACCCAAAAAAAAATGGGCAGAAGATCTAAAGAGACGTTTCTTCAAAGGAGACACAGAGATGGCCAAGACGCACATGAAAAGCTGCTCAACAGCACTAATTATTAGAGAAATGCAAATCAAAACTACAATGAGGTATCACCTCACACCTGTTAGAATCGGCATCATCAGAAAATCTACAAACAACCAATTCTGGGGAGGGTGTGGACAAAAGGAGCCCTCTTCCACTATTGGTGTGAATGTAAATTGATACAGTCACTATGGAGAACAGTATGGAGTTTCCTTAAAAAAATTAGAAATACAATTACCATCTGATCCAGCAATCCCACTTCTGGGCATATACCCAGAGAAAACCGTATTTCAAAAAGGCACATTCACCACAATGTTGGTTGCAGCACTATTTAAAATAGCCAGGTAATGGAAGCAACCTAAATGCCCACAGACAGATGAATGGATAAAGATGTGGTACATATATAAAATGGAATATTACTCGGCCATTAAAAGGAATGAAACTGGGTCATTTGTAGAGACATCGATGGATCGAGAGACTGTCATACAGAATGAAGTAAGTCAGAAAGAGGAAAACAAATACTGTATATTAACGCATATATGTGGAGCCTAAAAATGGTACAGATGAACTGGTTTGCAGGGAAGAAATAGAGACACAGAGGTAGAGAACAAACGTATGGACACCAAGTGTGGGAAGCCATGGGGTGGTGGTTGTGGGATGAGTTGGGAGTTTGGGATTGACCTGTATACATGCATATGCATAAAATACATAACTAATAATAACGTGCTGTATAAAAAAAAATAAATAAAATTAAATTTCAAAATTTTAAAAAATAAAATTTAAAAATAAATCAGAAAAAAGTTCTTCCTGTCACACAGATGTATTTATAGGAATGAATTATTTCCATGCTTATATCTATAAATACATAAAAGAGGAATAAAATCTAACTTGAAACATAAAAGAAAAAAAATCCTGAACCCACGAGTTATACAGAGGAAAACCCTATCAGGGCACTTGCTCCAGTGGTAAACAATTCTGAAATTGGTCAGAGGTGGGGAATCATCTCCCATACAGCCAATTAACCCCCCCACGCAAGGAGCGTCCTCATTGCAAAGCTGGGGGCCGTGCCGAGGCATCTGTGAGTAAACGTGAGCTGAGCCCCAGGCCAGCTGCTGCTGAACTGTTCCCACCCTTTCCAGGTAAAACACCTGAATATGTACAAGGGCTTGAAAGCCTAGAGGAAGGACCGTGGAGCCACACCAGGGACAGCACGCAGGCCAACTTGGTGCCTGCAGGCCAGCCAGGGTGGTCCTGGCCCCGGGCGCTCTTCCAGAAGCTTTCCATTGCCCTGCCTGAGATACCCCTCCTGTCCCGGCCACCACTGCTTTTTTCCTTCCTCACCTCTGTCCGGAGAGAATTTCCAGCGGAAGGTATGGGTGACAAATCCTCTTCTTTACAGGCGGCAGCCTGGCAACTCCTGCAGAAAGGCCAGCAGAACCCCACTCACACCGGGCCACCCACAAAGCTGTGGCCCCTCACACCCTCCCACCAGCACAGCCCCGAGACTGCTGACGGGGCAGAGAATATGGAGTCAGGCACAGCTTCAGGGGCTATTGCTGCCTGGAGCACTGTTTATATTGACCTCAACGAGGCACACCTGGGGAGGGCGGGCCGGCAGGGTAAGGCTGCCCAGGTCAGCTAATCCACAACCCTCAGGGAATCACATTGTTGAAAATGGACCCCGCTAAGGCAGAACAGAAGCCAAGGGAAAAAAGGACACAATGCCATTTGCAGCACCGTAGATGAGTCTAGAAGTAATCACGTGACTTGTAGTAAGTCAGAAAGTGAAAGACACATATCATATCATATCACTTATAGGTGTTACCTAAAAATGGATACCAGGGCAGATATTTCCACGGAGAAGGGCAATCACAGATTCATTAAACAAACTTATGGTTCACCAATGGAAAGGTGGGAGGATTGGTTTCATTACGATATCGGGGTTAACAGACATATACAAACACAGGTGACATATAAAATCACCAAAGACCTACAGAATACCAAGAGAGGACTACTCAACATTCTGTCATAACGTACATGGGAAAAGGATCCCAGGAAGAACAGTCATCTGTATATGTGTAAAAGAACCACATCTTCCACACCTACAACAAGCCAAACATTGTAATCAAACTTGCTGTAATAAAAAATAAAAAATTAAATTAAAAACACGAACAAGAAGTAGTGAGACAAACGTGAGGGGCTTTCTCCTGGCACATTCCATTCTAAACTCCAATCTAGAGCACCACTTCCACTGAGGCTCTCTTGCCCTAGTAACCAGATTTGGTAAGGGTGAACAGCTGCCACCTTGTGGCCGTTTCACACAACATCAGCTTTAATCCCAACGCTAATGGTCAGTTGATATTCAAAATCATTGCAGGCCTGTAAATGACACCTGCCCTGAAAACAAATCCTGGGGTCACATATCGACCAAAATATTCAAAGGACGTCCATATTTCAAAACGACCATTTCAAAAGGCATATTTTACGCACATTAGTGTTCTGCTTCTTTTCCTTTCTTTCCTTTTTTGTTAAAAAACACGGGAATGGAAAAAGGCATCCCTCAGAATGGGCGAAAATCGTTGCAGACGAATCAATGGACAGAGGTTTAATCTCCAATATATATAAACAGCTCATGCAGCTTAATGCTAAAAAAACAAACAACCCAAAAAAATGGGCAGAAGATCTAAAGAGACGTTTCTTCAAAGGAGACACAGAGATGGCCAAGACGCACATGAAAAGCTGCTCAACAGCACTAATTATTAGAGAAATGCAAATCAAAACTACAATGAGGTATCACCTCACACCTGTTAGAATCGGCATCATCAGAAAATCTACAAACAACCAATTCTGGGGAGGGTGTGGACAAAAGGAGCCCTCTTCCTCTATTGGTGGGAATGTAAATTGATACAGTCACTATGGAGAACAGTATGGAGTTTCCTTAAAAAAACTAGAAATACAATTACCATCTGATCCAGCAATCCCACTTCTGGCCATATACCCAGAGAAAACCATAATTCAAAAAGGCATATTCACCACAATGTGCGTTGCAGCACTATTTACAATAGTCAGGTAATGGAAGCAACCTAAATGCCCACAGACAGATGAATGGATAAAGATGTGGTACATATATAAAATGGAATATTACTCGGCCATAAAAAGGAATGAAACTGGGTCATTTGTAGAGACATCGATGGATCGAGAGACTGTCATACAGAATGAAGTAAGTCAGAAAGAGGAAAACAAATATTGTATATTAACGCATATATGTGGAGCGTAAAAATGGTACAGATGAACTGGTTTGCAGGGAAGAAATAGAGACACAGAGGTAGAGAACAAACGTATGGACACCAAGTGTGGGAAGCCATGGGGTGGTGGTGGTGGGATGAGTTGGGAGTTTGGGATTGACCTGTATACATGTATATGCATAAAATACATAACTAATAATAACGTGCTGTATAAAAAAATAAATAAAATTAAATTTCAAAATTTTAAAAAATAAAATTTAAAAATAAAACAGAAAAAAGTTCTTCCCGTCACACAGATGTATTTATAGGAATGAATTATTTCCATGCTTATATCTATAAATACATAAAAGAGGAATAAAATCTAACGTGAACCATAAAAGAAAAAAAAATCCTGAACCCACGAGTTATACAGAGGAAAACCCTATCAGGGCACTTGCTCCAGTGGTAAACAATTCTGAAATAGGTCAGAGGTGGGGAATCATCTCCCATACAGCCAGCAACCCACCCCCCACGCAAGGAGCGTCCTCATTGCAAAGCTGGGGGACAGTGCCGAGGCATCTGTGAGTAAACGTGAGCTGAGCCCCAGGCCAGCTGCTGCTGAACTGTTCCCACCCTTTCCAGGTAAAACACCTGAATATGTACAAGGGCTTGGAAGCCTAGAGGAAGGACCGTGGAGCCACACCAGCAACAGCACGCAGGACAACTTGGTGCCTGCAGGCCAGCCAGGGTGGTCCTGGCCCCGGGCGCTCTTCCAGAAGCTTTCCATTGCCCTGCCTGAGATACCCCTCCTTTCCCGGCCCCCACTGCTTTTTTCCTTCCTCACCTCTGTCCGGAGAGAAATTCCAGCGGAAGGTATGGGTGACACATCCTCTTCTTTACAGGCGGCAGCCTCGCAACTCCTGCAGAAAGGCCAGCAGAACCCCACTCACACCGGGCCACCCACAAAGCTGTGGCCCCTCACTCCCTCCCACCAGCACAGCCCCGAGACTGCTGACGGGGCAGAGAATAAGGAGTCAGGCACAGCTCCAGGGGCTATTGCTGCCTGGAGCGCTGTTTATATTGACCTCAACGAGGCACACCTGGGGAGGGCGGGCCGGCAGGGTAAGGCTGCCCAGGTCAGCTAATCCACAACCCTCAGGGAATCACATTGTTGAAAATGGACCCCGCTAAGGCAGAAGAGAAGCCAAGGGAAAAAAGGACACAATGCCATTTGCAGCACCGTAGATGAGTCTAGAAGTAATCACGTGACTTGTAGTAAGTCAGAAAGTGAAAGACACATATCCTATCATATCACTTATAGGTGTTACCTAGAAATGGATACCAGGGCAGATATTTCCATGGAGAAGGGCAATCACAGATTCATTAAACAAACTTATGGTTCACCAATGGAAAGGTGTGAGGATTGGTTTCATTATGATATCGGGGTTAACAGACATATACAAACACAGGTGACATATATAATCACCAAAGACCTACAGAATACCAAGAGAGGACTACTCAACATTCTGTCATAACGTACATGGGAAAAGGATCCCAGGAGTACAGTCATCTGTATATGTGTAAAAGAACCACATCTTCCACACCTACAACAAGCCAAACATTGTAATCAAACTTGCTGTAATAAAAAATAAAAAAATAAATTAAAAACACGAACAACAAGTAGTGAGACAAACGTGAGGGGCTTTCTCCTTGCACATTCCATTCTAAACTCCAATCTAGAACACCACTTCCACTGAGGCTCTCTTGCCCTAGTAACCAGATTTGGTAAGGGTGAACTGCTGCCACCTTGTGTCCGTTTCACACAACAGCAGCTTTAATCCCAAGGCTAATGGTCAGTTGATATTCAAAATCATTGCAGGCCTCTAAATGACACCTGCCCTGAAAACAAATCCTGGGGTCACATATCGACCAAAAAATTCAAAGGACGTCCATATTTCAAAACGACCGTTTCAAAAGGCATATTTTACGCACATTAGTGTTCTGCTTCTTTTCCTTTCTTTCCTTTTTTGTTAAAAAACACGGGAATGGAAAAAGGCATCCCTCAGAATGGGCGAAAATCGTTGCAGTCGAATCAATGGACAGAGGTTTAATCTCCAATATATATAAACAGCTCATGCAGCTTAATGTTAAAAAAACAAACAACCCAAAAAAATGGGCAGAAGATCTAAAGAGACGTTTCTTCAAAGGAGACACAGAGATGGCCAAGACGCACATGAAAAGCTGCTCAACAGCATGAATTATTAGAGAAATGCAAATCAAAACTACAATGAGGTATCACCTCACACCTGTTAGAATCGGCATCATCAGAAAATCTACAAACAACCAATTCTGGGGAGGGTGTGGACAAAAGGAGCCCTCTTCCACTATTGGTGTGAATGTAAATTGATACAGTCACTATGGAGAACAGTATGGAGTTTCCTTAAAAAAATTAGAAATACAATTACCATCTGATCCAGCAATCCCACTTCTGGGCATATACCCAGAGAAAACCGTATTTCAAAAAGGCACATTCACCACAATGTTGGTTGCAGCACTATTTAAAATAGCCAGGTAATGGAAGCAACCTAAATGCCCACAGACAGATGAATGGATATAGATGTGGTACCTATATAAAATGGAACATTACTCGGCCATTAAAAGGAATGAAACTGGGTCATTTGTAGAGACATCGATGGATCGAGAGACTGTCATACAGAATGAAGTAAGTCAGAAAGAGGAAAACAAATATTGTATATTAACGCATATATGTGGAGCCTAAAAATGGTACAGATGAACTGGTTTGCAGGGAAGAAATAGAGACACAGAGGTAGAGAACAAACGTATGGACACCAAGTGTGGGAAGCCATGGGGTGGTGGTTGTGGGATGAGTTGGGAGTTTGGGATTGACCTGTATACATGCATATGCATAAAATACATAACTAATAATAACGTGCTGTATAAAAAAAATAAATAAAATTAAATTTCAAAATTTTAAAAAATAAAATTTAAAAATAAAACAGAAAAAAGTTCTTCCTGTCACACAGATGTATTTATAGGAATGAATTATTTCCATGCTTATATCTATAAATACATAAAAGAGGAATAAAATCTAACTTGAAACATAAAAGAAAAAAAAATCCTGAACCCACGAGTTATACAGAGGAAAACCCTATCAGGGCACTTGCTCCAGTGGTAAACAATTCTGAAATTGGTCAGAGGTGGGGAATCATCTCCCATACAGCCAATTAACCCCCCCACGCAAGGAGCGTCCTCATTGCAAAGCTGGGGGCCGTGCCGAGGCATCTGTGAGTAAACGTGAGCTGAGCCCCAGGCCAGCTGCTGCTGAACTGTTCCCACCCTTTCCAGGTAAAACACCTGAATATGTACAAGGGCTTGAAAGCCTAGAGGAAGGACCGTGGAGCCACACCAGCGACAGCACGCAGGCCAACTTGGTGCCTGCAGGCCAGCCAGGGTGGTCCTGGCCCCGGGCGCTCTTCCAGAAGCTTTCCATTGCCCTGCCTGAGATACCCCTCCTGTCCCGGCCCCCACTGCTTTTTTCCTTCCTCACCTCTGTCCAGAGAGAATTTCCAGCGGAAGGTATGGGTGACAAATCCTCTTCTTTACAGGCGGCAGCCTGGCAACTCCTGCAGAAAGGCCAGCAGAACCCCACTCACACCGGGCCACCCACAAAGCTGTGGCCCCTCACACCCTCCCACCAGCACAGCCCCGAGACTGCTGACGGGGCAGAGAATATGGAGTCAGGCACAGCTTCAGGGGCTATTGCTGCCTGGAGCACTGTTTATATTGACCTCAACGAGGCACACCTGGGGAGGGCGGGCCGGCAGGATAAGGCTGCCCAGGTCAGCTAATCCACAACCCTCAGGGAATCACATTGTTGAAAATGGACCCCGCTAAGGCAGAAGAGAAGCCAAGGGAAAAAAGGACACAATGCCATTTGCAGCACCGTAGATGAGTCTAGAAGTAATCACGTGACTTGTAGTAAGTCAGAAAGTGAAAGACACATATCATATCATATCACTTATAGGTGTTACCTAAAAATGGATACCAGGGCAGATATTTCCACGGAGAAGGGCAATCACAGATTCATTAAACAAACTTATGGTTCACCAATGGAAAGGTGGGAGGATTGGTTTCATTACGATATCGGGGTTAACAGACATATACAAACACAGGTGACATATAAAATCACCAAAGACCTACAGAATACCAAGAGAGGACTACTCAACATTCTGTCATAACGTACATGGGAAAAGGATCCCAGGAAGAACAGTCATCTGTATATGTGTAAAAGAACCACATCTTCCACACCTACAACAAGCCAAACATTGTAATCAAACTTGCTGTAATAAAAAAATAAAAAATTAAATTAAAAACACGAACAAGAAGTAGTGAGACAAACGTGAGGGGCTTTCTCCTGGCACATTCCATTCTAAACTCCAATCTAGAACACCACTTCCACTGAGGCTCTCTTGCCCTAGTAACCAGATTTGGTAAGGGTGAACTGCTGCCACCTTGTGGCCGTTTCACACAACAGCAGCTTTAATCCCAACGCTAATGGTCAGTTGATATTCAAAATCATTGCAGGCCTGTAAATGACACCTGCCCTGAAAACAAATCCTGGGGTCACATATCGACCAAAAATTTCAAAGGACGTCCATATTTCAAAACGACCATTTCAAAAGGCATATTTTACGCACATTAGTGTTCTGCTTCTTTTCCTTTCTTTCCTTTTTTGTTAAAAAACACGGGAATGGAAAAAGGCATCCCTCAGAATGGGCGAAAATCGTTGCAGACGAATCAATGGACAGAGGTTTAATCTCCAATATATATAAACAGCTCATGCAGCTTAATATTAAAAAAACAAACAACCCCCCAAAAAATGGGCAGAAGATCTAAAGAGACGTTTCTTCAAAGGAGACACAGAGATGGCCAAGACGCACATGAAAAGCTGCTCAACAGCACTAATTATTAGAGAAATGCAAATCAAAACTACAATGAGGTATCACCTCACACCTGTTAGAATCGGCATCATCAGAAAATCTACAAACAACCAATTCTGGGGAGGGTGTGGACAAAAGGAGCCCTCTTCCACTATTGGTGGGAATGTAAATTGATACAGTCACTATGGAGCACAGTATGGAGTTTCCTTAAAAAAACTAGAAATAGAATTACCATCTGATCCAGCAATCCCACTTCTGGCCATATACCCAGAGAAAACCGTATTTCAAAAAGGCACATTCACCACAATGTTCGTTGCAGCACTATTTACAATAGCCAGGTAATGGAAGCAACCTAAATGCCCACAGACAGATGAATGGATATAGATGTGGTACATATATAAAATGGAATATGACTCGGCCATAAAAAGGAATGAAACTGGGTCATTTGTAGAGACATCGATGGATCGAGAGACTGTCATACAGAATGAAGTAAGTCAGAAAGAGGAAAACAAATATTGTCTATTAACGCATATACGTGGAGCCTAAAAATGGTACAGATGAACTGGTTTGCAGGGAAGAAATAGAGACACAGAGCTAGAGAACAAACGTATGGACACCAAGTGTGGGAAGGCATGGGGTGGTGGTGGTGGGATGAGTTGGGAGTTTGGGATTGACCTGTATACATGTATATGCATAAAATACATAACTAATAATAACGGGCTGTATAAAAAAATAAATAAAATTAAATTTCAAAATTTTAAAAAATAAAATTTAAAAATAAAACAGAAAAAAGTTCTTCCCGTCACACAGATGTATTTATAGGAATGAATTATTTCCATGCTTATATCTATAAATACATAAAAGAGGAATAAAATCTAACTTGAACCATAAAAGAAAAAAAAATCCTGAACCCACGAGTTATACAGAGGAAAACCCTATCAGGGCACTTGCTCCAGTGGTAAACAATTCTGAAATTGGTCAGAGGTGGGGAATCATCTCCCATACAGCCAATTAACCCCCCCCACGCAAGGAGCGTCCTCATTGCAAAGCTGGGGGCCGTGCCGAGGAATCTGTGAGTAAACGTGAGCTGAGCCCCAGGCCAGCTGCTGCTGAACTGTTCCCACCCTTTCCAGGTAAAACACCTGAATATGTACAAGGGCTTGAAAGCCTAGAGGAAGGACCGTGGAGCCACACCAGCGACAGCACGCAGGCCAACTTGGTGCCTGCAGGCCAGCCAGGGTGGTCCTGGCCCCGGGCGCTCTTCCAGAAGCTTTCCATTGCCCTGCCTGAGATACCCCTCCTGTCCCGGCCCCCACTGCTTTTTTCCTTCCTCACCTCTGTCCGGAGAGAATTTCCAGCAGAAGGTATGGGTGACAAATCCTCTTCTTTACAGGCGGCCGCCTGGCAACTCCTGCAGAAAGGCCAGCAGAACCCCACTCACACCGGGCCACCCACAAAGCTGTGGCCCCTCACACCCTCCCACCAGCACAGCCCCGAGACTGCTGACGGGGCAGAGAATATGGAGTCAGGCACAGCTTCAGGGGCTATTGCTGCCTGGAGCACTGTTTATATCGATCTCAACGAGGCACACCTGGGGAGGGCGGGCCGGCAGGGTAAGGCTGCCCAGGTCAGCTAATCCACAACCCTCAGGGAATCACATTGTTGAAAATGGACCCCACTAAGGCAGAAGAGAAGCCAAGGGAAAAAAGGACACAATGCCATTTGCAGCACCGTAGATGAGTCTAGAAGTAATCACGTGACTTGTAGTAAGTCAGAAAGTGAAAGACACATATCATATCATATCACTTATAGGTGTTACCTAAAAATGGATACCAGGGCAGATATTTCCACGGAGAAGGGCAATCACAGATTCATTAAACAAACTTATGGTTCACCAATGGAAAGGTGGGAGGATTGGTTTCATTACGATATCGGGGTTAACAGACATATACAAACACAGGTGACATATAAAATCACCAAAGACCTACAGAATACCAAGAGAGGACTACTCAACATTCTGTCATAACGTACATGGGAAAAGGATCCCAGGAAGAACAGTCATCTGTATATGTGTAAAAGAACCACATCTTCCACACCTACAACAAGCCAAACATTGTAATCAAACTTGCTGTAATAAAAAATAAAAAATTAAATTAAAAACACGAACAAGAAGTAGTGAGACAAACGTGAGGGGCTTTCTCCTGGCACATTCCATTCTAAACTCCAATCTAGAACACCCCTTCCACTGAGGCTCTCTTGCCCTAGTAACCAGATTTGGTAAGGGTGAACTGCTGCCACCTTGTGGCCGTTTCACACAACAGCAGCTTTAATCCCAACGCTAATGGTCAGTTGATATTCAAAATCATTGCAGGCCTGTAAATGACACCTGCCCTGAAAACAAATCCTGGGGTCACATATCGACCAAAAAATTCAAAGGACGTCCATATTTCAAAACGACCATTTCAAAAGGCATATTTTACGCACATTAGTGTTCTGCTTCTTTTCCTTTCTTTCCTTTTTTGTTAAGAAACACGGGAATGGAAAAAGGCATCCCTCAGAATGGGCGAAAATCGTTGCAGACGAATCAATGGACAGAGGTTTAATCTCCAATATATATAAACAGCTCATGCAGCTTAATATTAAAAAAACAAACAACCCCCCCAAAAATGGGCAGAAGATCTAAAGAGACGTTTCTTCAAAGGAGACACAGAGATGGCCAAGACGCACATGAAAAGCTGCTCAACAGCACTAATTATTAGAGAAATGCAAATCAAAACTACAATGAGGTATCACCTCACACCTGTTAGAATCGGCATCATCAGAAAATCTACAAACAACCAATTCTGGGGAGGGTGTGGACAAAAGGAGCCCTCTTCCACTATTGGTGGGAATGTAAATTGATACAGTCACTATGGAGAACAGTATGGAGTTTCCTTAAAAAAATTAGAAATAGAATTACCATCTGATCCAGCAATCCCACTTCTGGGCATATACCCAGAGAAAACCGTATTTCAAAAAGGCACATTCACCACAATGTTCGTTGCAGCACTATTTACAATAGCCAGGAAATGGAAGCAACCTAAATGCCCACAGACAGATGAATGGATAAAGATGTGGTACATATATAAAATGGAATATTACTCGGCCATTAAAAGGAATGAAACTGGGTCATTTGTAGAGACATCGATGGATCGAGAGACTGTCATACAGAATGAAGTAAGTCAGAAAGAGGAAAACAAATATTGTATATTAATGCATATATGTGGAGCCTAAAAATGGTACAGATGAACTGGTTTGCAGGGAAGAAATAGAGACACAGAGGTAGAGAACAAACGTATGGACACCAAGTGTGGGAAGCCATGGGGTGGTGGTGGTGGGATGAGTTGGGAGTTTGGGATTGACCTGTATATATATATATGCATAAAATACATAACTAATAATAACGTGCTGTATAAAAAAAATAAATAAAATTAAATTTCAAAATTTTAAAAAATAAAATTTAAAAATAAAACAGAAAAAAGTTCTTCCCGTCACACAGATGTATTTATAGGAATGAATTATTTCCATGCTTATATCTATAAATACATAAAAGAGGAATAAAATCTAACTTGAAACATAAAAGAAAAAAAATCCTGAACCCACGAGTTATACAGAGGAAAACCCTATCAGGGCACTTGCTCCAGTGGTAAACAATTCTGAAATTGGTCAGAGGTGGGGAATCATCTCCCATACAGCCAATTAACACCCCCGCCACGCAAGGAGCGTCCTCATTGCAAAGCTGGTGGCCATGCCGAGGCATCTGTGAGTAAACGTGAGCTGAGCCCCAAGCCAGCTGCTGCTGAACTGTTCCCACCCTTTCCAGGTAAAACACCTGAATATGTACAAGGGCTTGAAAGCCTAGAGGAAGGACCGTGGAGCCACACCAGCGACAGCACGCAGGCCAACTTGTTGCCTGTAGGCCAGCCAGGGTGGTCCTGGCCCCGGGCGCTCTTCCAGAAGCTTTCCATTGCCCTGCCTGAGATACCCCTCCTGTCCCGGCCCCCACTGCTTTTTTCCTTCCTCACCTCTGTCCGGAGAGAAATTCCAGCGGAAGGTATGGGTGACACAACCTCTTCTTTACAGGTGGCAGCCTGGCAACTCCTGCAGAAAGGCCAGCAGAATCCCACTCACACCGGGCCACCCACAAAGCTGTGGCACCTCACTGCCTCCCACCAGCACAGCCCCGAGACTGTTGACGGGGCAGAGAATATGGAGTCAGGCACAGCTTCAGGGGCTATTGCTGCCTGGAACGCTGTTTATATTGACCTCAACGAGGCACACCTGGGGAGGGCGTGCCGGCAGCGTAAGGCTGCCCAGGTCAGCTAATCCACAACCCTCAGGGAATCACATTGTTGAAAATGGACCCCGCTAAGGCAGAACAGAAGCCAAGGGAAAAAAGGACACAATGCCATTTGCAGCACCGTAGATGAGTCTAGAAGTAATCACTGGACGTGTAGTAAGTCAGAAAGTGAAAGACACATATAATATCATATCACTTATAGGTGTTTCCTAAAAATGGATACCAGGGCAGATATTTCCACGGAGAAGGGCAATCACAGATTCATTAAACAAACTTATGGTTCACCAAAGGAAAGGTGTGAGGATTGGTTTCATTACGATATCGGGGTTAACAGACATATACAAACACAGGTGACATATATAATCACCAAAGGCCTACAGAATACCAAGAGAGGACTACTCAACGTTCTGTCATAACGTACATGGGAAAAGGATCCCAGGAAGAACAGACATCTGTATATGTGTAAAAGAACCACATCTACCACACCTACAACAAGCCAAACATTGTAATCAAACTTGCTGTAATAAAAAATAAAAAATTAAATTAAAAACACGAACAAGATGTAGTGAGACAAACGTGAGGGGCTTTCTCCTGGCACATTCCATTCTAAATTCAAATCTAGAACACCACTTCCACTGAGGCTCTCTTGCCCTAGTAACCAGATTTGGTAAGGGTGAACTGCTGCCACCTTGTGGCCGTTTCACACAACAGCAGCTTTAATACCAGCGCTAACGGTCAGTTGATATTCAAAATAATTGCAGGCCTGTAAATGACACCTGCCCTGAAAACAAATCCTGGGGTCACATATCGACCAAAAAATTCAAAGGACGCCCATATTTCAAAACGACCGTTTCAAAAGGCATATTTTACGCACATTAGTGCTCTGCTTCTTTTCCTTTCTTTCCTTTTTTGTTAAAAAACACGGGAATGGAAAAAGGCATCCCTCAGAATGGGCGAAAATCGTTGCAGTCGAATCAATGGACAGAGGTTTAATCTCCAATATATATAAACAGCTCATGCAGCTTAATATTAAAAAAAGAAACAACCCAAAAAAAAATGGGCAGAAGATCTAAAGAGACGTTTCTTCAAAGGAGACACAGAGATGGCCAAGACGCACATGAAAAGCTGCTCAACAGCACTAATTATTAGAGAAATGCAAATCAAAACTACAATGAGGTATCACCTCACACCTGTTAGAATCGGCATCATCAGAAAATCTACAAACAACCAATTCTGGGGAGGGTGTGGACAAAAGGAGCCCTCTTCCACTATTGGTGTGAATGTAAATTGATACAGTCACTATGGAGAACAGTATGGAGTTTCCTTAAAAAAATTAGAAATACAATTACCATCTGATCCAGCAATCCCACTTCTGGCCATATACCCAGAGAAAACCGTATTTCAAAAAGGCACATTCACCACAATGTTGGTTGCAGCACTATTTAAAATAGCCAGGTAATGGAAGCAACCTAAATGCCCACAGACAGATGAATGGATAAAGATGTGGTACATATATAAAATGGAATATTACTCGGCCATTAAAAGGAATGAAACTGGGTCATTTGTAGAGACATCGATGGATCGAGAGACTGTCATACAGAATGAAGTAAGTCAGAAAGAGGAAAACAAATACTGTATATTAACGCATATATGTGGAGCCTAAAAATGGTACAGATGAACTGGTTTGCAGGGAAGAAATAGAGACACAGAGGTAGAGAACAAACGTATGGACACCAAGTGTGGGAAGCCATGGGGTGGTGGTTGTGGGATGAGTTGGGAGTTTGGGATTGACCTGTATACATGCATATGCATAAAATACATAACTAATAATAACGTGCTGTATAAAAAAAAATAAATAAAATTAAATTTCAAAATTTTAAAAAATAAAAGTTAAAAATAAAACAGAAAAAAGTTCTTCCCGTCACACAGATGTATTTATAGGAATGAATTATTTCCATGCTTATATCTATAAATACATAAAAGAGGAATAAAATCTAACTTGAAACATAAAAGAAAAAAAATCCTGAACCCACGAGTTATACAGAGGAAAACCCTATCAGGGCACTTGCTCCAGTGGTAAACAATTCTGAAATTGGTCAGAGGTGGGGAATCATCTCCCATACAGCCAATTAACACCCCCGCCACGCAAGGAGCGTCCTCATTGCAAAGCTGGTGGCCGTGCCGAGGCATCTGTGAGTAAACGTGAGCTGAACCCCAGGCCAGCTGCTGCTGAACTGTTCCCACCCTTTCCAGGTAAAACACCTGAATATGTACAAGGGCTTGAAAGCCTAGAGGAAGGACCGTGGAGCCACACCAGCGACAGCACGCAGGCCAACTTGGTGCCTGCAGGCCAGCCAGGGTGGTCCTGGCCCCGGGCGCTCTTCCAGAAGCTTTCCATTGCCCTGCCTGAGATACCCCTCCTGTCCCGGCCCCCACTGCTTTTTTCCTTCCTCACCTCTGTCCGGAGAGAATTTCCAGCGGAAGGTATGGGTGACAAATCCTCTTCTTTACAGGCGGCAGCCTGGCAACTCCTGCAGAAAGGCCAGCAGAACCCCACTCACACCGGGCCACCCACAAAGCTGTGGCTCCTCACACCCTCCCACCAGCACAGCCCCGAGACTGCTGACGGGGCAGAGAATATGGAGTCAGGCACAGCTTTAGGGTCTAATGCTGCCTGGAGCGCTGTTTATATTGACCTCAACGAGGCACACCTGGGGAGGGCGGGCCGGCAGGGTAAGGCTGCCCAGGTCAGCTAATCCACAACCCTCAGGGAATCACATTGTTGAAAATGGACCCCGCTAAGGCAGAACAGAAGCCAAGGGAAAAAAGGACACAATGCCATTTGCAGCCCAGTAGATGATTCTAGAAGTAATCACGTGACGTGTAGTAAGTCAGAAAGTGAAAGACACATATCATATCATATCACTTATAGGTGTTACCTAAAAATGGATGCCAGGGCAGATATTTCCACGGAGAAGGGCAATCACAGATTCATTAAACAAACTTATGGTTCACCAATGGAAAGGTGTGAGGATTTGTTTCATTACGATATCGGGGTTAACAGACATATACAAACACAGGTGACATATATAATCACCAAAAACCTACAGAATACCAAGAGAGGACTACTCAACATTCTGTCATAACGTACATGGGAAAAGGATCCCAGGAAGAACAGACATCTGTATATGTATAAAAGAACCACATCTTCCACACCTACAACAAGCCAAACATAGTAATCAAACTTGCTGTAATAAAAAATAAAAAATTAAATTAAAAACACGAACAAGAAGTAGTGAGACAAACGTGAGGGGCTTTCTCCAGGCACATTCCATTCTAAACTCCAATCTAGAACACCCCTTCCACTGAGGCTCTCTTTCCCTAGTAACCAGATTTTGTAAGGGTGAACTGCTGCCACCTTGTGGCCGTTTCACACAACAGCAGCTTTAATCCCAGCGCTAACGGTCAGTTGATATTCAAAATCATTGCAGGCCTGTAAATGACACCTGCCCTGAAAACAAATCCTGGGGTCACATATCGACAAAAAATTCAAAGGACGTCCATATTTCAAAACGACCGTTTCAAAAGGCATATTTTACGCACATTAGTGTTCTGCTTCTTTTCCTTTCTTTCCTTTTTTGTTAAAAAACATGGGAATGGAAAAAGGCATCCCTCAGAATGGGCGAAAATCGTTGCAGACGAATCAATGGACAGAGGTTTAATCTCCAATATATATAAACAACTCATGCAGCTTAATATTAAAAATACAAACAACCCAATACAAAAATGGGCAGAAGATCTAAAGAGACGTTTCTTCAAAGAATACAAAGAGATGGCCAAGAGGCACATGAAAAGCTGCTCAACTGCAGTAATTATTGGAGAAATGCAAATCAAAACTACAATGAGGTATCACCTCACACCTGTTAGAATCGGCATCATCAGAAAATCTACAAACAACCAATTCTGGGGAGGGTGTGGACAAAAGGAGCCCTCTTCCACTATTGTTGGGAATGTAAATTGATACAGTCACTATGGAGAACAGTATGGAGTTTCCTTAAAAAAACTAGAAATAGAATTACCATCTGATCCAGCAATCCCACTTCTGGGCATATACCCAGAGAATACCGTATTTCAAAAAGGCACATTCACCACAATGTTCGTTGCAGCACTATTTACAATAGCCAGGTAATGGAAGCAACCTAAATGCCCACAGACAGAAGAATGGATAAAGAGGTGGTACATATATAAAATGGAATATTACTCGGCCATAAAAAGGAATGAAACTGGGTCATTTGTAGAGACATCGATGGATCGAGAGACTGTCATACAGAATGAAGTAAGTCAGAAAGAGGAAAACAAATATTGTATATTAATGCATATATGTGGAGCCTAAAAATGGTACAGATAAACTGGTTTGCAGGGAAGAAATAGTGACACAGAGGTAGAGAACAAACGTATGGACACCAAGTGTGGGAAGCCATGGGGTGGTGGTGGTGGGATGAGTTGGGAGTTTGGGATTGACCTGTATACTTGTATATGCATAAAATACATAACTAATAATAACGTGCTATATAAAAAAATAAATAAAATTAAATTTCAAAATTTTAAAAAATAAAATTTAAAAATAAAACAGAAAAAAGTTCTTCCCGTCACACAGATGTGTTTATAGGAATGAATTATTTCCATGCTTATATCTATAAATACATAAAAGAGGAATAAAATCTAACTTGAACCATAAAATAAAAAAAACCTGAACCCACGAGTTATACAGAGGAAAACCCTATCAGGGCACTTGCTCCAGTGGTAAACAATTCTGAAATTGGTCAGAGGTGGGGAACCGTCTCCCATACAGCCAGCAACCCACCCCCCACGCAAGGAGCGTCCACATTGCAAAGCTGGGGGACCGTGCCGAGGCATCTGTGAGTAAAGGTGAGCTGAGCCCCACGCCAGCTGCTGCTGAACTGTTCCCACCCTTTCCAGGTAAAACACCTGAATATGTACAAGGGCTTGAAAGCCTAGAGGAAGGACCGTGGAGCCACACCAGCGACAGCACGCAGGACAACTTGGTGCCTGCAGGCCAGCCAGGGTGGTCCTGGCCCCGGGCGCTCTTCCAGAAGATTTCCATTGCCCTGCCTGAGATTCCCCTCCTGTCCCGGCCCCACTTCTTTTTTCCTTCCTCACCTCTGTCCGGAGAGAAATTCCAGCGGAAGGTATGGGTGACACATCCTCTTCTTTACAGCGGCAGCCTGGCAACTCGTACAGAAAGGCCAGCAGAACCCCACTCACCCCGGGCCACCCACAAAGCAGTGTCCCCTCACTCCTTCCCAGCAGCACAGCCCCGAGACTGCTGAAGGGGCAGAGAATATGGAATCAGTCACAGCTTCAGGGGCTATTGCTGCCTGGAGCTCTGTTTATATTGACCTCATCGAGGCACACCTGGGGAGGACGGGCCGGCAGGGTAAGGCTGCCCAGGTCAGCTAATCCACAACCCTCAGGGAATCACATTGTTGAAAATGGACCCCGCTAAGGCAGAAGAGAAGCCAAGCGAAAAAAGGACACAATGCCCTTTGCAGCACCGTAGATGAGTCTAGAAGTAATCACGTGACTTGTAGTAAGTCAGAAAGTGAAAGCCACATATCATATCATATCACTTATAGGTGTTATCTAAAAATGGATACCAGGGCAGATATTTACACGGAGAAGGGCAATCACAGATTCATTAAACAAACTTATGGTTCACCAATGGAAAGGTGTGAGGATTGGTTTCATTACGATAACGGAGTTAACAGACATATACAAACACAGGTGACATATATAATCACCAAAGACCTACAGAATACCGAGAGAACTACTCAACATTCTGTCATAACGTACATGGGAAAAGAATCCCAGGAAGATCTGACATCTGTATATGTGTAAAAGAACCACATCTTCCACACCAACAACAAGCCAAACATTGTAATCAAACTTGCTGTAATAAAAAATAAAAAAAATAAATTAAAAACACGAACAAGATGTAGTGAGACAAACGTGAGGGGCTTTCTCCTGGGACATTCCATTCTAAATTCCAATCTAGAACACCACTTCCACTGAGGCTCTCTTGCCCTAGTAACCAGATTTGGTAAGGGTGAACTGCTGCCACCTTGTGGCCGTTTCACACAACAGCAGCTTTAATCCCTACGCTAATGGTCAGTTGATATTCAAAATCATTGCAGGCCTGTAAATGACACCTGCCCTGAAAATAAATCCTGGGGTCACATATCGACCAAAAAATTCAAAGGACATCCATATTTCAAAACGACCGTTTCAAAAGGCATATTTTACGCACATTAGTGTTCTGCTTCTTTTCCTTTCTTTCCTTTTTTGTTAAAAAACACGGGAATGGAAAAAGGCATCCCTCAGAATGGGCGAAAATCGTTGCAGACGAATCAATGGAAAGAGGTTTAATCTCCAATATATATAAACAGCTCATGCAGCTTAATATTAAAAAAAAACAAACAACCCAAAAAAAATGGGCAGAGGTTCTAAAGAGACGTTTCTTCAAAGGAGACACAGAGATGGCCAAGATGCACATGAAAAGCTGCTCAACAGCACTAATTATTGGAGAAATGCAAATCAAAACTACAATGAGGTATCACCTCACACCTGTTAGAATCGGCATCATCAGAAAATCTACAAACAACCAATTCTGGGGAGGGTGTGGACAAAAGGAGCCCTCTTCCACTATTGGTGGGAATGTAAATTGATACAGTCACTATGGAGAAGAGTATGGAGTTTCCTTAAAAAAACTAGAAATAGAATTACCATCTGATCCAGCAATCCCACTTCTGGGCATATACCCAGAGAAAACCGTAAATCAAAAAGGCACATTCACCACAATATTCATTGAAGCACTATTTACAATAGCCAGGTAATGGAAGCAACCTAAATGCCCACAGACAGATGAATGGATAAAGATGTGGTACATATATGAAATGGAATATTACTCGGCCATAAAAAGGAATGAAACTGGGTCATTTGTAGAGACATCGATGGATCGAGAGACTGTCATACAGAATGAAGTAAGTCAGAAAGAGGAAAACAAATATTGTATATTAATGCATATATGTGGAACCTAAAAAAATGGTACAGATGAACTGGTTTGCAGGGAAGAAATAGAGACACAGAGGTAGAGAACAAACGTATGGACACCAAGTGTGGGAAGCCATGGGGTGGTGGTGGTGGGATGAGTTGGGAGATTGGGATTGACCTGTATACATGTATATGCATAAAATACATAACTAATAATAACCTGCTGTATAAAAACATAAATAAAATTAAATTTCAAAATTTTAGAAAATAAAATTTAAAAATAAAACAGAAAAAATTCTTCCCGTCACACAGATGTATTTATGGGAATGAATTATTTCCATGCTTATATTTAAAAATACATAAAAGAGGAATAAAATCTAACTTGAACCATAAAAGAAAAAAAAAGTGAACCCACGAATTATACAGAGGAAAACCCTATCACGGCACTTGCTCCAGCGGTAAACAATTCTGAAATTGGTCAGAGGTGGTGAACCATCTCCCATACAGCCTGCCACCCACCCCCCACGCAAGGAGCGTCCTCATTGCAAAGCTGGGGGTCCGTGCCGAGGCATCTGTGAGTAAAGGTGAGCTGAACCCCAGGCCAGCTGCTGCTGAACTGTTCCCACCCTTTCCAGGTAAAACACCTGAATATGTACAAGGGATTGAAAGCCTAGAAGAAGGACCGTGGAGACACACCAGCGAGAGCATGCAGGCCAACTTGGTGCCTGCAGGGCAGCCAGGGTGGTCCTGGCCCCGGGCGCTCTTCCAGAAGGTTTCCATTGCCCTGCCTGAGATTCCCCTCCTGTCCCGGCCCCCACTGCTTTTTTCCTTCCTCACCTCTGTCCGGAGAGAAATTCCAGCGGAAGGTATGGGTGACACATCCTCTTCTTTACAGCGGCAGACTGGCAACTCCTACAGAAAGGCCAGCAGAACCCCACTCACACTGGGCCACCCCCAAAGCTGTGGCCCCTCACTCCCTCCCACCAGCAAAGCCCCGAGACTGCTGACGGGGCAGAGAATATGGAGTCAGGCACAGCTTCAGGGGCTATTGCTGCCTGGAGCTCTGTTTATATAGACCTCAACGAGGCACAGTTGGGGAGGACGGGCCGGCAGGGTAAGGCTGCCCAGGTCAGCTAATCCACAACCCTCAGGGAATCACATTGTTGAAAATGGAACCCGCTAAGGCAGAAGAGAAGCCAAGGGAAAAAAGGACACAATGCCATTTGCAGCCCAGTAGATGAGTCTAGAAGTAATCACGTGACTTGTAGTAAGTCAGAAAGTGAAAGACACATATCATATCACTTATAGGTGTTACCTAAAAATGGATACCAGGGCAGATATTTCCACGGAGAAGGGCAATCACAGATTCATTAAACAAACTTATGGTTCACCAATGGAAAGGTGTGAGGATTGGTTTCATTACGATATCGGGGTTAACAGACATATACAAACACAGGTGACATATATAATCACCAAAGACCTACAGAATACCAAGAGAGAACTACTCAACATTCTGTCATAACGTACATGGGAAAAGGATCCCAGGAAGAACAGTCATCTGCATATGTGTAAAAGAACCACATCTTCCACACCTACAACAAGCCAAACATTGAAATCAAACTTGCTGTAATAAAAAATAAAAAAATAAATTAAAATCACGAACAAGAAGTAGTGAGACAAAAGTGAGGGGCTTTCTCCTGGCACATTCCATTCTAAACTCCAATCTAGAACACCACTTCCACTGAGGCTCTCTTGTGCTAGTAACCAGATTTGGTAAGGGTGAACTGCTGCCACCTTGTGGCCGTTTCACACAACTGCAGCTTTAATCCCAACGCTAATGGTCAGTTGATATTCAAAATCATTGCAGGTCTGTAAATGACACCTGCCCTGAAAACAAATCCTGGGGTCACATATCGACCAAAAAATTCAAAGGACGTCCATATTTCAAAACGACCGTTTCAAAAGGCATATTTTACGCACATTAGTGCTCTGCTTCTTTTCCTTTCTTTCCTTTTTTGGTAAAAAACACGGGAATGGAAAAATGCATCCCTCAGAATGGGCGAAAATCGTTGCAGACGAATCAATGGACAGAGGTTTAATCTCCAATATATATAAACAGCTCATGCAGCTTAATATTAAAAAAAACAAACAACCCAAAAAAAATGGGCAGAAGATCTAAAGAGACGTTTCTTCAAAGGAGACACAGAGATGGCCAAGACGCACATGAAAAGCTGCTCAGCAGCACTAATTATTAGAGAAATGCAAATCAAAACTACAATGAGTTATCACCTCACACCTGTTAGAATCGGCATCATCAGAAAATCTACAAACGACCAATTCTGGGGAGGGTGTGGACAAAAGGAGCCCTCTTCCACTATTGGTGGGAATGTAAATTGATACAGTCACTATGGAGAAGAGTATGGAGTTTCCTTAAAAAAACTAGAAATAGAATTACCATCTGATCCAGCAATCCCACTTCTGGGCATATACCCAGAGAAAACCGTAAATCAAAAAGGCACTTTCACCACAATATTCATTGCAGCACTATTTAAAAGGGCCAGGTAAGGGAAGCAACCTAAATGCCCACAGACAGATGAATGGATAAAGATGTGGTACATATATGAAATGGAATATTACTCGGCCATAAAAAGGAATGAAACTGGGTCATTTGTAGAGACATCGATGGATCGAGAGACTGTCATACAGAATGAAGTAAGTCAGAAAGAGGAAAACAAATATTGTATATTAATGCATATATGTGGAACCTAAAAAAATGGTACAGATGAACTGGTTTGCAGGGAAGAAATAGAGACACAGAGGTAGAGAACAAACGTATGGACACCAAGTGTGGGAAGCCATGGGGTGGTGGTGGTGGGATGAGTTGGGAGATTGGGATTGACCTGTATACATGTATATGCATAAAATACATAACTAATAATAACCTGCTGTATAAAAACATAAATAAAATTAAATTTCAAAATTTTAAAAAATAAAATTTAAAAATAAAACAGAAAAAATTCTTCCCGTCACACAGATGTATTTATAGGAATGTATTATTTCCATGGTTATATTTATAAATACATAAAAGAGGAATAAAATCTAACTTGAACCATAAAAGAAAAAAAAAAGTGAACCCACGAGTTATACAGAGAAAAAGCCTATCACGGCACTTGCTCCAGCGGTAAACAATTCTGAAATTGGTCAGAGTTGGGGAACCATCTCCCATACAGCCAGCAACCCACACCCCACGCAAGGAGCGTCCTCATTGCAAAGCTGGGGGACCGTGCCGAGGCATCTGTGAGTAAACGTGAGCTGAGCCCCAGGCCAGCTGCTGCTGAACTGTTCCCACCCTTTCCAGGTAAAACACCTGAATATGTACAAGGGCTTGAAAGCCTAGAGGAAGGACCGTGGAGCCACACCAGCGACAGCACGCAGGCCAACATGGTGCCTGCATGCCAGCCAGGGTGGTCCTGGCCCCGGGCGCTCTTCCAGAAGCTTTCAATTGCCCTGCCTGAGATACCCCTCCTGTCCAGGCCCCCACTGCTTTTTTCCTTCCTCACCTCTGTCCGGAGAGAAATTCCAGCGGAAGGTATGGGTGACACATCCTCTTCTTTACAGGCGGCATCCTGGCAACTCCTGCAGAAAGGCCAGCAGAACCCCACTCACACCGGGCCACCCACAAAGCTGTGGCCCCTCACTCCCTCCCACCAGCACAGCCCCGAGACTGCTGACGAGGCAGAGAATATGGAGTCAGGCACAGCTTCAGGGGCTATTGCTGCCTGGAGCGCTGTTTATATTGACCTCAACGAGGCAAACCTGGGGAGGGCGGGCCGGCAGGGTAAGGCTGCCCAGGTCAGCTAATCCACAACCCTCAGGGAATCACATTGTTGAAAATGGAACCCGCTAAGGCAGAAGAGAAGCCAAGGGAAAAAAGGACACAATGCCATTTGCAGCCCAGTAGATGAGTCTAGAAGTAATCACGTGACTTGTAGTAAGTCAGAAAGTGAAAGTCACGTATCATATCATATCACTTATAGGTGTTACCTAAAAATGGATACCAGGGCAGATATTTCCACGGAGAAGGGCAATCACAGATTCATTAAACAAATTTATGGTTCACCAATGGAAAGGTTTGAGGATTGGTTTCATTACGATATCGGGGTTAACAGACATATACAAACACAGGTGACATATATAATCACCAAAGACCTACAGAATACCAAGAGAGGACTACGCAACATTCTGTCATAACGTACATGGGAAAAGGATCCCAGGAAGAACAGTCATCTGTATATGTGTAAAAGAAACACATCTTCCACACCTACCACAAGCCAAACATCGTAATCAAACTTGCTGTAATAAAAAATAAAAAAAAATTAAATTAAAAACACGAACAAGATGTAGTGAGACAAACGTGAGGGGCTTTCTCCTGGCACATTCCATTCTAAATTCCAATCTAGAACACCACTTCCACTGAGGCTCTCTTGCCCTAGTAACCAGATTTGGTAAGGGTGAACTGCTGCCACCTTGTGGCCGTTTCACACAACAGCAGGTTTAATTCCAGCGCTAATGGTCAGTTGATATTCAAAATCATTGCAGGCCTGTAAATGACACCTGCCCTGAAAACAAATCCTGGGTTCACATATCGACCAAAAATTTCAAAGGACGTCCATATTTCAAAACGACCGTTTCAAAAGGCATATTTTACGCACATTAGTGTTCTGCTTCTTCTCCTTTCTTTCCTTTTTTTATTAAAAAACACGGGAATGGAAAAAGGCATCCCTCAGAATGGGCGAAAATCGTTGCAGACGAATCAATGGACAGAGGTTTAATCTCCAATATATATAAACAACTCATGCAGCTTAATATTAAAAAAACAAACAACCCAATCCAAAAATGGGCAGAAGATCTAAAGAGACGTTTCTTCAAAGGAGACACAGAGATGGCCAAGACGCACATGAAAAGCTGCTCAACAGCACTAATTATTAGAGAAATGCAAATCAAAACTACAATGAGGTATCACCTCACACCTGTTAGAATCGGCATCATCAGAAAATCTACAAACAACCAATTCTGGGGAGGGTGTGGACAAAAGGAGCCCTCTTCCACTATTGGTGGGAATGTAAATTGATACAGTCACTATGGAGAACAGTATGGAGTTTCCTTAAAAAAACTAGAAATAGAATTACCATCTGATCCAGCAATCCCACTTCTGGGCATATACCCAGAGAAAACCGTATTTCAAAAAGGCACATTCACCACAATGTTCGTTGCTGCACTATTTACAATAGCCAGGTAATGGAAGCAACCTAAATGCCCACAGACAGATGAATGGATAAAGATGTGGTACATATATGAAATGGAATATTACTCGGCCATAAAAAGGAATGAAACTGGGTCAGTTGTAGAGACATCGATGGATCGAGAGACTGTCATACAGAATGAAGTAAGTCAAAATGAGGAAAACAAATATTGTATATTAATGCATATATGTGGAACCTAAAAAAAATGGTACAGATGAACTGGTTTGCAGGGAAGAAATAGAGACACAGAGGTAGAGAACAAACGTATGGACACCAAGTGTGGGAAGCCATGGGGTGGTGGTGCTGGGATGAGTTGGGAGTTTGGGATTGACCTGTATACATGTATATGCATAAAATACATAACTAACAATAACCTGCTGTATAAAAACATAAATAAAATTAAATTTCAAAATTTTAAAAAATAAAATTTAAAAATAAAACAGAAAAAATTCTTCCCGTCACACAGATGTATTTATAGGAATGAATTATTTCCATGCTTATATTTATAATTACATAAAAGAGGAATAAAATCTAACTTGAACCATAAAAGAAAAAAAAAGTGAACCCACGAGTTATACAGAGGAAAACACTATCACGGCACTTGCTCCAGTGGTAAACAATTCTGAAATTGGTCAGATGTGGGGAACGATCTCCCATACAGCCAGCAACCCACCCCCCACGCAAGGAGCGTCCTCATTGCAAAGCTGGGGGACCGTGCCGAGGCATCTGTGAGTAAATGTGAGCTGAGCCCCAGGCCAGCTGCTGCTGAACTGTTCCCACCCTTTCCAGGTAAAACACCTGAATATGTACAAGGGCTTGAAAGCCTAGAGGAAGGACCATGGAGCCACACCAGCGACAGCACGCAGGCCAACTTGGTGCCTGCAGGCCAGCCAGGGTGGTCCTGGACGCTGGCGCTCTTCCAGAAGCTTTCCATTGCCCTGCCTGAGATACCCCTCCTGTCCCGGCCCCCACTGCTTTTTTCCTTCCTCACCTCTGTCCGGAGAGAAATTCCAGCTGAAGGTATGGGTGACACATCCTCTTCTTTACAGGCGGCAGCCTGGCAACTCCTGCAGAAAGGCCAGCAGAACCCCACTCACACCGGGCCATCCACAAAGCTGTGGCCCCTCACTCCCTCCCACCAGCACAGCCCCGAGACTGCTGACGGGGCAGAGAATATGGAGTCAGGCACAGCTTCAGGGGTTATTGCTGCCTGGAGCGCTGTTTATATTGACCTCAACGAGGCAAACCTGTGGCGGGCGGGCCGGCAGGGTAAGGCTGCCCAGGTCAGCTAATCCACAACCCTCAGGGAATCACATTGTTGAAAATGGACCCCGCTAAGGCAGAAGAGAAGCCAAGGGAAAAAAGGACACAATGCCATTTGCAGCACTCTAGATGAGTCTAGAAGTAATCACGTGACTTGTAGTAAGTCAGAAAGTGAAAGACACATATCCTATCATATCACTTATAGGTGTTACCTAAAAATGGATACCAGGGCAGATATTTCCACGGAGAAGGGCAATCACAGATTCATTAAACAAACTTATGGTTCACCAATGGAAAGGTTTGAGGATTGGTTTCATTACGATATCGGGGTTAACAGACATATACAAACACAGGTGACATATATAATCACCAAAGACCTACAGAATACCAAGAGAGGACTACTCAACATTCTGTCAAAACGTACATGGGAAAAGGATCCCAGGAAGAACAGACATCTGTATATGTGTAAAAGAACCACATCTTCCACACCTACCACGAGCCAAACATTGTAATCAAACTTGCTGTAATAAAAAATAAAAAATAAATAAATTAAAAACACGAACAAGATGTAGTGAGACAAACGTGAGGGGCTTTCTCCTGGCACATTCCATTCTAAATTCCAATCTAGAACACCACTTCCACTGAGGCTCTCTTGCCCTAGTAACCAGATTTGGTAAGGGTGAACTGCTGCCACCTTGTGGCCGTTTCACACAACAGCAGCTTTAATCCCAGCGCTAATGGTCAGTTGATATTCAAAATCATTGCAGGCCTGTAAATGACACCTGCCCTGAAAACAAATCCTGGGGTCACATATCGACCAAAAATTTCAAAGGACGTCCATATTTCAAAACGACCGTTTCAAAAGGCATATTTTACGCACATTAGTGTTCTGCTTCTTTTCCTTTCTTTCCTTTTTTGTTAAAAAACACGGGAATGAAAAAAGGCATCCTTCAGAATGGGCGAAAATTGTTGCAGACGAATCAATGGACAGAGGTTTAATCTCCAATATATATAAACATCACATGCAGCTTAGTATTAAAAAAACAAACAACCCAATACAAAAATGGGCAGAAGATCTAAAGAGACGTTTCTTCAAAGGAGACACAGAGATGGCCAAGACGCACATGAAAAGCTGCTCAACAGCACTAATTATTAGAGAAATGCAAATCAAAACTACAATGAGGTATCACCTCACACCTGTTAGAATCGGCATCATCAGAAAATCTACAAACAACCAATTCTGGGGAGGGTGTGGACAAAAGGAGCCCTCTTCCACTATTGGTGGGAATGTAAATTGATACAGTCACTATGGAGAACAGTATGGAGTTTCCTTAAAAAAACTAGAAATAGAATTACCATCTGATCCAGCAATCCCACTTCTGGGCATATACCCAGAGAAAACCGTAAATCAAAAAGGCACATTCACCACAATGTTCGTTGCAGCACTATTTACAATAGCCAGGTAATGGAAGCAACCTAAATGCCCACAGACAGATGAATGGATAAAGATGTGGTACATATATGAAATGGAATATTACTCGGCCATAAAAAGGAATGAAACTGGGTCATTTGTAGAGACATCGATGGATCGAGAGACTGTCATACAGAATGAAGAAAGTCAGAAAGAGGAAAACAAATATTGTATATTAATGCATATATGTGGAGCCTAAAAATGGTACAGATGAACTGGTTTGCAGGGAAGAAATAGAGACACAGAGGTAGAGAACAAACGTATGGACACCAAGTGTGGGAAGCCATGGGGTGGTGGTGCTGGGATGAGTTGGGAGTTTGGGATTGACCTGTGTACATGTATATGCATAAAATACATAACTAATAATAACGTGCTGTATAAAAAAAATAAATAAAATTAAATTTCAAAATTTTAAAAAATAAAATTTAAAAAGAAAACAGAAAAAATTTCTTCCCGTCACACAGATGAATTTATAGGAATGAATTATTTCCATGCTTATATCTATAAATACATAAGTGAGGAATAAAATCTAACTTGAACCATAAAAGAAAAAAAATACCTGAACCCACGAGTTATACAGAGGAAAACCCTATCAGGGCACTTGCTCCAATGGTAAACAATTCTGAAATTGGTCAGAGGTGGGGAAGCATCTCCCATACAGCCATCAACCCACCCCCCACGCAAGGAGCGTCCTCATTGAAAAGCTGGGGGACCGTGCCGAGACATCTGTGAGTAAACGTGAGCTGAGCCCCAGGCCAGCTGCTGCTGAACTGTTCCCACCCTTTCCAGGTAAAACACCTGAATATGTACAAGGGCTTGAAAGCCTAGAGGAAGGACCGTGGAGCCACACTAGCGACAGCACGCAGGCCAACTTGGTGCCTGCAGGCCAGCCAGGGTGGTCCTGGCCCCTGGCGCTCTTCCAGAAGCTTTCCATTGCCCTGCCTGATATAGCACTCCTGTCCCGGCACCCACTGCTTTTTTCCATCCTCACCTCTGTCCGGAGTGAAATTCCAGTGGAAGGTATGGGTGACACATCCTCTTCTTTACAGGCGGCAGCCTGGCAACTCCTGCAGAAAGGCCAGCAGAACCCCACTCACACCGGGCCACCCACAAAGCTGTGGCCCCTCACTCCCTCCCACCAGCACAGCCCCGAGACTGCTGACGGGGCAGAGAATATGGAGTCAGGCACAGCTTCAGGGGCTTTTGCTGCCTGGAGCGCTGTTTATATTGACCTCAACGAGGCAAACCTGGGGAGGGCGGGCCGGCAGGGTAAGGCTGCCCAGGTCAGCTAATCCACAACCCTCAGGGAATCACATTGTTGAAAATGGACCCCGCTAAGGCACAAGAGAAGCCAAGGGAAAAAAGGACACAATGCCATTTGCAGCCCAGTAGATGAGTCTAGAAGTAATCACGTGACTTGTAGTAAGTCAGAAAGTGAAAGACACATATCATATCATATCACTTATAGGTGTTACCTAAAAATGGATACCAGGGCAGATATTTCCACGGAGAAGGGCAATCACAGATTCATTAAACAAACTTATGGTTCACCAATGGAAAGGTGTGAGGATTGGTTTCATTACGATATCGTGGTTAACAGACATATACAATCACAGGTGACATATATAATCACCAAAGACCTACAGAATACCAAGAGGGGACTACTCAACATTCTGTCATAACGTACATGGGAAAAGGATCCCAGGAAGAACAGACATCTGTATATGTGTAAAAGAACCACATCTTCCACACCTACAACAAGCCAAACATTGTAATCAAACTTGCTGTAATAAAAAATAAAAAAAAAAATTAAATTAAAAACGCGAAGAAGATGTAGTGAGACAAACGTGAGGGGCTTTCTCCTGGCACCTTCCATTCTAAATTCCAATCTAGAACACCACTTCCACTGAGGCTCTCTTGCCCTAGTAACCAGATTTGGTAAGGGTGAACTGCTGCCACCTTGTGGCCGTTTCACACAACAGCAGCTTTAATCCCAACGCTAATGGTCAGTTGATATTCAAAATCATTGCAGGCCTGTAAATGACACCTGCCCTGAAAACAAATCCTGGGTTCACATATCGACCAAAAATTTCAAAGGACGTACATATTTCAATACGACCGTTTCAAAAGGCATATTTTACGCACATTAGTGTTCTGCTTCTTCTCCTTTCTTTCCTTTTTTGTTAAAAAACACGGGAATGGAAAAAGGCATCCCTCAGAATGGGCGAAAATCGTTGCAGACGAATCAATGGACAGAGATTTAATCTCCAATATATATAAACAACTCATGCAGCTTAATATTAAAAAAACAAACAACCCAATCCAAAAATGGGCAGAAGATCTAAAGAGACGTTTCTTCAAAGTAGACACAGAGATGGCCAAGACGCACATGAAAAGCTGCTCAACAGCACTAATTATTAGAGAAATGCAAATCAAAACTACAATGAGGTATCACCTCACACCTGTTAGAATCGGCATCATCAGAAAATCTACAAACAACCAATTCTGGGGAGGGTGTGGACAAAAGGAGCCCTCTTCCACTATTGGTGGGAATGTAAATTGATACAGTCACTATGGAGAACAGTATGGAGTTTCCTTAAAAAAACTAGAAATAGAATTACCATCTGATCCAGCAATCCCACTTCTGGGCATATACCCAGAGAAAACCGTAAATCAAAAAGGCACATTCACCACAATGTTCATTGCAGCACTATTTACAATAGCCAGGAAATGGAAGCAACCTAAATGCCCACAGACAGATGAATGGATAAAGAGGTGGTACATATATGAAATGGAATATTACTCGGCCATAAAAAGGAATGAAACTGGGTCATTTGTAGAGACATCGATGGATCGAGAGACTGTCATACAGAATGAAGTAAGTCAGAAAGAGGAAAACAAATATTGTATATTAATGCATATATGTGGAACCTAAAAAAATGGTACAGATGAACTGGTTTGCAGGGAATAAATAGAGACACAGAGGTAGAGAACAAACGTATGGACACCAAGTGTGGGAAGCCATGGGGTGGTGGTGGTGGGATGAGTTGGGAGACTGGGATTGACCTGTATACATGTATATGCATAAAATACATAACTAATAATAACCTGCTGTATAAAAACATAAATAAAATTAAATTTCAAAATTTTTTAAAAAAAATTTAAAAATAAAACAGAAAAAATTCTTCCCGTCACACATATGTATTTACAGGAATGAATTATTTCCATGCTTATATTTATAAATACATAAAAGAGGAATAAAATCTAACTTGAACCATAAAAGAAAAAAAAATTGAACCCACGAGTTATACAGAGGAATACCCTATCACGGCACTTGCTCCAGCGGTAAACAATTCTGAAATTGGTCAGAGGTCGGGAACCATCTCCCATACAGCCAGCAACCCACCCCCCACGCAAGGAGCGTCCTCATTGCAAAGCTTCGGGACTGTGCCGAGGCATCTGTGAGTAAACGTGAGCTGAGCCCCAGGCCAGCTGCTGCTGAACTGTTCCTACCCTTTCCAGGTAAAACACCTGAATATGTACAAGGGCTTGAAAGCCTACAGGAAGGACCCTGGAGCCACACCAGCGACAACACGCAGGCCAACTTGGTGCCTGCAGGCAAGCCAGGGTGTTCCTGGACCCTGGCGCTCTTCCAGAAGCATTCCATTGCCCTGCCTGAGATACCCCTCCTGTCCCGGCCCCCACTGCTTTTTTCCTTCCTCACCTCTGTCCGGAGAGAAATTCCAGCTGAAGGTATGGGTGACACATCCTCTTCGTTACAGGCAGCAGCCTGACAACTCCTGCAGAAAGGCCAGCAGAACCCCACTCACACCGGGCCATCCACAAAGCTGTGGCCCCTCACTCCCTCCCACCAGCACAGCCCCGATGCTGCTGACGGGGCAGAGAATATGGAGTCAGGCACAGCTTCAGGGGCTATTGCTGCCTGGAGCTCTGTTTATATTGATCTCAATGAGGCACACCTGGGGAGGGCGGGCCGGCAGGGTAAGGCTGCCCAGGTCAGCTAATCCACAACCCTCAGGGAATCACATTGTTGAAAATGGACCCCGCAAAGGCAGAAGAGAAGCCAAGGGAAAAAAGGACACAATGCCATTTGCAGCACCGTAGATGATTCTAGAAGTAATCATGTGACTTGTAGTAAGTCAGAAAGTGAAAGACACATATCATATCATATCATTTATAGGTGTTACCTAAAAATGGATACCAGGGCAGATATTTCCACGGAGATGGTCAATCTCAGATTCATTAAACACACTTATGGTTCACCAATGGAAAGGTGTGAGGATTGGTTTCATTACGAAATCGGGGTTAACAGACATATACAAACACAGGTGACATATATAATCACCAAAGACCTACAGAATACCAAGAGAGGACTACTCAACATTCTGTCATAACGTACATGGGAAAAGGATCCCAGGAAGAACAGACATCTGTATATGTGTAAAAGAACCACATCTTCCACACCTACAACAAGTCAAACATTGTAATCAAACTTGCTGTAATAAAAAATAAAAAAAAAATTAAATTAAAAACGCGAAGATGTAGTGAGACAAACATGAGGGGCTTTCTCCTGGCACCTTCCATTCTAAATTCCAATCTAGAACACCACTTCCACTGAGGCTCTCTTGCCCTAGTAACCAGATTTGGTAAGGGTGAACTGCTGCCACCTTGTGGCCGTTTCACACAACAGCAGCTTTAATCCCAACGCTAATGGTCAGTTGATATTCAAAATCATTGCATGCCTGTAAATGACACCTGCCCTGAAAACAAATCCTGGGGTCACATATCGACCAAAAAATTCAAAGGACGTCCATATTTCAAAAGGACTGTTTCAAAAGGCATATTTTACGCACATTAGTGTTCTGCTTCTTTTCCTTTCTTTCCTTTTTTGTTAAAAAACACGGGAATGGAAAAAGGCATCCCTCAGAATGGGCGAAAATCGTTGCAGACGAATCAATGGACAGAGGTTTAATCTCCAATATATATAAACAGCTCATGCAGCTTAATATTAAAAAAACAAACAACCCCCCAAAAAATGGGCAGAAGTTCTAAAGAGACGTTTCTTCAAAGGAGACACAGAGATGGCCAAGACGCACATGAAAAGCTGCTCAACAGCATTAATTATTGGAGAAATGCAAATCAAAACTACAATGAGGTATCACCTCACACCTGTTAGAATCGGCATCATCAGAAAATCTACAAACAACCAATTCTGGGGAGGGTGTGCACAAAAGGAGCCCTCTTCCACTATTGGTGGGAATGTAAATTGATACAGTCACTATGGAGAACAGTATGGAGTTTCCTTAAAAAAACTAGAAATAGAATTACCATCTGATCCAGCAATCCCACTTCTGGGCATATACCCAGAGAAAACCGTATTTCAAAAAGGCATATTCACCACAATGTTCGTTGCAGCACTATTTACAATAGCCAGGTAATGGAAGCAACATAAATGCCCACAGACAGATGAATGGGTAAAGATGTGGTACATATATAAAATGCAATATTACTCGGCCATAAAAAGGAATGAAACTGGGTCATTTGTAGAGACATCGATGGATCGAGAGACTGTCATGCAGAATGAAGTAAGTCAGAAAGAGGAAAACAAATATTGTATATTAATGCATATATGTGGAGCCTAAAAATGGTACAGATGAACTGGTTTGCAGGGAACAAATAGAGACACAGAGGTAGAGAACAAACGTATGGACACCAAGTGTGGGAAGCCATGGGGTGGTGGTGCTGGGATGAGTTTGGAGTTTGGGATTGACCTGTATACATGTATATACATAAAATACATAACTAATAATAACCTGCTGTATAAAAACATAAATAAAATTAAATTTCAAAATTTTAAAAAATAAAATTTAAAAATAAAACAGAAAAAATTCTTCCCGTCACACAGATGTATTTACAGGAATGAATTATTTCCATGCTTATATTTATAAATACATAAAAGAGGAATAAAATCTAACTTGAACCATAAAAGAAAAAAAAATTGAACCCACGAGTTATACAGAGGAATACCCTATCACGGCACTTGCTCCAGCGGTAAACAATTCTGAAATTGGTCAGAGGTCGGGAACCATCTCCCATACAGCCAGCAACCCACCCCCCACGCAAGGAGCGTCCTCATTGCAAAGCTGGGGGACCGTGCCGAGGCATCTGTGAGTAAACGTGAGCTGAGCCCCAGGCCAGCTGCTGCTGAACTGTTCCCACCCTTTCCAGGTAAAACACCTGAATATGTACAAGGGCTTGAAAGCCTACAGGAAGGTCCCGGGAGCAACACGAGCGACAGCACGCAGGCCAACTTGGTGCCTGCAGGCCAGCCAGGGTGTTCCTGGACCCTGGCACTCTTCCAGAAGCTTTCCATTGCCCTGCCTGAGATACCCCTCCTGTCCCGGCCCCCACTGCTTTTTTCCTTCCTCACCTCTGTCCGGAGAGAAATTCCAGCGGAAGGTATGGGTGACACATCCTCTTCTTTACAGGCGGCAGCCTGACAACTCCTGCAGAAAGGCCAGCAGAACCCCACTCACACCGGGCCACCCACAAAGCTGTGGCCCCTCACTCCCTCCCACCAGCACAGCCCCGAGACTGCTGACGGGGCAGAGAATATGGAGTCAGGCACAGCTTCAGGGGCTATTGCTGCCTGGAGCGCTGTTTATATTGAACTCAACGAGGCAAACCTGCGGAGGGCGGGCCGGCAGGGTAAGGCTGCCCAGGTCAGCTAATCCACAAACCTCAGGGAATCACATTGTTGAAAATGGACCCCGCAAAGGCAGAAGAGAAGCCAAGGGAAAAAAGGACAAAATGCCATTTGCAGCACCGTAGATGAGTCTAGAAGTAATCATGTGAATTGTAGTAAGTCAGAAAGTGAAAGACACATATCATATCATATCATTTATAGGTGTTACCTAAAAATGGATACCAGGGCAGATATTTCCATGAAGAAGGTCAATCACAGATTCATTAAACACACTTATGGTTCACCAATGGAAAAGTGTGAGGTTTGGTTTCATTACGATATCGGGGTTAACAGACATATACCAACACAGGTGACATATATAATCACCAAAGACCTACAGAATACCAAGAGAGGACTACTCAACATTCTGTCATAACGTACATGGGAAAAGGATCCCAGGAAGGACAGACATCTGTATATGTGTAAAAGAACCACATCTTCCACACCTACAACAAGCCAAACATTGTAATCAAACTTGCTGTAATAAAAAATAAAAAAAATTAAATTAAAAACACGAACAAGATGTAGTGAGACAAACGTGAGGGGCGTTCTCCTGGCACATTCCTTTCTAAACTCCAATCTAGAACACCACTTCCACTGAGGCTCTCTTGCCCTATTAACCAGATTTGGTAAGGGTGAACTGCTGCCACCTTGTGGCCGTTTCACAGAACAGCAGCTTTAATCCCAACACTAATGGTCAGTTGATATTCAAAATCATTGCAGGCCTGTAAATGACACCTGCCCTGAAAACAAATCCTGGGGTCACATATCGACCAAAAATTTCAAAGGACGTCCATATTTCAAAACGACCGTTTCAAAAGGCATATTTTACGCACATTAGTGTTCTGCTTCTTTTCCTTTCTTTCCTTTTTTGTTAAAAAACACGGGAATGGAAAAAGGCCTCCCTCAGAATGGGTGAAAATCGTGGCAAACGAATCAATGGACAGAGGTTTAATCTCCAATATATATAAACAGCTCATGCAGCTTAATATTAAAAAAACAAACAACCCCCCAAAAATGGGCAGAAGATCTAAAGAGACGTTTCTTCAAAGGAGTCACAGAGATGGCCAAGACGCACATGAAAAGCTGCTCAACAGCACTAATTATTAGAGAAATGCAAATCAAAACTACAATGAGGTATCACCTCACACCTGTTAGAATCGGCATCATCAGAAAATCTACAAACAACCAATTCTGGGGAGGGTGTGGACAAAAGGAGCCCTCTTCCACTATTGGTGGGAATGTAAATTGATACAGTCACTATGGAGAACAGTATGGAGTTTCCTTAAAAAAACTAGAAATAGAATTACCATCTGATCCAGCAATCCCACTTCTGGGCATATACTCAGAGAAAACCGTATTTCCAAAAGGCACATTCACCACAATATTCGTTGCAGCACTATTTACAATAGCCAGGTAATGGAAGCAACCTAAATGCCCACAGACAGATGAATGGATAAAGATGTGGTACATATATAAAATGGAATACTACTCGGCCATAAAAAGGAATGAAACTGGGTCATTTGTAGAGACATCGAAGGATCGAGAGACTGTCATACAGAATGAAGTAATTCAGAAAGTGGAAAACAAATATTGTCTATTAACGCATATATGTGGAGCCTAAAAATGGTACAGATGAACTGGTTTGCAGGGAAGAAATAGAGACACAGAGGTAGAGAACAAACGTATGGACACCAAGTGTGGGAAGCCATGGGGTGGTGGTGGTGGGATGAGTTGGGAGTTTGGGATTGACCTGTATACATGTATATACATAAAATACATAACTAATAATAACCTGCTGTATAAAAACATAAATAAAATTAAATTTCAAAATTTTAAAAAATAAAATTTAAAAATAAAACAGAAAAAATTCTTCCCGTCACACAGATGTATTTACAGGAATGAATTATTTCCATGCTTATATTTATAAATACATAAAAGAGGAATAAAATCTAACTTGAACCATAAAAGAAAAAAAAATTGAACCCACGAGTTATACAGAGGAATACCCTATCACGGCACTTGCTCCAGCGGTAAACAATTCTGAAATTGGTCAGAGGTCGGGAACCATCTCCCATACAGCCAGCAACCCACCCCCCACGCAAGGAGCGTCCTCATTGCAAAGCTGGGGGACCGTGCCGAGGCATCTGTGAGTAAACGTGAGCTGAGCCCCAGGCCAGCTGCTGCTGAACTGTTCCCACCCTTTCCAGGTAAAACACCTGAATATGTACAAGGGCTTGAAAGCCTACAGGAAGGTCCCGGGAGCAACACGAGCGACAGCACGCAGGCCAACTTGGTGCCTGCAGGCCAGCCAGGGTGTTCCTGGACCCTGGCACTCTTCCAGAAGCTTTCCATTGCCCTGCCTGAGATACCCCTCCTGTCCCGGCCCCCACTGCTTTTTTCCTTCCTCACCTCTGTCCGGAGAGAAATTCCAGCGGAAGGTATGGGTGACACATCCTCTTCTTTACAGGCGGCAGCCTGACAACTCCTGCAGAAAGGCCAGCAGAACCCCACTCACACCGGGCCACCCACAAAGCTGTGGCCCCTCACTCCCTCCCACCAGCACAGCCCCGAGACTGCTGACGGGGCAGAGAATATGGAGTCAGGCACAGCTTCAGGGGCTATTGCTGCCTGGAGCGATGTTTATATTGAACTCAACGAGGCAAACCTGCGGAGGGCGGGCCGGCAGGGTAAGGCTGCCCAGGTCAGCTAATCCACAAACCTCAGGGAATCACATTGTTGAAAATGGACCCCGCAAAGGCAGAAGAGAAGCCAAGGGAAAAAAGGACAAAATGCCATTTGCAGCACCGTAGATGAGTCTAGAAGTAATCATGTGAATTGTAGTAAGTCAGAAAGTGAAAGACACATATCATATCATATCATTTATAGGTGTTACCTAAAAATGGATACCAGGGCAGATATTTCCATGAAGAAGGTCAATCACAGATTCATTAAACACACTTATGGTTCACCAATGGAAAAGTGTGAGGTTTGGTTTCATTACGATATCGGGGTTAACAGACATATACCAACACAGGTGACATATATAATCACCACAGACCTACAGAATACCAAGAGAGGACTACTCAACATTCTGTCATAACGTACATGGGAAAAGGATCCCAGGAAGGACAGACATCTGTATATGTGTAAAAGAACCACATCTTCCACACCTACAACAAGCCAAACATTGTAATCAAACTTGCTGTAATAAAAAATAAAAAAAATTAAATTAAAAACACGAACAAGATGTAGTGAGACAAACGTGAGGGGCTTTCTCCTGGCACATTCCTTTCTAAACTCCAATCTAGAACACCACTTCCACTGAGGCTCTCTTGCCCTATTAACCAGATTTGGTAAGGGTGAACTGCTGCCACCTTGTGGCCGTTTCACACAACAGCAGCTTTAATCCCAACACTAATGGTCAGTTGATATTCAAAATCATTGCAGGCCTGTAAATGACACCTGCCCTGAAAACAAATCCTGGGGTGACATATTGACCAAAAATTTCAAAGGACGTCCATATTTCAAAACGACCGTTTCAAAAGGCATATTTTACGCACATTAGTGTTCTGCTTCTTTTCCTTTCTTTCCTTTTTTGTTAAAAAACACGGGAATGGAAAAAGGCCTCCCTCAGAATGGGTGAAAATCGTGGCAAACGAATCAATGGACAGAGGTTTAATCTCCAATATATATAAACAGCTCATGCAGCTTAATATTAAAAAAACAAACAACCCCCAAAAAATGGGCAGAAGATCTAAAGAGACGTTTCTTCAAAGGAGACACAGAGATGGCCAAGACGCACATGAAAAGCTGCTCAACAGCACTAATTATTAGAGAAATGCAAATCAAAACTACAATGAGGTATCACCTCACACCTGTTAGAATCGGCATCATCAGAAAATCTACAAACAACCAATTCTGGGGAGGGTGTGGACAAAAGGAGCCCTCTTCCACTATTGGTGGGAATGTAAATTGATACAGTCACTATGGAGAACAGTATGGAGTTTCCTTAAAAAAACTAGAAATAGAATTACCATCTGATCCAGCAATCCCACTTCTGGGCATATACTCAGAGAAAACCGTATTTCCAAAAGGCACATTCACCACAATATTCGTTGCAGCACTATTTACAATAGCCAGGTAATGGAAGCAACCTAAATGCCCACAGACAGATGAATGGATAAAGATGTGGTACATATATAAAATGGAATACTACTCGGCCATAAAAAGGAATGAAACTGGGTCATTTGTAGAGACATCGAAGGATCGAGAGACTGTCATACAGAATGAAGTAATTCAGAAAGTGGAAAACAAATATTGTCTATTAACGCATATATGTGGAGCCTAAAAATGGTACAGATGAACTGGTTTGCAGGGAAGAAATAGAGACACAGAGGTAGAGAACAAACGTATGGACACCAAGTGTGGGAAGCCATGGGGTGGTGGTGGTGGGATGAGTTGGGAGTTTGGGATTGACCTGTATACATGTATATGCATAAAATACATAACTAATAATAACGTGCTGTATAAAAAAATAAATAAAATTAAATTTCAAAATTTTAAAAAATAAAAATTAAAAAGAAAACAGAAAAAATTTCTTCCCGTCACACAGATGAATTTATATCAATGAATTATTTCCATGCTTATATCTATAAATACATAAGTGAGGAATAAAATCTAACTTGAACCATAAAAGAAAAAAAAACCTGAACCCACGAGTTATACAGAGGAAAACCCTATCAGGGCACTTGCTCCAATGGTAAACAATTCTGAAATTGGTCAGAGGTGGGGAACCATCTCCCATACAGCCATCAACCCACCCCCCACGCAAGGAGCGTCCTCATTGAAAAGCTGGGGGACCGTGCCGAGACATCTGTGAGTAAACGTGAGCTGAGCCCCAGGCCAGCTGCTGCTGAACTGTTCCCACCCTTTCCAGGTAAAACACCTGAATATGTACAAGGGCTTGAAAGCCTAGAGGAAGGACCGTGGAGCCACACTAGCGACAGCACGCAGGCCAACTTGGTGCCTGCAGGCCAGCCAGGGTGGTCCTGGCCCCTGGCGTTCTTCCAGAAGCTTTCCATTGCCCTGCCTGATATAGCACTCCTGTCCCGGCACCCACTGCTTTTTTCCATCCTCACCTCTGTCCGGAGAGAAACTCCAGTGGAAGGTATGGGTGACACATCCTCTTCTTTACAGGCGGCAGCCTGACAACTCCTGCAGAAAGGCCAGCAGAACCCCACTCACACCGGGCCACCCACAAAGCTGTGGCCCCTCACTCCCTCCCACCAGCACAGCCCCGAGACTGCTGACGGGGCAGAGAATATGGAGTCAGGCACAGCTTCAGGGGCTATTGCTGCCTGGAGCGCTGTTTATATTGACCTCAACGAGGCAAACCTGCGGAGGGCGGGCCGGCAGGGTAAGGCTGCCCAGGTCAGCTAATCCACAACCCTCAGGGAATCACATTGTTGAAAATGGACCCCGCTAAGGCACAAGAGAAGCCAAGGGAAAAAAGGACACAATGCCATTTGCAGCCCAGTAGATGATTCTAGAAGTAATCACGTGACTTGTAGTAAGTCAGAAAGTGAAAGACACATATCATATCATATCACTTATAGGTGTTACCTAAAAATGGATACCAGGGCAGATATTTCCACGGAGAAGGGCAATCACAGATTCATTAAACAAACTTATGGTTCACCAATGGAAAGGTGTGAGGATTGGTTTCATTACGATATCGTGGTTAACAGACATATACAATCACAGGTGACATATATAATCACCAAAGACCTACAGAATACCAAGAGGGGACTACTCAACATTCTGTCATAACGTACATGGGAAAAGGATCCCAGGAAGAACAGACATCTGTATATGTGTAAAAGAACCACATCTTCCACACCTACAACAAGCCAAACATTGTAATCAAACTTGCTGTAATAAAAAATAAAAAAAATAAATAAATTAAAAACGCGAAGAAGATGTAGTGAGACAAACGTGAGGGGCTTTCTCCTGGCACCTTCCATTCTAAATTCCAATCTAGAACACCACTTCCACTGAGGCTCTCTTGCCCTAGTAACCAGATTTGGTAAGGGTGAACTGCTGCCACCTTGTGGCCGTTTCACACAACAGCAGCTTTAATCCCAACGCTAATGGTCAGTTGATATTCAAAATCATTGCAGGCCTGTAAATGACACCTGCCCTGAAAACAAATCCTGGGTTCACATATCGACCAAAAATTTGAAAGGACGTCCATATTTCAATACGACCGTTTCAAAAGGCATATTTTACGCACATTAGTGTTCTGCTTCTTTTCCTTTCTTTCCTTTTTTGTTAAAAAACCCGGGAATGGAAAAAGGCATCCCTCAGAATGGGCGAAAATCGTTGCAGACGAATCAATGGACAGAGATTTAATCTCCAATATATATAAACAACTCATGCAGCTTAATATTAAAAAAACAAACAACCCAATCCAAAAATGGGCAGAAGATCTAAAGAGACGTTTCTTCAAAGTAGACACAGAGATGGCCAAGACGCACATGAAAAGCTGCTCAACAGCACTAATTATTAGAGAAATGCAAATCAAAACTACAATGAGGTATCACCTCACACCTGTTAGAATCGGCATCATCAGAAAATCTACAAACAACCAATTCTGGGGAGGGTGTGGACAAAAGGAGCCCTCTTCCACTATTGGTGGGAATGTAAATTGATACAGTCACTATGGAGAACAGTATGGAGTTTCCTTAAAAAAACTAGAAATAGAATTACCATCTGATCCAGCAATCCCACTTCTGGGCATATACCCAGAGAAAACCGTAAATCAAAAAGGCACATTCACCACAATGTTCATTGCAGCACTATTTACAATAGCCAGGTAATGGAAGCAACCTAAATGCCCACAGACAGATGAATGGATAAAGAGGTGGTACATATATGAAATGGAATATTACTCGGCCATAAAAGGGAATGAAACTGGGTCATTTGTAGAGACATCGATGGATCGAGAGACTGTCATACAGAATGAAGTAAGTCAGAAAGAGGAAAACAAATATTGTATATTAATGCATATATGTGGAACCTAAAAAAATGGTACAGATGAACTGGTTTGCAGGGAATAAATAGAGACACAGAGGTAGAGAACAAACGTATGGACACCAAGTGTGGGAAGCCACGGGGTGGTGGTGGTGGGATGAGTTGGGAGACTGGGATTGACCTGTATACATGTATATGCATAAAATACATAACTAATAATAACCTGCTGTATAAAAACATAAATAAAATTAAATTTCAAAATTTTTTAAAAAAAATTTAAAAATAAAACAGAAAAAATTCTTCCCGTCACACATATGTATTTACAGGAATGAATTATTTCCATGCTTATATTTATAAATACATAAAAGAGGAATAAAATCTAACTTGAACCATAAAAGAAAAAATAATTGAACCCACGAGTTATACAGAGGAATACCCTATCACGGCACTTGCTCCAGCGGTAAACAATTCTGAAATTGGTCAGAGGTCGGGAACCATCTCCCATACAGCCAGCAACCCACCCCCCACGCAAGGAGCGTCCTCATTGCAAAGCTTCGGGACTGTGCCGAGGCATCTGTGAGTAAACGTGAGCTGAGCCCCAGGCCAGCTGCTGCTGAAATGTTCCTACCCTTTCCAGGTAAAACACCTGAATATGTACAAGGGCTTGAAAGCCTACAGGAAGGACCCTGGAGCCACACCAGCGACAACACGCAGGCCAACTTGGTGCCTGCAGGCAAGCCAGGGTGTTCCTGGACCCTGGCGCTCTTCCAGAAGCATTCCATTGCCCTGACTGATATACCCCTCCTGTCCCGGCCCCCACTGCTTTTTTCCTTCCTCACCTCTGTCCGGAGAGAAATTCCAGCTGAAGGTATGGGTGACACATCCTCTTCTTTACAGGCGGCAGCCTGGCAACTCCTGCAGAAAGGCCAGCAGAACCCCACACACACCGGGCCATCCACAAAGCTGTGGCCCCTCACTCCCTCCCACCAGCACAGCCCCGATACTGCTGACGGGGCAGAGAATATGGAGTCAGGCACAGCTTCAGGGGCTATTGCTGCCTGGAGCTCTGTTTATATTGATCTCAATGAGGCACACCTGGGGAGGGCGGGCCGGCAGGGTAAGGCTGCCCAGGTCAGCTAATCCACAACCCTCAGGGAATCACATTGTTGAAAATGGACCCCGCAAAGGCAGAAGAGAAGCCAAGGGAAAAAAGGACACAATGCCATTTGCAGCACCGTAGATGATTCTAGAAGTAATCATGTGACTTGTAGTAAGTCAGAAAGTGAAAGACACATATCATATCATATCATTTATAGGTGTTACCTAAAAATGGATACCAGGGCAGATATTTCCACGGAGATGGTCAATCACAGATTCATTAAACACACTTATGGTTCACCAATGGAAAGGTGTGAGGATTGGTTTCATTACGAAATCGGGGTTAACAGAAATATACAAACACAGGTGACATATATAATCACCAAAGACCTACAGAATACCAAGAGAGGACTACTCAACATTCTGTCATAACGTACATGGGAAAAGGATCCCAGGAAGAACAGACATCTGTATATGTGTAAAAGAACCACATCTTCCACACCTACAACAAGTCAAACATTGTAATCAAACTTGCTGTAATAAAAAATAAAAAAAAAATTAAATTAAAAACGCGAAGATGTAGTGAGACAAACGTGAGGGGCTTTCTCCTGGCACCTTCCATTCTAAATTCCAATCTAGAACACCACTTCCACTGAGGCTCTCTTGCCCTAGTAACCAGATTTGGTAAGGGTGAACTGCTGCCACCTTGTGGCCGTTTCACACAACAGCAGCTTTAATCCCAACGCTAATGGTCAGTTGATATTCAAAATCATTGCAGGCCTGTAAATGACACCTGCCCTGAAAACAAATCCTGGGGTCACATATCGACCAAAAAATTCAAAGGACGTCCATATTTCAAAAGGACCGTTTCAAAAGGCATATTTTACGCACATTAGTGTTCTGCTTCTTTTCCTTTCTTTCCTTTTTTGTTAAAAAACACGGGAATGGAAAAAGGCATCCCTCAGAATGGGCGAAAATCGTTGCAGACGAATCAATGGACAGAGGTTTAATCTCCAATATATATAAACAGCTCATGCAGCTTAATATTAAAAAAACAAACAACCCCCCCAAAAATGGGCAGAAGTTCTAAAGAGACGTTTCTTCAAAGGAGACACAGAGATGGCCAAGACGCACATGAAAAGCTGCTCAACAGCATTAATTATTGGAGAAATGCAAATCAAAACTACAATGAGGTATCACCTCACACCTGTTAGAATCGGCATCATCAGAAAATCTACAAACAACCAATTCTGGGGAGGGTGTGCACAAAAGGAGCCCTCTTCCACTATTGGTGGGAATGTAAATTGATACAGTCACTATGGAGAACAGTATGGAGTTTCCTTAAAAAAACTAGAAATAGAATTACCATCTGAACCAGCAATCCCACTTCTGGGCATATACCCAGAGAAAACCGTATTTCAAAAAGGCATATTCACCACAATGTTCGTTGCAGCACTATTTACAATAGCCAGGTAATGGAAGCAACCTAAATGCCCACAGACAGATGAATGGGTAAAGATGTGGTACATATATAAAATGCAATATTACTCGGCCATAAAAAGGAATGAAACTGGGTCATTTGTAGAGACATTGATGGATCGAGAGACTGTCATACAGAATGAAGTAAGTCAGAAAGAGGAAAACAAATATTGTATATTAATGCATATATGTGGAGCCTAAAAATGGTACAGATGAACTGGTTTGCAGGGAACAAATAGAGACACAGAGGTAGAGAACAAACGTATGGACACCAAGTGTGGGAAGCCATGGGGTGGTGGTGCTGGGATGAGTTGGGAGTTTGGGATTGACCTGTATACATGTATATACATAAAATACATAACTAATAATAACCTGCTGTATAAAAACATAAATAAAATTAAATTTCAAAATTTAAAAAAATAAAATTTAAAAATAAAACAGAAAAAATTCTTCCCGTCACACAGATGTATTTACAGGAATGAATTATTTCCATGCTTATATCTATAAATACATAAAAGAGGAATAAAATCTAACTTGAATCATAAAAGAAAAAAAAAACCTGAACCCACGAGTTATACAGAGGAAAACCCTATAAGGGCACTTGCTCCAGTGGTAAACAATTCTGAAATTGGTCAGAGGTGGGGAACCATCTCCCATACAGCCAGCAACCCACCCCCCACGCAAGGAGCGTCCTCATTGCAAAGCTGGGGGACCGTGCCGAGGCATCTGTGAGTAAACGTGAGCTGAGCCCCAGGCCAGCTGCTGCTGAACTGTTCCCACCCTTTCCAGGTAAAACACCTGAATATGTACAAGGGCTTGAAAGCCTAGTGGAAGGACCGTGGAGCCACACCAGCGACAGCACACAGGCCAACTTGGTGCCTGCAGGCCAGCCAGGGTGGTCTTGTCACCGGGCGCTCTACCAGAAGCTTTCCATTGCCCTGCCTGAGATACCCCTCCTGTCCCGGCCCCCACTGCTTTTTTCCTTCCTCACCTCTGTCCGGAGAGAAATTCCAGCAGAAGGTATGTGTGACACATCCTCTTCTTTACAGGCAGCAGCCTGGCAACTCCTGCAGAAAGGCCAGCAGAACCCCACTCACACCGGGCCACCAACAAAGCTGTGGCCCCTCACTCCCTCCCACCAGCACAGCCCCGAGACTGCTGACGGGGCAGAGAATATGGAGTCAGGCACAGCTTCAGGGGCTATTGCTGCCTGGAGCTCTGTTTATATTGACCTCAACGAGGCACACCTGGGGAGGGCGGGCCGGCAGGGTAAGGCTGCCCAGGTCAGCTAATCCACAACCCTCAGGGAATCACATTGTTGAATATGGACCCCGCTAAGGCAGAAGAGAAGCCAAGGGAAAAAATGACACAATGCCATTTGCAGCACCGTAGATGAGTCTAGAAGTAATCACATGACTTGTAGTAAGTCAGAAAATGGAAGACACATATCATATCATATCACTTATAGGTGTTACCTAAAAATGGATACCAGGGCAGATATTTCCACGGAGATGGGCAATCACAGATTCATTAAACAGACTTATGGTTCACCAATGGAAAGGTGTGAGGATTGGCTTCATTACGATATACGGGTTAACAGACATATACAAACACAGGTGACATATATAATCACCAAAGACCTACAGAATACCAAGAGAGGACTACTCAACATTCTGTCATAACGTACATGGGAAAAGGATCCCAGGAAGAACAGACATCTGTATATGAGTAAAAGAACCACATCTTCAACACCTACAACAAGCCAAACATTGTAATCAAACTTGTTGTAATAAAAAATAAAAAATTAAATTAAAAACACGAACAAGAAGTAGTGAGACAAACTTGAGGGGCTTTCTCCTGGCACATTCCATTCTAAAGTCCAATCTAGAACACCACTTCCACTGAGGCTCTCTTGCCCTAATAACCAGATTTGGTAAGGGAGAACTGCTGCCACATTGTGGCCGTTTCACACAACAGCAGCTTTAATCCCAGGGCTAATGGTCAGTTGATATTCAAAATCATTGCAGGCCTGTAAATGACACCTGCCCTGAAAACAAATCCTGGGGTCACATATCGACCAAAAAATTCAAAGGACGTCCATATTTCAAAACGACCGATTCAAAAGGCATATTTTACGCACATTAGTGTTCTGCTTCTTTTCCTTTCTTTCCTTTTTTGTTAAAAAACACGGGAATGGAAAAAGGCATCCCTCAGAATGGGCGAAAATCGTTGCAGACGAATCAATGGACAGAGGTTTAATCTCCAATATATATAAACAGCTCATGCAGCTTAATATTAAAAAAACAAACAACCCAAAAAAATTGGCGGAAGATCTAAAGAGACGTTTCTTCAAAGGAGACACAGAGATGGCCAAGACGCACATGAAAAGCTGCTCAACAGCACTAATTATTAGAGAAATGCAAATCAAAACTACAATGAGGTTTCACCTCACACCTGTTAGAATCGGCATCATCAGAAAATCTACAAACAACCAATTCGGGGAGGGTGTGGACAAAAGGAGCCCTCTTCCACTATTGGTGGGAAAGTAAATTGATACTGTCACTATGGAGAACAGTATGGAGTTTCCTTAAAAAAACTAGAAATAGAATTACCATCTGATCCAGCAATCCTACTTCTGGGCATATACCCAGAGAAACCGTAAATCAAAAAGGCACATTCACCACAATGTTCGTTGCAACACTATTTACATTAGCCAAGTAATGGAAGCAACCAATATGCCCACAGACAAATGAATGGATAAAGATGTGGTACATATATAAAATGGAATATTACTCGGCCATAAAAAGGAATGAAACTGAGTCATTTGTAGAGACATCGATGGATGGAGAGACTGTTATACAGAATGAAGTAAGTCAGAAAGAGGAAAACAAATATTGTATATTAATGCATATAAGTGGAGCCTAAAAAATGGTACAGATGAACTGGTTTGCAGGGAAGAAATAGAGACACAGAGGTAGAGAACAAACGTATGGACACCAAGTGTGGGAAGCCATGGGGTGGTGTTGGTGGGATGAGATGGGAGATTGGGATTGACCTATATACATGTATATGCATAAAATACATAACTAATAATAACGTGCTCTTTAAAAATATAAATAAAATTAAATTTCAAAATTTTAAAAAATAAAATTTAAAAATAAAACAGAAAAAAGTTCTTCCCTTCACACAGATGTATTTATAGGAATGAATTATTTCCATGCTTATATCTATAAATACATAAAAGAGGAATAAAATCTAACTTGAACGATAAAAGAAAAAAAAAGTGAACCCACGAGTTATACAGAGGAAAACCCTATCATGGCACTTGCTCCAGCGGTAAACAATTCTGAAATTGGTCAGAGGTGGGGAACCATATCCCATACAGCCAGCAACCCCCCCTCCATGCAAGGAGCGTCCTCATTGCAAAGCTGGGGGACCGTGCCGAGGCATCTGTGAGTAAACGTGAGCTGAGCCCCAGGCCAGCTGCTGCTGAAGTGTCCCCACCCTTTCCAGGTAAAACACCTGAATATGTACAAGGGCTTGAAAGCCTAGAGGAAGGAGGGTGGAGCCACACCAGCGACAGCACGCAGGCCAACTTGGTGCCTGCAGGCCAGCCAGTGTGGTCCTGGACCCTGGCGCTCTTCCAGAAGCTTTCCATTGCCCTGCCTGAGATAACCCTGTTGTCCCGGCCCACACTGCTTTTTTCCTTCATCACCTCTGTCCGGAGAGAAATTCCAGCGGAAGGTATGGGTGACACATCCTCTTCTTTACAGGCGGCAGCCTGGCAACTCTTGCAGAAAGGCCAGCAGAACCCCACTCACACCGGGCCACCCACAAAGCTGTGGCCCCTCACTCCCTCCCACCAGCACAGCCCCGAGACTGCTGACGGGGCAGATAATATGGACTCAGGCACAGCTTCAGGGGCTATTGCTGCCTGGAGCTCTCTTTATATAGACCTCAAGGAGGCACACTTGGGGAGGGCGGGCCGGCTGGGTAAGGCTGCCCAGGTCAGCTAATCCACAACCCTCAGGGAATCACATTGTTGAAAATGGACCCCGCTAAGGCAGAAGAGAAGCCAAGGGAAAAAAGGACACAATGCCATTTGCAGCACCGTAGATGAGTCTAGAAGTATTCACGTGACTTGTAGTAAGTCAGAAAGTGAAAGACACATATCATATCATATCACTTATAGGTGTTACCTAAAAATGGATAGCAGGGCAGATATTTCCAGGGAGAAGGGCAATCACAGATTCATTAAACAAACTTTTGGTTCAACAATGGAAAGGTGTGAGGATTGGTTTCATTACGATATCGGGGTTAACAGACATATACAAACACAGGTGACATATATAATCACCAAAGACCTACAGAATACCAAGAGAGGACTACTCAACATTCTGTCATAACGTACATGGGAAAAGGATCCCAGGAAGAACAGTCATCTGTATATGTGTAAAAGAACCACATCTTCCACACCTACAACAAGCCAAACATTGTAATCAAACTTGCTGTAATAAAAAATAAAAACTTAAATTAAAAACACGAACAAGAAGTAGTGAGACAAACGTGAGGGGCTTTCTCCTGGCACATTCCATTCTAAACTCCAATCTAGAACACCACTTCCACTGAGTCTCTCTTGCCTTAGTAACCAGATTTGGTAAGGGTGAACTGCTGCCACCTTGTGGCCGTTTCACACAACAGCAGCTTTAATCCCAGCGCTAATGGTCAGTTGATATTCAAAATCATTGCAGGCCTGTAAATGACACCTGCCCTGAAAACAAATCCTGGGGTCACATATCGACCAAAAAATTCAAAGGACGTCCATATTTCAAAACGACCGTTTCAAAAGGCATATTTTACGCACATTAGTGTTCTGCTTCTTTTCCTTTCTTTCCTTTTTTGTTAAAAAACACGGGAATGGAAAAAGGCATCCCTCAGAATGGGCGAAAATCGTTGCAGACGAATAAATGGACAGAGGTTTAATCTCCAATATATACAAACAGCTCATGCAGCTTAATATTAAAAAAACAAACAACCCTAAAAAAATGGGCAGAAGATCTAAAGAGACGTTTCTTCAAAGGAGACACAGAGATGGCCAAGACGCACATGAAAAGCTGCTCAACAGCACTAATTATTAGAGAAATGCAAATCAAAACTACAATGAGGTATCACCTCACACCTGTTAGAATCGGCATCATCAGAAAATCTACAAACAACGAATTCTGGGGAGGGTGTGGACAAAAGGAGCCCTCTTCCACTATTGGTGGGAATGTAAATTGATACAGTCACTATGGAGAACAGTATGGAGTTTCCTTAAAAAAAATTAGAAATAGAATTACTATCTGATCCAGCAATCGCACTTCTGGGCATATACCCAGAGAAAACCGTATTTCAAAAATGCACATTCACCACAATGTTCGTTGCCGCACTATTTACAATAGCCAGGTAATGGAAGCAACCTAAATGCCCACAGACAGATGAATGTATAAAGATGTGGTACATATATAAAATGGAATATTACTCGGCCATAAAAAGGAATGAAACTGGGTCATTTGTAGAGACATCGATGGATCGAGAGACTGTCATACAGAATGAAATAAGTCAGAAAGAGGAAAACAAATATTGTATATTAATGCATATATGTGGAGCCTAAAAATGGTACAGATGAACTGGTTTGCAGGGAAGTAATAGAGACATAGAGGTAGAGAACAAACGTATGGACACCAAGTGTGGGAAGCCATGGGGTGGTGGTGGTGGGATGAGTTGGGAGTTTGGGATTGACCTGTATACATGTATGTGCATAAAATACATAACTAATAATAATGTGCTGTATAAAAAAATAAATAAAATTTAATTTCAAAATTTTAAAAAATAAAATTTAAAAATAAAACAGAAAAACTTTCTTCCCGTCACACAGATGTACTTATAGGAATGAATTATTTCCATGCTTATATCTATAAATACATAAAAGAGGAATAAAATCTAACTTGAACGATAAAAGAAGAAAAAAGTGAACCCACTAGTTATACAGAGGAAAACCCTATCACGGCACGTGCTCCAGCGGTAAACAATTCTGAAATTGGTCAGAGGTGGGGAACCCTCTCCCATACAGCCAGCAACCCACCCCCCACGCAAGGAGCGTCCTTATTGCAAAGCTGGGGGACCGTGCCCAGGCATCTGTGAGTAAACGTGAGTTGAGCCCCAGGCCAGCTGCTGCTGAACTGTCCCCACCCTTTCCAGGTAAAACACCTGAATATGTACAAGGGCTTGAAACCCTAGAGGAAGGACTGTGGAGCCACACCAGCGACAGCACGCAGGCCAACTTGGTGCCTGCAGGCCAGCCAGGGTGGTCATGGACCCTGGCGCTCTTCCAGAAGCTTTCCATTGCCCTTCCTGAGATACCCCTCATGTCCCGGCCCCCACTGCTTTTTTCCTTCCTCACCTCTGTCCGGAGAGAAATTCCAGCGGAAGGTATGTGTGACACATCCTCTTCTTTACAGGCGGCAGCCTGGCAACTCCTGCAGAAAGGCCAGCAGAACCCCACTCACACCGGGCCACCCACAAAGCTGTGGCTCCTCACTCCCTCCCACCAGCACAGCCCCGAGACTGCTGACGGGGCAGAGAATATGGAGTCAGGCACAGCTTCAGGGGATATTGCTGCCTGGAGCTCTGTTTATATTGACCTCAACGAGGCACACCTGGGGAGGGAGGGCCGGCAGGGTAAGGCTGCCCAGGTCAGCTAATCCACAACCCTCAGGGAATCACATTGTTGAAAATGGACCCCACTAAGGCAGAAGAGAAGCCAAGGAAAAAAAGGACACAATGCCATTTGCAGCACCGTAGATGTGTCTAGAAGTATTCACGTGACTTGTAGTAAGTCAGAAAGTGAAAGACACATATCATATCATATCACTTATAGGTGTTACCTAAAAATGGATACCAGGGCAGATATTTCCAAGGAGAAGGGCAATTACAGATTCATTAAACAAACTTATGGTTCACCAATGGAAAGGTGTGAGGATTGGTTTCGTTACGATATCGGGGTTAACAGACATATACAAACACAGGTGATATATATAATCACCAAAGACCTACAGAATACCAAGAGAGGACTACTCAACATTCTGTCATAAGGTACATGGGAAAAGGATCCCAGGAAGAACAGTCATCTGTATATGTGTAAAAGAACCACATCTTCCACACCTACAAGAAGCCAAACATTGTAATCAAACTTGCTGTAATAAAAAATAAAAATTAAATTAAAAACATGAATAAGAAGTAGTGAGACAAACGTGAGGGGCTTTCTCCTGGCACATTCCATTCTAAACTCCAATCTAGAACACCACTTCCACTGAGGCTCTCTTGCCCTAGTAACCACATTTGGTAAGGGTGAACTGCAGCCACCTTGTGGACATTTCACACAACAGCAGCTTTAATCCCAGCGCTAATGGTCAGTTGATATTCAAAATCATTGCAGGCCTGTAAATGACACCTGCCCTGAAAACAAATCCTGGGGTCACATATCGACCAAAAAATTCAAAGGACGTCCATATTTTAAAACGACCGTTTCAAAAGGCATATTTTACGCACATTAGTGTTCTGCTTCTTTTCCTTTCTTTCCTTTTTTGTTAAAAAACACGGGAATGGAAAAAGGCATCCCTCAGAATGGGCGAAAATCGTTGCAGACGAATCAATGGAAAGAGGTTTAATCTCCAATATATATAAACAGCTCATGCAGCTTAATATTAAAAAAAAACAAACAACCCCCAAGAAAATGGGCAGAAGATCTAAAGAGACGTTTCTTCAAAGGAGACACAGAGATGGCCAAGACGCACATGAAAAGCTGCTCAACAGCACTAATTATTAGAGAAATGCAAATCAAAACTACAATGAGATTTCACCTCACACCAGTTAGAATCGGCATCATCAGAAAATCTACAAACAACCAATTCTGGGGAGGGTGTGGACAAAAGGAGCCCTCTTCCACTATTGGTGGGAATGTAAATTGATACAGTCACTATGGAGAACAGTATGGAGTTTCCTTAAAAAAACTAGAAATAGAATTACCATCTCATCCAGCAATCCCACTTCTGGGCATATACCCAGAGAAAACCGTATTTCAAAAAGGCACATTCACCACAATGTTCGTTGCAACACTATTTACAATAGCCAGGTAATGGAAGCAACCTAAATGCCCACAGACAGATGAATGGATAAAGATGTGGTACATATATAAAATGGAATATGACTCGGCCATAAAAAGGAATGAAACTGGGTCATTTGTAGAGACATCGATGGATCGAGAGACTGTCATACAGAATGAAGTAAGTCAGAAAGAGGAAAACAAATATTGTATATTAATGCATATATGTGGAGCCTAAAAATGGTACAGATGAACTGGTTTGCTGGGAATAAATAGAGACACAGAGGTAGAGAACAAACGTATGGACACCAAGTGTGGGAAGCCATGGGGTGGTGGTGGTGGGATGAGTTGGGAGTTTGGGATTGACCTGTATACATGTATATGCATAAAATACATAAGTAATAATAACGTGGTGTATAAAAAAATAAATAAAATTAAATTTCAAAATTTTAAAAAAATAATATTTAAAAATAAAACAGAAAAAAGTTCTTCCCGTCACACAGATGTATTTATAGGAATGAATTATTTCCATGCTTATATCTATAAATACATAAAAGAGGAGTAAAATCAAACTTGAACCATAAAAGAAAAAAAAAACCTGAACCCACGAGTTATACAGAGGAAAACCCTATCAGGGCACTTGCTCCAGTGGTAAACAATTCTGAAATTGGTCAGAGGTAGGGAAGCATCTCCCATACAGCCATCAACCCACCCCCCACGCAAGGAGCGTCCTCATTGCAAAGCTGGGGGACCGTGCCGAGGCATCTGTGAGTAAACGTGAGCTGAGCCCCAGGCCAGCTGCTGCTGAAATGTTCCCACCCTTTCCAGGTAAAACACCTGAATATGTACAAGGGCTTGAAAGCCTAGAGGAAGGACCGTGGAGCCACACCAGCGACAGCACGCAGGCCAACTTGGTGCCTGCAGGCCAGCCAGCGTGGTCTTGGCCCCGGGCGCTCTTCCAGAAGCTTTCCATTGCCCTGCCTGAGATACCCCTCCTGTCCCGGCCCCCACTGCTTTTTTCCTTCCTCACCTCTGTCCGGAGAGAAATTCCAGCGGAAGGTATGGGTGACACATCCTCTTCTTTACAGGCGGCAGCCTGGCAACTCCTGCAGAAAGGCCAGAAGAACCCCACTCACACCGGGCCACCAACAAAGCTGTGGCCCCTCACTCCCTCCCACCAGCACAGCCCCGAGGCTGCTGACGGGGCAGAGAATATGGAGGCAGGCACAGCTTCAGGGGCTATTGCTGCCTGGAGCGCTGTTTATATTGACCTCAACGAGGCACACCTGGGGAGGGCGGGCCGGCAGGGTAAGGCTGCCCAGGTCAGCTAATCCACAACACTCAGGGAATCACATTGTTGAAAATGGACCCCGCTAAGGCAGAAGAGAAGCCAAGGGAAAAAAGGACACAATGCCATTTGCAGCACCGTAGATGAGTCTAGAAGTAATCACGTGACTTGTAGTAAGTCAGAAAATGGAAGACACATATCATATCATATCACTTATAGGTGTTACATAAAAATGGATACCAGGGCAGATATTTCCACGGAGAAGGGCAATCACAGATTCATTAAACAGACTTATGGTTCACCAATGGAAAGGTGTGAGGATTGGTTTCATTACGATATCGGGGTTAACAGACCTATACAAACACAGGTGACATATATAATCACCAAAGACCTACAGAATACCAAGAGAGGACTACTCAACATTCTGTCATAACGTACATGGGAAAAGGATCCCAGGAAGTACAGACATGTCTATATGTGTAAAAGAACCACATGTTCCACACCTACAACAAGCCAAACATTGTAATCAAACTTGTTGTAATAAAAAATAAAAAATTAAATTAAAAACACGAACAAGAAGTAGTGAGACAAACGTGAGGGGCTTTCTCCTGGCACATTCCATTCTAAACTCCAATCTAGAACATCACTTCCACTGAGGCTCTCTTGCCCTAGTAACCAGATTTGGTAAGGGTGAACTGCTGCCACCTTGTGGCCGTTTCACACAACAGCAGCTTTAATCCCAACGCTAATGGTCAGTTGATATTCAAAATCATTGCAGGCCTGTAAATGACACCTGCCCTGAAAACAAATCCTGGGGTCACATATCGACCAAAATATTCAAAGGACGTCCATATTTCAAAACGACCGTTTCAAAAGGCATATTTTACGCACATTAGTTTTCTGCTTTTTTTCCTTTCTTTCCTTTTTTTTGTTAAAAAAAGCGGGAATGGAAAAAAGCATCCCTCAGAATGGGCGAAAATCATTGCAGACGAATCAATGGACAGAGGTTTAATCTCCAATATATATAAACAGCTCATGCAGCTTAATATTAAAAAAACAAACAACCCAAAAAAATGGGCAGAAGATCTAAAGAGACGTTTCTTCAAAGGAGACACAGAGATGGCTAAGACGCACATGAAAAGCTGCTCAACAGCACTAATTATTAGAGAAATACAAATCAAATCTACAATGAGGTTTCACCTCACACCTGTAAGAATCGGCATCATCAGAAAATCTACAAACAACCAATTCTGGGGAGGGTGTGGACAAAAGGAGCCCTCTTCCACTATTGGTGGGAATGTAAATTGATACAGTGACTATGGAGTACAGTATGGAGTTTCCTTAAAAAAACTAGAAATAGAATTACCATCTGATCCAGCAATCCCACTTCTGGGCATATCTCCAGAGGAAACCGTAAATCAAAAAGGCACATTCACCACAATGTTCATTGCAGCACTATTTACAATAGCCAGGTAATGGAAGCAACCTAAATGCCCACAGACAGATGAATGGATAAAGATGTGGTACATATATGAAATGGAATATTACTCGGCCATAAAAATGAATGAAACTGGGTCATTTGTAGAGACATCGATGGATCGAGAGACTGTCATACAGAATGAAGTAAGTCAGAAAGAGGAAAACAAATATTGTATATTAATGCATATATGTGGAGCCTAAAAATGGTACAGATGAACTGGTTTGCAGGGAAGAAATAGAGACACAGAGGTAGAGAACAAACGTATGGACACCAAGTGTGGGAAGCCATGGGGTGGTGGTGGTGGGATGAGTTGGGAGTTTGGGATTGACCTGTGTACATGTATATGCATAAAATACATAACTAATAATAATGTGCTGTATAAAAAAATAAATAAAATTAAATTTCAAAATTTTAAAAAATAATATTTAAAAATAAAACAGAAAAAAGTTCTTCCCGTCACACAGATGTATTTATAGGAATGAATTATTTCCATGCTTATATCTATAAATACATAAAAGAGGAATAAAATCTAACTTGAACCATAAAAGAAAAAAAAACCTGAACCCACGAGTTATACAGAGGAAAACCCTAACAGGGCACTTGCTCCAGTGGTAAACAATTATGAAATTGGTCAGAGGTGGGGAAGCATCTCCCATACAGCCATCAACCCACCCCCCCACGCAAGAAGCGTCCTCATTGCAAAGCTTGGGGACCGTGCCGAGGCATCTGTGAGTAAACGTGAGCTGAGCCCCAGGCCAGCTGCTGCTGAACTGTTCCCACCCTTTCCAGGTAAAACACCTGAATATGTACAAGGGCTTGAAAGCCTAGTGGAAGGACCGTGGAGCCACACCAGCGACAGCACGCAGGCCAACTTGGTGCCTGCAGGCCAGCCAGGGTGGTCCTGTCCCCAGGCGCTCTTCCAGAAGCTTTCCATTGCCCTGCCTGAGATACCCCTCCTGTCCCGGACCCCACTGCTTTTTTCCTTCCTCACCTCTGTCCGGAGAGAAATTCCAGCGGAAGGTATGGTTGACACAAACTCTTCTTTACAGGCGGCAGCCTGGCAACTCCTGCAGAAAGGCCAGCAGAACCCCACTCACACCGGGCCACCCACAAAGCTGTGGCCCCTCACTCCCTCCCACCAGCACAGCCCCGAGACTGCTGACGGGGCAGAGAATATGGAGTCAGGCACAGCTTCAGGGGCTATTGCTGCCTGGAGCGCTCTTTATATTGACCTCAACGAGGCACACCTGGGGAGGGCGGGCCGGCAGGGTAAGGCTGCCCAGGTCAGCTAATCCACAACCCTCAAGGAATCACATTGTTGAAAATGGACCCCGCTAAGGCAGAAGAGAAGCCAAGGGAAAAAAGGACACAATGCCATTTGCAGCACCGTAGATGAGTCTAGAAGTAATCACGTGACTTGTAGTAAGTCAGAAAGTGGAAGACACATATCATATCATATCACTTATATGTGTTACCTAAATATGGATACCAGGGAAGATATTTCCACGGAGAAGGGCAATCACAGATTCATTAAACAGACTTATGGTTCACCAATGGAAAGGTGGGAGGATTGGTTTCATTACGATATCGGGGTTAACAGACATATACAAACACAGGTGACATATATAATCACCAAAGACCTACAGAATACCAAGAGAGGACTACTCAACATTCTGTCATAACGTACATGGGAAAAGGATCCCAGGAAGTACAGACATGTCTATATGTGTAAAAGAACCACATCTTCCACACCTACAACAAGCCAAACATTGTAATCAAACTTGTTGTAATAAAAAATAAAAAATTAAAAACACGAACAAGAAGTAGTGAGACAAACGTGAGGGGCTTTCTCCTGGCACATTCCATTCTAAACTCCAATCTAGAACATCACTTCCACTGAGGCTCTCTTGCCCTAGTAACCAGATTTGGTAAGGGTGAACTGCTGCCACCTTGTGGCCGTTTCACACAACAGCAGCTTTAATCCCAATGCTAATGGTCAGTTGATATTCAAAATCATTGCAGGCCTGTAAATGACACCTGCCCTGAAAACAAATCCTGGGGTCACATATCGACCACAATATTCAAAGGACGTCCATATTTCAAAACGACCGTTTCAAAAGGCATATTTTACGCACATTAGTGTTCTGCTTCTTTTCCTTTCTTTCCTTTTTTGTTAAAAAAAACGGGAATGGAAAAAAGCATCCCTCAGAATGGGCGAAAATCATCGCAGACGAATCAATGGACAGAGGTTTAATCTCCAATATATATAAACAGCTCATGCAGCTTAATATTAAAAAAACAAACAACCCAAAAAAATGGGCAGAAGATCTAAATAGACGTTTCTTCAAAGGAGACACAGAGATGGCCAAGACGCACATGAAAAGCTGCTCAACAGCACTAATTATTAGAGAAATACAAATCAAAACTACAATGAGGTTTCACCTCACACCTGTTAGAATCGGCATCATCAGAAAATCTACAAACAACCAATTCTGGGGAAGTTGTGGACAAAAGGAGCCCTCTTCCACTATTGGTGGGAATGTAAACTGATACAGTCACTATGGAGAACAGTATGGAGTTTCCTTAAAAATATTAGAAATCGAATTACCATCTGATCCACCAATCCCACTTCTGGGCATATACCCAGAGAAAACCGTATTTCAAAAAGGCACATTCACCACAGTGTTCGTTGCAGCACTATTTACAATAGCCAGGTAATGGAAGCAACCTAAATGCCCACAGACAGATGAATGGATAAAGATGTGGTACATATATAAAATGGAATATTACTCGGCCATTAAAAGGAATGAAACTGGGTCATTTGTAGAGACATCGATGGATCGAGAGACTGTCATACAGAATGAAGTAAGTCAGAAAGAGGAAAACAAATATTGTATATTAATGCATATATGTGGAGCATAAAAATGGTACAGATGAACTGGTTTGCAGGGAAGAAATAGAGACACAGAGGTAGAGAACAAACGTATGGACACCAAGTGTGGGAAGCCATGGGGTGGTGGTGGTGGGATGAGTTGAGAGATAGGGATTGACCTGTATACATGTATATTCATAAAATACATAACTAATAATAATGTGCTGTTTAAAAACATAAATAAAATTAAATTTCAAAATTTTAAAAAATAAAATTTAAATATAAAACAGAAAAAAATTCTTCTCGTCACACAGATGTATTTATAGGAATGAATTATTTCCATGCTTATATCTACAAATACATAAAAGAGGAATAAAATCTAACTTGAACCATAAAAGAAAAAAAAAAAAACCTGAACCCACCAGTTATACACAGGAAAACCCTAGCAGGGCACTTGCTCCAGTGGTAAACAATTCTGAAATTGGTCAGAGGTGGGGAATCATCTCCCATACAGCCAGCAACCCACCCCCCACGCAAGGAGCGTCCTCATTGCAAAGCTGGGGGACCGTGCCGAGGCATCTGTGAGTAAACGTGAGCTGAGCCCCAGGCCAGCTGCTGCTGAACTTTTCCCACCCTTTCCAGGTAAAACACCTGAATATGTACAAGGGCTTGAAAGCCTAGAGGAAGGACCGTGGATCCACACCAGCGACAGCACGCAGGCCAACTTGGTGCCTGCAGGCCAGCCAGGGTGGTCGTCGCATGTAAAGCATAGTAAGAGGGGCACAACTTCGACAATGATGCACTTGGCCAAAAAGGGCATATGCGTTTTCTCCTAAATATATTCAGGAGAAAACGCATACGCCCTTTTTGGCCAAGCAAGCAAGCGGGCAATGCAAATCTGCACTACAAAGAAGTATCACTTCCCACGGGTCAAAAGGGATATCCACAAAATGTGTAAAAACCAGAAAGACAAGACAGGCCCTGGAGAACTGGGAGCCTTGTTATGCTGATGGGCGGGATGTAAGTTGCCAACTGCCTCACTGGAGGAGTGCATTGTGTTCCCTAAAACAAGTAAACAACAGAGCTACAGAGCCAAGGGCACTTCCAGTCTAGGGAATATACCTTGGGAAAACTGAAAATCCATAAGACAGAGCCACCACCAAATTGAGGGCTGCACTGCTTACAAGAACCTCAACCTGGGTACACCTGAAATATCCCAGGAAATATAAAAATGGTTCAAAACTTTGTGGAACATACGAACGATGGAATATCCCTCAGCCATGAAATCAATGTCATAAGACCAGTAGCAGCAAAATGAGTGGATTCAGGTACGATGATTCTAAGTGAAAGAAGTCACACAGAAAAAGAAACTTATCATAAGATATCACTTAGGAAGATCCTGTAAACATGGCTACACATGAACTGAGTTAGGAAAGAGAACAGAGTCTCACATTTAGAAAACACTCTTATGCCTGCTTAAGGGGGAAGGAGAGGTGGGGTGATGCATCAAACCAGAGTTTGATATAAGCACAGGTACCATTCCAAAAACCAACTATGGAATAGACAAGACCTACACCTTCCTCAGTGAAAGGGACTCAAAACCCCATATTTCCCGCAGAGGAATAGATCTGACTAGTAAGAATCTTAAAACCTATGTATTGATATGTCTCCGTAAGGGGATCAATTGTGTCTAGACTGGCATAAACAGGGCAGCGAGAATCAGCTCAAACCCACGATAAAAAGAAATTTCAAAAACAAAACAAAGAAATAGGGAAATTCTTTACAATTCCTTCAGGGTCTCTGACGCAACCTGGAATGACCCTATCTACGATGACAGCTGGATGCGGCATGAGGCTGGACCCTTGGGACTGAGAGGATTGGTGAGATTGGGTGAGCAAATGCAGACCCTTTAAAGCAATAATGCATGGAACCCATTCCATGGGTCCCAACTCTCCAGGTTGTAAGGAATATTGCTAAAGCTATAACATGTACGGGAAACCTAGAGAATGGACACACTGTGAATACAAAAGGTTTCTAAAACTCAACGAAGAGTCCCTCTCCTGGTGCTCCAGTTTGATTTTCCAACTGCTTTCCTATCAATCTCCCAACTTGGAGAGACAGCCCCTTTAAGCTCCTGGTTCACACAGGTTGCCAATTTGGCAGAGAATGAAAGGGAAGAGGGAGAACCAATGAGAGAGTAGCTGTTAGGCATTTGGATGGGCACATGTCACTCTAATTTCCCGGCAGGAAGAAGAATTAACCAAAGTCTCAGCCACCCACCGGGAACCAGTATAGATCCTGAACCAAAAGTTTGGACTTGCGTTCAGCTCACAAAAAACGAGTTGAAAAATGGAGCTCAGGGGCACAGCAATTCACAAACTGGCAGAGTAATCAAGGCCAACTATCGTCCAAAAATCTGTTGAGGGAAGGCAACGAGGCGGACTTGAATGCGAGGCAGAATAGCAGGAAACAGATTTCAAGAGGTACGTTAGAATCGCCTGTAAAGCACAGGAAGAGGGGCACAACTTCGACAATGATGCACTTGGCCAAAAAGGGCGTATGCGTTTTCTCCTGAATATATTCAGGAGAAAACGCATACGCCCTTTTTGGCCAAGCAAGCAAGCGGGCAATGCAAATCTGCACTACAAAGAAGTATCACTTCCCACCGGTCAAAAGGGACATCCACAAAATGTGTAAAAACCAGAAAGGCAAGACAGGCCCTGGAGAACAGGGAGCCTTGTTATGCTGATGGGCGGGATGTAAGTTGCCAACTGCCTCACTGGAGGAGTGCATTGTGTTCCCTAAAACAAGTAAACAACAGAGCTACAGAGCCAAGGGCACTTCCAGTCTAGGGAATATACCTTGGGAAAACTGAAAATCCATAAGACAGAGCCACCCCCAAATTGAGGGCTGCATTGCTTACAAGAACCTCAACCTGGGTACACCTGAAATATCCCAGGAAATATAAAAATGGTTCAAAACATTGTGGAACTTACGTACGATGGAATATCCCTCAACCATGAAATCAATGTCATAAGACCAGTAGCAGCAAAATGAGTGGATTCAGGTACGATGATTCTAAGTGAAAGAAGTCACACAGAAAAAGAAACTTATCATAAGATATCACTTAGGAAGATCCTGTAAACATGGCTACACATGAACTGAGTTAGGAAAGAGAACAGAGTCTCACATTTAGAAAACACTCTTAAGCCTGCTTAAGGGGGAAGGAGAGGTGGGGTGATGCATCAAACCAGAGTTTGATATAAGCACAGGTACTGTTCCAAAAACCAACTATGGAATAGACAAGACCTACACCTTCCTCAGTGAAAGGGACTCAAAACCCCATATTTCCCGCAGAGGAATAGATCTGAATAGTAAGAATCTTAAAACCTATGTATTGATATGTCTCCGTAAGGGAATCAAGTGTGTCTAGACTGGCATAAATATGGCAGCGAGAATCAGCTCAAACCCACTCTAAAGAGGAATTTCAAAAACAGAACAAAGAAACAGGGAAATTCTTAACAATTCCTTCAGGGTCTCTGATGCAACCTGGAATGACCCTATCTACGATGACAGCTGGATGCGGCATGAGGCTGGACACTTGGGACTGAGAGGATTGGAGATATTGGGTGAGCAAAGGCAGACCCTTTATAGCAATAATGCATGGCACCCATTCCATGATTCCCAACTCTCCAGGTTGAAGGGAATATTACTACAGCTTTAACATGTACGGGAAACCTAGAGAATGGACACACTGTGAATACGAAAGGTTTCTAAAACTCAACGAAGAGTCCCTCTCCTGGTGCTCTGGTTTGACTTTCCAACTGCTTTACTATCAATCTCCCAACTTGGAGAGACAGCCCCTTTAAGCTCCTCGTTCACACAGGTTGCCAATTTGGCAGAGGATGAAAGGGAAGAGGGAGAACCAATGAGAGAGTCGCTGATAGGCATTTGGATGGGCACATGTCACTCTAATTTCCCGGCAGGAAGAAGAATTAACCAAAGTCTCAGCCACCCACCGGGAACCAGTATAGGTCCTGAACCAAAAGTTTGGACTTGCGTTCAGCTCACAAAAAACGAGTTTGAAAATGGAGCTCAGGGGCACAGCAATTCACAAACAGGCAGAGTAATCAAGGCCAACAATCGTCCAAAAATCTGTTGAGGGAAGGCAACGAGGCGGACTTGAAAGCGAGGCAGAATAGCAGGAAACAGATTTCAAGAGGTACGTTGGAATCACCTGTAAAGCACAGGAAGAGGGGCACAACTTCGACAATGATGCACTTGGCCAAAAAGGGCGTATGCGTTTTCTCCTGAATATATTCAGGAGAACACGCATACGCCCTTTTGGCCAAGCAAGCAAGCGGGCAATGCAAATCTGCACTACAAAGAAGTATCACTTCCCACGGGTCAAAAGGGACATCCACAAAATGTGTAAAAACCAGAAAGGCAAGACAGGCCGTGGCGAAATGGGAGCCTTGTTATGCTGATGGGCAGGATGTAAGTTGCCAACTGCCTCACTGGAGGAGTGCATTGTGCTCCCTAAAACAAGTAAACAACAGAGCTACAGAGCCAAGGGCACTTCCAGTCTAGGGAATATACCTTGGGAAAACTGAAAATCCATAAGACAGAGCCACCCCCAAATTGAGGGCTGCACTGCTTACAAGAACCTCAACCTGGGTACACCTGAAATATCCCAGGAAATATAAAAATGGTTCAAAACATTGTGGAACTTACGTACGATGGAATATCCCTCAGCCATGAAATCAATGTCATAAGACCAGTAGCAGCAAAATGAGTGGATTCAGGTACGATGATTCTAAGTGAAAGAAGTCACACAGAAAAAGAAACTTATCATAAGATATCACTTAGGAAGATCCTGTAAACATGGCTACACATGAACTGAGTTAGGAAAGAGAACAGAGTCTCACATTTAGAAAACACTCTTAAGCCTGCTTAAGGGGGAAGGAGAGGTGGGGTGATGCATCAAACCAGAGTTTGATATAAGCACAGGTACTGTTCCAAAAACCAACTATGGAATAGACAAGACCTACACCTTCCTCAGTGAAAGGGACTCAAAACCCCATATTTCCCGCAGAGGAATAGATCTGAATAGTAAGAATCTTAAAACCTATGTATTGATATGTCTCCGTAAGGGAATCAAGTGTGTCTAGACTGGCATAAATATGGCAGCGAGAATCAGCTCAAACCCACTCTAAAGAGGAATTTCAAAAACAGAACAAAGAAACAGGGAAATTCTTAACAATTCCTTCAGGGTCTCTGATGCAACCTGGAATGACCCTATCTACGATGACAGCTGGATGCGGCATGAGGCTGGAAACTTGGGACTGAGAGGACTGGAGATATTGGGTGAGCAAAGGCAGACCCTTTATAGCAATAATGCATGGCACCCATTCCATGATTCCCAACTCTCCAGGTTGAAGGGAATATTACTACAGCTTTAACATGTACGGGAAACCTAGAGAATGGACACACTGTGAATACGAAAGGTTTCTAAAACTCAACGAAGAGTCCCTCTCCTGGTGCTCTGGTTTGACTTTCCAACTGCTTTACTATCAATCTCCCAACTTGGAGAGACAGCCCCTTTAAGCTCCTGGTTCACACAGGTTGCCAATTTGGCAGAGGAGGAAAGGGAAGAGGGAGAACCAATGAGAGAGTCGCTGTTAGGCATTTGGATGGGCACATGTCACTCTAATTTCCCGGCAGGAAGAAGAATTAACCAAAGTCTCAGCCACCCACCGGGAACCAGTATAGGTCCTGAACCAAAAGTTTGGACTTGCGTTCAGCTCACAAAATACGAGTTTGAAAATGGAGCTCAGGGGCACAGCAATTCACAAACAGGCAGAGTAATCAAGGCCAACAATCGTCCAAAAATCTGTTGAGGGAAGGCAACGAGGCGGACTTGAAATCGAGGCAGAATAGCAGGAAACAGATTTCAAGAGGTACGTTGGAATCACATGTAAAGCACAGGAAGAGGGGCACAACTTCGACAATGATGCACTTGGCCAAAAAGGGCGTATGCATTTTCTCCTGAATATATTCAGGAGAACACGCATACGCCCTTTTGGCCAAGCAAGCAAGCGGGCAATGCAAATCTGCACTACAAAGAAGTATCACTTCCCACGGGTCAAAATGGACATCCACAAAATGTGTAAAAACCAGAAAGGCAAGACAGGCCGTGGCGAAATGGGAGCCTTGTTATGCTGATGGGCAGGATGTAAGTGGCCAACTGCCTCACTGGAGGAGTGCATTGTGCTCCCTAAAACAAGTAAACAACAGAGCTACAGAGCCAAGGGCACTTCCAGTCTAGGGAATATACCTTGGGAAAACTGAAAATCCATAAGACAGAGCCACCCCCAAATTGAGGGCTGCACTGCTTACAAGAACCTCAACCTGGGTACACCTGAAATATCCCAGGAAATATAAAAATGGTTCAAAACATTGTGGAACTTACGTACGATGGAATATCCCTCAGCCATGAAATCAATGTCATAAGACCAGTAGCAGCAAAATGAGTGGATTCAGGTACGATGATTCTAAGTGAAAGAAGTCACACAGAAAAAGAAACTTATCATAAGATATCACTTAGGAAGATCCTGTAAACATGGCTACACATGAACTGAGTTAGGAAAGAGAACAGAGTCTCACATTTAGAAAACACTCTTAAGCCTGCTTAAGGGGGAAGGAGAGGTGGGGTGATGCATCAAACCAGAGTTTGATATAAGCACAGGTACTGTTCCAAAAACCAACTATGGAATAGACAAGACCTACACCTTCCTCAGTGAAAGGGACTCAAAACCCCATATTTCCCGCAGAGGAATAGATCTGACTAGTAAGAATCTTAAAACCTATGTATTGATATGTCTCCGTAAGGGAATCAAGTGTGTCTAGACTGGCATAAATATGGCAGCGAGAATCAGCTCAAACCCACTCTAAAGAGGAATTTCAAAAACAGAACAAAGAAACAGGGAAATTCTTAACAATTCCTTCAGGGTCTCTGATGCAACCTGGAATGACCCTATCTACGATGACAGCTGGATGCGGCATGAGGCTGGAAACTTGGGACTGAGAGGACTGGAGATATTGGGTGAGCAAAGGCAGACCCTTTATAGCAATAATGCATGGCACCCATTCCATGATTCCCAACTCTCCAGGTTGAAGGGAATATTACTACAGCTTTAACATGTACGGGAAACCTAGAGAATGGACACACTGTGAATACGAAAGGTTTCTAAAACTCAACGAAGAGTCCCTCTCCTGGTGCTCTGGTTTGACTTTCCAACTGCTTTACTATCAATCTCCCAACTTGGAGAGACAGCCCCTTTAAGCTCCTGGTTCACACAGGTTGCCAATTTGGCAGAGGAGGAAAGGGAAGAGGGAGAACCAATGAGAGAGTCGCTGTTAGGCATTTGGATGGGCACATGTCACTCTAATTTCCCGGCAGGAAGAAGAATTAACCAAAGTCTCAGCCACCCACCGGGAACCAGTATAGGTCCTGAACCAAAAGTTTGGACTTGCGTTCAGCTCACAAAATACGAGTTTGAAAATGGAGCTCAGGGGCACAGCAATTCACAAACAGGCAGAGTAATCAAGGCCAACAATCGTCCAAAAATCTGTTGAGGGAAGGCAACGAGGCGGACTTGAAATCGAGGCAGAATAGCAGGAAACAGATTTCAAGAGGTACGTTGGAATCACATGTAAAGCACAGGAAGAGGGGCACAACTTCGACAATGATGCACTTGGCCAAAAAGGGCGTATGCATTTTCTCCTGAATATATTCAGGAGAACACTCATACGCCCTTTTTGGCCAAGCAAGCAAGCGGGCAATGCAAATCTGCACTACAAAGAAGTATCACTTCCCACGGGTCCAAATGGACATCCACAAAATGTGTAAAAACCAGAAAGGCAAGACAGGCCGTGGCGAAATGGGAGCCTTGTTATGCTGATGGGCAGGATGTAAGTTGCCAACTGCCTCACTGGAGGAGTGCATTGTGCTCCCTAAAACAAGTAAACAACAGAGCTACAGAGCCAAGGGCACTTCCAGTCTAGGGAATATACCTTGGGAAAACTGAAAATCAATAAGACAGAGCCACCCCCAAATTGAGGGCTGCACTGCTTACAAGAACCTCAACCTGGGTACACCGTAAATATCCCAGGAAATATAAAAATGGTTCAAAAAATTGTGGAAATTACATACGATGGAATATCCCTCAGCCATGAAATCAATGTCATAAGACCAGTAGCAGCAAAATGAGTGGATTCAGGTACGATGATTCTAAGTGAAAGAAGTCACACAGAAAAAGAAACTTATCATAAGATATCACTTAGGAAGATCCTGTAAACATGGCTACACATGAACTGAGTTAGGAAAGAGAACAGAGTCTCACATTTAGAAAACACTCTTATGCCTGCTTAAGGGGGAAGGAGAGGTGGGGTGATGCATCAAACCAGAGTTTGATATAAGCACAGGTACTGTTCCAAAAACCAACTATGGAATAGACAAGACCTACACCTTCCTCAGTGAAAGGGACTCAAAACCCCATATTTCCCGCAGAGGAATAGATCTGACTAGTAAGAATCTTAAAACCTATGTATTGATATGTCTCCGTAAGGGAATCAAGTGTGTCTAGACTGGCATAAACATGGCAGCGAGAATCAGCTCAAACCCACTCTAAAAAGGAATTTCAAAAACAGAACAAAGAAACAGGGAAATTCTTTACAATTCCTTCAGGGTCTCTGATGCAACCTGGAATGACCCTATCTACGATGACAGCTGGATGTGGCATGAGGCTGGACACTTGGGACTGAGAGGATTGGTGAGATTGGGTGAGCAAATGCAGACCCTTTAAAGCAATAATGCATGGCAACCATTCCATGGGTCCCACCTCTCCAGGTTGAAGGGAATATTACTACAGCTATAACATGTACGGGAACCCTAGAGAATGGACACACTGTGAATACGAAAGGTTTCTAAAACTCAACGAAGAGTCCCTCTCCTGGTGCTCCGGTTTGACTTTCCAACAGCTTTACTATCAATCTCCCAACTTGGAGAGACAGCCCCTTTAAGCTCCTGGTTCACACAGGTTGCCCATTTGGCAGAGGAGGAAAGGGAAGAGGGAGAACCAATGAGAGAGTAGCTGTTAGGCATTTGGATGGGCACATGTCACTCTAATTTCCCGGCAGGAAGAAGAATTCACCAAAGTCTCAGCCACCCACCGGGAACCAGTATAGGTCCTGAACCAAATGTTTGGACTTGCGTTCAGCTCACAAAAAACGAGTTGAAAAATGGAGCTCAGGGGCACAGCAATTCACAAACTGGCAGAGTAATCAAGGCCAACTATCGTCCAAAAATCTGTTGAGGGAAGGCAACGAGGCGGACTTGAATGCGAGGCAGAATAGCAGGAAACAGATTTCAAGAGGTACGTTAGAATCGCCTGTAAAGCACAGGAAGAGGGGCACAACTTCGACAATGATGCACTTGGCCAAAAAGGGCGTATGCGTTTTCTCCTGAATATATTCAGGAGAACACGCATACGCCCTTTTTGGCCAAGCAAGCAAGCGGGCAATGCAAATCTGCACTACAAAGAAGTATCACTTCCCAACGGTCAAAAGGGACATCCACAAAATGTGTAAAAACCAGAAAGGCAAGACAGGCCCTGGAGAACAGGGAGCCTTGTTATGCTGATGGGCGGGATGTAAGTTGCCAACTGCCTCACTGGAGGAGTGCATTGTGTTCCCTAAAACAAGTAAACAACAGAGCTACAGAGCCAAGGGCACTTCCAGTCTAGGGAATATACCTTGGGAAAACTGAAAATCCATAAGACAGAGCCACCCCCAAATTGAGGGCTGCACTGCTTACAAGAACCTCAACCTGGGTACACCTGAAATATCCCAGGAAATATAAAAATGGTTCAAAACATTGTGGAACTTACGTACGATGGAATATCCCTCAGCCATGAAATCAATGTCATAAGACCAGTAGCAGCAAAATGAGTGGATTCAGGTACGATGATTCTAAGTGAAAGAAGTCACACAGAAAAAGAAACTTATCATAAGATATCACTTAGGAAGATCCTGTAAACATGGCTACACATGAACTGAGTTAGGAAAGAGAACAGAGTCTCACATTTAGAAAACACTCTTAAGCCTGCTTAAGGGGGAAGGAGAGGTGGGGTGATGCATCAAACCAGAGTTTGATATAAGCACAGGTACTGTTCCAAAAACCAACTATGGAATAGACAAGACCTACACCTTCCTCAGTGAAAGGGACTCAAAACCCCATATTTCCCGCAGAGGAATAGATCTGAATAGTAAGAATCTTAAAACCTATGTATTGATATGTCTCCGTAAGGGAATCAAGTGTGTCTAGACTGGCATAAATATGGCAGCGAGAATCAGCTCAAACCCACTCTAAAGAGGAATTTCAAAAACAGAACAAAGAAACAGGGAAATTCTTAACAATTCCTTCAGGGTCTCTGATGCAACCTGGAATGACCCTATCTACGATGACAGCTGGATGCGGCATGAGGCTGGAAACTTGGGACTGAGAGGACTGGAGATATTGGGTGAGCAAAGGCAGACCCTTTATAGCAATAATGCATGGCACCCATTCCATGATTCCCAACTCTCCAGGTTGAAGGGAATATTACTACAGCTTTAACATGTACGGGAAACCTAGAGAATGGACACACTGTGAATACGAAAGGTTTCTAAAACTCAACGAAGAGTCCCTCTCCTGGTGCTCTGGTTTGACTTTCCAACTGCTTTACTATCAATCTCCCAACTTGGAGAGACAGCCCCTTTAAGCTCCTGGTTCACACAGGTTGCCAATTTGGCAGAGGAGGAAAGGGAAGAGGGAGAACCAATGAGAGAGTCGCTGTTAGGCATTTGGATGGGCACATGTCACTCTAATTTCCCGGCAGGAAGAAGAATTAACCAAAGTCTCAGCCACCCACCGGGAACCAGTATAGGTCCTGAACCAAAAGTTTGGACTTGCGTTCAGCTCACAAAATACGAGTTTGAAAATGGAGCTCAGGGGCACAGCAATTCACAAACAGGCAGAGTAATCAAGGCCAACAATCGTCCAAAAATCTGTTGAGGGAAGGCAACGAGGCGGACTTGAAATCGAGGCAGAATAGCAGGAAACAGATTTCAAGAGGTACGTTGGAATCACATGTAAAGCACAGGAAGAGGGGCACAACTTCGACAATGATGCACTTGGCCAAAAAGGGCGTATGCATTTTCTCCTGAATATATTCAGGAGAACACGCATACGCCCTTTTGGCCAAGCAAGCAAGCGGGCAATGCAAATCTGCACTACAAAGAAGTATCACTTCCCACGGGTCAAAATGGACATCCACAAAATGTGTAAAAACCAGAAAGGCAAGACAGGCCGTGGCGAAATGGGAGCCTTGTTATGCTGATGGGCAGGATGTAAGTTGCCAACTGCCTCACTGGAGGAGTGCATTGTGCTCCCTAAAACAAGTAAACAACAGAGCTACAGAGCCAAGGGCACTTCCAGTCTAGGGAATATACCTTGGGAAAACTGAAAATCCATAAGACAGAGCCACCCCCAAATTGAGGGCTGCACTGCTTACAAGAACCTCAACCTGGGTACACCTGAAATATCCCAGGAAATATAAAAATGGTTCAAAACATTGTGGAACTTACGTACGATGGAATATCCCTCAGCCATGAAATCAATGTCATAAGACGAGTAGCAGCAAAATGAGTGGATTCAGGTACGATGATTCTAAGTGAAAGAAGTCACACAGAAAAAGAAACTTATCATAAGATATCACTTAGGAAGATCCTGTAAACATGGCTACACATGAACTGAGTTAGGAAAGAGAACAGAGTCTCACATTTAGAAAACACTCTTAAGCCTGCTTAAGGGGGAAGGAGAGGTGGGGTGATGCATCAAACCAGAGTTTGATATAAGCACAGGTACTGTTCCAAAAACCAACTATGGAATAGACAAGACCTACACCTTCCTCAGTGAAAGGGACTCAAAACCCCATATTTCCCGCAGAGGAATAGATCTGACTAGTAAGAATCTTAAAACCTATGTATTGATATGTCTCCGTAAGGGAATCAAGTGTGTCTAGACTGGCATAAATATGGCAGCGAGAATCAGCTCAAACCCACTCTAAAGAGGAATTTCAAAAACAGAACAAAGAAACAGGGAAATTCTTAACAATTCCTTCAGGGTCTCTAATGCAACCTGGAATGACCCTATCTACGATGACAGCTGGATGCGGCATGAGGCTGGAAACTTGGGACTGAGAGGACTGGAGATATTGGGTGAGCAAAGGCAGACCCTTTATAGCAATAATGCATGGCACCCATTCCATGATTCCCAACTCTCCAGGTTGAAGGGAATATTACTACAGCTTTAACATGTACGGGAAACCTAGAGAATGGACACACTGTGAATACGAAAGGTTTCTAAAACTCAACGAAGAGTCCCTCTCCTGGTGCTCTGGTTTGACTTTCCAACTGCTTTACTATCAATCTCCCAACTTGGAGAGACAGCCCCTTTAAGCTCCTGGTTCACACAGGTTGCCAATTTGGCAGAGGAGGAAAGGGAAGAGGGAGAACCAATGAGAGAGTCGCTGTTAGGCATTTGGATGGGCACATGTCACTCTAATTTCCCGGCAGGAAGAAGAATTAACCAAAGTCTCAGCCACCCACCGGGAACCAGTATAGGTCCTGAACCAAAAGTTTGGACTTGCGTTCAGCTCACAAAATACGAGTTTGAAAATGGAGCTCAGGGGCACAGCAATTCACAAACAGGCAGAGTAATCAAGGCCAACAATCGTCCAAAAATCTGTTGAGGGAAGGCAACGAGGCGGACTTGAAATCGAGGCAGAATAGCAGGAAACAGATTTCAAGAGGTACGTTGGAATCACATGTAAAGCACAGGAAGAGGGGCACAACTTCGACAATGATGCACTTGGCCAAAAAGGGCGTATGCATTTTCTCCTGAATATATTCAGGAGAACACGCATACGCCCTTTTGGCCAAGCAAGCAAGCGGGCAATGCAAATCTGCACTACAAAGAAGTATCACTTCCCACGGGTCAAAATGGACATCCACAAAATGTGTAAAAACCAGAAAGGCAAGACAGGCCGTGGCGAAATGGGAGCCTTGTTATGCTGATGGGCAGGATGTAAGTTGCCAACTGCCTCACTGGAGGAGTGCATTGTGCTCCCTAAAACAAGTAAACAACAGAGCTACAGAGCCAAGGGCACTTCCAGTCTAGGGAATATACCTTGGGAAAACTGAAAATCAATAAGACAGAGCCACCCCCAAATTGAGGGCTGCACTGCTTACAAGAACCTCAACCTGGGTACACCGTAAATATCCCAGGAAATATAAAAATGGTTCAAAAAATTGTGGAAATTACATACGATGGAATATCCCTCAGCCATGAAATCAATGTCATAAGACCAGTAGCAGCAAAATGAGTGGATTCAGGTACGATGATTCTAAGTGAAAGAAGTCACACAGAAAAAGAAACTTATCATAAGATATCACTTAGGAAGATCCTGTAAACATGGCTACACATGAACTGAGTTAGGAAAGAGAACAGAGTCTCACATTTAGAAAACACTCTTATGCCTGCTTAAGGGGGAAGGAGAGGTGGGGTGATGCATCAAACCAGAGTTTGATATAAGCACAGGTACTGTTCCAAAAACCAACTATGGAATAGACAAGACCTACACCTTCCTCAGTGAAAGGGACTCAAAACCCCATATTTCCCACAGAGGAATAGATCTGACTAGTAAGAATCTTAAAACCTATGTATTGATATGTCTCCGTAAGGGAATCAAGTGTGTCTAGACTGGCATAAACAGGGCAGCGAGAATCAGCTCAAACCCACTCTAAAAAGGAATTTCAAAAACAGAACAAAGAAACAGGGAAATTCTTTACAATTCCTTCAGGGTCTCTGATGCAACCTGGAATGACCCTATCTACGATGACAGCTGGATGTGGCATGAGGCTGGACACTTGGGACTGAGAGGATTGGTGAGATTGGGTGAGCAAATGCAGACCCTTTAAAGCAATAATGCATGGCAACCATTCCATGGGTCCCACCTCTCCAGGTTGAAGGGAATATTACTACAGCTATAACATGTACGGGAAACCTAGAGAATGGACACACTGTGAATACGAAAGGTTTCTAAAACTCAACGAAGAGTCCCTCTCCTGGTGCTCCGGTTTGACTTTCCAACAGCTTTACTATCAATCTCCCAACTTGGAGAGACAGCCCCTTTAAGCTCCTGGTTCACACAGGTTGCCCATTTGGCAGAGGAGGAAAGGGAAGAGGGAGAACCAATGAGAGAGTAGCTGTTAGGCATTTGGATGGGCACACGTCACTCTAATTTCCCGGCAGGAAGAAGAATTAACCAAAGTCTCAGCCACCCACCGGGAACCAGTATAGGTCCTGAACCAAATGTTTGGACTTGCGTTCAGCTCACAAAAAACGAGTTGAAAAATGGAGCTCAGGGGCACAGCAATTCACAAACTGGCAGAGTAATCAAGGCCAACTATCGTCCAAAAATCTGTTGAGGGAAGGCAACGAGGCGGACTTGAAAGTGAGGCAGAATAGCAGGAAACAGATTTCAAGAGGTACATTAGAATCGCCTGTAAAGCACAGGAAGAGGGGCACAACTTCGACAATGATGCACTTGGCCAAAAAGGGCGTATGCGTTTTCTCCTGAATATATTCAGGAGAAAACGCATACGCCCTTTTTGGCCAAGCAAGCAAGCGGGCAATGCAAATCTGCACTACAAAGAAGTATCACTTCCCACCGGTCAAAAGGGACATCCACAAAATGTGTAAAAACCAGAAAGGCAAGACAGGCCCTGGAGAACAGGGAGCCTTGTTATGCTGATGGGCGGGATGTAAGTTGCCAACTGCCTCACTGGAGGAGTGCATTGTGTTCCCTAAAACAAGTAAACAACAGAGCTACAGAGCCAAGGGCACTTCCAGTCTAGGGAATATACCTTGGGAAAACTGAAAATCCATAAGACAGAGCCACCCCCAAATTGAGGGCTGCACTGCTTACAAGAACCTCAACCTGGGTACACCTGAAATATCCCAGGAAATATAAAAATGGTTCCAAACATTGTGGAACTTACGTACGATGGAATATCCCTCAGCCACGAAATCAATGTCATAAGACCAGTAGCAGCAAAATGAGTGGATTCAGGTACGATGATTCTAAGTGAAAGAAGTCACACAGAAAAAGAAACTTATCATAAGATATCACTTAGGAAGATCCTGTAAACATGGCTACACATGAACTGAGTTAGGCAAGAGAACAGAGTCTCACATTTAGAAAACACTCTTATGCCTGCTTAAGGGGGAAGGAGAGGTGGGGTGATGCATCAAACCAGAGTTTGATATAAGCACAGGTACTGTTCCAAAAACCAACTATGGAATAGACAAGACCTACACCTTCCTCAGTGAAAGGGACTCAAAACCCCATATTTCCCGCAGAGGAATAGATCTGACTAGTAAGAATCTTAAAACCTATGTATTGATATGTCTCCGTAAGGGAATCAAGTGTGTCTAGACTGGCATAAACATGGCAGCGAGAATCAGCTCAAACCCCCTCTAAAAAGGAATTTCAAATACAGAACAAAGAAACAGGGAAATTCTTTACAATTCCTTCAGGGTCTCTGATGCAACCTGGAATGACCCTATCTACGATGACAGCTGGATGTGGCATGAGGCTGGACACTTGGGACTGAGAGGATTGGTGAGATTGGGTGAGCAAATGCAGACCCTTTAAAGCAATAATGCATGGCAACCATTCCATGGGTCCCACCTCTCCAGGTTGAAGGGAATATTACTACAGCTATAACATGTACGGGAAACCTAGAGAATGGACACACTGTGAATACGAAAGGTTTCTAAAACTCAACGAAGAGTCCCTCTCCTGGTGCTCCGGTTTGACTTTCCAACAGCTTTACTATCAATCTCCCAACTTGGAGAGACAGCCCCTTTAAGCTCCTGGTTCACACAGGTTGCCCATTTGGCAGAGGAGGAAAGGGAAGAGGGAGAACCAATGAGAGAGTAGCTGTTAGGCATTTGGATGGGCACATGTCACTCTAATTTCCCGGCAGGAAGAAGAATTAACCAAAGTCTCAGCCACCCACCGGGAACCAGTATAGGTCCTGAACCAAAGGTTTGGACTTGCGTTCAGCTCACAAAAAACGAGTTGAAAAATGGAGCTCAGGGGCACAGCAATTCACAAACTGGCAGAGTAATCAAGGCCAACTATCGTCCAAAAATCTGTTGAGGGAAGGCAACGAGGCGGACTTGAATGCGAGGCAGAATAGCAGGAAACAGATTTCAAGAGGTACGTTAGAATCGCCTGTAAAGCACAGGAAGAGGGGCACAACTTCGACAATGATGCACTTGGCCAAAAAGGGCGTATGCGTTTTCTCCTGAATATATTCAGGAGAAAACGCATACGCCCTTTTTGGCCAAGCAAGCAAGCGGGCAATGCAAATCTGCACTACAAAGAAGTATCACTTCCCAACGGTCAAAAGGGACATCCACAAAATGTGTAAAAACCAGAAAGGCAAGACAGGCCCTGGAGAACAGGGAGCCTTGTTATGCTGATGGGCGGGATGTAAGTTGCCAACTGCCTCACTGGAGGAGTGCATTGTGTTCCCTAAAACAAGTAAACAACAGAGCTACAGAGCCAAGGGCACTTCCAGTCTAGGGAATATACCTTGGGAAAACTGAAAATCCATAAGACAGAGCCACCCCCAAATTGAGGGCTGCACTGCTTACAAGAACCTCAACCTGGGTACACCTGAAATATCCCAGGAAATATAAAAATGGTTCAAAACATTGTGGAACTTTTGTACGATGGAATATCCCTCAGCCATGAAATCAATGTCATAAGACCAGTAGCAGCAAAATGAGTGGATTCAGGTACGATGATTCTAAGTGAAAGAAGTCACACAGAAAAAGAAACTTATCATAAGATATCACTTAGGAAGATCCTGTAAACATGGCAACACATGAACTGAGTTAGGAAAGAGAACAGAGTCTCACATTTAGAAAACACTCTTATGCCTGCTTAAGGGGGAAGGAGAGGTGGGGTGATGCATCAAACCAGAGTTTGATATAAGCACAGGTACTGTTCCAAAAACCAACTATGGAATAGACAAGACCTACACCTTCCTCAGTGAAAGGGACTCAAAACCCCATATTTCCCGCAGAGGAATAGATCTGACTAGTAAGAATCTTAAAACCTATGTATTGATATGTCTCCGTAAGGGAATCAAGTGTGTCTAGACTGGCATAAACATGGCAGCGAGAATCAGCTCAAACCCACTCTAAAAAGGAATTTCAAAAACAGAACAAAGAAACAGGGAAATTCTTTACAATTCCTTCAGGGTCTCTGATGCAACCTGGAATGACCCTATCTACGATGACAGCTGGATGTGGCATGAGGATGGACACTTGGGACTGAGAGGATTGGTGAGATTGGGTGAGCAAATGCAGACCCTTTAAAGCAATAATGCATGGCAACCATTCCATGGGTCCCACCTCTCCAGGTTGAAGGGAATATTACTACAGCTATAACATGTACGGGAAACCTAGAGAATGGACACACTGTGAATACGAAAGGTTTCTAAAACTCAACGAAGAGTCCCTCTCCTGGTGCTCCGGTTTGACTTTCCAACAGCTTTACTATCAATCTCCCAACTTGGAGAGACAGCCCCTTTAAGCTCCTGGTTCACACAGGTTGCCCATTTGGCAGAGGAGGAAAGGGAAGAGGGAGAACCAATGAGAGAGTAGCTGTTAGGCATTTGGATGGGCACATGTCACTCTAATTTCCCGGCAGGAAGAAGAATTAACCAAAGTCTCAGCCACCCACCGGGAACCAGTATAGGTCCTGAACCAAATGTTTGGACTTGCGTTCAGCTCACAAAAAACGAGTTGAAAAATGGAGCTCAGGGGCACAGCAATTCACAAACTGGCAGAGTAATCAAGGCCAACTATCGTCCAAAAATCTGTTGAGGGAAGGCAACGAAGCGGACTTGAATGCGAGGCAGAATAGCAGGAAACAGATTTCAAGAGGTACGTTAGAATCGCCTGTAAAGCACAGGAAGAGGGGCACAACTTCGACAATGATGCACTTGGCCAAAAAGGGCGTATGCGTTTTCTCCTGAATATATTCAGGAGAAAACGCATACGCCCTTTTTGGCCAAGCAAGCAAGCGGGTAATGCAAATCTGCACTACAAAGAAGTATCACTTCCCACCGGTCAAAAGGGACATCCACAAAATGTGTAAAAACCAGAAAGGCAAGACAGGCCCTGGAGAACAGGGAGCCTTGTTATGCTGATGGGCGGGATGTAAGTTGCCAACTGCCTCACTGGAGGAGTGCATTGTGTTCCCTAAAACAAGTAAACAACAGAGCTACAGAGCCAAGGGCACTTCCAGTCTAGGGAATATACCTTGGGAAAACTGAAAATCCATAAGACAGAGCCACCCCCAAATTGAGGGCTGCACTGCTTACAAGAACCTCAACCTGGGTACACCTGAAATATCCCAGGAAATATAAAAATGGTTCAAAACATTGTGGAACTTACGTACGATGGAATATCCCTCAGCCATGAAATCAATGTCATAAGACCAGTAGCAGCAAAATGAGTGGATTCAGGTACGATGATTCTAAGTGAAAGAAGTCACACAGAAAAAGAAACTTATCATAAGATATCACTTAGGAAGATCCTGTAAACATGGCTACACATGAACTGAGTTAGGAAAGAGAACAGAGTCTCACATTTAGAAAACACTCTTATGCCTGCTTAAGGGGGAAGGAGAGGTGGGGTGATGCATCAAACCAGAGTTTGATATAAGCACAGGTACTGTTCCAAAAACCAACTATGGAATAGACAAGACCTACACCTTCCTCAGTGAAAGGGACTCAAAACCCCATATTTCCCGCAGAGGAATAGATCTGACTAGTAAGAATCTTAAAACCTATGTATTGATATGTCTCCGTAAGGGAATCAAGTGTATCTAGACTGGCATAAATATGGCAGCGAGAATCAGCTCAAACCCACTCTAAAAGGGAATTTCAAAAACAGAACAAAGAAACAGGGAAATTCTTAACAATTCCTTCAGGGTCTCTGATGCAACCTGGAATGACCTTATCTACGATGACAGCTGGATGCGGCATGAGGCTGGACACTTGGGACTGAGAGGATTGGAGATATTGGGTGAGCAAAGGCAGACCCTTTATAGCAATAATGCATGGCACCCATTCCATGATTCCCAACTCTCCAGGTTGAAGGGAATATTACTACAGCTTTAACATGTACGGGAAACCTAGAGAATGGACACACTGTGAATACGAAAGGTTTCTAAAACTCAACGAAGAGTCCCTCTCCTGGTGCTCTGGTTTGACTTTCCAACTGCTTTACTATCAATCTCCCAACTTGCAGAGACATCCCCTTTAAGCTCCTGGTTCACACAGGTTGCCAATTTGGCAGAGGAGGAAAGGGAAGAGGGAGAACCAATGAGGGAGTCGCTGTTAGGCATTTGGATGGCCACATTTCACTCTAATTTCCCGGCAGGAAGAAGAATTAACCAAAGTCTCAGCCACCCACCGGGAACCAGTATAGGTCCTGAACCAAAAGTTTGGACTTGAGTTCAGCTCACAAAAAACGAGTTTGAAAATGGAGCTCAGGGGCACAGCAATTCACAAACAGGCAGAGTAATCAAGGCCAACAATCGTCCAAAAATCTGTTGAGGGAAGGCAACGAGGCGGACTTGAAAGCGAGGCAGAATAGCAGGAAACAGATTTCAAGAGGTACGTTGGAATCACAGGTAAAGCACAGGAAGAGGGGCACAACTTCGACAATGATGCACTTGGCCAAAAAGGGCGTATGCGTTTTCTCCTGAATATATTCAGGAGAACACGCATACGCCCTTTTGGCCAAGCAAGCAAGCGGGCAATGCAAATCTGCACTACAAAGAAGTATCACTTCCCACGGGTCAAAAGGGACATCCACAAAATGTGTAAAAACCAGAAAGGCAAGACAGGCCGTGGCGAAATGGGAGCCTTGTTATGCTGATGGGCAGGATGTAAGTTGCCAACTGCCTCACTGGAGGAGTGCATTGTGCTCCCTAAAACAAGTAAACAACAGAGCTACAGAGCCAAGGGCACTTCCAGTCTAGGGAATATACCTTGGGAAAACTGAAAATCAATAAGACAGAGCCACCCCCAAATTGAGGGCTGCACTGCTTACAAGAACCTCAACCTGGGTACACTGGAAATATCCCAGGAAATATAAAAATGGTTCAAAAAATTGTGGAAATTACATACGATGGAATATCCCTCAGCCATGAAATCAATGTCATAAGACCAGTAGCAGCAAAATGAGTGGATTCAGGTACGATGATTCTAAGGGAAAGAAGTCACACAGAAAATGAAACTTATCATAAGATATCACTTAGGAAGATCCTGTAAACATGGCTACACATGAACTGAGTTAGGAAAGAGAACAGAGTCTCACATTTAGAAAACACTCTTATGCCTGCTTAAGGGGGAAGGAGAGGTGGGGTGATGCATCAAACCAGAGTTTGATATAAGCACAGGTACTGTTCCAAAAACCAACTATGGAATAGACAAGACCTACACCTTCCTCAGTGAAAGGGACTCAAAACCCCATATTTCCCGCAGAGGAATAGATCTGACTAGTAAGAATCTTAAAACCTATGTATTGATATGTCTCCATAAGGGAATCAAGTGTGTCTAGACTGGCATAAACATGGCAGCGAGAATCAGCTCAAACCCACTCTAAAAAGGAATTTCAAAAACAGAACAAAGAAACAGGGAAATTCTTTTCAATTCCTTCAGGGTCTCTGATGCAACCTGGAATGACCCTATCTACGATGACAGCTGGATGTGGCATGAGGCTGGACACTTGGGACTGAGAGGATTGGTGAGATTGGGTGAGCAAATGCAGACCCTTTAAAGCAATAATGCATGGCAACCATTCCATGGGTCCCACCTCTCCAGGTTGAAGGGAATATTACTACAGCTATAACATGTACGGGAAACCTAGAGAATGGACACACTGTGAATACGAAAGGTTTCTAAAACTCAACGAAGAGTCCCTCTCCTGGTGCTCCGGTTTGACTTTCCAACAGCTTTACTATCAATCTCCCAACTTGGAGAGACAGCCCCTTTAAGCTCCTGGTTCACACAGGTTGCCCATTTGGCAGAGGAGGAAAGGGAAGAGGGAGAACCAATGAGAGAGTAGCTGTTAGGCATTTGGATGGGCACATGTCACTCTAATTTCCCGGCAGGAAGAAGAATTCACCAAAGTCTCAGCCACCCACCGGGAACCAGTATAGGTCCTGAACCAAATGTTTGGACTTGCGTTCAGCTCACAAAAAACGAGTTGAAAAATGGAGCTCAGGGGCACAGCAATTCACAAACTGGCAGAGTAATCAAGGCCAACTATCGTCCAAAAATCTGTTGAGGGAAGGCAACGAGGCGGACTTGAATGCGAGGCAGAATAGCAGGAAACAGATTTCAAGAGGTACGTTAGAATCGCCTGTAAAGCACAGGAAGAGGGGCACAACTTCGACAATGATGCACTTGGCCAAAAAGGGCGTATGCGTTTTCTCCTGAATATATTCAGGAGAAAACGCATACGCCCTTTTTGGCCAAGCAAGCAAGCGGGCAATGCAAATCTGCACTACAAAGAAGTATCACTTCCCACCGGTCAAAAGGGACATCCACAAAATGTGTAAAAACCAGAAAGGCAAGACAGGCCCTGGAGAACAGGGAGCCTTGTTATGCTGATGGGCGGGATGTAAGTTGCCAACTGCCTCACTGGAGGAGTGCATTGTGTTCCCTAAAACAAGTAAACAACAGAGCTACAGAGCCAAGGGCACTTCCAGTCTAGGGAATATACCTTGGGAAAACTGAAAATCCATAAGACAGAGCCACCCCCAAATTGAGGGCTGCACTGCTTACAAGAACCTCAACCTGGGTACACCTGAAATATCCCAGGAAATATAAAAATGGTTCAAAACATTGTGGAACTTACGTACGATGGAATATCCCTCAGCCATGAAATCAATGTCATAAGACCAGTAGCAGCCAAATGAGTGGATTCAGGTACGATGATTCTAAGTGAAAGAAGTCACACAGAAAAAGAAACTTATCATAAGATATCACTTAGGAAGATCCTGTAAACATGGCTACACATGAACTGAGTTAGGAAAGAGAACAGAGTCTCACATTTAGAAAACACTCTTATGCCTGCTTAAGGGGGAAGGAGAGGTGGGGTGATGCATCAAACCAGAGTTTGATATAAGCACAGGTACTGTTCCAAAAACCAACTATGGAATAGACAAGACCTACACCTTCCTCAGTGAAAGGGACTCAAAACCCCATATTTCCCGCAGAGGAATAGATCTGACTAGTAAGAATCTTAAAACCTATGTATTGATATGTCTCCGTAAGGGAATCAGGTGTGTCTAGACTGGCATAAACATGGCAGCGAGAATCAGCTCAAACCCACTCTAAAAAGGAATTTCAAAAACAGAACAAAGAAACAGGGAAATTCTTTACAATTCCTTCAGGGTCTCTGATGCAACCTGGAATGACCCTATCTACGATGACAGCTGGATGTGGCATGAGGCTGGACACTTGGGACTGAGAGGATTGGTGAGATTGGGTGAGCAAATGCAGACCCTTTAAAGCAATAATGCATGGCAACCATTCCATGGGTCCCACCTCTCCAGGTTGAAGGGAATATTACTACAGCTATAACATGTACGGGAACCCTAGAGAATGGACACACTGTGAATACGAAAGGTTTCTAAAACTCAACGAAGAGTCCCTCTCCTGGTGCTCCGGTTTGACTTTCCAACAGCTTTACTATCAATCTCCCAACTTGGAGAGACAGCCCCTTTAAGCTCCTGGTTCACACAGGTTGCCCATTTGGCAGAGGAGGAAAGGGAAGAGGGAGAACCAATGAGAGAGTAGCTGTTAGGCATTTGGATGGGCACATGTCACTCTAATTTCCCGGCAGGAAGAAGAATTCACCAAAGTCTCAGCCACCCACCGGGAACCAGTATAGGTCCTGAACCAAATGTTTGGACTTGCGTTCAGCTCACAAAAAACGAGTTGAAAAATGGAGCTCAGGGGCACAGCAATTCACAAACTGGCAGAGTAATCAAGGCCAACAATCGTCCAAAAATCTGTTGAGGGAAGGCAACGAGGCGGACTTGAATGTGAGGCAGAATAGCAGGAAACAGATTTCAAGAGGTACGTTAGAATCGCCTGTAAAGCACAGGAAGAGGGGCACAACTTCGACAATGATGCACTTGGCCAAAAAGGGCGTATGCGTTTTCTCCTGAATATATTCAGGAGAAAACGCATACGCCCTTTTTGGCCAAGCAAGCAAGCGGGCAATGCAAATCTGCACTACAAAGAAGTATCACTTCCCACCGGTCAAAAGGGACATCCACAAAATGTGTAAAAACCAGAAAGGCAAGACAGGCCCTGGAGAACAGGGAGCCTTGTTATGCTGATGGGCGGGATGTAAGTTGCCAACTGCCTCACTGGAGGAGTGCATTGTGTTCCCTAAAACAAGTAAACAACAGAGCTACAGAGCCAAGGGCACTTCCAGTCTAGGGAATATACCTTGGGAAAACTGAAAATCCATAAGACAGAGCCACCCCCAAATTGAGGGCTGCACTGCTTACAAGAACCTCAACCTGGGTACACCTGAAATATCCCAGGAAATATAAAAATGGTTCAAAACATTGTGGAACTTACGTACGATGGAATATCCCTCAGCCATGAAATCAATGTCATAAGACCAGTAGCAGCAAAATGAGTGGATTCAGGTACGATGATTCTAAGTGAAAGAAGTCACACAGGAAAAGAAACTTATCATAAGATATCACTTAGGAAGATCCTGTAAACATGGCTACACATGAACTGAGTTAGGAAAGAGAACAGAGTCTCACATTTAGAAAACACTCTTATGCCTGCTTAAGGGGGAAGGAGAGGTGGGGTGATGCATCAAACCAGAGTTTGATATAAGCACAGGTACTGTTCCAAAAACCAACTATGGAATAGACAAGACCTACACCTTCCTCAGTGAAAGGGACTCAAAACCCCATTTTTCCCGCAGAGGAATAGATCTGACTAGTAAGAATCTTAAAACCTATGTATTGATATGTCTCCGTAAGGGAATCAGGTGTGTCTAGACTGGCATAAACATGGCAGCGAGAATCAGCTCAAACCCACTCTAAAAAGGAATTTCAAAAACAGAACAAAGAAACAGGGAAATTCTTTACAATTCCTTCAGGGTCTCTGATGCAACCTGGAATGACCCTATCTACGATGACAGCTGGATGTGGCATGAGGCTGGACACTTGGGACTGAGAGGATTGGTGAGATTGGGTGAGCAAATGCAGACCCTTTAAAGCAATAATGCATGGCAACCATTCCATGGGTCCCACCTCTCCAGGTTGAAGGGAATATTACTACAGCTATAACATGTACGGGAAACCTAGAGAATGGACACACTGTGAATACGAAAGGTTTCTAAAACTCAACGAAGAGTCCCTCTCCTGGTGCTCCGGTTTGACTTTCCAACAGCTTTACTATCAATCTCCCAACTTGGAGAGACAGCCCCTTTAAGCTCCTGGTTCACACAGGTTGCCCATTTGGCAGAGGAGGAAAGGGAAGAGGGAGAACCAATGAGAGAGTAGCTGTTAGGCATTTGGATGGGCACATGTCACTCTAATTTCCCGGCAGGAAGAAGAATTCACCAAAGTCTCAGCCACCCACCGGGAACCAGTATAGGTCCTGAACCAAATGTTTGGACTTGCGTTCAGCTCACAAAAAACGAGTTGAAAAATGGAGCTCAGGGGCACAGCAATTCACAAACTGGCAGAGTAATCAAGGCCAACTATCGTCCAAAAATCTGTTGAGGGAAGGCAACGAGGCGGACTTGAATGCGAGGCAGAATAGCAGGAAACAGATTTCAAGAGGTACGTTAGAATCGCCTGTAAAGCACAGGAAGAGGGGCACAACTTCGACAATGATGCACTTGGCCAAAAAGGGCGTATGCGTTTTCTCCTGAATATATTCAGGAGAAAACGCATACGCCCTTTTTGGCCAAGCAAGCAAGCGGGCAATGCAAATCTGCACTACAAAGAAGTATCACTTCCCACCGGTCAAAAGGGACATCCACAAAATGTGTAAAAACCAGAAAGGCAAGACAGGCCCTGGAGAACAGGGAGCCTTGTTATGCTGATGGGCGGGATGTAAGTTGCCAACTGCCTCACTGGAGGAGTGCATTGTGTTCCCTAAAACAAGTAAACAACAGAGCTACAGAGCCAAGGGCACTTCCAGTCTAGGGAATATACCTTGGGAAAACTGAAAATCCATAAGACAGAGCCACCCCCAAATTGAGGGCTGCACTGCTTACAAGAACCTCAACCTGGGTACACCTGAAATATCCCAGGAAATATAAAAATGGTTCAAAACATTGTGGAACTTACGTACGATGGAATATCCCTCAGCCACGAAATCAATGTCATAAGACCAGTAGCAGCAAATTGAGTGGATTCAGGTACGATGATTCTAAGGGAAAGAAGTCACACAGGAAAAGAAACTTATCATAAGATATCACTTAGGAAGATCCTGTAAACATGGCTACACATGAACTGAGTTAGGAAAGAGAACAGAGTCTCACATTTAGAAAACACTCTTATGCCTGCTTAAGGGGGAAGGAGAGGTGGGGTGATGCATCAAACCAGAGTTTGATATAAGCACAGGTACTGTTCCAAAAACCAACTATGGAATAGACAAGACCTACACCTTCCTTAGTGAAAGGGACTCAAAACCCCATATTTCCCGCAGAGGAATAGATCTGACTAGTAAGAATCTTAAAACCTATGTATTGATATGTCTCCGTAAGGGAATCAAGTGTGTCTAGACTGGCATAAACATGGCAGCGAGAATCAGCTCAAACCCACTCTAAAAAGGAATTTCAAAAACAGAACAAAGAAACAGGGAAATTCTTTACAATTCCTTCAGGGTCTCTGATGCAACCTGGAATGACCCTATCTACGATGACAGCTGGATGTGGCATGAGGCTGGACACTTGGGACTGAGAGGATTGGTGAGATTGGGTGAGCAAATGCAGACCCTTTAAAGCAATAATGCATGGCAACCATTCCATGGGTCCCACCTCTCCAGGTTGAAGGGAATATTACTACAGCTATAACATGTACGGGAACCCTAGAGAATGGACACACTGTGAATACGAAAGGTTTCTAAAACTCAACGAAGAGTCCCTCTCCTGGTGCTCCGGTTTGACTTTCCAACAGCTTTACTATCAATCTCCCAACTTGGAGAGACAGCCCCTTTAAGCTCCTGGTTCACACAGGTTGCCCATTTGGCAGAGGAGGAAAGGGAAGAGGGAGAACCAATGAGAGAGTAGCTGTTAGGCATTTGGATGGGCACATGTCACTCTAATTTCCCGGCAGGAAGAAGAATTCACCAAAGTCTCAGCCACCCACCGGGAACCAGTATAGGTCCTGAACCAAATGTTTGGACTTGCGTTCAGCTCACAAAAAACGAGTTGAAAAATGGAGCTCAGGGGCACAGCAATTCACAAACTGGCAGAGTAATCAAGGCTAACTATCGTCCAAAAATCTGTTGAGGGAAGGCAACGAGGCGGACTTGAATGCGAGGCAGAATAGCAGGAAACAGATTTCAAGAGGTACGTTAGAATCGCCTGTAAAGCACAGGAAGAGGGGCACAACTTCGACAATGATGCACTTGGCCAAAAAGGGCGTATGCGTTTTCTCCTGAATATATTCAGGAGAAAACGCATACGCCCTTTTTGGCCAAGCAAGCAAGCGGGCAATGCAAATCTGCACTACAAAGAAGTATCACTTCCCACCGGTCAAAAGGGACATCCACAAAATGTGTAAAATCCAGAAAGGCAAGACTGGCCCTGGAGAACAGGGAGCCTTGTTATGCTGATGGGCGGGATGTAAGTTGCCAACTGTCTCACTGGAGGAGTGCATTGTGTTCCCTAAAACAAGTAAACAACAGAGCTACAGAGCCAAGGGCACTTCCAGTCTAGGGAATATACCTTGGGAAAACTGAAAATCCATAAGACAGAGCCACCCCCAAATTGAGGGCTGCACTGCTTACAAGAACCTCAACCTGGGTACACCTGAAATATCCCAGGAAATATAAAAATGGTTCCAAACATTGTGGAACTTACATACGATGGAATATCCCTCAGCCATGAAATCAATGTCATAAGACCAGTAGCAGCAAAATGAGTGGATTCAGGTACGATGATTCTAAGTGAAAGAAGTCACACAGAAAAAGAAACTTATCATAAGATATCACTTAGGAAGATCCTGTAAACATGGCAACACATGAACTGAGTTAGGAAAGAGAACAGAGTCTCACATTTAGAAAACACTCTTATGCCTGCTTAAGGGGGAAGGAGAGGTGGGGTGATGCATCAAACCAGAGTTTGATATAAGCACAGGTACTGTTCCAAAAACCAACTATGGAATAGACAAGACCTACACCTTCCTCAGTGAAAGGGACTCAAAACCCCATATTTCCCGCAGAGGAATAGATCTGACTAGTAAGAATCTTAAAACCTATGTATTGATATGTCTCCGTAAGGGAATCAAGTGTGTCTAGACTGGCATAAATATGGCAGCGAGAATCAGCTCAAACCCACTCTAAAGAGGAATTTCAAAAACAGAACAAAGAAACAGGGAAATTCTTAACAATTCCTTCAGGGTCTCTGATGCAACCTGGAATGACCCTATCTACGATGACAGCTGGATGCGGCATGAGGCTGGACACTTGGGACTGAGAGGATTGGAGATATTGGGTGAGCAAAGGCAGACCCTTTATAGCAATAATGCATGGCACCCATTCCATGATTCCCAACTCTCCAGGTTGAAGGGAATATTACTACAGCTTTAACATGTACGGGAAACCTAGAGAATGGACACACTGTGAATACGAAAGGTTTCTAAAACTCAACGAAGAGTCCCTCTCCTGGTGCTCTGGTTTGACTTTCCAACTGCTTTACTATCAATCTCCCAACTTGGAGAGACAGCCCCTTTAAGCTCCTGGTTCACACAGGTTTCCAATTTGGCAGAGGAGGAAAGGGAAGAGGGAGAACCAATGAGAGAGTCGCTGTTAGGCATTTGGATGGGCACATGTCACTCTAATTTCCCGGCAGGAAGAAGAATTAACCAAAGTCTCAGCCACCCACCGGGAACCAGTATAGGTCCTGAACCAAATGTTTGGACTTGCGTTCAGCTCACAAAAAACGAGTTTGAAAATGGAGCTCAGGGGCACAGCAATTCACAAACTGGCAGAGTAATCAAGGCCAACTATCGTCCAAAAATCTGTTGAGGGAAGGCAACGAGGCGGACTTGAATGCGAGGCAGAATAGCAGGAAACAGATTTCAAGAGGTACGTTAGAATCGCCTGTAAAGCACAGGAAGAGGGGCACAACTTCGACAATGATGCACTTGGCCAAAAAGGGCGTATGCGTTTTCTCCTGAATATATTCAGGAGAAAACGCATACGCCCTTTTTGGCCAAGCAAGCAAGCGGGCAATGCAAATCTGCACTACAAAGAAGTATCACTTCCCACCGGTCAAAAGGGACATCCACAAAATGTGTAAAAACCAGAAAGGCAAGACAGGCCCTGGAGAACAGGGAGCCTTGTTATGCTGATGGGCGGGATGTAAGTTGCCAACTGCCTCACTGGAGGAGTGCATTGTGTTCCCTAAAACAAGTAAACAACAGAGCTACAGAGCCAAGGGCACTTCCAGTCTAGGGAATATACCTTGGGAAAACTGAAAATCCATAAGACAGAGCCACCCCCAAATTGAGGGCTGCACTGCTTACAAGAACCTCAACCTGGGTACACCTGAAATATCCCAGGAAATATAAAAATGGTTCCAAACATTGTGGAACTTACGTACGATGGAATATCCCTCAGCCACGAAATCAATGTCATAAGACCAGTAGCAGCAAAATGAGTGGATTCAGGTACGATGATTCTAAGGGAAAGAAGTCACACAGGAAAAGAAACTTATCATAAGATATCACTTAGGAAGATCCTGTAAACATGGCTACACATGAACTGAGTTAGGCAAGAGAACAGAGTCTCACATTTAGAAAACACTCTTATGCCTGCTTAAGGGGGAAGGAGAGGTGGGGTGATGCATCAAACCAGAGTTTGATATAAGCACAGGTACTGTTCCAAAAACCAACTATGGAATAGACAAGACCTACACCTTCCTCAGTGAAAGGGACTCAAAACCCCATATTTCCCGCAGAGGAATAGATCTGACTAGTAAGAATCTTAAAACCTATGTATTGATATGTCTCCGTAAGGGAATCAAGTGTGTCTAGACTGGCATAAACATGGCAGCGAGAATCAGCTCAAACCCACTCTAAAAAGGAATTTCAAAAACAGAACAAAGAAACAGGGAAATTCTTTACAATTCCTTCAGGGTCTCTGATGCAACCTGGAATGACCCTATCTACGATGACAGCTGGATGTGGCATGTGGCTGGACACTTGGGACTGAGAGGATTGGTGAGATTGGGTGAGCAAATGCAGACCCTTTAAAGCAATAATGCATGGCAACCATTCCATGGGTCCCACCTCTCCAGGTTGAAGGGAATATTACTACAGCTATAACATGTACGGGAAACCTAGAGAATGGACACACTGTGAATACGAAAGGTTTCTAAAACTCAACGAAGAGTCCCTCTCCTGGTGCTCCGGTTTGACTTTCCAACAGCTTTACTATCAATCTCCCAACTTGGAGAGACAGCCCCTTTAAGCTCCTGGTTCACACAGGTTGCCCATTTGGCAGAGGAGGAAAGGGAAGAGGGAGAACCAATGAGAGAGTAGCTGTTAGGCATTTGGATGGGCACATGTCACTCTAATTTCCCGGCAGGAAGAAGAATTCACCAAAGTCTCAGCCACCCACCGGGAACCAGTATAGGTCCTGAACCAAATGTTTGGACTTGCGTTCAGCTCACAAAAAACGAGTTGAAAAATGGAGCTCAGGGGCACAGCAATTCACAAACTGGCAGAGTAATCAAGGCCAACTATCGTCCAAAAATCTGTTGAGGGAAGGCAACGAGGCGGACTTGAATGCGAGGCAGAATAGCAGGAAACAGATTTCAAGAGGTACGTTAGAATCGCCTGTAAAGCACAGGAAGAGGGGCACAACTTCGACAATGATGCACTTGGCCAAAAAGGGCGTATGCGTTTTCTCCTGAATATATTCAGGAGAAAACGCATACGCCCTTTTTGGCCAAGCAAGCAAGCGGGCAATGCAAATCTGCACTACAAAGAAGTATCACTTCCCACGGGTCAAAAGGGACATCCACAAAATGTGTAAAATCCAGAAAGGCAAGACTGGCCCTGGAGAACAGGGAGCCTTGTTATGCTGATGGGCGGGATGTAAGTTGCCAACTGCCTCACTGGAGGAGTGCATTGTGTTCCCTAAAACAAGTAAACAACAGAGCTACAGAGCCAAGGGCACTTCCAGTCTAGGGAATATACCTTGGGAAAACTGAAAATCCATAAGACAGAGCCACCCCCAAATTGAGGGCTGCACTGCTTACAAGAACCTCAACCTGGGTACACCTGAAATATCCCAGGAAATATAAAAATGGTTCCAAACATTGTGGAACTTACATACGATGGAATATCCCTCAGCCATGAAATCAATGTCATAAGACCAGTAGCAGCAAAATGAGTGGATTCAGGTACGATGATTCTAAGGGAAAGAAGTCACACAGGAAAAGAAACTTATCATAAGATATCACTTAGGAAGATCCTGTAAACATGGCTACACATGAACTGAGTTAGGAAAGAGAACAGAGTCTCACATTTAGAAAACACTCTTATGCCTGCTTAAGGGGGAAGGAGAGGTGGGGTGATGCATCAAACCAGAGTTTGATATAAGCACAGGTACTGTTCCAAAAACCAACTATGGAATAGACAAGACCTACACCTTCCTCAGTGAAAGGGACTCAAAACCCCATATTTCCCGCAGAGGAATAGATCTGACTAGTAAGAATCTTAAAACCTATGTATTGATATGTCTCCGTAAGGGAATCAAGTGTGTCTAGACTGGCATAAACATGGCAGCGAGAATCAGCTCAAACCCACTCTAAAAAGGAATTTCAAAAACAGAACAAAGAAACAGGGAAATTCTTTACAATTCCTTCAGGGTCTCTGATGCAACCTGGAATGACCCTATCTACGATGACAGCTGGATGTGGCATGAGGCTGGACACTTGGGACTGAGAGGATTGGTGAGATTGGGTGAGCAAATGCAGACCCTTTAAAGCAATAATGCATGGCAACCATTCCATGGGTCCCACCTCTCCAGGTTGAAGGGAATATTACTACAGCTATAACATGTACGGGAACCCTAGAGAATGGACACACTGTGAATACAAAAGGTTTCTAAAACTCAACGAAGAGTCCCTCTCCTGGTGCTCCGGTTTGACTTTCCAACAGCTTTACTATCAATCTCCCAACTTGGAGAGACAGCCCCTTTAAGCTCCTGGTTCACACAGGTTGCCCATTTGGCAGAGGAGGAAAGGGAAGAGGGAGAACCAATGAGAGAGTCGCTGTTAGGCATTTGGATGGGCACATGTCACTCTAATTTCCCGGCAGGAAGAAGAATTCACCAAAGTCTCAGCCACCCACCGGGAACCAGTATAGGTCCTGAACCAAATGTTTGGACTTGCGTTCAGCTCACAAAAAACGAGTTGAAAAATGGAGCTCAGGGGCACAGCAATTCACAAACTGGCAGAGTAATCAAGGCCAACTATCGTCCAAAAATCTGTTGAGGGAAGGCAACGAGGCGGACTTGAATGCGAGGCAGAATAGCAGGAAACAGATTTCAAGAGGTACGTTAGAATCGCCTGTAAAGCACAGGAAGAGGGGCACAACTTCGACAGTGATGCACTTGGCCAAAAAGGGCGTATGCGTTTTCTCCTGAATATATTCAGGAGAAAACGCATACGCCCTTTTTGGCCAAGCAAGCAAGCGGGCAATGCAAATCTGCACTACAAAGAAGTATCACTTCCCAACGGTCAAAAGGGACATCCACAAAATGTGTAAAAACCAGAAAGGCAAGACAGGCCCTGGAGAACAGGGAGCCTTGTTATGCTGATGGGCGGGATGTAAGTTGCCAACTGCCTCACTGGAGGAGTGCATTGTGTTCCCTAAAACAAGTAAACAACAGAGCTACAGAGCCAAGGGCACTCCCAGTCTAGGGAATATACCTTGGGAAAACTGAAAATCCATAAGACAGAGCCACCCCCAAATTGAGGGCTGCACTGCTTACAAGAACCTCAACCTGGGTACACCTGAAATATCCCAGGAAATATAAAAATGGTTCCAAACATTGTGGAACTTACGTACGATGGAATATCCCTCAGCCACGAAATCAATGTCATAAGACCAGTAGCAGCAAAATGAGTGGATTCAGGTACGATGATTCTAAGGGAAAGAAGTCACACAGGAAAAGAAACTTATCATAAGATATCACTTAGGAAGATCCTGTAAACATGGCTACACATGAACTGATTTAGGCAAGAGAACAGAGTCTCACATTTAGAAAACACTCTTATGCCTGCTTAAGGGGGAAGGAGAGGTGGGGTGATGCATCAAACCAGAGTTTGATATAAGCACAGGTACTGTTCCAAAAACCAACTATGGAATAGACAAGACCTACACCTTCCTCAGTGAAAGGGACTCAAAACCCCATATTTCCCGCAGAGGAATAGATCTGACTAGTAAGAATCTTAAAACCTATGTATTGATATGTCTCCGTAAGGGAATCAAGTGTGTCTAGACTGGCATAAACATGGCAGCGAGAATCAGCTCAAACCCACTCTAAAAAGGAATTTCAAAAACAGAACAAAGAAACAGGGAAATTCTTTACAATTCCTTCAGGGTCTCTGATGCAACCTGGAATGACCCTATCTACGATGACAGCTGGATGTGGCATGAGGCTGGACACTTGGGACTGAGAGGATTGGTGAGATTGGGTGAGCAAATGCAGACCCTTTAAAGCAATAATGCATGGCAACCATTCCATGGGTCCCAACTCTCCAGGTTGAAGGGAATATTACTACAGCTATAACATGTACGGGAACCCTAGAGAATGGACACACTGTGAATACGAAAGGTTTCTAAAACTCAACGAAGAGTCCCTCTCCTGGTGCTCCGGTTTGACTTTCCAACAGCTTTACTATCAATCTCCCAACTTGGAGAGACAGCCCCTTTAAGCTCCTGGTTCACACAGGTTGCCCATTTGGCAGAGGAGGAAAGGGAAGAGGGAGAACCAATGAGAGAGTCGCTGTTAGGCATTTGGATGGGCACATGTCACTCTAATTTCCCGGCAGGAAGAAGAATTCACCAAAGTCTCAGCCACCCACCGGGAACCAGTATAGGTCCTGAACCAAATGTTTGGACTTGCGTTCAGCTCACAAAAAACGAGTTGAAAAATGGAGCTCAGGGGCACAGCAATTCACAAACTGGCAGAGTAATCAAGGCCAACTATCGTCCAAAAATCTGTTGAGGGAAGGCAACGAGGCGGACTTGAATGCGAGGCAGAATAGCAGGAAACAGATTTCAAGAGGTACGTTAGAATCGCCTGTAAAGCACAGGAAGAGGGGCACAACTTCGACAGTGATGCACTTGGCCAAAAAGGGCGTATGCGTTTTCTCCTGAATATATTCAGGAGAAAACGCATACGCCCTTTTTGGCCAAGCAAGCAAGCGGGCAATGCAAATCTGCACTACAAAGAAGTATCACTTCCCAACGGTCAAAAGGGACATCCACAAAATGTGTAAAAACCAGAAAGGCAAGACAGGCCCTGGAGAACAGGGAGCCTTGTTATGCTGATGGGCGGGATGTAAGTTGCCAACTGCCTCACTGGAGGAGTGCATTGTGTTCCCTAAAACAAGTAAACAACAGAGCTACAGAGCCAAGGGCACTCCCAGTCTAGGGAATATACCTTGGGAAAACTGAAAATCCATAAGACAGAGCCACCCCCAAATTGAGGGCTGCACTGCTTACAAGAACCTCAACCTGGGTACACCTGAAATATCCCAGGAAATATAAAAATGGTTCCAAACATTGTGGAACTTACGTACGATGGAATATCCCTCAGCCACGAAATCAATGTCATAAGACCAGTAGCAGCAAAATGAGTGGATTCAGGTACGATGATTCTAAGGGAAAGAAGTCACACAGGAAAAGAAACTTATCATAAGATATCACTTAGGAAGATCCTGTAAACATGGCTACACATGAACTGAGTTAGGCAAGAGAACAGAGTCTCACATTTAGAAAACACTCTTATGCCTGCTTAAGGGGGAAGGAGAGGTGGGGTGATGCATCAAACCAGAGTTTGATATAAGCACAGGTACTGTTCCAAAAACCAACTATGGAATAGACAAGACCTACACCTTCCTCAGTGAAAGGGACTCAAAACCCCATATTTCCCGCAGAGGAATAGATCTGACTAGTAAGAATCTTAAAACCTATGTATTGATATGTCTCCGTAAGGGAATCAAGTGTGTCTAGACTGGCATAAACATGGCAGCGAGAATCAGCTCAAACCCACTCTAAAAAGGAATTTCAAAAACAGAACAAAGAAACAGGGAAATTCTTTACAATTCCTTCAGGGTCTCTGATGCAACCTGGAATGACCCTATCTACGATGACAGCTGGATGTGGCATGAGGCTGGACACTTGGGACTGAGAGGATTGGTGAGATTGGGTGAGCAAATGCAGACCCTTTAAAGCAATAATGCATGGCAACCATTCCATGGGTCCCACCTCTCCAGGTTGAAGGGAATATTACTACAGCTATAACATGTACGGGAAACCTAGAGAATGGACACACTGTGAATACGAAAGGTTTCTAAAACTCAACGAAGAGTCCCTCTCCTGGTGCTCCGGTTTGACTTTCCAACAGCTTTACTATCAATCTCCCAACTTGGAGAGACAGCCCCTTTAAGCTCCTGGTTCACACAGGTTGCCCATTTGGCAGAGGAGGAAAGGGAAGAGGGAGAACCAATGAGAGAGTCGCTGTTAGGCATTTGGATGGGCACATGTCACTCTAATTTCCCGGCAGGAAGAAGAATTCACCAAAGTCTCAGCCACCCACCGGGAACCAGTATAGGTCCTGAACCAAATGTTTGGACTTGCGTTCAGCTCACAAAAAACGAGTTGAAAAATGGAGCTCAGGGGCACAGCAATTCACAAACTGGCAGAGTAATCAAGGCCAACTATCGTCCAAAAATCTGTTGAGGGAAGGCAACGAGGCGGACTTGAATGCGAGGCAGAATAGCAGGAAACAGATTTCAAGAGGTACGTTAGAATCGCCTGTAAAGCACAGGAAGAGGGGCACAACTTCGACAGTGATGCACTTGGCCAAAAAGGGCGTATGCGTTTTCTCCTGAATATATTCAGGAGAAAACGCATACGCCCTTTTTGGCCAAGCAAGCAAGCGGGCAATGCAAATCTGCACTACAAAGAAGTATCACTTCCCAACGGTCAAAAGGGACATCCACAAAATGTGTAAAAACCAGAAAGGCAAGACAGGCCCTGGAGAACAGGGAGCCTTGTTATGCTGATGGGCGGGATGTAAGTTGCCAACTGCCTCACTGGAGGAGTGCATTGTGTTCCCTAAAACAAGTAAACAACAGAGCTACAGAGCCAAGGGCACTCCCAGTCTAGGGAATATACCTTGGGAAAACTGAAAATCCATAAGACAGAGCCACCCCCAAATTGAGGGCTGCACTGCTTACAAGAACCTCAACCTGGGTACACCTGAAATATCCCAGGAAATATAAAAATGGTTCCAAACATTGTGGAACTTACGTACGATGGAATATCCCTCAGCCACGAAATCAATGTCATAAGACCTGTAGCAGCAAAATGAGTGGATTCAGGTACGATGATTCTAAGGGAAAGAAGTCACACAGGAAAAGAAACTTATCATAAGATATCACTTAGGAAGATCCTGTAAACATGGCTACACATGAACTGAGTTAGGCAAGAGAACAGAGTCTCACATTTAGAAAACACTCTTATGCCTGCTTAAGGGGGAAGGAGAGGTGGGGTGATGCATCAAACCAGAGTTTGATATAAGCACAGGTACTGTTCCAAAAACCAACTATGGAATAGACAAGACCTACACCTTCCTCAGTGAAAGGGACTCAAAACCCCATATTTCCCGCAGAGGAATAGATCTGACTAGTAAGAATCTTAAAACCTATGTATTGATATGTCTCCGTAAGGGAATCAAGTGTGTCTAGACTGGCATAAACATGGCAGCGAGAATCAGCTCAAACCCACTCTAAAAAGGAATTTCAAAAACAGAACAAAGAAACAGGGAAATTCTTTACAATTCCTTCAGGGTCTCTGATGCAACCTGGAATGACCCTATCTACGATGACAGCTGGATGTGGCATGAGGCTGGACACTTGGGACTGAGAGGATTGGTGAGATTGGGTGAGCAAATGCAGACCCTTTAAAGCAATAATGCATGGCAACCATTCCATGGGTCCCACCTCTCCAGGTTGAAGGGAATATTACTACAGCTATAACATGTACGGGAACCCTAGAGAATGGACACACTGTGAATACGAAAGGTTTCTAAAACTCAACGAAGAGTCCCTCTCCTGGTGCTCCGGTTTGACTTTCCAACAGCTTTACTATCAATCTCCCAACTTGGAGAGACAGCCCCTTTAAGCTCCTGGTTCACACATGTTGCCCATTTGGCAGAGGAGGAAAGGGAAGAGGGAGAACCAATGAGAGAGTCGCTGTTAGGCATTTGGATGGGCACATGTCACTCTAATTTCCCGGCAGGAAGAAGAATTCACCAAAGTCTCAGCCACCCACCGGGAACCAGTATAGGTCCTGAACCAAATGTTTGGACTTGCGTTCAGCTCACAAAAAACGAGTTGAAAAATGGAGCTCAGGGGCACAGCAATTCACAAACTGGCAGAGTCATCAAGGCCAACTATCGTCCAAAAATCTGTTGAGGGAAGGCAACGAGGCGGACTTGAATGCGAGGCAGAATAGCAGGAAACAGATTTCAAGAGGTACGTTAGAATCGCCTGTAAAGCACAGGAAGAGGGGCACAACTTCGACAGTGATGCACTTGGCCAAAAAGGGCGTATGCGTTTTCTCCTGAATATATTCAGGAGAAAACGCATACGCCCTTTTTGGCCAAGCAAGCAAGCGGGCAATGCAAATCTGCACTACAAAGAAGTATCACTTCCCACCGGTCAAAAGGGACATCCACAAAATGTGTAAAAACCAGAAAGGCAAGACAGGCCCTGGAGAACAGGGAGCCTTGTTATGCTGATGGGCGGGATGTAAGTTGCCAACTGCCTCACTGGAGGAGTGCATTGTGTTCCCTAAAACAAGTAAACAACAGAGCTACAGAGCCAAGGGCACTTCCAGTCTAGGGAATATACCTTGGGAAAACTGAAAATCCATAAGACAGAGCCACCCCCAAATTGAGGGCTGCACTGCTTACAAGAACCTCAACCTGGGTACACCTGAAATATCCCAGGAAATATAAAAATGGTTCCAAACATTGTGGAACTTACGTACGATGGAATATCCCTCAGCCACGAAATCAATGTCATAAGACCAGTAGCAGCAAAATGAGTGGATTCAGGTACGATGATTCTAAGGGAAAGAAGTCACACAGGAAAAGAAACTTATCATAAGATATCACTTAGGAAGATCCTGTAAACATGGCAACACATGAACTGAGTTAGGCAAGAGAACAGAGTCTCACATTTAGAAAACACTCTTATGCCTGCTTAAGGGGGAAGGAGAGGTGGGGTGATGCATCAAACCAGAGTTTGATATAAGCACAGGTACTGTTCCAAAAACCAACTATGGAATAGACAAGACCTACACCTTCCTCAGTGAAAGGGACTCAAAACCCCATATTTCCCGCAGAGGAATAGATCTGACTAGTAAGAATCTTAAAACCTATGTATTGATATGTCTCCGTAAGGGAATCAAGTGTGTCTAGACTGGCATAAACATGGCAGCGAGAATCAGCTCAAACCCACTCTAAAAAGGAATTTCAAAAACAGAACAAAGAAACAGGGAAATTCTTTACAATTCCTTCAGGGTCTCTGATGCAACCTGGAATGACCCTATCTACGATGACAGCTGGATGTGGCATGAGGCTGGACACTTGGGACTGAGAGGATTGGTGAGATTGGGTGAGCAAATGCAGACCCTTTAAAGCAATAATGCATGGCAACCATTCCATGGGTCCCACCTCTCCAGGTTGAAGGGAATATTACTACAGCTATAACATGTACGGGAACCCTAGAGAATGGACACACTGTGAATACGAAAGGTTTCTAAAACTCAACGAAGAGTCCCTCTCCTGGTGCTCCGGTTTGACTTTCCAACAGCTTTACTATCAATCTCCCAACTTGGAGAGACAGCCCCTTTAAGCTCCTGGTTCACACAGGTTGCCCATTTGGCAGAGGAGGAAAGGGAAGAGGGAGAACCAATGAGAGAGTCGCTGTTAGGCATTTGGATGGGCACATGTCACTCTAATTTCCCGGCAGGAAGAAGAATTCACCAAAGTCTCAGCCACCCACCGGGAACCAGTATAGGTCCTGAACCAAATGTTTGGACTTGCGTTCAGCTCACAAAAAACGAGTTGAAAAATGGAGCTCAGGGGCACAGCAATTCACAAACTGGCAGAGTCATCAAGGCCAACTATCGTCCAAAAATCTGTTGAGGGAAGGCAACGAGGCGGACTTGAATGCGAGGCAGAATAGCAGGAAACAGATTTCAAGAGGTACGTTAGAATCGCCTGTAAAGCACAGGAAGAGGGGCACAACTTCGACAGTGATGCACTTGGCCAAAAAGGGCGTATGCGTTTTCTCCTGAATATATTCAGGAGAAAACGCATACGCCCTTTTTGGCCAAGCAAGCAAGCGGGCAATGCAAATCTGCACTACAAAGAAGTATCACTTCCCACCGGTCAAAAGGGACATCCACAAAATGTGTAAAAACCAGAAAGGCAAGACAGGCCCTGGAGAACAGGGAGCCTTGTTATGCTGATGGGCGGGATGTAAGTTGCCAACTGCCTCACTGGAGGAGTGCATTGTGTTCCCTAAAACAAGTAAACAACAGAGCTACAGAGCCAAGGGCACTTCCAGTCTAGGGAATATACCTTGGGAAAACTGAAAATCCATAAGACAGAGCCACCCCCAAATTGAGGGCTGCACTGCTTACAAGAACCTCAACCTGGGTACACCTGAAATATCCCAGGAAATATAAAAATGGTTCCAAACATTGTGGAACTTACGTACGATGGAATATCCCTCAGCCACGAAATCAATGTCATAAGACCAGTAGCAGCAAAATGAGTGGATTCAGGTACGATGATTCTAAGGGAAAGAAGTCACACAGGAAAAGAAACTTATCATAAGATATCACTTAGGAAGATCCTGTAAACATGGCTACACATGAACTGAGTTAGGCAAGAGAACAGAGTCTCACATTTAGAAAACACTCTTATGCCTGCTTAAGGGGGAAGGAGAGGTGGGGTGATGCATCAAACCAGAGTTTGATATAAGCACAGGTACTGTTCCAAAAACCAACTATGGAATAGACAAGACCTACACCTTCCTCAGTGAAAGGGACTCAAAACCCCATATTTCCCGCAGAGGAATAGATCTGACTAGTAAGAATCTTAAAACCTATGTATTGATATGTCTCCGTAAGGGAATCAAGTGTGTCTAGACTGGCATAAACATGGCAGCGAGAATCAGCTCAAACCCACTCTAAAAAGGAATTTCAAAAACAGAACAAAGAAACAGGGAAATTCTTTACAATTCCTTCAGGGTCTCTGATGCAACCTGGAATGACCCTATCTACGATGACAGCTGGATGTGGCATGAGGCTGGACACTTGGGACTGAGAGGATTGGTGAGATTGGGTGAGCAAATGCAGACCCTTTAAAGCAATAATGCATGGCAACCATTCCATGGGTCCCACCTCTCCAGGTTGAAGGGAATATTACTACAGCTATAACATGTACGGGAACCCTAGAGAATGGACACACTGTGAATACGAAAGGTTTCTAAAACTCAACGAAGAGTCCCTCTCCTGGTGCTCCGGTTTGACTTTCCAACAGCTTTACTATCAATCTCCCAACTTGGAGAGACAGCCCCTTTAAGCTCCTGGTTCACACAGGTTGCCCATTTGGCAGAGGAGGAAAGGGAAGAGGGAGAACCAATGAGAGAGTCGCTGTTAGGCATTTGGATGGGCACATGTCACTCTAATTTCCCGGCAGGAAGAAGAATTCACCAAAGTCTCAGCCACCCACCGGGAACCAGTATAGGTCCTGAACCAAATGTTTGGACTTGCGTTCAGCTCACAAAAAACGAGTTGAAAAATGGAGCTCAGGGGCACAGCAATTCACAAACTGGCAGAGTAATCAAGGCCAACTATCGTCCAAAAATCTGTTGAGGGAAGGCAACGAGGCGGACTTGAATGCGAGGCAGAATAGCAGGAAACAGATTTCAAGAGGTACGTTAGAATCGCCTGTAAAGCACAGGAAGAGGGGCACAACTTCGACAGTGATGCACTTGGCCAAAAAGGGCGTATGCGTTTTCTCCTGAATATATTCAGGAGAAAACGCATACGCCCTTTTTGGCCAAGCAAGCAAGCGGGCAATGCAAATCTGCACTACAAAGAAGTATCACTTCCCACCGGTCAAAAGGGACATCCACAAAATGTGTAAAAACCAGAAAGGCAAGACAGGCCCTGGAGAACAGGGAGCCTTGTTATGCTGATGGGCGGGATGTAAGTTGCCAACTGCCTCACTGGAGGAGTGCATTGTGTTCCCTAAAACAAGTAAACAACAGAGCTACAGAGCCAAGGGCACTTCCAGTCTAGGGAATATACCTTGGGAAAACTGAAAATCCATAAGACAGAGCCACCCCCAAATTGAGGGCTGCACTGCTTACAAGAACCTCAACCTGGGTACACCTGAAATATCCCAGGAAATATCAAAATGGTTCCAAACATTGTGGAACTTACGTACGATGGAATATCCCTCAGCCACGAAATCAATGTCATAAGACCAGTAGCAGCAAAATGAGTGGATTCAGGTACGATGATTCTAAGGGAAAGAAGTCACACAGGAAAAGAAACTTATCATAAGATATCACTTAGGAAGATCCTGTAAACATGGCTACACATGAACTGAGTTAGGCAAGAGAACAGAGTCTCACATTTAGAAAACACTCTTATGCCTGCTTAAGGGGGAAGGAGAGGTGGGGTGATGCATCAAACCAGAGTTTGATATAAGCACAGGTACTGTTCCAAAAACCAACTATGGAATAGACAAGACCTACACCTTCCTCAGTGAAAGGGACTCAAAACCCCATATTTCCCGCAGAGGAATAGATCTGACTAGTAAGAATCTTAAAACCTATGTATTGATATGTCTCCGTAAGGGAATCAAGTGTGTCTAGACTGGCATAAACATGGCAGCGAGAATCAGCTCAAACCCACTCTAAAAAGGAATTTCAAAAACAGAACAAAGAAACAGGGAAATTCTTTACAATTCCTTCAGGGTCTCTGATGCAACCTGGAATGACCCTATCTACGATGACAGCTGGATGTGGCATGAGGCTGGACACTTGGGACTGAGAGGATTGGTGAGATTGGGTGAGCAAATGCAGACCCTTTAAAGCAATAATGCATGGCAACCATTCCATGGGTCCCACCTCTCCAGGTTGAAGGGAATATTACTACAGCTATAACATGTACGGGAACCCTAGAGAATGGACACACTGTGAATACGAAAGGTTTCTAAAACTCAACGAAGAGTCCCTCTCCTGGTGCTCCGGTTTGACTTTCCAACAGCTTTACTATCAATCTCCCAACTTGGAGAGACAGCCCCTTTAAGCTCCTGGTTCACACAGGTTGCCCATTTGGCAGAGGAGGAAAGGGAAGAGGGAGAACCAATGAGAGAGTCGCTGTTAGGCATTTGGATGGGCACATGTCACTCTAATTTCCCGGCAGGAAGAAGAATTCACCAAAGTCTCAGCCACCCACCGGGAACCAGTATAGGTCCTGAACCAAATGTTTGGACTTGCGTTCAGCTCACAAAAAACGAGTTGAAAAATGGAGCTCAGGGGCACAGCAATTCACAAACTGGCAGAGTCATCAAGGCCAACTATCGTCCAAAAATCTGTTGAGGGAAGGCAACGAGGCGGACTTGAATGCGAGGCAGAATAGCAGGAAACAGATTTCAAGAGGTACGTTAGAATCGCCTGTAAAGCACAGGAAGAGGGGCACAACTTCGACAGTGATGCACTTGGCCAAAAAGGGCGTATGCGTTTTCTCCTGAATATATTCAGGAGAAAACGCATACGCCCTTTTTGGCCAAGCAAGCAAGCGGGCAATGCAAATCTGCACTACAAAGAAGTATCACTTCCCACCGGTCAAAAGGGACATCCACAAAATGTGTAAAAACCAGAAAGGCAAGACAGGCCCTGGAGAACAGGGAGCCTTGTTATGCTGATGGGCGGGATGTAAGTTGCCAACTGCCTCACTGGAGGAGTGCATTGTGTTCCCTAAAACAAGTAAACAACAGAGCTACAGAGCCAAGGGCACTTCCAGTCTAGGGAATATACCTTGGGAAAACTGAAAATCCATAAGACAGAGCCACCCCCAAATTGAGGGCTGCACTGCTTACAAGAACCTCAACCTGGGTACACCTGAAATATCCCAGGAAATATAAAAATGGTTCCAAACATTGTGGAACTTACGTACGATGGAATATCCCTCAGCCACGAAATCAATGTCATAAGACCAGTAGCAGCAAAATGAGTGGATTCAGGTACGATGATTCTAAGGGAAAGAAGTCACACAGGAAAAGAAACTTATCATAAGATATCACTTAGGAAGATCCTGTAAACATGGCTACACATGAACTGAGTTAGGCAAGAGAACAGAGTCTCACATTTAGAAAACACTCTTATGCCTGCTTAAGGGGGAAGGAGAGGTGGGGTGATGCATCAAACCAGAGTTTGATATAAGCACAGGTACTGTTCCAAAAACCAACTATGGAATAGACAAGACCTACACCTTCCTCAGTGAAAGGGACTCAAAACCCCATATTTCCCGCAGAGGAATAGATCTGACTAGTAAGAATCTTAAAACCTATGTATTGATATGTCTCCGTAAGGGAATCAAGTGTGTCTAGACTGGCATAAACATGGCAGCGAGAATCAGCTCAAACCCACTCTAAAAAGGAATTTCAAAAACAGAACAAAGAAACAGGGAAATTCTTTACAATTCCTTCAGGGTCTCTGATGCAACCTGGAATGACCCTATCTACGATGACAGCAGGATGTGGCATGAGGCTGGACACTTGGGACTGAGAGGATTGGTGAGATTGGGTGAGCAAATGCAGACCCTTTAAAGCAATAATGCATGGCAACCATTCCATGGGTCCCACCTCTCCAGGTTGAAGGGAATATTACTACAGCTATAACATGTACGGGAACCCTAGAGAATGGACACACTGTGAATACGAAAGGTTTCTAAAACTCAACGAAGAGTCCCTCTCCTGGTGCTCCGGTTTGACTTTCCAACAGCTTTACTATCAATCTCCCAACTTGGAGAGACAGCCCCTTTAAGCTCCTGGTTCACACAGGTTGCCCATTTGGCAGAGGAGGAAAGGGAAGAGGGAGAACCAATGAGAGAGTCGCTGTTAGGCATTTGGATGGGCACATGTCACTCTAATTTCCCGGCAGGAAGAAGAATTCACCAAAGTCTCAGCCACCCACCGGGAACCAGTATAGGTCCTGAACCAAATGTTTGGACTTGCGTTCAGCTCACAAAAAACGAGTTGAAAAATGGAGCTCAGGGGCACAGCAATTCACAAACTGGCAGAGTCATCAAGGCCAACTATCGTCCAAAAATCTGTTGAGGGAAGGCAACGAGGCGGACTTGAATGCGAGGCAGAATAGCAGGAAACAGATTTCAAGAGGTACGTTAGAATCGCCTGTAAAGCACAGGAAGAGGGGCACAACTTCGACAGTGATGCACTTGGCCAAAAAGGGCGTATGCGTTTTCTCCTGAATATATTCAGGAGAAAACGCATACGCCCTTTTTGGCCAAGCAAGCAAGCGGGCAATGCAAATCTGCACTACAAAGAAGTATCACTTCCCACCGGTCAAAAGGGACATCCACAAAATGTGTAAAAACCAGAAAGGCAAGACAGGCCCTGGAGAACAGGGAGCCTTGTTATGCTGATGGGCGGGATGTAAGTTGCCAACTGCCTCACTGGAGGAGTGCATTGTGTTCCCTAAAACAAGTAAACAACAGAGCTACAGAGCCAAGGGCACTTCCAGTCTAGGGAATATACCTTGGGAAAACTGAAAATCCATAAGACAGAGCCACCCCCAAATTGAGGGCTGCACTGCTTACAAGAACCTCAACCTGGGTACACCTGAAATATCCCAGGAAATATAAAAATGGTTCCAAACATTGTGGAACTTACGTACGATGGAATATCCCTCAGCCACGAAATCAATGTCATAAGACCAGTAGCAGCAAAATGAGTGGATTCAGGTACGATGATTCTAAGGGAAAGAAGTCACACAGGAAAAGAAACTTATCATAAGATATCACTTAGGAAGATCCTGTAAACATGGCTACACATGAACTGAGTTAGGCAAGAGAACAGAGTCTCACATTTAGAAAACACTCTTATGCCTGCTTAAGGGGGAAGGAGAGGTGGGGTGATGCATCAAACCAGAGTTTGATATAAGCACAGGTACTGTTCCAAAAACCAACTATGGAATAGACAAGACCTACACCTTCCTCAGTGAAAGGGACTCAAAACCCCATATTTCCCGCAGAGGAATAGATCTGACTAGTAAGAATCTTAAAACCTATGTATTGATATGTCTCCGTAAGGGAATCAAGTGTGTCTAGACTGGCATAAACATGGCAGCGAGAATCAGCTCAAACCCACTCTAAAAAGGAATTTCAAAAACAGAACAAAGAAACAGGGAAATTCTTTACAATTCCTTCAGGGTCTCTGATGCAACCTGGAATGACCCTATCTACGATGACAGCTGGATGTGGCATGAGGCTGGACACTTGGGACTGAGAGGATTGGTGAGATTGGGTGAGCAAATGCAGACCCTTTAAAGCAATAATGCATGGCAACCATTCCATGGGTCCCACCTCTCCAGGTTGAAGGGAATATTACTACAGCTATAACATGTACGGGAACCCTAGAGAATGGACACACTGTGAATACGAAAGGTTTCTAAAACTCAACGAAGAGTCCCTCTCCTGGTGCTCCGGTTTGACTTTCCAACAGCTTTACTATCAATCTCCCAACTTGGAGAGACAGCCCCTTTAAGCTCCTGGTTCACACAGGTTGCCCATTTGGCAGAGGAGGAAAGGGAAGAGGGAGAACCAATGAGAGAGTCGCTGTTAGGCATTTGGATGGGCACATGTCACTCTAATTTCCCGGCAGGAAGAAGAATTCACCAAAGTCTCAGCCACCCACCGGGAACCAGTATAGGTCCTGAACCAAATGTTTGGACTTGCGTTCAGCTCACAAAAAACGAGTTGAAAAATGGAGCTCAGGGGCACAGCAATTCACAAACTGGCAGAGTAATCAAGGCCAACTATCGTCCAAAAATCTGTTGAGGGAAGGCAACGAGGCGGACTTGAATGCGAGGCAGAATAGCAGGAAACAGATTTCAAGAGGTACGTTAGAATCGCCTGTAAAGCACAGGAAGAGGGGCACAACTTCGACAGTGATGCACTTGGCCAAAAAGGGCGTATGCGTTTTCTCCTGAATATATTCAGGAGAAAACGCATACGCCCTTTTTGGCCAAGCAAGCAAGCGGGCAATGCAAATCTGCACTACAAAGAAGTATCACTTCCCACCGGTCAAAAGGGACATCCACAAAATGTGTAAAAACCAGAAAGGCAAGACAGGCCCTGGAGAACAGGGAGCCTTGTTATGCTGATGGGCGGGATGTAAGTTGCCAACTGCCTCACTGGAGGAGTGTATTGTGTTCCCTAAAACAAGTAAACAACAGAGCTACAGAGCCAAGGGCACTTCCAGTCTAGGGAATATACCTTGGGAAAACTGAAAATCCATAAGACAGAGCCACCCCCAAATTGAGGGCTGCACTGCTTACAAGAACCTCAACCTGGGTACACCTGAAATATCCCAGGAAATATAAAAATGGTTCCAAACATTGTGGAACTTACGTACGATGGAATATCCCTCAGCCACGAAATCAATGTCATAAGACCAGTAGCAGCAAAATGAGTGGATTCAGGTACGATGATTCTAAGGGAAAGAAGTCACACAGGAAAAGAAACTTATCATAAGATATCACTTAGGAAGATCCTGTAAACATGGCAACACATGAACTGAGTTAGGCAAGAGAACAGAGTCTCACATTTAGAAAACACTCTTATGCCTGCTTAAGGGGGAAGGAGAGGTGGGGTGATGCATCAAACCAGAGTTTGATATAAGCACAGGTACTGTTCCAAAAACCAACTATGGAATAGACAAGACCTACACCTTCCTCAGTGAAAGGGACTCAAAACCCCATATTTCCCGCAGAGGAATAGATCTGACTAGTAAGAATCTTAAAACCTATGTATTGATATGTCTCCGTAAGGGAATCAAGTGTGTCTAGACTGGCATAAACATGGCAGCGAGAATCAGCTCAAACCCACTCTAAAAAGGAATTTCAAAAACAGAACAAAGAAACAGGGAAATTCTTTACAATTCCTTCAGGGTCTCTGATGCAACCTGGAATGACCCTATCTACGATGACAGCTGGATGTGGCATGAGGCTGGACACTTGGGACTGAGAGGATTGGTGAGATTGGGTGAGCAAATGCAGACCCTTTAAAGCAATAATGCATGGCAACCATTCCATGGGTCCCACCTCTCCAGGTTGAAGGGAATATTACTACAGCTATAACATGTACGGGAACCCTAGAGAATGGACACACTGTGAATACAAAAGGTTTCTAAAACTCAACGAAGAGTCCCTCTCCTGGTGCTCCGGTTTGACTTTCCAACAGCTTTACTATCAATCTCCCAACTTGGAGAGACAGCCCCTTTAAGCTCCTGGTTCACACAGGTTGCCCATTTGGCAGAGGAGGAAAGGGAAGAGGGAGAACCAATGAGAGAGTCGCTGTTAGGCATTTGGATGGGCACATGTCACTCTAATTTCCCGGCAGGAAGAAGAATTCACCAAAGTCTCAGCCACCCACCGGGAACCAGTATAGGTCCTGAACCAAATGTTTGGACTTGCGTTCAGCTCACAAAAAACGAGTTGAAAAATGGAGCTCAGGGGCACAGCAATTCACAAACTGGCAGAGTAATCAAGGCCAACTATCGTCCAAAAATCTGTTGAGGGAAGGCAACGAGGCGGACTTGAATGCGAGGCAGAATAGCAGGAAACAGATTTCAAGAGGTACGTTAGAATCGCCTGTAAAGCACAGGAAGAGGGGCACAACTTCGACAGTGATGCACTTGGCCAAAAAGGGCGTATGCGTTTTCTCCTGAATATATTCAGGAGAAAACGCATACGCCCTTTTTGGCCAAGCAAGCAAGCGGGCAATGCAAATCTGCACTACAAAGAAGTATCACTTCCCACCGGTCAAAAGGGACATCCACAAAATGTGTAAAAACCAGAAAGGCAAGACAGGCCCTGGAGAACAGGGAGCCTTGTTATGCTGATGGGCGGGATGTAAGTTGCCAACTGCCTCACTGGAGGAGTGCATTGTGTTCCCTAAAACAAGTAAACAACAGAGCTACAGAGCCAAGGGCACTTCCAGTCTAGGGAATATACCTTGGGAAAACTGAAAATCCATAAGACAGAGCCACCCCCAAATTGAGGGCTGCACTGCTTACAAGAACCTCAACCTGGGTACACCTGAAATATCCCAGGAAATATAAAAATGGTTCCAAACATTGTGGAACTTACGTACGATGGAATATCCCTCAGCCACGAAATCAATGTCATAAGACCAGTAGCAGCAAAATGAGTGGATTCAGGTACGATGATTCTAAGGGAAAGAAGTCACACAGGAAAAGAAACTTATCATAAGATATCACTTAGGAAGATCCTGTAAACATGGCTACACATGAACTGAGTTAGGCAAGAGAACAGAGTCTCACATTTAGAAAACACTCTTATGCCTGCTTAAGGGGGAAGGAGAGGTGGGGTGATGCATCAAACCAGAGTTTGATATAAGCACAGGTACTGTTCCAAAAACCAACTATGGAATAGACAAGACCTACACCTTCCTCAGTGAAAGGGACTCAAAACCCCATATTTCCCGCAGAGGAATAGATCTGACTAGTAAGAATCTTAAAACCTATGTATTGATATGTCTCCGTAAGGGAATCAAGTGTGTCTAGACTGGCATAAACATGGCAGCGAGAATCAGCTCAAACCCACTCTAAAAAGGAATTTCAAAAACAGAACAAAGAAACAGGGAAATTCTTTACAATTCCTTCAGGGTCTCTGATGCAACCTGGAATGACCCTATCTACGATGACAGCTGGATGTGGCATGAGGCTGGACACTTGGGACTGAGAGGATTGGTGAGATTGGGTGAGCAAATGCAGACCCTTTAAAGCAATAATGCATGGCAACCATTCCATGGGTCCCACCTCTCCAGGTTGAAGGGAATATTACTACAGCTATAACATGTACGGGAACCCTAGAGAATGGACACACTGTGAATACGAAAGGTTTCTAAAACTCAACGAAGAGTCCCTCTCCTGGTGCTCCGGTTTGACTTTCCAACAGCTTTACTATCAATCTCCCAACTTGGAGAGACAGCCCCTTTAAGCTCCTGGTTCACACAGGTTGCCCATTTGGCAGAGGAGGAAAGGGAAGAGGGAGAACCAATGAGAGAGTAGCTGTTAGGCATTTGGATGGGCACATGTCACTCTAATTTCCCGGCAGGAAGAAGAATTCACCAAAGTCTCAGCCACCCACCGGGAACCAGTATAGGTCCTGAACCAAATGTTTGGACTTGCGTTCAGCTCACAAAAAACGAGTTGAAAAATGGAGCTCAGGGGCACAGCAATTCACAAACTGGCAGAGTAATCAAGGCCAACTATCGTCCAAAAATCTGTTGAGGGAAGGCAGCGAGGCAGACTTGAATGCGAGGCAGAATAGCAGGAAACAGATTTCAAGAGGTACGTTAGAATCGCCTGTAAAGCACAGGAAGAGGGGCACAACTTCGACAGTGATGCACTTGGCCAAAAAGGGCGTATGCGTTTTCTCCTGAATATATTCAGGAGAAAACGCATACGCCCTTTTTGGCCAAGCAAGCAAGCGGGCAATGCAAATCTGCACTACAAAGAAGTATCACTTCCCACCGGTCAAAAGGGACATCCACAAAATGTGTAAAAACCAGAAAGGCAAGACAGGCCCTGGAGAACAGGGAGCCTTGTTATGCTGATGGGCGGGATGTAAGTTGCCAACTGCCTCACTGGAGGAGTGCATTGTGTTCCCTAAAACAAGTAAACAACAGAGCTACAGAGCCAAGGGCACTTCCAGTCTAGGGAATATACCTTGGGAAAACTGAAAATCCATAAGACAGAGCCACCCCCAAATTGAGGGCTGCACTGCTTACAAGAACCTCAACCTGGGTACACCTGAAATATCCCAGGAAATATAAAAATGGTTCCAAACATTGTGGAACTTACGTACGATGGAATATCCCTCAGCCACGAAATCAATGTCATAAGACCAGTAGCAGCAAAATGAGTGGATTCAGGTACGATGATTCTAAGGGAAAGAAGTCACACAGGAAAAGAAACTTATCATAAGATATCACTTAGGAAGATCCTGTAAACATGGCTACACATGAACTGAGTTAGGCAAGAGAACAGAGTCTCACATTTAGAAAACACTCTTATGCCTGCTTAAGGGGGAAGGAGAGGTGGGGTGATGCATCAAACCAGAGTTTGATATAAGCACAGGTACTGTTCCAAAAACCAACTATGGAATAGACAAGACCTACACCTTCCTCAGTGAAAGGGACTCAAAACCCCATATTTCCCGCAGAGGAATAGATCTGACTAGTAAGAATCTTAAAACCTATGTATTGATATGTCTCCGTAAGGGAATCAAGTGTGTCTAGACTGGCATAAACATGGCAGCGAGAATCAGCTCAAACCCACTCTAAAAAGGAATTTCAAAAACAGAACAAAGAAACAGGGAAATTCTTTACAATTCCTTCAGGGTCTCTGATGCAACCTGGAATGACCCTATCTACGATGACAGCTGGATGTGGCATGAGGCTGGACACTTGGGACTGAGAGGATTGGTGAGATTGGGTGAGCAAATGCAGACCCTTTAAAGCAATAATGCATGGCAACCATTCCATGGGTCCCACCTCTCCAGGTTGAAGGGAATATTACTACAGCTATAACATGTACGGGAACCCTAGAGAATGGACACACTGTGAATACGAAAGGTTTCTAAAACTCAACGAAGAGTCCCTCTCCTGGTGCTCCGGTTTGACTTTCCAACAGCTTTACTATCAATCTCCCAACTTGGAGAGACAGCCCCTTTAAGCTCCTGGTTCACACAGGTTGCCCATTTGGCAGAGGAGGAAAGGGAAGAGGGAGAACCAATGAGAGAGTCGCTGTTAGGCATTTGGATGGGCACATGTCACTCTAATTTCCCGGCAGGAAGAAGAATTCACCAAAGTCTCAGCCACCCACCGGGAACCAGTATAGGTCCTGAACCAAATGTTTGGACTTGCGTTCAGCTCACAAAAAACGAGTTGAAAAATGGAGCTCAGGGGCACAGCAATTCACAAACTGGCAGAGTAATCAAGGCCAACTATCGTCCAAAAATCTGTTGAGGGAAGGCAACGAGGCGGACTTGAATGCGAGGCAGAATAGCAGGAAACAGATTTCAAGAGGTACGTTAGAATCGCCTGTAAAGCACAGGAAGAGGGGCACAACTTCGACAGTGATGCACTTGGCCAAAAAGGGCGTATGCGTTTTCTCCTGAATATATTCAGGAGAAAACGCATACGCCCTTTTTGGCCAAGCAAGCAAGCGGGCAATGCAAATCTGCACTACAAAGAAGTATCACTTCCCACCGGTCAAAAGGGACATCCACAAAATGTGTAAAAACCAGAAAGGCAAGACAGGCCCTGGAGAACAGGGAGCCTTGTTATGCTGATGGGCGGGATGTAAGTTGCCAACTGCCTCACTGGAGGAGTGCATTGTGTTCCCTAAAACAAGTAAACAACAGAGCTACAGAGCCAAGGGCACTTCCAGTCTAGGGAATATACCTTGGGAAAACTGAAAATCCATAAGACAGAGCCACCCCCAAATTGAGGGCTGCACTGCTTACAAGAACCTCAACCTGGGTACACCTGAAATATCCCAGGAAATATAAAAATGGTTCCAAACATTGTGGAACTTACGTACGATGGAATATCCCTCAGCCACGAAATCAATGTCATAAGACCAGTAGCAGCAAAATGAGTGGATTCAGGTACGATGATTCTAAGGGAAAGAAGTCACACAGGAAAAGAAACTTATCATAAGATATCACTTAGGAAGATCCTGTAAACATGGCAACACATGAACTGAGTTAGGCAAGAGAACAGAGTCTCACATTTAGAAAACACTCTTATGCCTGCTTAAGGGGGAAGGAGAGGTGGGGTGATGCATCAAACCAGAGTTTGATATAAGCACAGGTACTGTTCCAAAAACCAACTATGGAATAGACAAGACCTACACCTTCCTCAGTGAAAGGGACTCAAAACCCCATATTTCCCGCAGAGGAATAGATCTGACTAGTAAGAATCTTAAAACCTATGTATTGATATGTCTCCGTAAGGGAATCAAGTGTGTCTAGACTGGCATAAACATGGCAGCGAGAATCAGCTCAAACCCACTCTAAAAAGGAATTTCAAAAACAGAACAAAGAAACAGGGAAATTCTTTACAATTCCTTCAGGGTCTCTGATGCAACCTGGAATGACCCTATCTACGATGACAGCTGGATGTGGCATGAGGCTGGACACTTGGGACTGAGAGGATTGGTGAGATTGGGTGAGCAAATGCAGACCCTTTAAAGCAATAATGCATGGCAACCATTCCATGGGTCCCACCTCTCCAGGTTGAAGGGAATATTACTACAGCTATAACATGTACGGGAACCCTAGAGAATGGACACACTGTGAATACAAAAGGTTTCTAAAACTCAACGAAGAGTCCCTCTCCTGGTGCTCCGGTTTGACTTTCCAACAGCTTTACTATCAATCTCCCAACTTGGAGAGACAGCCCCTTTAAGCTCCTGGTTCACACAGGTTGCCCATTTGGCAGAGGAGGAAAGGGAAGAGGGAGAACCAATGAGAGAGTCGCTGTTAGGCATTTGGATGGGCACATGTCACTCTAATTTCCCGGCAGGAAGAAGAATTCACCAAAGTCTCAGCCACCCACCGGGAACCAGTATAGGTCCTGAACCAAATGTTTGGACTTGCGTTCAGCTCACAAAAAACGAGTTGAAAAATGGAGCTCAGGGGCACAGCAATTCACAAACTGGCAGAGTAATCAAGGCCAACTATCGTCCAAAAATCTGTTGAGGGAAGGCAACGAGGCGGACTTGAATGCGAGGCAGAATAGCAGGAAACAGATTTCAAGAGGTACGTTAGAATCGCCTGTAAAGCACAGGAAGAGGGGCACAACTTCGACAGTGATGCACTTGGCCAAAAAGGGCGTATGCGTTTTCTCCTGAATATATTCAGGAGAAAACGCATACGCCCTTTTTGGCCAAGCAAGCAAGCGGGCAATGCAAATCTGCACTACAAAGAAGTATCACTTCCCACCGGTCAAAAGGGACATCCACAAAATGTGTAAAAACCAGAAAGGCAAGACAGGCCCTGGAGAACAGGGAGCCTTGTTATGCTGATGGGCGGGATGTAAGTTGCCAACTGCCTCACTGGAGGAGTGCATTGTGTTCCCTAAAACAAGTAAACAACAGAGCTACAGAGCCAAGGGCACTTCCAGTCTAGGGAATATACCTTGGGAAAACTGAAAATCCATAAGACAGAGCCACCCCCAAATTGAGGGCTGCACTGCTTACAAGAACCTCAACCTGGGTACACCTGAAATATCCCAGGAAATATAAAAATGGTTCCAAACATTGTGGAACTTACGTACGATGGAATATCCCTCAGCCACGAAATCAATGTCATAAGACCAGTAGCAGCAAAATGAGTGGATTCAGGTACGATGATTCTAAGGGAAAGAAGTCACACAGGAAAAGAAACTTATCATAAGATATCACTTAGGAAGATCCTGTAAACATGGCTACACATGAACTGAGTTAGGCAAGAGAACAGAGTCTCACATTTAGAAAACACTCTTATGCCTGCTTAAGGGGGAAGGAGAGGTGGGGTGATGCATCAAACCAGAGTTTGATATAAGCACAGGTACTGTTCCAAAAACCAACTATGGAATAGACAAGACCTACACCTTCCTCAGTGAAAGGGACTCAAAACCCCATATTTCCCGCAGAGGAATAGATCTGACTAGTAAGAATCTTAAAACCTATGTATTGATATGTCTCCGTAAGGGAATCAAGTGTGTCTAGACTGGCATAAACATGGCAGCGAGAATCAGCTCAAACCCACTCTAAAAAGGAATTTCAAAAACAGAACAAAGAAACAGGGAAATTCTTTACAATTCCTTCAGGGTCTCTGATGCAACCTGGAATGACCCTATCTACGATGACAGCTGGATGTGGCATGAGGCTGGACACTTGGGACTGAGAGGATTGGTGAGATTGGGTGAGCAAATGCAGACCCTTTAAAGCAATAATGCATGGCAACCATTCCATGGGTCCCACCTCTCCAGGTTGAAGGGAATATTACTACAGCTATAACATGTACGGGAACCCTAGAGAATGGACACACTGTGAATACAAAAGGTTTCTAAAACTCAACGAAGAGTCCCTCTCCTGGTGCTCCGGTTTGACTTTCCAACAGCTTTACTATCAATCTCCCAACTTGGAGAGACAGCCCCTTTAAGCTCCTGGTTCACACAGGTTGCCCATTTGGCAGAGGAGGAAAGGGAAGAGGGAGAACCAATGAGAGAGTCGCTGTTAGGCATTTGGATGGGCACATGTCACTCTAATTTCCCGGCAGGAAGAAGAATTCACCAAAGTCTCAGCCACCCACCGGGAACCAGTATAGGTCCTGAACCAAATGTTTGGACTTGCGTTCAGCTCACAAAAAACGAGTTGAAAAATGGAGCTCAGGGGCACAGCAATTCACAAACTGGCAGAGTAATCAAGGCCAACTATCGTCCAAAAATCTGTTGAGGGAAGGCAACGAGGCGGACTTGAATGCGAGGCAGAATAGCAGGAAACAGATTTCAAGAGGTACGTTAGAATCGCCTGTAAAGCACAGGAAGAGGGGCACAACTTCGACAGTGATGCACTTGGCCAAAAAGGGCGTATGCGTTTTCTCCTGAATATATTCAGGAGAAAACGCATACGCCCTTTTTGGCCAAGCAAGCAAGCGGGCAATGCAAATCTGCACTACAAAGAAGTATCACTTCCCACCGGTCAAAAGGGACATCCACAAAATGTGTAAAAACCAGAAAGGCAAGACAGGCCCTGGAGAACAGGGAGCCTTGTTATGCTGATGGGCGGGATGTAAGTTGCCAACTGCCTCACTGGAGGAGTGCATTGTGTTCCCTAAAACAAGTAAACAACAGAGCTACAGAGCCAAGGGCACTTCCAGTCTAGGGAATATACCTTGGGAAAACTGAAAATCCATAAGACAGAGCCACCCCCAAATTGAGGGCTGCACTGCTTACAAGAACCTCAACCTGGGTACACCTGAAATATCCCAGGAAATATAAAAATGGTTCCAAACATTGTGGAACTTACGTACGATGGAATATCCCTCAGCCACGAAATCAATGTCATAAGACCAGTAGCAGCAAAATGAGTGGATTCAGGTACGATGATTCTAAGGGAAAGAAGTCACACAGGAAAAGAAACTTATCATAAGATATCACTTAGGAAGATCCTGTAAACATGGCAACACATGAACTGAGTTAGGCAAGAGAACAGAGTCTCACATTTAGAAAACACTCTTATGCCTGCTTAAGGGGGAAGGAGAGGTGGGGTGATGCATCAAACCAGAGTTTGATATAAGCACAGGTACTGTTCCAAAAACCAACTATGGAATAGACAAGACCTACACCTTCCTCAGTGAAAGGGACTCAAAACCCCATATTTCCCGCAGAGGAATAGATCTGACTAGTAAGAATCTTAAAACCTATGTATTGATATGTCTCCGTAAGGGAATCAAGTGTGTCTAGACTGGCATAAACATGGCAGCGAGAATCAGCTCAAACCCACTCTAAAAAGGAATTTCAAAAACAGAACAAAGAAACAGGGAAATTCTTTACAATTCCTTCAGGGTCTCTGATGCAACCTGGAATGACCCTATCTACGATGACAGCTGGATGTGGCATGAGGCTGGACACTTGGGACTGAGAGGATTGGTGAGATTGGGTGAGCAAATGCAGACCCTTTAAAGCAATAATGCATGGCAACCATTCCATGGGTCCCACCTCTCCAGGTTGAAGGGAATATTACTACAGCTATAACATGTACGGGAACCCTAGAGAATGGACACACTGTGAATACAAAAGGTTTCTAAAACTCAACGAAGAGTCCCTCTCCTGGTGCTCCGGTTTGACTTTCCAACAGCTTTACTATCAATCTCCCAACTTGGAGAGACAGCCCCTTTAAGCTCCTGGTTCACACAGGTTGCCCATTTGGCAGAGGAGGAAAGGGAAGAGGGAGAACCAATGAGAGAGTCGCTGTTAGGCATTTGGATGGGCACATGTCACTCTAATTTCCCGGCAGGAAGAAGAATTCACCAAAGTCTCAGCCACCCACCGGGAACCAGTATAGGTCCTGAACCAAATGTTTGGACTTGCGTTCAGCTCACAAAAAACGAGTTGAAAAATGGAGCTCAGGGGCACAGCAATTCACAAACTGGCAGAGTAATCAAGGCCAACTATCGTCCAAAAATCTGTTGAGGGAAGGCAACGAGGCGGACTTGAATGCGAGGCAGAATAGCAGGAAACAGATTTCAAGAGGTACGTTAGAATCGCCTGTAAAGCACAGGAAGAGGGGCACAACTTCGACAGTGATGCACTTGGCCAAAAAGGGCGTATGCGTTTTCTCCTGAATATATTCAGGAGAAAACGCATACGCCCTTTTTGGCCAAGCAAGCAAGCGGGCAATGCAAATCTGCACTACAAAGAAGTATCACTTCCCACCGGTCAAAAGGGACATCCACAAAATGTGTAAAAACCAGAAAGGCAAGACAGGCCCTGGAGAACAGGGAGCCTTGTTATGCTGATGGGCGGGATGTAAGTTGCCAACTGCCTCACTGGAGGAGTGCATTGTGTTCCCTAAAACAAGTAAACAACAGAGCTACAGAGCCAAGGGCACTTCCAGTCTAGGGAATATACCTTGGGAAAACTGAAAATCCATAAGACAGAGCCACCCCCAAATTGAGGGCTGCACTGCTTACAAGAACCTCAACCTGGGTACACCTGAAATATCCCAGGAAATATAAAAATGGTTCCAAACATTGTGGAACTTACGTACGATGGAATATCCCTCAGCCACGAAATCAATGTCATAAGACCAGTAGCAGCAAAATGAGTGGATTCAGGTACGATGATTCTAAGGGAAAGAAGTCACACAGGAAAAGAAACTTATCATAAGATATCACTTAGGAAGATCCTGTAAACATGGCTACACATGAACTGAGTTAGGCAAGAGAACAGAGTCTCACATTTAGAAAACACTCTTATGCCTGCTTAAGGGGGAAGGAGAGGTGGGGTGATGCATCAAACCAGAGTTTGATATAAGCACAGGTACTGTTCCAAAAACCAACTATGGAATAGACAAGACCTACACCTTCCTCAGTGAAAGGGACTGAAAACCCCATATTTCCCGCAGAGGAATAGATCTGACTAGTAAGAATCTTAAAACCTATGTATTGATATGTCTCCGTAAGGGAATCAAGTGTGTCTAGACTGGCATAAACATGGCAGCGAGAATCAGCTCAAACCCACTCTAAAAAGGAATTTCAAAAACAGAACAAAGAAACAGGGAAATTCTTTACAATTCCTTCAGGGTCTCTGATGCAACCTGGAATGACCCTATCTACGATGACAGCTGGATGTGGCATGAGGCTGGACACTTGGGACTGAGAGGATTGGTGAGATTGGGTGAGCAAATGCAGACCCTTTAAAGCAATAATGCATGGCAACCATTCCATGGGTCCCACCTCTCCAGGTTGAAGGGAATATTACTACAGCTATAACATGTACGGGAACCCTAGAGAATGGACACACTGTGAATACGAAAGGTTTCTAAAACTCAACGAAGAGTCCCTCTCCTGGTGCTCCGGTTTGACTTTCCAACAGCTTTACTATCAATCTCCCAACTTGGAGAGACAGCCCCTTTAAGCTCCTGGTTCACACAGGTTGCCCATTTGGCAGAGGAGGAAAGGGAAGAGGGAGAACCAATGAGAGAGTAGCTGTTAGGCATTTGGATGGGCACATGTCACTCTAATTTCCCGGCAGGAAGAAGAATTCACCAAAGTCTCAGCCACCCACCGGGAACCAGTATAGGTCCTGAACCAAATGTTTGGACTTGCGTTCAGCTCACAAAAAACGAGTTGAAAAATGGAGCTCAGGGGCACAGCAATTCACAAACTGGCAGAGTAATCAAGGCCAACTATCGTCCAAAAATCTGTTGAGGGAAGGCAACGAGGCAGACTTGAATGCGAGGCAGAATAGCAGGAAACAGATTTCAAGAGGTACGTTAGAATCGCCTGTAAAGCACAGGAAGAGGGGCACAACTTCGACAGTGATGCACTTGGCCAAAAAGGGCGTATGCGTTTTCTCCTGAATATATTCAGGAGAAAACGCATACGCCCTTTTTGGCCAAGCAAGCAAGCGGGCAATGCAAATCTGCACTACAAAGAAGTATCACTTCCCACCGGTCAAAAGGGACATCCACAAAATGTGTAAAAACCAGAAAGGCAAGACAGGCCCTGGAGAACAGGGAGCCTTGTTATGCTGATGGGCGGGATGTAAGTTGCCAACTGCCTCACTGGAGGAGTGCATTGTGTTCCCTAAAACAAGTAAACAACAGAGCTACAGAGCCAAGGGCACTTCCAGTCTAGGGAATATACCTTGGGAAAAATGAAAATCCATAAGACAGAGCCACCCCCAAATTGAGGGCTGCACTGCTTACAAGAACCTCAACCTGGGTACACCTGAAATATCCCAGGAAATATAAAAATGGTTCCAAACACTGTGGAACTTACGTACGATGGAATATCCCTCAGCCACGAAATCAATGTCATAAGACCAGTAGCAGCAAAATGAGTGGATTCAGGTACGATGATTCTAAGGGAAAGAAGTCACACAGGAAAAGAAACTTATCATAAGATATCACTTAGGAAGATCCTGTAAACATGGCTACACATGAACTGAGTTAGGCAAGGGAACAGAGTCTCACATTTAGAAAACACTCTTATGCCTGCTTAAGGGGGAAGGAGAGGTGGGGTGATGCATCAAACCAGAGTTTGATATAAGCACAGGTACTGTTCCAAAAACCAACTATGGAATAGACAAGACCTACACCTTCCTCAGTGAAAGGGACTCAAAACCCCATATTTCCCGCAGAGGAATAGATCTGACTAGTAAGAATCTTAAAACCTATGTATTGATATGTCTCCGTAAGGGAATCAAGTGTGTCTAGACTGGCATAAACATGGCAGCGAGAATCAGCTCAAACCCACTCTAAAAAGGAATTTCAAAAACAGAACAAAGAAACAGGGAAATTCTTTACAATTCCTTCAGGGTCTCTGATGCAACCTGGAATGACCCTATCTACGATGACAGCTGGATGTGGCATGAGGCTGGACACTTGGGACTGAGAGGATTGGTGAGATTGGGTGAGCAAATGCAGACCCTTTAAAGCAATAATGCATGGCAACCATTCCATGGGTCCCACCTCTCCAGGTTGAAGGGAATATTACTACAGCTATAACATGTACGGGAACCCTAGAGAATGGACACACTGTGAATACGAAAGGTTTCTAAAACTCAACGAAGAGTCCCTCTCCTGGTGCTCCGGTTTGACTTTCCAACAGCTTTACTATCAATCTCCCAACTTGGAGAGACAGCCCCTTTAAGCTCCTGGTTCACACAGGTTGCCCATTTGGCAGAGGAGGAAAGGGAAGAGGGAGAACCAATGAGAGAGTAGCTGTTAGGCATTTGGATGGGCACATGTCACTCTAATTTCCCGGCAGGAAGAAGAATTCACCAAAGTCTCAGCCACCCACCGGGAACCAGTATAGGTCCTGAACCAAATGTTTGGACTTGCGTTCAGCTCACAAAAAACGAGTTGAAAAATGGAGCTCAGGGGCACAGCAATTCACAAACTGGCAGAGTAATCAAGGCCAACTATCGTCCAAAAATCTGTTGAGGGAAGGCAACGAGGCGGACTTGAATGCGAGGCAGAATAGCAGGAAACAGATTTCAAGAGGTACGTTAGAATCGCCTGTAAAGCACAGGAAGAGGGGCACAACTTCGACAATGATGCACTTGGCCAAAAAGGGCGTATGCGTTTTCTCCTGAATATATTCAGGAGAAAACGCATACGCCCTTTTTGGCCAAGCAAGCAAGCGGGCAATGCAAATCTGCACTACAAAGAAGTATCACTTCCCACCGGTCAAAAGGGACATCCACAAAATGTGTAAAAACCAGAAAGGCAAGACAGGCCCTGGAGAACAGGGAGCCTTGTTATGCTGATGGGCGGGATGTAAGTTGCCAACTGCCTCACTGGAGGAGTGCATTGTGTTCCCTAAAACAAGTAAACAACAGAGCTACAGAGCCAAGGGCACTTCCAGTCTAGGGAATATACCTTGGGAAAACTGAAAATCCATAAGACAGAGCCACCCCCAAATTGAGGGCTGCACTGCTTACAAGAACCTCAACCTGGGTACACCTGAAATATCCCAGGAAATATAAAAATGGTTCCAAACACTGTGGAACTTACGTACGATGGAATATCCCTCAGCCACGAAATCAATGTCATAAGACCAGTAGCAGCAAAATGAGTGGATTCAGGTACGATGATTCTAAGGGAAAGAAGTCACACAGGAAAAGAAACTTATCATAAGATATCACTTAGGAAGATCCTGTAAACATGGCTACACATGAACTGAGTTAGGCAAGGGAACAGAGTCTCACATTTAGAAAACACTCTTATGCCTGCTTAAGGGGGAAGGAGAGGTGGGGTGATGCATCAAACCAGAGTTTGATATAAGCACAGGTACTGTTCCAAAAACCAACTATGGAATAGACAAGACCTACACCTTCCTCAGTGAAAGGGACTCAAAACCCCATATTTCCCGCAGAGGAATAGATCTGACTAGTAAGAATCTTAAAACCTATGTATTGATATGTCTCCGTAAGGGAATCAAGTGTGTCTAGACTGGCATAAACATGGCAGCGAGAATCAGCTCAAACCCACTCTAAAAAGGAATTTCAAAAACAGAACAAAGAAACAGGGAAATTCTTTACAATTCCTTCAGGGTCTCTGATGCAACCTGGAATGACCCTATCTACGATGACAGCTGGATGTGGCATGAGGCTGGACACTTGGGACTGAGAGGATTGGTGAGATTGGGTGAGCAAATGCAGACCCTTTAAAGCAATAATGCATGGCAACCATTCCATGGGTCCCACCTCTCCAGGTTGAAGGGAATATTACTACAGCTATAACATGTACGGGAACCCTAGAGAATGGACACACTGTGAATACGAAAGGTTTCTAAAACTCAACGAAGAGTCCCTCTCCTGGTGCTCCGGTTTGACTTTCCAACAGCTTTACTATCAATCTCCCAACTTGGAGAGACAGACCCTTTAAGCTCCTGGTTCACACAGGTTGCCCATTTGGCAGAGGAGGAAAGGGAAGAGGGAGAACCAATGAGAGAGTAGCTGTTAGGCATTTGGATGGGCACATGTCACTCTAATTTCCCGGCAGGAAGAAGAATTCACCAAAGTCTCAGCCACCCACCGGGAACCAGTATAGGTCCTGAACCAAATGTTTGGACTTGCGTTCAGCTCACAAAAAACGAGTTGAAAAATGGAGCTCAGGGGCACAGCAATTCACAAACTGGCAGAGTAATCAAGGCCAACTATCGTCCAAAAATCTGTTGAGGGAAGGCAACGAGGCGGACTTGAATGCGAGGCAGAATAGCAGGAAACAGATTTCAAGAGGTACGTTAGAATCGCCTGTAAAGCACAGGAAGAGGGGCACAACTTCGACAGTGATGCACTTGGCCAAAAAGGGCGTATGCGTTTTCTCCTGAATATATTCAGGAGAAAACGCATACGCCCTTTTTGGCCAAGCAAGCAAGCGGGCAATGCAAATCTGCACTACAAAGAAGTATCACTTCCCACCGGTCAAAAGGGACATCCACAAAATGTGTAAAAACCAGAAAGGCAAGACAGGCCCTGGAGAACAGGGAGCCTTGTTATGCTGATGGGCGGGATGTAAGTTGCCAACTGCCTCACTGGAGGAGTGCATTGTGTTCCCTAAAACAAGTAAACAACAGAGCTACAGAGCCAAGGGCACTTCCAGTCTAGGGAATATACCTTGGGAAAACTGAAAATCCATAAGACAGAGCCACCCCCAAATTGAGGGCTGCACTGCTTACAAGAACCTCAACCTGGGTACACCTGAAATATCCCAGGAAATATAAAAATGGTTCAAAACATTGTGGAACTTACGTACGATGGAATATCCCTCAGCCACGAAATCAATGTCATAAGACCAGTAGCAGCAAATTGAGTGGATTCAGGTACGATGATTCTAAGGGAAAGAAGTCACACAGGAAAAGAAACTTATCATAAGATATCACTTAGGAAGATCCTGTAAACATGGCTACACATGAACTGAGTTAGGAAAGAGAACAGAGTCTCACATTTAGAAAACACTCTTATGCCTGCTTAAGGGGGAAGGAGAGGTGGGGTGATGCATCAAACCAGAGTTTGATATAAGCACAGGTACTGTTCCAAAAACCAACTATGGAATAGACAAGACCTACACCTTCCTCAGTGAAAGGGACTCAAAACCCCATATTTCCCGCAGAGGAATAGATCTGACTAGTAAGAATCTTAAAACCTATGTATTGATATGTCTCCGTAAGGGAATCAAGTGTGTCTAGACTGGCATAAACATGGCAGCGAGAATCAGCTCAAACCCACTCTAAAAAGGAATTTCAAAAACAGAACAAAGAAACAGGGAAATTCTTTACAATTCCTTCAGGGTCTCTGATGCAACCTGGAATGACCCTATCTACGATGACAGCTGGATGTGGCATGAGGCTGGACACTTGGGACTGAGAGGATTGGTGAGATTGGGTGAGCAAATGCAGACCCTTTAAAGCAATAATGCATGGCAACCATTCCATGGGTCCCACCTCTCCAGGTTGAAGGGAATATTACTACAGCTATAACATGTACGGGAAACCTAGAGAATGGACACACTGTGAATACGAAAGGTTTCTACAACTCAACGAAGAGTCCCTCTCCTGGTGCTCCGGTTTGACTTTCCAACAGCTTTACTATCAATCTCCCAACTTGGAGAGACAGCCCCTTTAAGCTCCTGGTTCACACAGGTTGCCCATTTGGCAGAGGAGGAAAGGGAAGAGGGAGAACCAATGAGAGAGTAGCTGTTAGGCATTTGGATGGGCACATGTCACTCTAATTTCCCGGCAGGAAGAAGAATTCACCAAAGTCTCAGCCACCCACCGGGAACCAGTATAGGTCCTGAACCAAATGTTTGGACTTGCGTTCAGCCCACAAAAAACGAGTTGAAAAATGGAGCTCAGGGGCACAGCAATTCACAAACTGGCAGAGTAATCAAGGCCAACTATCGTCCAAAAATCTGTTGAGGGAAGGCAACGAGGCGGACTTGAATGCGAGGCAGAATAGCAGGAAACAGATTTCAAGAGGTACGTTAGAATCGCCTGTAAAGCACAGGAAGAGGGGCACAACTTCGACAGTGATGCACTTGGCCAAAAAGGGCGTATGCGTTTTCTCCTGAATATATTCAGGAGAAAACGCATACGCCCTTTTTGGCCAAGCAAGCAAGCGGGCAATGCAAATCTGCACTACAAAGAAGTATCACTTCCCATCGGTCAAAAGGGACATCCACAAAATGTGTAAAAACCAGAAAGGCAAGACAGGCCCTGGAGAACAGGGAGCCTTGTTATGCTGATGGGCGGGATGTAAGTTGCCAACTGCCTCACTAGAGGAGTGCATTGTGTTCCCTAAAACAAGTAAACAACAGAGCTACAGAGCCAAGGGCACTTCCAGTCTAGGGAATATACCTTGGGAAAACTGAAAATCCATAAGACAGAGCCACCCCCAAATTGAGGGCTGCACTGCTTACAAGAACCTCAACCTGGGTACACCTGAAATATCCCAGGAAATATCAAAATGGTTCCAAACATTGTGGAACTTACGTACGATGGAATATCCCTCAGCCACGAAATCAATGTCATAAGACCAGTAGCAGCAAAATGAGTGGATTCAGGTACGATGATTCTAAGGGAAAGAAGTCACACAGGAAAAGAAACTTATCATAAGATATCACTTAGGAAGATCCTGTAAACATGGCTACACATGAACTGAGTTAGGCAAGAGAACAGAGTCTCACATTTAGAAAACACTCTTATGCCTGCTTAAGGGGGAAGGAGAGGTGGGGTGATGCATCAAACCAGAGTTTGATATAAGCACAGGTACTGTTCCAAAAACCAACTATGGAATAGACAAGACCTACACCTTCCTCAGTGAAAGGGACTCAAAACCCCATATTTCCCGCAGAGGAATAGATCTGACTAGTAAGAATCTTAAAACCTATGTATTGATATGTCTCCGTAAGGGAATCAAGTGTGTCTAGACTGGCATAAACATGGCAGCGAGAATCAGCTCAAACCCACTCTAAAAAGGAATTTCAAAAACAGAACAAAGAAACAGGGAAATTCTTTACAATTCCTTCAGGGTCTCTGATGCAACCTGGAATGACCCTATCTACGATGACAGCTGGATGTGGCATGAGGCTGGACACTTGGGACTGAGAGGATTGGTGAGATTGGGTGAGCAAATGCAGACCCTTTAAAGCAATAATGCATGGCAACCATTCCATGGGTCCCACCTCTCCAGGTTGAAGGGAATATTACTACAGCTATAACATGTACGGGAAACCTAGAGAATGGACACACTGTGAATACGAAAGGTTTCTACAACTCAACGAAGAGTCCCTCTCCTGGTGCTCCGGTTTGACTTTCCAACAGCTTTACTATCAATCTCCCAACTTGGAGAGACAGCCCCTTTAAGCTCCTGGTTCACACAGGTTGCCCATTTGGCAGAGGAGGAAAGGGAAGAGGGAGAACCAATGAGAGAGTAGCTGTTAGGCATTTGGATGGGCACATGTCACTCTAATTTCCCGGCAGGAAGAAGAATTCACCAAAGTCTCAGCCACCCACCGGGAACCAGTATAGGTCCTGAACCAAATGTTTGGACTTGCGTTCAGCCCACAAAAAACGAGTTGAAAAATGGAGCTCAGGGGCACAGCAATTCACAAACTGGCAGAGTAATCAAGGCCAACTATCGTCCAAAAATCTGTTGAGGGAAGGCAACGAGGCGGACTTGAATGCGAGGCAGAATAGCAGGAAACAGATTTCAAGAGGTACGTTAGAATCGCCTGTAAAGCACAGGAAGAGGGGCACAACTTCGACAGTGATGCACTTGGCCAAAAAGGGCGTATGCGTTTTCTCCTGAATATATTCAGGAGAAAACGCATACGCCCTTTTTGGCCAAGCAAGCAAGCGGGCAATGCAAATCTGCACTACAAAGAAGTATCACTTCCCACCGGTCAAAAGGGACATCCACAAAATGTGTAAAAACCAGAAAGGCAAGACAGGCCCTGGAGAACAGGGAGCCTTGTTATGCTGATGGGCGGGATGTAAGTTGCCAACTGCCTCACTGGAGGAGTGCATTGTGTTCCCTAAAACAAGTAAACAACAGAGCTACAGAGCCAAGGGCACTTCCAGTCTAGGGAATATACCTTGGGAAAACTGAAAATCCATAAGACAGAGCCACCCCCAAATTGAGGGCTGCACTGCTTACAAGAACCTCAACCTGGGTACACCTGAAATATCCCAGGAAATATAAAAATGGTTCCAAACATTGTGGAACTTACGTACGATGGAATATCCCTCAGCCACGAAATCAATGTCATAAGACCAGTAGCAGCAAAATGAGTGGATTCAGGTACGATGATTCTAAGGGAAAGAAGTCACACAGGAAAAGAAACTTATCATAAGATATCACTTAGGAAGATCCTGTAAACATGGCTACACATGAACTGAGTTAGGAAAGAGAACAGAGTCTCACATTTAAAAAACACTCTTATGCCTGCTTAAGGGGGAAGGAGAGGTGGGGTGATGCATCAAACCAGAGTTTGATATAAGCACAGGTACTGTTCCAAAAACCAACTATGGAATAGACAAGACCTACACCTTCCTCAGTGAAAGGGACTCAAAACCCCATATTTCCCGCAGAGGAATAGATCTGACTAGTAAGAATCTTAAAACCTATGTATTGATATGTCTCCGTAAGGGAATCAAGTGTGTCTAGACTGGCATAAACATGGCAGCGAGAATCAGCTCAAACCCACTCTAAAAAGGAATTTCAAAAACAGAACAAAGAAACAGGGAAATTCTTTACAATTCCTTCAGGGTCTCTGATGCAACCTGGAATGACCCTATCTACGATGACAGCTGGATGTGGCATGAGGCTGGACACTTGGGACTGAGAGGATTGGTGAGATTGGGTGAGCAAATGCAGACCCTTTAAAGCAATAATGCATGGCAACCATTCCATGGGTCCCACCTCTCCAGGTTGAAGGGAATATTACTACAGCTATAACATGTACGGGAAACCTAGAGAATGGACACACTGTGAATACGAAAGGTTTCTACAACTCAACGAAGAGTCCCTCTCCTGGTGCTCCGGTTTGACTTTCCAACAGCTTTACTATCAATCTCCCAACTTGGAGAGACAGCCCCTTTAAGCTCCTGGTTCACACAGGTTGCCCATTTGGCAGAGGAGGAAAGGGAAGAGGGAGAACCAATGAGAGAGTAGCTGTTAGGCATTTGGATGGGCACATGTCACTCTAATTTCCCGGCAGGAAGAAGAATTCACCAAAGTCTCAGCCACCCACCGGGAACCAGTATAGGTCCTGAACCAAATGTTTGGACTTGCGTTCAGCCCACAAAAAACGAGTTGAAAAATGGAGCTCAGGGGCACAGCAATTCACAAACTGGCAGAGTAATCAAGGCCAACTATCGTCCAAAAATCTGTTGAGGGAAGGCAACGAGGCGGACTTGAATGCGAGGCAGAATAGCAGGAAACAGATTTCAAGAGGTACGTTAGAATCGCCTGTAAAGCACAGGAAGAGGGGCACAACTTCGACAGTGATGCACTTGGCCAAAAAGGGCGTATGCGTTTTCTCCTGAATATATTCAGGAGAAAACGCATACGCCCTTTTTGGCCAAGCAAGCAAGCGGACAATGCAAATCTGCACTACAAAGAAGTATCACTTCCCACCGGTCAAAAGGGACATCCACAAAATGTGTAAAAACCAGAAAGGCAAGACAGGCCCTGGAGAACAGGGAGCCTTGTTATGCTGATGGGCGGGATGTAAGTTGCCAACTGCCTCACTGGAGGAGTGCATTGTGTTCCCTAAAACAAGTAAACAACAGAGCTACAGAGCCAAGGGCACTTCCAGTCTAGGGAATATACCTTGGGAAAACTGAAAATCCATAAGACAGAGCCACCCCCAAATTGAGGGCTGCACTGCTTACAAGAACCTCAACCTGGGTACACCTGAAATATCCCAGGAAATATCAAAATGGTTCCAAACATTGTGGAACTTACGTACGATGGAATATCCCTCAGCCACGAAATCAATGTCATAAGACCAGTAGCAGCAAAATGAGTGGATTCAGGTACGATGATTCTAAGGGAAAGAAGTCACACAGGAAAAGAAACTTATCATAAGATATCACTTAGGAAGATCCTGTAAACATGGCTACACATGAACTGAGTTAGGAAAGAGAACAGAGTCTCACATTTAGAAAACACTCTTATGCCTGCTTAAGGGGGAAGGAGAGGTGGGGTGATGCATCAAACCAGAGTTTGATATAAGCACAGGTACTGTTCCAAAAACCAACTATGGAATAGACAAGACCTACACCTTCCTCAGTGAAAGGGACTCAAAACCCCATATTTCCCGCAGAGGAATAGATCTGACTAGTAAGAATCTTAAAACCTATGTATTGATATGTCTCCGTAAGGGAATCAAGTGTGTCTAGACTGGCATAAACATGGCAGCGAGAATCAGCTCAAACCCACTCTAAAAAGGAATTTCAAAAACAGAACAAAGAAACAGGGAAATTCTTTACAATTCCTTCAGGGTCTCTGATGCAACCTGGAATGACCCTATCTACGATGACAGCTGGATGTGGCATGAGGCTGGACACTTGGGACTGAGAGGATTGGTGAGATTGGGTGAGCAAATGCAGACCCTTTAAAGCAATAATGCATGGCAACCATTCCATGGGTCCCACCTCTCCAGGTTGAAGGGAATATTACTACAGCTATAACATGTACGGGAACCCTAGAGAATGGACACACTGTGAATACGAAAGGTTTCTAAAACTCAACGAAGAGTCCCTCTCCTGGTGCTCCGGTTTGACTTTCCAACAGCTTTACTATCAATCTCCCAACTTGGAGAGACAGCCCCTTTAAGCTCCTGGTTCACACAGGTTGCCCATTTGGCAGAGGAGGAAAGGGAAGAGGGAGAACCAATGAGAGAGTAGCTGTTAGGCATTTGGATGGGCACATGTCACTCTAATTTCCCGGCAGGAAGAAGAATTCACCAAAGTCTCAGCCACCCACCGGGAACCAGTATAGGTCCTGAACCAAATGTTTGGACTTGCGTTCAGCTCACAAAAAACGAGTTGAAAAATGGAGCTCAGGGGCACAGCAATTCACAAACTGGCAGAGTAATCAAGGCCAACTATCGTCCAAAAATCTGTTGAGGGAAGGCAACGAGGCGGACTTGAATGCGAGGCAGAATAGCAGGAAACAGATTTCAAGAGGTACGTTAGAATCGCCTGTAAAGCACAGGAAGAGGGGCACAACTTCGACAGTGATGCACTTGGCCAAAAAGGGCGTATGTGTTTTCTCCTGAATATATTCAGGAGAAAACGCATACGCCCTTTTTGGCCAAGCAAGCAAGCGGGCAATGCAAATCTGCACTACAAAGAAGTATCACTTCCCACCGGTCAAAAGGGACATCCACAAAATGTGTAAAAACCAGAAAGGCAAGACAGGCCCTGGAGAACAGGGAGCCTTGTTATGCTGATGGGCGGGATGTAAGTTGCCAACTGCCTCACTGGAGGAGTGCATTGTGTTCCCTAAAACAAGTAAACAACAGAGCTACAGAGCCAAGGGCACTTCCAGTCTAGGGAATATACCTTGGGAAAACTGAAAATCCATAAGACAGAGCCACCCCCAAATTGAGGGCTGCACTGCTTACAAGAACCTCAACCTGGGTACACCTGAAATATCCCAGGAAATATAAAAATGGTTCCAAACACTGTGGAACTTACGTACAATGGAATATCCCTCAGCCACGAAATCAATGTCATAAGACCAGTAGCAGCAAAATGAGTGGATTCAGGTACGATGATTCTAAGGGAAAGAAGTCACACAGGAAAAGAAACTTATCATAAGATATCACTTAGGAAGATCCTGTAAACATGGCTACACATGAACTGAGTTAGGCAAGGGAACAGAGTCTCACATTTAGAAAACACTCTTATGCCTGCTTAAGGGGGAAGGAGAGGTGGGGTGATGCATCAAACCAGAGTTTGATATAAGCACAGGTACTGTTCCAAAAACCAACTATGGAATAGACAAGACCTACACCTTCCTCAGTGAAAGGGACTCAAAACCCCATATTTCCCGCAGAGGAATAGATCTGACTAGTAAGAATCTTAAAACCTATGTATTGATATGTCTCCGTAAGGGAATCAAGTGTGTCTAGACTGGCATAAACATGGCAGCGAGAATCAGCTCAAACCCACTCTAAAAAGGAATTTCAAAAACAGAACAAAGAAACAGGGAAATTCTTTACAATTCCTTCAGGGTCTCTGATGCAACCTGGAATGACCCTATCTACGATGACAGCTGGATGTGGCATGAGGCTGGACACTTGGGACTGAGAGGATTGGTGAGATTGGGTGAGCAAATGCAGACCCTTTAAAGCAATAATGCATGGCAACCATTCCATGGGTCCCACCTCTCCAGGTTGAAGGGAATATTACTACAGCTATAACATGTACGGGAAACCTAGAGAATGGACACACTGTGAATACGAAAGGTTTCTAAAACTCAACGAAGAGTCCCTCTCCTGGTGCTCCGGTTTGACTTTCCAACAGCTTTACTATCAATCTCCCAACTTGGAGAGACAGCCCCTTTAAGCTCCTGGTTCACACAGGTTGCCCATTTGGCAGAGGAGGAAAGGGAAGAGGGAGAACCAATGAGAGAGTAGCTGTTAGGCATTTGGATGGGCACATGTCACTCTAATTTCCCGGCAGGAAGAAGAATTCACCAAAGTCTCAGCCACCCACCGGGAACCAGTATAGGTCCTGAACCAAATGTTTGGACTTGCGTTCAGCTCACAAAAAACGAGTTGAAAAATGGAGCTCAGGGGCACAGCAATTCACAAACTGGCAGAGTAATCAAGGCCAACTATCGTCCAAAAATCTGTTGAGGGAAGGCAACGAGGCGGACTTGAATGCGAGGCAGAATAGCAGGAAACAGATTTCAAGAGGTACGTTAGAATCGCCTGTAAAGCACAGGAAGAGGGGCACAACTTCGACAGTGATGCACTTGGCCAAAAAGGGCGTATGCGTTTTCTCCTGAATATATTCAGGAGAAAACGCATACGCCCTTTTTGGCCAAGCAAGCAAGCGGGCAATGCAAATCTGCACTACAAAGAAGTATCACTTCCCACCGGTCAAAAGGGACATCCACAAAATGTGTAAAAACCAGAAAGGCAAGACAGGCCCTGGAGAACAGGGAGCCTTGTTATGCTGATGGGCGGGATGTAAGTTGCCAACTGCCTCACTGGAGGAGTGCATTGTGTTCCCTAAAACAAGTAAACAACAGAGCTACAGAGCCAAGGGCACTTCCAGTCTAGGGAATATACCTTGGGAAAACTGAAAATCCATAAGACAGAGCCACCCCCAAATTGAGGGCTGCACTGCTTACAAGAACCTCAACCTGGGTACACCTGAAATATCCCAGGAAATATAAAAATGGTTCCAAACACTGTGGAACTTACGTACGATGGAATATCCCTCAGCCACGAAATCAATGTCATAAGACCAGTAGCAGCAAAATGAGTGGATTCAGGTACGATGATTCTAAGGGAAAGAAGTCACACAGGAAAAGAAACTTATCATAAGATATCACTTAGGAAGATCCTGTAAACATGGCTACACATGAACTGAGTTAGGCAAGGGAACAGAGTCTCACATTTAGAAAACACTCTTATGCCTGCTTAAGGGGGAAGGAGAGGTGGGGTGATGCATCAAACCAGAGTTTGATATAAGCACAGGTACTGTTCCAAAAACCAACTATGGAATAGACAAGACCTACACCTTCCTCAGTGAAAGGGACTCAAAACCCCATATTTCCCGCAGAGGAATAGATCTGACTAGTAAGAATCTTAAAACCTATGTATTGATATGTCTCCGTAAGGGAATCAAGTGTGTCTAGACTGGCATAAACATGGCAGCGAGAATCAGCTCAAACCCACTCTAAAAAGGAATTTCAAAAACAGAACAAAGAAAGAGGGAAATTCTTTACAATTCCTTCAGGGTCTCTGATGCAACCTGGAATGACCCTATCTACGATGACAGCTGGATGTGGCATGAGGCTGGACACTTGGGACTGAGAGGATTGGTGAGATTGGGTGAGCAAATGCAGACCCTTTAAAGCAATAATGCATGGCAACCATTCCATGGGTCCCACCTCTCCAGGTTGAAGGGAATATTACTACAGCTATAACATGTACGGGAAACCTAGAGAATGGACACACTGTGAATACGAAAGGTTTCTAAAACTCAACGAAGAGTCCCTCTCCTGGTGCTCCGGTTTGACTTTCCAACAGCTTTACTATCAATCTCCCAACTTGGAGAGACAGCCCCTTTAAGCTCCTGGTTCACACAGGTTGCCCATTTGGCAGAGGAGGAAAGGGAAGAGGGAGAACCAATGAGAGAGTAGCTGTTAGGCATTTGGATGGGCACATGTCACTCTAATTTCCCGGCAGGAAGAAGAATTCACCAAAGTCTCAGCCACCCACCGGGAACCAGTATAGGTCCTGAACCAAATGTTTGGACTTGCGTTCAGCTCACAAAAAACGAGTTGAAAAATGGAGCTCAGGGGCACAGCAATTCACAAACTGGCAGAGTAATCAAGGCCAACTATCGTCCAAAAATCTGTTGAGGGAAGGCAACGAGGCGGACTTGAATGCGAGGCAGAATAGCAGGAAACAGATTTCAAGAGGTACGTTAGAATCGCCTGTAAAGCACAGGAAGAGGGGCACAACTTCGACAGTGATGCACTTGGCCAAGAAGGGCGTATGCGTTTTCTCCTGAATATATTCAGGAGAAAACGCATACGCCCTTTTTGGCCAAGCAAGCAAGCGGGCAATGCAAATCTGCACTACAAAGAAGTATCACTTCCCACCGGTCAAAAGGGACATCCACAAAATGTGTAAAAACCAGAAAGGCAAGACAGGCCCTGGAGAACAGGGAGCCTTGTTATGCTGATGGGCGGGATGTAAGTTGCCAACTGCCTCACTGGAGGAGTGCATTGTGTTCCCTAAAACAAGTAAACAACAGAGCTACAGAGCCAAGGGCACTTCCAGTCTAGGGAATATACCTTGGGAAAACTGAAAATCCATAAGACAGAGCCACCCCCAAATTGAGGGCTGCACTGCTTACAAGAACCTCAACCTGGGTACACCTGAAATATCCCAGGAAATATAAAAATGGTTCCAAACATTGTGGAACTTACGTACGATGGAATATCCCTCAGCCACGAAATCAATGTCATAAGACCAGTAGCAGCAAAATGAGTGGATTCAGGTACGATGATTCTAAGGGAAAGAAGTCACACAGGAAAAGAAACTTATCATAAGATATCACTTAGGAAGATCCTGTAAACATGGCTACACATGAACTGAGTTAGGCAAGAGAACAGAGTCTCACATTTAGAAAACACTCTTATGCCTGCTTAAGGGGGAAGGAGAGGTGGGGTGATGCATCAAACCAGAGTTTGATATAAGCACAGGTACTGTTCCAAAAACCAACTATGGAATAGACAAGACCTACACCTTCCTCAGTGAAAGGGACTCAAAACCCCATATTTCCCGCAGAGGAATAGATCTGACTAGTAAGAATCTTAAAACCTATGTATTGATATGTCTCCGTAAGGGAATCAAGTGTGTCTAGACTGGCATAAACATGGCAGCGAGAATCAGCTCAAACCCACTCTAAAAAGGAATTTCAAAAACAGAACAAAGAAACAGGGAAATTCTTTACAATTCCTTCAGGGTCTCTGATGCAACCTGGAATGACCCTATCTACGATGACAGCTGGATGTGGCATGAGGCTGGACACTTGGGACTGAGAGGATTGGTGAGATTGGGTGAGCAAATGCAGACCCTTTAAAGCAATAATGCATGGCAACCATTCCATGGGTCCCACCTCTCCAGGTTGAAGGGAATATTACTACAGCTATAACATGTACGGGAAACCTAGAGAATGGACACACTGTGAATACGAAAGGTTTCTAAAACTCAACGAAGAGTCCCTCTCCTGGTGCTCCGGTTTGACTTTCCAACAGCTTTACTATCAATCTCCCAACTTGGAGAGACAGCCCCTTTAAGCTCCTGGTTCACACAGGTTGCCCATTTGGCAGAGGAGGAAAGGGAAGAGGGAGAACCAATGAGAGAGTAGCTGTTAGGCATTTGGATAGGCACATGTCACTCTAATTTCCCGGCAGGAAGAAGAATTCACCAAAGTCTCAGCCACCCACCGGGAACCAGTATAGGTCCTGAACCAAATGTTTGGACTTGCGTTCAGCTCACAAAAAACGAGTTGAAAAATGGAGCTCAGGGGCACAGCAATTCACAAACTGGCAGAGTAATCAAGGCCAACTATCGTCCAAAAATCTGTTGAGGGAAGGCAACGAGGCGGACTTGAATGCGAGGCAGAATAGCAGGAAACAAATTTCAAGAGGTACGTTAGAATCGCCTGTAAAGCACAGGAAGAGGGGCACAACTTCGACAGTGATGCACTTGGCCAAAAAGGGCGTATGCGTTTTCTCCTGAATATATTCAGGAGAAAACACATACGCCCTTTTTGGCCAAGCAAGCAAGCGGGCAATGCAAATCTGCACTACAAAGAAGTATCACTTCCCACCGGTCAAAAGGGACATCCACAAAATGTGTAAAAACCAGAAAGGCAAGACAGGCCCTGGAGAACAGGGAGCCTTGTTATGCTGATGGGCGGGATGTAAGTTGCCAACTGCCTCACTGGAGGAGTGCATTGTGTTCCCTAAAACAAGTAAACAACAGAGCTACAGAGCCAAGGGCACTTCCAGTCTAGGGAATATACCTTGGGAAAACTGAAAATCCATAAGACAGAGCCACCCCCAAATTGAGGGCTGCACTGCTTACAAGAACCTCAACCTGGGTACACCTGAAATATCCCAGGAAATATAAAAATGGTTCCAAACATTGTGGAACTTACGTACGATGGAATATCCCTCAGCCACGAAATCAATGTCATAAGACCAGTAGCAGCAAAATGAGTGGATTCAGGTACGATGATTCTAAGGGAAAGAAGTCACACAGGAAAAGAAACTTATCATAAGATATCACTTAGGAAGATCCTGTAAACATGGCTACACATGAACTGAGTTAGGCAAGAGAACAGAGTCTCACATTTAGAAAACACTCTTATGCCTGCTTAAGGGGGAAGGAGAGGTGGGGTGATGCATCAAACCAGAGTTTGATATAAGCACAGGTACTGTTCCAAAAACCAACTATGGAATAGACAAGACCTACACCTTCCTCAGTGAAAGGGACTCAAAACCCCATATTTCCCGCAGAGGAATAGATCTGACTAGTAAGAATCTTAAAACCTATGTATTGATATGTCTCCGTAAGGGAATCAAGTGTGTCTAGACTGGCATAAACATGGCAGCGAGAATCAGCTCAAACCCACTCTAAAAAGGAATTTCAAAAACAGAACAAAGAAACAGGGAAATTCTTTACAATTCCTTCAGGGTCTCTGATGCAACCTGGAATGACCCTATCTACGATGACAGCTGGATGTGGCATGAGGCTGGACACTTGGGACTGAGAGGATTGGTGAGATTGGGTGAGCAAATGCAGACCCTTTAAAGCAATAATGCATGGCAACCATTCCATGGGTCCCACCTCTCCAGGTTGAAGGGAATATTACTACAGCTATAACATGTACGGGAAACCTAGAGAATGGACACACTGTGAATACGAAAGGTTTCTAAAACTCAACGAAGAGTCCCTCTCCTGGTGCTCCGGTTTGACTTTCCAACAGCTTTACTATCAATCTCCCAACTTGGAGAGACAGCCCCTTTAAGCTCCTGGTTCACACAGGTTGCCCATTTGGCAGAGGAGGAAAGGGAAGAGGGAGAACCAATGAGAGAGTAGCTGTTAGGCATTTGGATGGGCACATGTCACTCTAATTTCCCGGCAGGAAGAAGAATTCACCAAAGTCTCAGCCACCCACCGGGAACCAGTATAGGTCCTGAACCAAATGTTTGGACTTGCGTTCAGCTCACAAAAAACGAGTTGAAAAATGGAGCTCAGGGGCACAGCAATTCACAAACTGGCAGAGTAATCAAGGCCAACTATCGTCCAAAAATCTGTTGAGGGAAGGCAACGAGGCGGACTTGAATGCGAGGCAGAATAGCAGGAAACAGATTTCAAGAGGTACGTTAGAATCGCCTGTAAAGCACAGGAAGAGGGGCACAACTTCGACAGTGATGCACTTAGCCAAAAAGGGCGTATGCGTTTTCTCCTGAATATATTCAGGAGAAAACGCATACGCCCTTTTTGGCCAAGCAAGCAAGCGGGCAATGCAAATCTGCACTACAAAGAAGTATCACTTCCCACCGGTCAAAAGGGACATCCACAAAATGTGTAAAAACCAGAAAGGCAAGACAGGCCCTGGAGAACAGGGAGCCTTGTTATGCTGATGGGCGGGATGTAAGTTGCCAACTGCCTCACTGGAGGAGTGCATTGTGTTCCCTAAAACAAGTAAACAACAGAGCTACAGAGCCAAGGGCACTTCCAGGCTAGGGAATATACCTTGGGAAAACTGAAAATCCATAAGACAGAGCCACCCCCAAATTGAGGGCTGCACTGCTTACAAGAACCTCAACCTGGGTACACCTGAAATATCCCAGGAAATATAAAAATGGTTCCAAACATTGTGGAACTTACGTACGATGGAATATCCCTCAGCCACGAAATCAATGTCATAAGACCAGTAGCAGCAAAATGAGTGGATTCAGGTACGATGATTCTAAGGGAAAGAAGTCACACAGGAAAAGAAACTTATCATAAGATATCACTTAGGAAGATCCTGTAAACATGGCTACACATGAACTGAGTTAGGCAAGAGAACAGAGTCTCACATTTAGAAAACACTCTTATGCCTGCTTAAGGGGGAAGGAGAGGTGGGGTGATGCATCAAACCAGAGTTTGATATAAGCACAGGTACTGTTCCAAAAACCAACTATGGAATAGACAAGACCTACACCTTCCTCAGTGAAAGGGACTCAAAACCCCATATTTCCCGCAGAGGAATAGATCTGACTAGTAAGAATCTTAAAACCTATGTATTGATATGTCTCCGTAAGGGAATCAAGTGTGTCTAGACTGGCATAAACATGGCAGCGAGAATCAGCTCAAACCCACTCTAAAAAGGAATTTCAAAAACAGAACAAAGAAACAGGGAAATTCTTTACAATTCCTTCAGGGTCTCTGATGCAACCTGGAATGACCCTATCTACGATGACAGCTGGATGTGGCATGAGGCTGGACACTTGGGACTGAGAGGATTGGTGAGATTGGGTGAGCAAATGCAGACCCTTTAAAGCAATAATGCATGGCAACCATTCCATGGGTCCCACCTCTCCAGGTTGAAGGGAATATTACTACAGCTATAACATGTACGGGAAACCTAGAGAATGGACACACTGTGAATACGAAAGGTTTCTAAAACTCAACGAAGAGTCCCTCTCCTGGTGCTCCGGTTTGACTTTCCAACAGCTTTACTATCAATCTCCCAACTTGGAGAGACAGCCCCTTTAAGCTCCTGGTTCACACAGGTTGCCCATTTGGCAGAGGAGGAAAGGGAAGAGGGAGAACCAATGAGAGAGTAGCTGTTAGGCATTTGGATGGGCACATGTCACTCTAATTTCCCGGCAGGAAGAAGAATTCACCAAAGTCTCAGCCACCCACCGGGAACCAGTATAGGTCCTGAACCAAATGTTTGGACTTGCGTTCAGCTCACAAAAAACGAGTTGAAAAATGGAGCTCAGGGGCACAGCAATTCACAAACTGGCAGAGTAATCAAGGCCAACTATCGTCCAAAAATCTGTTGAGGGAAGGCAACGAGGCGGACTTGAATGCGAGGCAGAATAGCAGGAAACAGATTTCAAGAGGTACGTTAGAATCGCCTGTAAAACACAGGAAGAGGGGCACAACTTCGACAATGATGCACTTGGCCAAAAAGGGCGTATGCGTTTTCTCCTGAATATATTCAGGAGAAAACGCATACGCCCTTTTTGGCCAAGCAAGCAAGCGGGCAATGCAAATCTGCACTACAAAGAAGTATCACTTCCCACCGGTCAAAAGGGACATCCACAAAATGTGTAAAAACCAGAAAGGCAAGACAGGCCCTGGAGAACAGGGAGCCTTGTTATGCTGATGGGCGGGATGTAAGTTGCCAACTGCCTCACTGGAGGAGTGCATTGTGTTCCCTAAAACAAGTAAACAACAGAGCTACAGAGCCAAGGGCACTTCCAGTCTAGGGAATATACCTTGGGAAAACTGAAAATCCATAAGACAGAGCCACCCCCAAATTGAGGGCTGCACTGCTTACAAGAACCTCAACCTGGGTACACCTGAAATATCCCAGGAAATATAAAAATGGTTCCAAACATTGTGGAACTTACGTACGATGGAATATCCCTCAGCCACGAAATCAATGTCATAAGACCAGTAGCAGCAAAATGAGTGGATTCAGGTACGATGATTCTAAGGGAAAGAAGTCACACAGGAAAAGAAACTTATCATAAGATATCACTTAGGAAGATCCTGTAAACATGGCTACACATGAACTGAGTTAGGCAAGAGAACAGAGTCTCACATTTAGAAAACACTCTTATGCCTGCTTAAGGGGGAAGGAGAGGTGGGGTGATGCATCAAACCAGAGTTTGATATAAGCACAGGTACTGTTCCAAAAACCAACTATGGAATAGACAAGACCTACACCTTCCTCAGTGAAAGGGACTCAAAACCCCATATTTCCCGCAGAGGAATAGATCTGACTAGTAAGAATCTTAAAACCTATGTATTGATATGTCTCCGTAAGGGAATCAAGTGTGTCTAGACTGGCATAAACATGGCAGCGAGAATCAGCTCAAACCCACTCTAAAAAGGAATTTCAAAAACAGAACAAAGAAACAGGGAAATTCTTTACAATTCCTTCAGGGTCTCTGATGCAACCTGGAATGACCCTATCTACGATGACAGCTGGATGTGGCATGAGGCTGGACACTTGGGACTGAGAGGATTGGTGAGATTGGGTGAGCAAATGCAGACCCTTTAAAGCAATAATGCATGGCAACCATTCCATGGGTCCCACCTCTCCAGGTTGAAGGGAATATTACTACAGCTATAACATGTACGGGAAACCTAGAGAATGGACACACTGTGAATACGAAAGGTTTCTAAAACTCAACGAAGAGTCCCTCTCCTGGTGCTCCGGTTTGACTTTCCAACAGCTTTACTATCAATCTCCCAACTTGGAGAGACAGCCCCTTTAAGCTCCTGGTTCACACAGGTTGCCCATTTGGCAGAGGAGGAAAGGGAAGAGGGAGAACCAATGAGAGAGTAGCTGTTAGGCATTTGGATGGGCACATGTCACTCTAATTTCCCGGCAGGAAGAAGAATTCACCAAAGTCTCAGCCACCCACCGGGAACCAGTATAGGTCCTGAACCAAATGTTTGGACTTGCGTTCAGCTCACAAAAAACGAGTTGAAAAATGGAGCTCAGGGGCACAGCAATTCACAAACTGGCAGAGTAATCAAGGCCAACTATCGTCCAAAAATCTGTTGAGGGAAGGCAACGAGGCGGACTTGAATGCGAGGCAGAATAGCAGGAAACAGATTTCAAGAGGTACGTTAGAATCGCCTGTAAAACACAGGAAGAGGGGCACAACTTCGACAATGATGCACTTGGCCAAAAAGGGCGTATGCGTTTTCTCCTGAATATATTCAGGAGAAAACGCATACGCCCTTTTTGGCCAAGCAAGCAAGCGGGCAATGCAAATCTGCACTACAAAGAAGTATCACTTCCCACCGGTCAAAAGGGACATCCACAAAATGTGTAAAAACCAGAAAGGCAAGACAGGCCCTGGAGAACAGGGAGCCTTGTTATGCTGATGGGCGGGATGTAAGTTGCCAACTGCCTCACTGGAGGAGTGCATTGTGTTCCCTAAAACAAGTAAACAACAGAGCTACAGAGCCAAGGGCACTTCCAGTCTAGGGAATATACCTTGGGAAAACTGAAAATCCATAAGACAGAGCCACCCCCAAATTGAGGGCTGCACTGCTTACAAGAACCTCAACCTGGGTACACCTGAAATATTCCAGGAAATATAAAAAGGGTTCAAAACATTGTGGAACTTACGTACGATGGAATATCCCTCAGCCACGAAATCAATGTCATAAGACCAGTAGCAGCAAATTGAGTGGATTCAGGTACGATGATTCTAAGGGAAAGAAGTCACACAGGAAAAGAAACTTATCATAAGATATCACTTAGGAAGATCCTGTAAACATGGCTACACATGAACTGAGTTAGGCAAGAGAACAGAGTCTCACATTTAGAAAACACTCTTATGCCTGCTTAAGGGGGAAGGAGAGGTGGGGTGATGCATCAAACCAGAGTTTGATATAAGCACAGGTACTGTTCCAAAAACCAACTATGGAATAGACAAGACCTACACCTTCCTCAGTGAAAGGGACTCAAAACCCCATATTTCCCGCAGAGGAATAGATCTGACTAGTAAGAATCTTAAAACCTATGTATTGATATGTCTCCGTAAGGGAATCAAGTGTGTCTAGACTGGCATAAACATGGCAGCGAGAATCAGCTCAAACCCACTCTAAAAAGGAATTTCAAAAACAGAACAAAGAAACAGGGAAATTCTTTACAATTCCTTCAGGGTCTCTGATGCAACCTGGAATGACCCTATCTACGATGACAGCTGGATGTGGCATGAGGCTGGACACTTGGGACTGAGAGGATTGGTGAGATTGGGTGAGCAAATGCAGACCCTTTAAAGCAATAATGCATGGCAACCATTCCATGGGTCCCACCTCTCCAGGTTGAAGGGAATATTACTACAGCTATAACATGTACGGGAAACCTAGAGAATGGACACACTGTGAATACGAAAGGTTTCTAAAACTCAACGAAGAGTCCCTCTCCTGGTGCTCCGGTTTGACTTTCCAACAGCTTTACTATCAATCTCCCAACTTGGAGAGACAGCCCCTTTAAGCTCCTGGTTCACACAGGTTGCCCATTTGGCAGAGGAGGAAAGGGAAGAGGGAGAACCAATGAGAGAGTAGCTGTTAGGCATTTGGATGGGCACATGTCACTCTAATTTCCCGGCAGGAAGAAGAATTAACCAAAGTCTCAGCCACCCACCGGGAACCAGTATAGGTCCTGAACCAAATGTTTGGACTTGCGTTCAGCTCACAAAAAACGAGTTGAAAAATGGAGCTCAGGGGCACAGCAATTCACAAACTGGCAGAGTAATCAAGGCCAACTATCGTCCAAAAATCTGTTGAGGGAAGGCAACGAGGCGGACTTGAATGCGAGGCAGAATAGCAGGAAACAGATTTCAAGAGGTACGTTAGAATCGCCTGTAAAACACAGGAAGAGGGGCACAACTTCGACAATGATGCACTTGGCCAAAAAGGGCGTATGCGTTTTCTCCTGAATATATTCAGGAGAAAACGCATACGCCCTTTTTGGCCAAGCAAGCAAGCGGGCAATGCAAATCTGCACTACAAAGAAGTATCACTTCCCACCGGTCAAAAGGGACATCCACAAAATGTGTAAAAACCAGAAAGGCAAGACAGGCCCTGGAGAACAGGGAGCCTTGTTATGCTGATGGGCGGGATGTAAGTTGCCAACTGCCTCACTGGAGGAGTGCATTGTGTTCCCTAAAACAAGTAAACAACAGAGCTACAGAGCCAAGGGCACTTCCAGTCTAGGGAATATACCTTGGGAAAACTGAAAATCCATAAGACAGAGCCACCCCCAAATTGAGGGCTGCACTGCTTACAAGAACCTCAACCTGGGTACACCTGAAATATTCCAGGAAATATAAAAAGGGTTCAAAACATTGTGGAACTTACGTACGATGGAATATCCCTCAGCCACGAAATCAATGTCATAAGACCAGTAGCAGCAAATTGAGTGGATTCAGGTACGATGATTCTAAGGGAAAGAAGTCACACAGGAAAAGAAACTTATCATAAGATATCACTTAGGAAGATCCTGTAAACATGGCTACACATGAACTGAGTTAGGAAAGAGAACAGAGTCTCACATTTAGAAAACATTCTTATGCCTGCTTAAGGGGGAAGGAGAGGTGGGGTGATGCATCAAACCAGAGTTTGATATAAGCACAGGTACTGTTCCAAAAACCAACTATGGAATAGACAAGACCTACACCTTCCTCAGTGAAAGGGACTCAAAACCCCATATTTCCCGCAGAGGAATAGATCTGACTAGTAAGAATCTTAAAACCTATGTATTGATATGTCTCCGTAAGGGAATCAAGTGTGTCTAGACTGGCACAAACATGGCAGCGAGAATCAGCTCAAACCCACTCTAAAAAGGAATTTCAAAAACAGAACAAAGAAACAGGGAAATTCTTTACAATTCCTTCAGGGTCTCTGATGCAACCTGGAATGACCCTATCTACGATGACAGCTGGATGTGGCATGAGGCTGGACACTTGGGACTGAGAGGATTGGTGAGATTGGGTGAGCAAATGCAGACCCTTTAAAGCAATAATGCATGGCAACCATTCCATGGGTCCCACCTCTCCAGGTTGAAGGGAATATTACTACAGCTATAACATGTACGGGAAACCTAGAGAATGGACACACTGTGAATACGAAAGGTTTCTAAAACTCAACGAAGAGTCCCTCTCCTGGTGCTCCGGTTTGACTTTCCAACAGCTTTACTATCAATCTCCCAACTTGGAGAGACAGCCCCTTTAAGCTCCTGGTTCACACAGGTTGCCCATTTGGCAGAGGAGGAAAGGGAAGAGGGAGAACCAATGAGAGAGTAGCTGTTAGGCATTTGGATGGGCACATGTCACTCTAATTTCCCGGCAGGAAGAAGAATTCACCAAAGTCTCAGCCACCCACCGGGAACCAGTATAGGTCCTGAACCAAATGTTTGGACTTGCGTTCAGCTCACAAAAAACGAGTTGAAAAATGGAGCTCAGGGGCACAGCAATTCACAAACTGGCAGAGTAATCAAGGCCAACTATCGTCCAAAAATCTGTTGAGGGAAGGCAACGAGGCGGACTTGAATGCGAGGCAGAATAGCAGGAAACAGATTTCAAGAGGTACGTTAGAATCGCCTGTAAAGCACAGGAAGAGGGGCACAACTTCGACAATGATGCACTTGGCCAAAAAGGGCGTATGCGTTTTCTCCTGAATATATTCAGGAGAAAACGCATACGCCCTTTTTGGCCAAGCAAGCAAGCGGGCAATGCAAATCTGCACTACAAAGAAGTATCACTACCCAACGGTCAAAAGGGACATCCACAAAATGTGTAAAAACCAGAAAGACAAGACAGGCCCTGGAGAACAGGGAGCCTTGTTATGCTGATGGGCGGGATGTAAGTTGCCAACTGCCTCACTGGAGGAGTGCATTGTGTTCCCTAAAACAAGTAAACAACAGAGCTACAGAGCCAAGGGCACTTCCAGTCTAGGGAATATACCTTGGGAAAACTGAAAATCCACAAGACAGAGCCACCCCCAAATTGAGGGCTGCACTGCTTACAAGAACCTCAACCTGGGTACACCTGAAATATCCCAGGAAATATAAAAATGGTTCCAAACATTGTGGAACTTACGTACGATGGAATATCCCTCAGCCACGAAATCAATGTCATAAGACCAGTAGCAGCAAATTGAGTGGATTCAGGTACGATGATTCTAAGGGAAAGAAGTCACACAGGAAAAGAAACTTATCATAAGATATCACTTAGGAAGATCCTGTAAACATGGCTACACATGAACTGAGTTAGGAAAGAGAACAGAGTCTCACATTTAGAAAACACTCTTATGCCTGCTTAAGGGGGAAGGAGAGGTGGGGTGATGCATCAAACCAGAGTTTGATATAAGCACAGGTACTGTTCCAAAAACCAACTATGGAATAGACAAGACCTACACCTTCCTCAGTGAAAGGGACTCAAAACCCCATATTTCCCGCAGAGGAATAGATCTGACTAGTAAGAATCTTAAAACCTATGTATTGATATGTCTCCGTAAGGGAATCAAGTGTGTCTAGACTGGCACAAACATGGCAGCGAGAATCAGCTCAAACCCACTCTAAAAAGGAATTTCAAAAACAGAACAAAGAAACAGGGAAATTCTTTACAATTCCTTCAGGGTCTCTGATGCAACCTGGAATGACCCTATCTACGATGACACCTGGATGTGGCATGAGGCTGGACACTTGGGACTGAGAGGATTGGTGAGATTGGGTGAGCAAATGCAGACCCTTTAAAGCAATAATGCATGGCAACCATTCCATGGGTCCCACCTCTCCAGGTTGAAGGGAATATTACTACAGCTATAACATGTACGGGAAACCTAGAGAATGGACACACTGTGAATACGAAAGGTTTCTAAAACTCAACGAAGAGTCCCTCTCCTGGTGCTCCGGTTTGACTTTCCAACAGCTTTACTATCAATCTCCCAACTTGGAGAGACAGCCCCTTTAAGCTCCTGGTTCACACAAGTTGCCCATTTGGCAGAGGAGGAAAGGGAAGAGGGAGAACCAATGAGAGAGTAGCTGTTAGGCATTTGGATGGGCACATGTCACTCTAATTTCCCGGCAGGAAGAAGAATTCACCAAAGTCTCAGCCACCCACCGGGAACCAGTATAGGTCCTGAACCAAATGTTTGGACTTGCGTTCAGCTCACAAAAAACGAGTTGAAAAATGGAGCTCAGGGGCACAGCAATTCACAAACTGGCAGAGTAATCAAGGCCAACTATCGTCCAAAAATCTGTTGAGGGAAGGCAACGAGGCGGACTTGAATGCGAGGCAGAATAGCAGGAAACAGATTTCAAGAGGTACGTTAGAATCGCCTGTAAAGCACAGGAAGAGGGGCACAACTTCGACAATGATGCACTTGGCCAAAAAGGGCGTATGCGTTTTCTCCTGAATATATTCAGGAGAAAACGCATACGCCCTTTTTGGCCAAGCAAGCAAGCGGGCAATGCAAATCTGCACTACAAAGAAGTATCACTTCCCACCGGTCAAAAGGGACATCCACAAAATGTGTAAAAACCAGAAAGGCAAGACAGGCCCTGGAGAACAGGGAGCCTTGTTATGCTGATGGGCGGGATGTAAGTTGCCAACTGCCTCACTGGAGGAGTGCATTGTGTTCCCTAAAACAAGTAAACAACAGAGCTACAGAGCCAAGGGCACTTCCAGTCTAGGGAATATACCTTGGGAAAACTGAAAATCCATAAGACAGAGCCACCCCCAAATTGAGGGCTGCACTGCTTACAAGAACCTCAACCTGGGTACACCTGAAATATCCCAGGAAATATAAAAATGGTTCCAAACATTGTGGAACTTAGTACGATGGAATATCCCTCAGCCACGAAATCAATGTCATAAGACCAGTAGCAGCAAAATGAGTGGATTCAGGTACGATGATTCTAAGTGAAAGAAGTCACACAGAAAAAGAAACTTATCATAAGATATCACTTAGGAAGATCCTGTAAACATGGCAACACATGAACTGAGTTAGGAAAGAGAACAGAGTCTCACATTTAGAAAACACTCTTATGCCTGCTTAAGGGGGAAGGAGAGGTGGGGTGATGCATCAAACCAGAGTTTGATATAAGCACAGGTACTGTTCCAAAAACCAACTATGGAATAGACAAGACCTACACCTTCCTCAGTGAAAGGGACTCAAAACCCCATATTTCCCGCAGAGGAATAGATCTGACTAGTAAGAATCTTAAAACCTATGTATTGATATGTCTCCGTAAGGGAATCAAGTGTGTCTAGACTGGCATAAACATGGCAGCGAGAATCAGCTCAAACCCACTCTAAAAAGGAATTTCAAAAACAGAACAAAGAAACAGGGAAATTCTTTACAATTCCTTCAGGGTCTCTGATGCAACCTGGAATGACCCTATCTACGATGACAGCTGGATGTGGCATGAGGCTGGACACTTGGGACTGAGAGGATTGGTGAGATTGGGTGAGCAAATGCAGACCCTTTAAAGCAATAATGCATGGCAACCATTCCATGGGTCCCACCTCTCCAGGTTGAAGGGAATATTACTACAGCTATAACATGTACGGGAAACCTAGAGAATGGACACACTGTGAATACGAAAGGTTTCTAAAACTCAACGAAGAGTCCCTCTCCTGGTGCTCCGGTTTGACTTTCCAACAGCTTTACTATCAATCTCCCAACTTGGAGAGACAGCCCCTTTAAGCTCCTGGTTCACACAGGTTGCCCATTTGGCAGAGGAGGAAAGGGAAGAGGGAGAACCAATGAGAGAGTAGCTGTTAGGCATTTGGATGGGCACATGTCACTCTAATTTCCCGGCAGGAAGAAGAATTCACCAAAGTCTCAGCCACCCACCGGGAACCAGTATAGGTCCTGAACCAAATGTTTGGACTTGCGTTCAGCTCACAAAAAACGAGTTGAAAAATGGAGCTCAGGGGCACAGCAATTCACAAACTGGCAGAGTAATCAAGGCCAACTATCGTCCAAAAATCTGTTGAGGGAAGGCAACGAGGCGGACTTGAATGCGAGGCAGAATAGCAGGAAACAGATTTCAAGAGGTACGTTAGAATCGCCTGTAAAGCACAGGAAGAGGGGCACAACTTCGACAATGATGCACTTGGCCAAAAAGGGCGTATGCGTTTTCTCCTGAATATATTCAGGAGAAAACGCATACGCCCTTTTTGGCCAAGCAAGCAAGCGGGCAATGCAAATCTGCACTACAAAGAAGTATCACTTCCCACCGGTCAAAAGGGACATCCACAAAATGTGTAAAAACCAGAAAGGCAAGACAGGCCCTGGAGAACAGGGAGCCTTGTTATGCTGATGGGCGGGATGTAAGTTGCCAACTGCCTCACTGGAGGAGTGCATTGTGTTCCCTAAAACAAGTAAACAACAGAGCTACAGAGCCAAGGGCACTTCCAGTCTAGGGAATATACCTTGGGAAAACTGAAAATCCACAAGACAGAGCCACCCCCAAATTGAGGGCTGCACTGCTTACAAGAACCTCAACCTGGGTACACCTGAAATATCCCAGGAAATATAAAAATGGTTCCAAACATTGTGGAACTTACGTACGATGGAATATCCCTCAGCCACGAAATCAATGTCATAAGACCAGTAGCAGCAAATTGAGTGGATTCAGGTACGATTATTCTAAGTGAAAGAAGTCACACAGAAAAAGAAACTTATCATAAGATATCACTTAGGAAGATCCTGTAAACATGGCAACACATGAACTGAGTTAGGAAAGAGAACAGAGTCTCACATTTAGAAAACACTCTTATGCCTGCTTAAGGGGGAAGGAGAGGTGGGGTGATGCATCAAACCAGAGTTTGATATAAGCACAGGTACTGTTCCAAAAACCAACTATGGAATAGACAAGACCTACACCTTCCTCAGTGAAAGGGACTCAAAACCCCATATTTCCCGCAGAGGAATAGATCTGACTAGTAAGAATCTTAAAACCTATGTATTGATATGTCTCCGTAAGGGAATCAAGTGTGTCTAGACTGGCACAAACATGGCAGCGAGAATCAGCTCAAACCCACTCTAAAAAGGAATTTCAAAAACAGAACAAAGAAACAGGGAAATTCTTTACAATTCCTTCAGGGTCTCTGATGCAACCTGGAATGACCCTATCTACGATGACAGCTGGATGTGGCATGAGGCTGGACACTTGGGACTGAGAGGATTGGTGAGATTGGGTGAGCAAATGCAGACCCTTTAAAGCAATAATGCATGGCAACCATTCCATGGGTCCCACCTCTCCAGGTTGAAGGGAATATTACTACAGCTATAACATGTACGGGAACCCTAGAGAATGGACACACTGTGAATACGAAAGGTTTCTAAAACTCAACGAAGAGTCCCTCTCCTGGTGCTCCGGTTTGACTTTCCAACAGCTTTACTATCAATCTCCCAACTTGGAGAGACAGCCCCTTTAAGCTCCTGGTTCACACAGGTTGCCCATTTGGCAGAGGAGGAAAGGGAAGAGGGAGAACCAATGAGAGAGTAGCTGTTAGGCATTTGGATGGGCACATGTCACTCTAATTTCCCGGCAGGAAGAAGAATTCACCAAAGTCTCAGCCACCCACCGGGAACCAGTATAGGTCCTGAACCAAATGTTTGGACTTGCGTTCAGCTCACAAAAAACGAGTTGAAAAATGGAGCTCAGGGGCACAGCAATTCACAAACTGGCAGAGTAATCAAGGCCAACTATCGTCCAAAAATCTGTTGAGGGAAGGCAACGAGGCGGACTTGAATGCGAGGCAGAATAGCAGGAAACAGATTTCAAGAGGTACGTTAGAATCGCCTGTAAAGCACAGGAAGAGGGGCACAACTTCGACAATGATGCACTTGGCCAAAAAGGGCGTATGCGTTTTCTCCTGAATATATTCAGGAGAAAACGCATACGCCCTTTTTGGCCAAGCAAGCAAGCGGGCAATGCAAATCTGCACTACAAAGAAGTATCACTTCCCACCGGTCAAAAGGGACATCCACAAAATGTGTAAAAACCAGAAAGGCAAGACAGGCCCTGGAGAACAGGGAGCCTTGTTATGCTGATGGGCGGGATGTAAGTTGCCAACTGCCTCACTGGAGGAGTGCATTGTGTTCCCTAAAACAAGTAAACAACAGAGCTACAGAGCCAAGGGCACTTCCAGTCTAGGGAATATACCTTGGGAAAACTGAAAATCCATAAGACAGAGCCACCCCCAAATTGAGGGCTGCACTGCTTACAAGAACCTCAACCTGGGTACACCTGAAATATCCCAGGAAATATAAAAATGGTTCAAAACATTGTGGAACTTACGTACGACGGAATATCCCTCAGCCACGAAATCAATGTCATAAGACCAGTAGCAGCAAAATGAGTGGATTCAGGTACGATGATTCTAAGTGAAAGAAGTCACACAGAAAAAGAAACTTATCATAAGATATCACTTAGGAAGATCCTGTAAACATGGCAACACATGAACTGAGTTAGGAAAGAGAACAGAGTCTCACATTTAGAAAACACTCTTATGCCTGCTTAAGGGGGAAGGAGAGGTGGGGTGATGCATCAAACCAGAGTTTGATATAAGCACAGGTACTGTTCCAAAAACCAACTATGGAATAGACAAGACCTACACCTTCCTCAGTGAAAGGGACTCAAAACCCCATATTTCCCGCAGAGGAATACATCTGACTAGTAAGAATCTTAAAACCTATGTATTGATATGTCTCCGTAAGGGAATCAAGTGTGTCTAGACTGGCACAAACATGGCAGCGAGAATCAGCTCAAACCCACTCTAAAAAGGAATTTCAAAAACAGAACAAAGAAACAGGGAAATTCTTTACAATTCCTTCAGGGTCTCTGATGCAACCTGGAATGACCCTATCTACGATGACAGCTGGATGTGGCATGAGGCTGGACACTTGGGACTGAGAGGATTGGTGAGATTGGGTGAGCAAATGCAGACCCTTTAAAGCAATAATGCATGGCAACCATTCCATGGGTCCCACCTCTCCAGGTTGAAGGGAATATTACTACAGCTATAACATGTACGGGAAACCTAGAGAATGGACACACTGTGAATACGAAAGGTTTCTAAAACTCAACGAAGAGTCCCTCTCCTGGTGCTCCGGTTTGACTTTCCAACAGCTTTACTATCAATCTCCCAACTTGGAGAGACAGCCCCTTTAAGCTCCTGGTTCACACAGGTTGCCCATTTGGCAGAGGAGGAAAGGGAAGAGGGAGAACCAATGAGAGAGTAGCTGTTAGGCATTTGGATGGGCACATGTCACTCTAATTTCCCGGCAGGAAGAAGAATTCACCAAAGTCTCAGCCACCCACCGGGAACCAGTATAGGTCCTGAACCAAATGTTTGGACTTGCGTTCAGCTCACAAAAAACGAGTTGAAAAATGGAGCTCAGGGGCACAGCAATTCACAAACTGGCAGAGTAATCAAGGCCAACTATCGTCCAAAAATCTGTTGAGGGAAGGCAACGAGGCGGACTTGAATGCGAGGCAGAATAGCAGGAAACAGATTTCAAGAGGTACGTTAGAATCGCCTGTAAAGCACAGGAAGAGGGGCACAACTTCGACAATGATGCACTTGGCCAAAAAGGGCGTATGCGTTTTCTCCTGAATATATTCAGGAGAAAACGCATACGCCCTTTTTGGCCAAGCAAGCAAGCGGGCAATGCAAATCTGCACTACAAAGAAGTATCACTTCCCACCGGTCAAAAGGGACATCCACAAAATGTGTAAAAACCAGAAAGGCAAGACAGGCCCTGGAGAACAGGGAGCCTTGTTATGCTGATGGGCGGGATGTAAGTTGCCAACTGCCTCACTGGAGGAGTGCATTGTGTTCCCTAAAACAAGTAAACAACAGAGCTACAGAGCCAAGGGCACTTCCAGTCTAGGGAATATACCTTGGGAAAACTGAAAATCCATAAGACAGAGCCACCCCCAAATTGAGGGCTGCACTGCTTACAAGAACCTCAACCTGGGTACACCTGAAATATCCCAGGAAATATAAAAATGGTTCCAAACATTGTGGAACTTACGTACGACGGAATATCCCTCAGCCACGAAATCAATGTCATAAGACCAGTAGCAGCAAAATGAGTGGATTCAGGTACGATGATTCTAAGTGAAAGAAGTCACACAGAAAAAGAAACTTATCATAAGATATCACTTAGGAAGATCCTGTAAACATGGCAACACATGAACTGAGTTAGGAAAGAGAACAGAGTCTCACATTTAGAAAACACTCTTATGCCTGCTTAAGGGGGAAGGAGAGGTGGGGTGATGCATCAAACCAGAGTTTGATATAAGCACAGGTACTGTTCCAAAAACCAACTATGGAATAGACAAGACCTACACCTTCCTCAGTGAAAGGGACTCAAAACCCCATATTTCCCGCAGAGGAATAGATCTGACTAGTAAGAATCTTAAAACCTATGTATTGATATGTCTCCGTAAGGGAATCAAGTGTGTCTAGACTGGCACAAACATGGCAGCGAGAATCAGCTCAAACCCACTCTAAAAAGGAATTTCAAAAACAGAACAAAGAAACAGGGAAATTCTTTACAATTCCTTCAGGGTCTCTGATGCAACCTGGAATGACCCTATCTACGATGACAGCTGGATGTGGCATGAGGCTGGACACTTGGGACTGAGAGGATTGGTGAGATTGGGTGAGCAAATGCAGACCCTTTAAAGCAATAATGCATGGCAACCATTCCATGGGTCCCACCTCTCCAGGTTGAAGGGAATATTACTACAGCTATAACATGTACGGGAAACCTAGAGAATGGACACACTGTGAATACGAAAGGTTTCTAAAACTCAACGAAGAGTCCCTCTCCTGGTGCTCCGGTTTGACTTTCCAACAGCTTTACTATCAATCTCCCAACTTGGAGAGACAGCCCCTTTAAGCTCCTGGTTCACACAGGTTGCCCATTTGGCAGAGGAGGAAAGGGAAGAGGGAGAACCAATGAGAGAGTAGCTGTTAGGCATTTGGATGGGCACATGTCACTCTAATTTCCCGGCAGGAAGAAGAATTCACCAAAGTCTCAGCCACCCACCGGGAACCAGTATAGGTCCTGAACCAAATGTTTGGACTTGCGTTCAGCTCACAAAAAACGAGTTGAAAAATGGAGCTCAGGGGCACAGCAATTCACAAACTGGCAGAGTAATCAAGGCCAACTATCGTCCAAAAATCTGTTGAGGGAAGGCAACGAGGCGGACTTGAATGCGAGGCAGAATAGCAGGAAACAGATTTCAAGAGGTACGTTAGAATCGCCTGTAAAACACAGGAAGAGGGGCACAACTTCGACAATGATGCACTTGGCCAAAAAGGGCGTATGCGTTTTCTCCTGAATATATTCAGGAGAAAACGCATACGCCCTTTTTGGCCAAGCAAGCAAGCGGGCAATGCAAATCTGCACTACAAAGAAGTATCACTTCCCACCGGTCAAAAGGGACATCCACAAAATGTGTAAAAACCAGAAAGGCAAGACAGGCCCTGGAGAACAGGGAGCCTTGTTATGCTGATGGGCGGGATGTAAGTTGCCAACTGCCTCACTGGAGGAGTGCATTGTGTTCCCTAAAACAAGTAAACAACAGAGCTACAGAGCCAAGGGCACTTCCAGTCTAGGGAATATACCTTGGGAAAACTGAAAATCCATAAGACAGAGCCACCCCCAAATTGAGGGCTGCACTGCTTACAAGAACCTCAACCTGGGTACACCTGAAATATTCCAGGAAATATAAAAAGGGTTCAAAACATTGTGGAACTTACGTACGATGGAATATCCCTCAGCCACGAAATCAATGTCATAAGACCAGTAGCAGCAAATTGAGTGGATTCAGGTACGATGATTCTAAGGGAAAGAAGTCACACAGGAAAAGAAACTTATCATAAGATATCACTTAGGAAGATCCTGTAAACATGGCTACACATGAACTGAGTTAGGAAAGAGAACAGAGTCTCACATTTAGAAAACACTCTTATGCCTGCTTAAGGGGGAAGGAGAGGTGGGGTGATGCATCAAACCAGAGTTTGATATAAGCACAGGTACTGTTCCAAAAACCAACTATGGAATAGACAAGACCTCCACCTTCCTCAGTGAAAGGGACTCAAAACCCCATATTTCCCGCAGAGGAATAGATCTGACTAGTAAGAATCTTAAAACCTATGTATTGATATGTCTCCGTAAGGGAATCAAGTGTGTCTAGACTGGCACAAACATGGCAGCGAGAATCAGCTCAAACCCACTCTAAAAAGGAATTTCAAAAACAGAACAAAGAAACAGGGAAATTCTTTACAATTCCTTCAGGGTCTCTGATGCAACCTGGAATGACCCTATCTACGATGACAGCTGGATGTGGCATGAGGCTGGACACTTGGGACTGAGAGGATTGGTGAGATTGGGTGAGCAAATGCAGACCCTTTAAAGCAATAATGCATGGCAACCATTCCATGGGTCCCACCTCTCCAGGTTGAAGGGAATATTACTACAGCTATAACATGTACGGGAAACCTAGAGAATGGACACACTGTGAATACGAAAGGTTTCTAAAACTCAACGAAGAGTCCCTCTCCTGGTGCTCCGGTTTGACTTTCCAACAGCTTTACTATCAATCTCCCAACTTGGAGAGACAGCCCCTTTAAGCTCCTGGTTCACACAGGTTGCCCATTTGGCAGAGGAGGAAAGGGAAGAGGGAGAACCAATGAGAGAGTAGCTGTTAGGCATTTGGATGGGCACATGTCACTCTAATTTCCCGGCAGGAAGAAGAATTCACCAAAGTCTCAGCCACCCACCGGGAACCAGTATAGGTCCTGAACCAAATGTTTGGACTTGCGTTCAGCTCACAAAAAACGAGTTGAAAAATGGAGCTCAGGGGCACAGCAATTCACAAACTGGCAGAGTAATCAAGGCCAACTATCGTCCAAAAATCTGTTGAGGGAAGGCAACGAGGCGGACTTGAATGCGAGGCAGAATAGCAGGAAACAGATTTCAAGAGGTACGTTAGAATCGCCTGTAAAGCACAGGAAGAGGGGCACAACTTCGAAAATGATGCACTTGGCCAAAAAGGGCGTATGCGTTTTCTCCTGAATATATTCAGGAGAAAACGCATACGCCCTTTTTGGCCAAGCAAGCAAGCGGGCAATGCAAATCTGCACTACAAAGAAGTATCACTACCCAACGGTCAAAAGGGACATCCACAAAATGTGTAAAAACCAGAAAGACAAGACAGGCCCTGGAGAACAGGGAGCCTTGTTATGCTGATGGGCGGGATGTAAGTTGCCAACTGCCTCACTGGAGGAGTGCATTGTGTTCCCTAAAACAAGTAAACAACAGAGCTACAGAGCCAAGGGCACTTCCAGTCTAGGGAATATACCTTGGGAAAACTGAAAATCCACAAGACAGAGCCACCCCCAAATTGAGGGCTGCACTGCTTACAAGAACCTCAACCTGGGTACACCTGAAATATCCCAGGAAATATAAAAATGGTTCCAAACATTGTGGAACTTACGTACGATGGAATATCCCTCAGCCACGAAATCAATGTCATAAGACCAGTAGCAGCAAATTGAGTGGATTCAGGTACGATGATTCTAAGGGAAAGAAGTCACACAGGAAAAGAAACTTATCATAAGATATCACTTAGGAAGATCCTGTAAACATGGCTACACATGAACTGAGTTAGGAAAGAGAACAGAGTCTCACATTTAGAAAACACTCTTATGCCTGCTTAAGGGGGAAGGAGAGGTGGGGTGATGCATCAAACCAGAGTTTGATATAAGCACAGGTACTGTTCCAAAAACCAACTATGGAATAGACAAGACCTACACCTTCCTCAGTGAAAGGGACTCAAAACCCCATATTTCCCGCAGAGGAATAGATCTGACTAGTAAGAATCTTAAAACCTATGTATTGATATGTCTCCGTAAGGGAATCAAGTGTGTCTAGACTGGCATAAACATGGCAGCGAGAATCAGCTCAAACCCACTCTAAAAAGGAATTTCAAAAACAGAACAAAGAAACAGGGAAATTCTTTACAATTCCTTCAGGGTCTCTGATGCAACCTGGAATGACCCTATCTATGATGACAGCTGGATGTGGCATGAGGCTGGACACTTGGGACTGAGAGGATTGGTGAGATTGGGTGAGCAAATGCAGACCCTTTAAAGCAATAATGCATGGCAACCATTCCATGGGTCCCACCTCTCCAGGTTGAAGGGAATATTACTACAGCTATAACATGTACGGGAAACCTAGAGAATGGACACACTGTGAATACGAAAGGTTTCTAAAACTCAACGAAGAGTCCCTCTCCTGGTGCTCCGGTTTGACTTTCCAACAGCTTTACTATCAATCTCCCAACTTGGAGAGACAGCCCCTTTAAGCTCCTGGTTCACACAGGTTGCCCATTTGGCAGAGGAGGAAAGGGAAGAGGGAGAACCAATGAGAGAGTAGCTGTTAGGCATTTGGATGGGCACATGTCACTCTAATTTCCCGGCAGGAAGAAGAATTCACCAAAGTCTCAGCCACCCACCGGGAACCAGTATAGGTCCTGAACCAAATGTTTGGACTTGCGTTCAGCTCACAAAAAACGAGTTGAAAAATGGAGCTCAGGGGCACAGCAATTCACAAACTGGCAGAGTAATCAAGGCCAACTATCGTCCAAAAATCTGTTGAGGGAAGGCAACGAGGCGGACTTGAATGCGAGGCAGAATAGCAGGAAACAGATTTCAAGAGGTACGTTAGAATCGCCTGTAAAGCACAGGAAGAGGGGCACAACTTCGACAATGATGCACTTGGCCAAAAAGGGCGTATGCGTTTTCTCCTGAATATATTCAGGAGAAAACGCATACGCCCTTTTTGGCCAAGCAAGCAAGCGGGCAATGCAAATCTGCACTACAAAGAAGTATCACTTCCCAACGGTCAAAAGGGACATCCACAAAATGTGTAAAAACCAGAAAGGCAAGACAGGCCCTGGAGAACAGGGAGCCTTGTTATGCTGATGGGCGGGATGTAAGTTGCCAACTGCCTCACTGGAGGAGTGCATTGTGTTCCCTAAAACAAGTAAACAACAGAGCTACAGAGCCAAGGGCACTTCCAGTCTAGGGAATATACCTTGGGAAAACTGAAAATCCATAAGACAGAGCCACCCCCAAATTGAGGGCTGCACTGCTTACAAGAACCTCAACCTGGGTACACCTGAAATATCCCAGGAAATATAAAAATGGTTCCAAACATTGTGGAACTTAGTACGATGGAATATCCCTCAGCCACGAAATCAATGTCATAAGACCAGTAGCAGCAAAATGAGTGGATTCAGGTACGATGATTCTAAGTGAAAGAAGTCACACAGAAAAAGAAACTTATCATAAGATATCACTTAGGAAGATCCTGTAAACATGGCAACACATGAACTGAGTTAGGAAAGAGAACAGAGTCTCACATTTAGAAAACACTCTTATGCCTGCTTAAGGGGGAAGGAGAGGTGGGGTGATGCATCAAACCAGAGTTTGATATAAGCACAGGTACTGTTCCAAAAACCAACTATGGAATAGACAAGACCTACACCTTCCTCAGTGAAAGGGACTCAAAACCCCATATTTCCCGCAGAGGAATAGATCTGACTAGTAAGAATCTTAAAACCTATGTATTGATATGTCTCCGTAAGGGAATCAAGTGTGTCTAGACTGGCATAAACATGGCAGCGAGAATCAGCTCAAACCTACTCTAAAAAGGAATTTCAAAAACAGAACAAAGAAACAGGGAAATTCTTTACAATTCCTTCAGGGTCTCTGATGCAACCTGGAATGACCCTATCTACGATGACAGCTGGATGTGGCATGAGGCTGGACACTTGGGACTGAGAGGATTGGTGAGATTGGGTGAGCAAATGCAGACCCTTTAAAGCAATAATGCATGGCAACCATTCCATGGGTCCCACCTCTCCAGGTTGAAGGGAATATTACTACAGCTATAACATGTACGGGAAACCTAGAGAATGGACACACTGTGAATACGAAAGGTTTCTAAAACTCAACGAAGAGTCCCTCTCCTGGTGCTCCGGTTTGACTTTCCAACAGCTTTACTATCAATCTCCCAACTTGGAGAGACAGCCCCTTTAAGCTCCTGGTTCACACAGGTTGCCCATTTGGCAGAGGAGGAAAGGGAAGAGGGAGAACCAATGAGAGAGTAGCTGTTAGGCATTTGGATGGGCACATGTCACTCTAATTTCCCGGCAGGAAGAAGAATTCACCAAAGTCTCAGCCACCCACCGGGAACCAGTATAGGTCCTGAACCAAATGTTTGGACTTGCGTTCAGCTCACAAAAAACGAGTTGAAAAATGGAGCTCAGGGGCACAGCAATTCACAAACTGGCAGAGTAATCAAGGCCAACTATCGTCCAAAAATCTGTTGAGGGAAGGCAACGAGGCGGACTTGAATGCGAGGCAGAATAGCAGGAAACAGATTTCAAGAGGTACGTTAGAATCGCCTGTAAAGCACAGGAAGAGGGGCACAACTTCGACAATGATGCACTTGGCCAAAAAGGGCGTATGCGTTTTCTCCTGAATATATTCAGGAGAAAACGCATACGCCCTTTTTGGCCAAGCAAGCAAGCGGGCAATGCAAATCTGCACTACAAAGAAGTATCACTTCCCAACGGTCAAAAGGGACATCCACAAAATGTGTAAAAACCAGAAAGGCAAGACAGGCCCTGGAGAACAGGGAGCCTTGTTATGCTGATGGGCGGGATGTAAGTTGCCAACTGCCTCACTGGAGGAGTGCATTGTGTTCCCTAAAACAAGTAAACAACAGAGCTACAGAGCCAAGGGCACTTCCAGTCTAGGGAATATACCTTGGGAAAACTGAAAATCCATAAGACAGAGCCACCCCCAAATTGAGGGCTGCACTGCTTACAAGAACCTCAACCTGGGTACACCTGAAATATCCCAGGAAATATAAAAATGGTTCAAAACATTGTGGAACTTACGTACGACGGAATATCCCTCAGCCACGAAATCAATGTCATAAGACCAGTAGCAGCAAAATGAGTGGATTCAGGTACGATGATTCTAAGTGAAAGAAGTCACACAGAAAAAGAAACTTATCATAAGATATCACTTAGGAAGATCCTGTAAACATGGCAACACATGAACTGAGTTAGGAAAGAGAACAGAGTCTCACATTTAGAAAACACTCTTATGCCTGCTTAAGGGGGAAGGAGAGGTGGGGTGATGCATCAAACCAGAGTTTGATATAAGCACAGGTACTGTTCCAAAAACCAACTATGGAATAGACAAGACCTACACCTTCCTCAGTGAAAGGGACTCAAAACCCCATATTTCCCGCAGAGGAATAGATCTGACTAGTAAGAATCTTAAAACCTATGTATTGATATGTCTCCGTAAGGGAATCAAGTGTGTCTAGACTGGCACAAACATGGCAGCGAGAATCAGCTCAAACCCACTCTAAAAAGGAATTTCAAAAACAGAACAAAGAAACAGGGAAATTCTTTACAATTCCTTCAGGGTCTCTGATGCAACCTGGAATGACCCTATCTACGATGACAGCTGGATGTGGCATGAGGCTGGACACTTGGGACTGAGAGGATTGGTGAGATTGGGTGAGCAAATGCAGACCCTTTAAAGCAATAATGCATGGCAACCATTCCATGGGTCCCACCTCTCCAGGTTGAAGGGAATATTACTACAGCTATAACATGTACGGGAACCCTAGAGAATGGACACACTGTGAATACGAAAGGTTTCTAAAACTCAACGAAGAGTCCCTCTCCTGGTGCTCCGGTTTGACTTTCCAACAGCTTTACTATCAATCTCCCAACTTGGAGAGACAGCCCCTTTAAGCTCCTGGTTCACACAGGTTGCCCATTTGGCAGAGGAGGAAAGGGAAGAGGGAGAACCAATGAGAGAGTAGCTGTTAGGCATTTGGATGGGCACATGTCACTCTAATTTCCCGGCAGGAAGAAGAATTCACCAAAGTCTCAGCCACCCACCGGGAACCAGTATAGGTCCTGAACCAAATGTTTGGACTTGCGTTCAGCTCACAAAAAACGAGTTGAAAAATGGAGCTCAGGGGCACAGCAATTCACAAACTGGCAGAGTAATCAAGGCCAACTATCGTCCAAAAATCTGTTGAGGGAAGGCAACGAGGCGGACTTGAATGCGAGGCAGAATAGCAGGAAACAGATTTCAAGAGGTACGTTAGAATCGCCTGTAAAGCACAGGAAGAGGGGCACAACTTCGACAATGATGCACTTGGCCAAAAAGGGCGTATGCGTTTTCTCCTGAATATATTCAGGAGAAAACGCATACGCCCTTTTTGGCCAAGCAAGCAAGCGGGCAATGCAAATCTGCACTACAAAGAAGTATCACTTCCCACCGGTCAAAAGGGACATCCACAAAATGTGTAAAAACCAGAAAGGCAAGACAGGCCCTGGAGAACAGGGAGCCTTGTTATGCTGATGGGCGGGATGTAAGTTGCCAACTGCCTCACTGGAGGAGTGCATTGTGTTCCCTAAAACAAGTAAACAACAGAGCTACAGAGCCAAGGGCACTTCCAGTCTAGGGAATATACCTTGGGAAAACTGAAAATCCATAAGACAGAGCCACCCCCAAATTGAGGGCTGCACTGCTTACAAGAACCTCAACCTGGGTACACCTGAAATATCCCAGGAAATATAAAAATGGTTCAAAACATTGTGGAACTTACGTACGACGGAATATCCCTCAGCCACGAAATCAATGTCATAAGACCAGTAGCAGCAAAATGAGTGGATTCAGGTACGATGATTCTAAGTGAAAGAAGTCACACAGAAAAAGAAACTTATCATAAGATATCACTTAGGAAGATCCTGTAAACATGGCAACACATGAACTGAGTTAGGAAAGAGAACAGAGTCTCACATTTAGAAAACACTCTTATGCCTGCTTAAGGGGGAAGGAGAGGTGGGGTGATGCATCAAACCAGAGTTTGATATAAGCACAGGTACTGTTCCAAAAACCAACTATGGAATAGACAAGACCTACACCTTCCTCAGTGAAAGGGACTCAAAACCCCATATTTCCCGCAGAGGAATAGATCTGACTAGTAAGAATCTTAAAACCTATGTATTGATATGTCTCCGTAAGGGAATCAAGTGTGTCTAGACTGGCACAAACATGGCAGCGAGAATCAGCTCAAACCCACTCTAAAAAGGAATTTCAAAAACAGAACAAAGAAACAGGGAAATTCTTTACAATTCCTTCAGGGTCTCTGATGCAACCTGGAATGACCCTATCTACGATGACAGCTGGATGTGGCATGAGGCTGGACACTTGGGACTGAGAGGATTGGTGAGATTGGGTGAGCAAATGCAGACCCTTTAAAGCAATAATGCATGGCAACCATTCCATGGGTCCCACCTCTCCAGGTTGAAGGGAATATTACTACAGCTATAACATGTACGGGAACCCTAGAGAATGGACACACTGTGAATACGAAAGGTTTCTAAAACTCAACGAAGAGTCCCTCTCCTGGTGCTCCGGTTTGACTTTCCAACAGCTTTACTATCAATCTCCCAACTTGGAGAGACAGCCCCTTTAAGCTCCTGGTTCACACAGGTTGCCCATTTGGCAGAGGAGGAAAGGGAAGAGGGAGAACCAATGAGAGAGTAGCTGTTAGGCATTTGGATGGGCACATGTCACTCTAATTTCCCGGCAGGAAGAAGAATTCACCAAAGTCTCAGCCACCCACCGGGAACCAGTATAGGTCCTGAACCAAATGTTTGGACTTGCGTTCAGCTCACAAAAAACGAGTTGAAAAATGGAGCTCAGGGGCACAGCAATTCACAAACTGGCAGAGTAATCAAGGCCAACTATCGTCCAAAAATCTGTTGAGGGAAGGCAACGAGGCGGACTTGAATGCGAGGCAGAATAGCAGGAAACAGATTTCAAGAGGTACGTTAGAATCGCCTGTAAAGCACAGGAAGAGGGGCACAACTTCGACAGTGATGCACTTGGCCAAAAAGGGCGTATGCGTTTTCTCCTGAATATATTCAGGAGAAAACGCATACGCCCTTTTTGGCCAAGCAAGCAAGCGGGCAATGCAAATCTGCACTACAAAGAAGTATCACTTCCCACCGGTCAAAAGGGACATCCACAAAATGTGTAAAAACCAGAAAGGCAAGACAGGCCCTGGAGAACAGGGAGCCTTGTTATGCTGATGGGCGGGATGTAAGTTGCCAACTGCCTCACTGGAGGAGTGCATTGTGTTCCCTAAAACAAGTAAACAACAGAGCTACAGAGCCAAGGGCACTTCCAGTCTAGGGAATATACCTTGGGAAAACTGAAAATCCATAAGACAGAGCCACCCCCAAATTGAGGGCTGCACTGCTTACAAGAACCTCAACCTGGGTACACCTGAAATATCCCAGGAATTATAAAAATGGTTCAAAACATTGTGGAACTTACGTACGACGGAATATCCCTCAGCCACGAAATCAATGTCATAAGACCAGTAGCAGCAAAATGAGTGGATTCAGGTACGATGATTCTAAGTGAAAGAAGTCACACAGAAAAAGAAACTTATCATAAGATATCACTTAGGAAGATCCTGTAAACATGGCAACACATGAACTGAGTTAGGAAAGAGAACAGAGTCTCACATTTAGAAAACACTCTTATGCCTGCTTAAGGGGGAAGGAGAGGTGGGGTGATGCATCAAACCAGAGTTTGATATAAGCACAGGTACTGTTCCAAAAACCAACTATGGAATAGACAAGACCTACACCTTCCTCAGTGAAAGGGACTCAAAACCCCATATTTCCCGCAGAGGAATAGATCTGACTAGTAAGAATCTTAAAACCTATGTATTGATATGTCTCCGTAAGGGAATCAAGTGTGTCTAGACTGGCACAAACATGGCAGCGAGAATCAGCTCAAACCCACTCTAAAAAGGAATTTCAAAAACAGAACAAAGAAACAGGGAAATTCTTTACAATTCCTTCAGGGTCTCTGATGCAACCTGGAATGACCCTATCTACGATGACAGCTGGATGTGGCATGAGGCTGGACACTTGGGACTGAGAGGATTGGTGAGATTGGGTGAGCAAATGCAGACCCTTTAAAGCAATAATGCATGGCAACCATTCCATGGGTCCCACCTCTCCAGGTTGAAGGGAATATTACTACAGCTATAACATGTACGGGAAACCTAGAGAATGGACACACTGTGAATACGAAAGGTTTCTAAAACTCAACGAAGAGTCCCTCTCCTGGTGCTCCGGTTTGACTTTCCAACAGCTTTACTATCAATCTCCCAACTTGGAGAGACAGCCCCTTTAAGCTCCTGGTTCACACAGGTTGCCCATTTGGCAGAGGAGGAAAGGGAAGAGGGAGAACCAATGAGAGAGTAGCTGTTAGGCATTTGGATGGGCACATGTCACTCTAATTTCCCGGCAGGAAGAAGAATTCACCAAAGTCTCAGCCACCCACCGGGAACCAGTATAGGTCCTGAACCAAATGTTTGGACTTGCGTTCAGCTCACAAAAAACGAGTTGAAAAATGGAGCTCAGGGGCACAGCAATTCACAAACTGGCAGAGTAATCAAGGCCAACTATCGTCCAAAAATCTGTTGAGGGAAGGCAACGAGGCGGACTTGAATCCGAGGCAGAATAGCAGGAAACAGATTTCAAGAGGTACGTTAGAATCGCCTGTAAAGCACAGGAAGAGGGGCACAACTTCGACAATGATGCACTTGGCCAAAAAGGGCGTATGCGTTTTCTCCTGAATATATTCAGGAGAAAACGCATACGCCCTTTTTGGCCAAGCAAGCAAGCGGGCAATGCAAATCTGCACTACAAAGAAGTATCACTTCCCACCGGTCAAAAGGGACATCCACAAAATGTGTAAAAACCAGAAAGGCAAGACAGGCCCTGGAGAACAGGGAGCCCTGTTATGCTGATGGGCGGGATGTAAGTTGCCAACTGCCTCACTGGAGGAGTGCATTGTGTTCCCTAAAACAAGTAAACAACAGAGCTACAGAGCCAAGGGCACTTCCAGTCTAGGGAATATACCTTGGGAAAACTGAAAATCCATAAGACAGAGCCACCCCCAAATTGAGGGCTGCACTGCTTACAAGAACCTCAACATGGGTACACCTGAAATATCCCAGGAAATATAAAAATGGTTCAAAACATTGTGGAACTTACGTACGATGGAATATCCCTCAGCCATGAAATCAATGTCATAAGACCAGTAGCAGCAAAATGAGTGGATTCAGGTACGATGATTCTAAGTGAAAGAAGTCACACAGGAAAAGAAACTTATCATAAGATATCACTTAGGAAGATCCTGTAAACATGGCAACACATGAACTGAGTTAGGAAAGAGAACAGAGTCTCACATTTAGAAAACACTCTTATGCCTGCTTAAGGGGGAAGGAGAGGTGGGGTGATGCATCAAACCAGAGTTTGATATAAGCACAGGTACTGTTCCAAAAACCAACTATGGAATAGACAAGACCTACACCTTCCTCAGTGAAAGGGACTCAAAACCCCATATTTCCCGCAGAGGAATAGATCTGACTAGTAAGAATCTTAAAACCTATGTATTGATATGTCTCCGTAAGGGAATCAAGTGTGCCTAGACTGGCATAAACAGGGCAGCGAGAATCAGCTCAAACCCACTCTAAAAAGGAATTTCAAAAACAGAACAAAGAAACAGGGAAATTCTTTACAATTCCTTCAGGGTCTCTGATGCAACCTGGAATGACCCTATCTACGATGACAGCTGGATGTGGCATGAGGCTGGACACTTGGGACTGAGAGGATTGGTGAGATTGGGTGAGCAAATGCAGACCCTTTAAAGCAATAATGCATGGCAACCATTCCATGGGTCCCACCTCTCCAGGTTGAAGGGAATATTACTACAGCTATAACATGTACGGGAAACCTAGAGAATGGACACACTGTGAATACGAAAGGTTTCTAAAACTCAACGAAGAGTCCCTCTCCTGGTGCTCCGGTTTGACTTTCCAACAGCTTTACTATCAATCTCCCAACTTGGAGAGACAGCCCCTTTAAGCTCCTGGTTCACACAGGTTGCCCATTTGGCAGAGGAGGAAAGGGAAGAGGGAGAACCAATGAGAGAGTAGCTGTTAGGCATTTGGATGGGCACATGTCACTCTAATTTCCCGGCAGGAAGAAGAATTCACCAAAGTCTCAGCCACCCACCGGGAACCAGTATAGGTCCTGAACCAAATGTTTGGACTTGCGTTCAGCTCACAAAAAACGAGTTGAAAAATGGAGCTCAGGGGCACAGCAATTCACAAACTGGCAGAGTAATCAAGGCCAACTATCGTCCAAAAATCTGTTGAGGGAAGGCAACGAGGCGGACTTGAATGCGAGGCAGAATAGCAGGAAACAGATTTCAAGAGGTACGTTAGAATCGCCTGTAAAGCACAGGAAGAGGGGCACAACTTCGACAATGATGCACTTGGCCAAAAAGGGCGTATGCGTTTTCTCCTGAATATATTCAGGAGAAAACGCATACGCCCTTTTTGGCCAAGCAAGCAAGCGGGCAATGCAAATCTGCACTACAAAGAAGTATCACTTCCCAACGGTCAAAAGGGACATCCACAAAATGTGTAAAAACCAGAAAGGCAAGACAGGCCCTGGAGAACAGGGAGCCTTGTTATGCTGATGGGCGGGATGTAAGTTGCCAACTGCCTCACTGGAGGAGTGCATTGTGTTCCCTAAAACAAGTAAACAACAGAGCTACAGAGCCAAGGGCACTTCCAGTCTAGGGAATATACCTTGGGAAAACTGAAAATCCACAAGACAGAGCCACCCCCAAATTGAGGGCTGCACTGCTTACAAGAACCTCAACCTGGGTACACCTGAAATATCCCAGGAAATATAAAAATGGTTCCAAACATTGTGGAACTTACGTACGATGGAATATCCCTCAGCCACGAAATCAATGTCATAAGACCAGTAGCAGCAAATTGAGTGGATTCAGGTACGATGATTCTAAGTGAAAGAAGTCACACAGAAAAAGAAACTTATCATAAGATATCACTTAGGAAGATCCTGTAAACATGGCAACACATGAACTGAGTTAGGAAAGAGAACAGAGTCTCACATTTAGAAAACACTCTTATGCCTGCTTAAGGGGGAAGGAGAGGTGGGGTGATGCATCAAACCAGAGTTTGATATAAGCACAGGTACTGTTCCAAAAACCAACTATGGAATAGACAAGACCTACACCTTCCTCAGTGAAAGGGACTCAAAACCCCATATTTCCCGCAGAGGAATAGATCTGACTAGTAAGAATCTTAAAACCTATGTATTGATATGTCTCCGTAAGGGAATCAAGTGTGTCTAGACTGGCATAAACAGGGCAGCGAGAATCAGCTCAAACCCACTCTAAAAAGGAATTTCAAAAACAGAACAAAGAAACAGGGAAATTCTTTACAATTCCTTCAGGGTCTCTGATGCAACCTGGAATGACCCTATCTACGATGACAGCTGGATGTGGCATGAGGCTGGACACTTGGGACTGAGAGGATTGGTGAGATTGGGTGAGCAAATGCAGACCCTTTAAAGCAATAATGCATGGCAACCATTCCATGGGTCCCACCTCTCCAGGTTGAAGGGAATATTACTACAGCTATAACATGTACGGGAAACCTAGAGAATGGACACACTGTGAATACGAAAGGTTTCTAAAACTCAACGAAGAGTCCCTCTCCTGGTGCTCCGGTTTGACTTTCCAACAGCTTTACTATCAATCTCCCAACTTGGAGAGACAGCCCCTTTAAGCTCCTGGTTCACACAGGTTGCCCATTTGGCAGAGGAGGAAAGGGAAGAGGGAGAACCAATGAGAGAGTAGCTGTTAGGCATTTGGATGGGCACATGTCACTCTAATTTCCCGGCAGGAAGAAGAATTCACCAAAGTCTCAGCCACCCACCGGGAACCAGTATAGGTCCTGAACCAAATGTTTGGACTTGCGTTCAGCTCACAAAAAACGAGTTGAAAAATGGAGCTCAGGGGCACAGCAATTCACAAACTGGCAGAGTAATCAAGGCCAACTATCGTCCAAAAATCTGTTGAGGGAAGGCAACGAGGCGGACTTGAATGCGAGGCAGAATAGCAGGAAACAGATTTCAAGAGGTACGTTAGAATCGCCTGTAAAGCACAGGAAGAGGGGCACAACTTCGACAATGATGCACTTGGCCAAAAAGGGCGTATGCGTTTTCTCCTGAATATATTCAGGAGAAAACGCATACGCCCTTTTTGGCCAAGCAAGCAAGCGGGCAATGCAAATCTGCACTACAAAGAAGTATCACTTCCCAACGGTCAAAAGGGACATCCACAAAATGTGTAAAAACCAGAAAGGCAAGACAGGCCCTGGAGAACAGGGAGCCTTGTTATGCTGATGGGCGGGATGTAAGTTGCCAACTGCCTCACTGGAGGAGTGCATTGTGTTCCCTAAAACAAGTAAACAACAGAGCTACAGAGCCAAGGGCACTTCCAGTCTAGGGAATATACCTTGGGAAAACTGAAAATCCACAAGACAGAGCCACCCCCAAATTGAGGGCTGCACTGCTTACAAGAACCTCAACCTGGGTACACCTGAAATATCCCAGGAAATATAAAAATGGTTCCAAACATTGTGGAACTTACGTACGATGGAATATCCCTCAGCCACGAAATCAATGTCATAAGACCAGTAGCAGCAAAATGAGTGGATTCAGGTACGATGATTCTAAGGGAAAGAAGTCACACAGGAAAAGAAACTTATCATAAGATATCACTTAGGAAGATCCTGTAAACATGGCAACACATGAACTGAGTTAGGAAAGAGAACAGAGTCTCACATTTAGAAAACACTCTTATGCCTGCTTAAGGGGGAAGGAGAGGTGGGGTGATGCATCAAACCAGAGTTTGATATAAGCACAGGTACTGTTCCAAAAACCAACTATGGAATAGACAAGACCTACACCTTCCTCAGTGAAAGGGACTCAAAACCCCATATTTCCCGCAGAGGAATAGATCTGACTAGTAAGAATCTTAAAACCTATGTATTCATATGTCTCCGTAAGGGAATCAAGTGTGTCTAGACTGGCACAAACATGGCAGCGAGAATCAGCTCAAACCCACTCTAAAAAGGAATTTCAAAAACAGAACAAAGAAACAGGGAAATTCTTTACAATTCCTTCAGGGTCTCTGATGCAACCTGGAATGACCCTATCTACGATGACAGCTGGATGTGGCATGAGGCTGGACACTTGGGACTGAGAGGATTGGTGAGATTGGGTGAGCAAATGCAGACCCTTTAAAGCAATAATGCATGGCAACCATTCCATGGGTCCCACCTCTCCAGGTTGAAGGGAATATTACTACAGCTATAACATGTACGGGAAACCTAGAGAATGGACACACTGTGAATACGAAAGGTTTCTAAAACTCAACGAAGAGTCCCTCTCCTGGTGCTCCGGTTTGACTTTCCAACAGCTTTACTATCAATCTCCCAACTTGGAGAGACAGCCCCTTTAAGCTCCTGGTTCACACAGGTTGCCCATTTGGCAGAGGAGGAAAGGGAAGAGGGAGAACCAATGAGAGAGTAGCTGTTAGGCATTTGGATGGGCACATGTCACTCTAATTTCCCGGCAGGAAGAAGAATTCACCAAAGTCTCAGCCACCCACCGGGAACCAGTATAGGTCCTGAACCAAATGTTTGGACTTGCGTTCAGCTCACAAAAAACGAGTTGAAAAATGGAGCTCAGGGGCACAGCAATTCACAAACTGGCAGAGTAATCAAGGCCAACTATCGTCCAAAAATCTGTTGAGGGAAGGCAACGAGGCGGACTTGAATGCGAGGCAGAATAGCAGGAAACAGATTTCAAGAGGTACGTTAGAATCGCCTGTAAAGCACAGGAAGAGGGGCACAACTTCGACAATGATGCACTTGGCCAAAAAGGGCGTATGCGTTTTCTCCTGAATATATTCAGGAGAAAACGCATACGCCCTTTTTGGCCAAGCAAGCAAGCGGGCAATGCAAATCTGCACTACAAAGAAGTATCACTTCCCACTGGTCAAAAGGGACATCCACAAAATGTGTAAAAACCAGAAAGGCAAGACAGGCCCTGGAGAACAGGGAGCCTTGTTATGCTGATGGGCGGGATGTAAGTTGCCAACTGCCTCACTGGAGGAGTGCATTGTGTTCCCTAAAACAAGTAAACAACAGAGCTACAGAGCCAAGGGCACTTCCAGTCTAGGGAATATACCTTGGGAAAACTGAAAATCCATAAGACAGAGCCACCCCCAAATTGAGGGCTGCACTGCTTACAAGAACCTCAACCTGGGTACACCTGAAATATCCCAGGAAATATAAAAATGGTTCAAAACATTGTGGAACTTACGTACGACGGAATATCCCTCAGCCACGAAATCAATGTCATAAGACCAGTAGCAGCAAAATGAGTGGATTCAGGTACGATGATTCTAAGTGAAAGAAGTCACACAGAAAAAGAAACTTATCATAAGATATCACTTAGGAAGATCCTGTAAACATGGCAACACATGAACTGAGTTAGGAAAGAGAACAGAGTCTCACATTTAGAAAACACTCTTATGCCTGCTTAAGGGGGAAGGAGAGGTGGGGTGATGCATCAAACCAGAGTTTGATATAAGCACAGGTACTGTTCCAAAAACCAACTATGGAATAGACAAGACCTACACCTTCCTCAGTGAAAGGGACTCAAAACCCCATATTTCCCGCAGAGGAATAGATCTGACTAGTAAGAATCTTAAAACCTATGTATTGATATGTCTCCGTAAGGGAATCAAGTGTGTCTAGACTGGCACAAACATGGCAGCGAGAATCAGCTCAAACCCACTCTAAAAAGGAATTTCAAAAACAGAACAAAGAAACAGGGAAATTCTTTACAATTCCTTCAGGGTCTCTGATGCAACCTGGAATGACCCTATCTACGATGACAGCTGGATGTGGCATGAGGCTGGACACTTGGGACTGAGAGGATTGGTGAGATTGGGTGAGCAAATGCAGACCCTTTAAAGCAATAATGCATGGCAACCATTCCATGGGTCCCACCTCTCCAGGTTGAAGGGAATATTACTACAGCTATAACATGTACGGGAAACCTAGAGAATGGACACACTGTGAATACGAAAGGTTTCTAAAACTCAACGAAGAGTCCCTCTCCTGGTGCTCCGGTTTGACTTTCCAACAGCTTTACTATCAATCTCCCAACTTGGAGAGACAGCCCCTTTAAGCTCCTGGTTCACACAGGTTGCCCATTTGGCAGAGGAGGAAAGGGAAGAGGGAGAACCAATGAGAGAGTAGCTGTTAGGCATTTGGATGGGCACATGTCACTCTAATTTCCCGGCAGGAAGAAGAATTCACCAAAGTCTCAGCCACCCACCGGGAACCAGTATAGGTCCTGAACCAAATGTTTGGACTTGCGTTCAGCTCACAAAAAACGAGTTGAAAAATGGAGCTCAGGGGCACAGCAATTCACAAACTGGCAGAGTAATCAAGGCCAACTATCGTCCAAAAATCTGTTGAGGGAAGGCAACGAGGCGGACTTGAATGCGAGGCAGAATAGCAGGAAACAGATTTCAAGAGGTACGTTAGAATCGCCTGTAAAGCACAGGAAGAGGGGCACAACTTCGACAATGATGCACTTGGCCAAAAAGGGCGTATGCGTTTTCTCCTGAATATATTCAGGAGAAAACGCATACGCCCTTTTTGGCCAAGCAAGCAAGCGGGCAATGCAAATCTGCACTACAAAGAAGTATCACTTCCCAACGGTCAAAAGGGACATCCACAAAATGTGTAAAAACCAGAAAGGCAAGACAGGCCCTGGAGAACAGGGAGCCTTGTTATGCTGATGGGCGGGATGTAAGTTGCCAACTGCCTCACTGGAGGAGTGCATTGTGTTCCCTAAAACAAGTAAACAACAGAGCTACAGAGCCAAGGGCACTTCCAGTCTAGGGAATATACCTTGGGAAAACTGAAAATCCACAAGACAGAGCCACCCCCAAATTGAGGGCTGCACTGCTTACAAGAACCTCAACCTGGGTACACCTGAAATATCCCAGGAAATATAAAAATGGTTCCAAACATTGTGGAACTTACGTACGATGGAATATCCCTCAGCCACGAAATCAATGTCATAAGACCAGTAGCAGCAAAATGAGTGGATTCAGGTACGATGATTCTAAGGGAAAGAAGTCACACAGGAAAAGAAACTTATCATAAGATATCACTTAGGAAGATCCTGTAAACATGGCTACACATGAACTGAGTTAGGAAAGAGAACAGAGTCTCACATTTAGAAAACACTCTTATGCCTGCTTAAGGGGGAAGGAGAGGTGGGGTGATGCATCAAACCAGAGTTTGATATAAGCACAGGTACTGTTCCAAAAACCAACTATGGAATAGACAAGACCTACACCTTCCTCAGTGAAAGGGACTCAAAACCCCATATTTCCCGCAGAGGAATAGATCTGACTAGTAAGAATCTTAAAACCTATGTATTGATATGTCTCCGTAAGGGAATCAAGTGTGTCTAGACTGGCACAAACATGGCAGCGAGAATCAGCTCAAACCCACTCTAAAAAGGAATTTCAAAAACAGAACAAAGAAACAGGGAAATTCTTTACAATTCCTTCAGGGTCTCTGATGCAACCTGGAATGACCCTATCTACGATGACAGCTGGATGTGGCATGAGGCTGGACACTTGGGACTGAGAGGATTGGTGAGATTGGGTGAGCAAATGCAGACCCTTTAAAGCAATAATGCATGGCAACCATTCCATGGGTCCCACCTCTCCAGGTTGAAGGGAATATTACTACAGCTATAACATGTACGGGAAACCTAGAGAATGGACACACTGTGAATACGAAAGGTTTCTAAAACTCAACGAAGAGTCCCTCTCCTGGTGCTCCGGTTTGACTTTCCAACAGCTTTACTATCAATCTCCCAACTTGGAGAGACAGCCCCTTTAAGCTCCTGGTTCACACAGGTTGCCCATTTGGCAGAGGAGGAAAGGGAAGAGGGAGAACCAATGAGAGAGTAGCTGTTAGGCATTTGGATGGGCACATGTCACTCTAATTTCCCGGCAGGAAGAAGAATTCACCAAAGTCTCAGCCACCCACCGGGAACCAGTATAGGTCCTGAACCAAATGTTTGGACTTGCGTTCAGCACACAAAAAAACGAGTTGAAAAATGGAGCTCAGGGGCACAGCAATTCACAAACTGGCAGAGTAATCAAGGCCAACTATCGTCCAAAAATCTGTTGAGGGAAGGCAACGAGGCGGACTTGAATGCGAGGCAGAATAGCAGGAAACAGATTTCAAGAGGTACGTTAGAATCGCCTGTAAAGCACAGGAAGAGGGGCACAACTTCGACAATGATGCACTTGGCCAAAAAGGGCGTATGCGTTTTCTCCTGAATATATTCAGGAGAAAACGCATACGCCCTTTTTGGCCAAGCAAGCAAGCGGGCAATGCAAATCTGCACTACAAAGAAGTATCACTTCCCAACGGTCAAAAGGGACATCCACAAAATGTGTAAAAACCAGAAAGGCAAGACAGGCCCTGGAGAACAGGGAGCCTTGTTATGCTGATGGGCGGGATGTAAGTTGCCAACTGCCTCACTGGAGGAGTGCATTGTGTTCCCTAAAACAAGTAAACAACAGAGCTACAGAGCCAAGGGCACTTCCAGTCTAGGGAATATACCTTGGGAAAACTGAAAATCCACAAGACAGAGCCACCCCCAAATTGAGGGCTGCACTGCTTACAAGAACCTCAACCTGGGTACACCTGAAATATCCCAGGAAATATAAAAATGGTTCCAAACATTGTGGAACTTACGTACGATGGAATATCCCTCAGCCACGAAATCAATGTCATAAGACCAGTAGCAGCAAAATGAGTGGATTCAGGTACGATGATTCTAAGGGAAAGAAGTCACACAGGAAAAGAAACTTATCATAAGATATCACTTAGGAAGATCCTGTAAACATGGCAACACATGAACTGAGTTAGGAAAGAGAACAGAGTCTCACATTTAGAAAACACTCTTATGCCTGCTTAAGGGGGAAGGAGAGGTGGGGTGATGCATCAAACCAGAGTTTGATATAAGCACAGGTACTGTTCCAAAAACCAACTATGGAATAGACAAGACCTACACCTTCCTCAGTGAAAGGGACTCAAAACCCCATATTTCCCGCAGAGGAATAGATCTGACTAGTAAGAATCTTAAAACCTATGTATTCATATGTCTCCGTAAGGGAATCAAGTGTGTCTAGACTGGCACAAACATGGCAGCGAGAATCAGCTCAAACCCACTCTAAAAAGGAATTTCAAAAACAGAACAAAGAAACAGGGAAATTCTTTACAATTCCTTCAGGGTCTCTGATGCAACCTGGAATGACCCTATCTACGATGACAGCTGGATGTGGCATGAGGCTGGACACTTGGGACTGAGAGGATTGGTGAGATTGGGTGAGCAAATGCAGACCCTTTAAAGCAATAATGCATGGCAACCATTCCATGGGTCCCACCTCTCCAGGTTGAAGGGAATATTACTACAGCTATAACATGTACGGGAAACCTAGAGAATGGACACACTGTGAATACGAAAGGTTTCTAAAACTCAACGAAGAGTCCCTCTCCTGGTGCTCCGGTTTGACTTTCCAACAGCTTTACTATCAATCTCCCAACTTGGAGAGACAGCCCCTTTAAGCTCCTGGTTCACACAGGTTGCCCATTTGGCAGAGGAGGAAAGGGAAGAGGGAGAACCAATGAGAGAGTAGCTGTTAGGCATTTGGATGGGCACATGTCACTCTAATTTCCCGGCAGGAAGAAGAATTCACCAAAGTCTCAGCCACCCACCGGGAACCAGTACAGGTCCTGAACCAAATGTTTGGACTTGCGTTCAGCTCACAAAAAACGAGTTGAAAAATGGAGCTCAGGGGCACAGCAATTCACAAACTGGCAGAGTAATCAAGGCCAACTATCGTCCAAAAATCTGTTGAGGGAAGGCAACGAGGCGGACTTGAATGCGAGGCAGAATAGCAGGAAACAGATTTCAAGAGGTACGTTAGAATCGCCTGTAAAGCACAGGAAGAGGGGCACAACTTCGACAATGATGCACTTGGCCAAAAAGGGCGTATGCGTTTTCTCCTGAATATATTCAGGAGAAAACGCATACGCCCTTTTTGGCCAAGCAAGCAAGCGGGCAATGCAAATCTGCACTACAAAGAAGTATCACTTCCCAACGGTCAAAAGGGACATCCACAAAATGTGTAAAAACCAGAAAGGCAAGACAGGCCCTGGAGAACAGGGAGCCTTGTTATGCTGATGGGCGGGATGTAAGTTGCCAACTGCCTCACTGGAGGAGTGCATTGTGTTCCCTAAAACAAGTAAACAACAGAGCTACAGAGCCAAGGGCACTTCCAGTCTAGGGAATATACCTTGGGAAAACTGAAAATCCACAAGACAGAGCCACCCCCAAATTGAGGGCTGCACTGCTTACAAGAACCTCAACCTGGGTACACCTGAAATATCCCAGGAAATATAAAAATGGTTCCAAACATTGTGGAACTTACGTACGATGGAATATCCCTCAGCCACGAAATCAATGTCATAAGACCAGTAGCAGCAAAATGAGTGGATTCAGGTACGATGATTCTAAGGGAAAGAAGTCACACAGGAAAAGAAACTTATCATAAGATATCACTTAGGAAGATCCTGTAAACATGGCTACACATGAACTGAGTTAGGAAAGAGAACAGAGTCTCACATTTAGAAAACACTCTTATGCCTGCTTAAGGGGGAAGGAGAGGTGGGGTGATGCATCAAACCAGAGTTTGATATAAGCACAGGTACTGTTCCAAAAACCAACTATGGAATAGACAAGACCTACACCTTCCTCAGTGAAAGGGACTCAAAACCCCATATTTCCCGCAGAGGAATAGATCTGACTAGTAAGAATCTTAAAACCTATGTATTGATATGTCTCCGTAAGGGAATCAAGTGTGTCTAGACTGGCACAAACATGGCAGCGAGAATCAGCTCAAACCCACTCTAAAAAGGAATTTCAAAAACAGAACAAAGAAACAGGGAAATTCTTTACAATTCCTTCAGGGTCTCTGATGCAACCTGGAATGACCCTATCTACGATGACAGCTGGATGTGGCATGAGGCTGGACACTTGGGACTGAGAGGATTGGTGAGATTGGGTGAGCAAATGCAGACCCTTTAAAGCAATAATGCATGGCAACCATTCCATGGGTCCCACCTCTCCAGGTTGAAGGGAATATTACTACAGCTATAACATGTACGGGAAACCTAGAGAATGGACACACTGTGAATACGAAAGGTTTCTAAAACTCAACGAAGAGTCCCTCTCCTGGTGCTCCGGTTTGACTTTCCAACAGCTTTACTATCAATCTCCCAACTTGGAGAGACAGCCCCTTTAAGCTCCTGGTTCACACAGGTTGCCCATTTGGCAGAGGAGGAAAGGGAAGAGGGAGAACCAATGAGAGAGTAGCTGTTAGGCATTTGGATGGGCACATGTCACTCTAATTTCCCGGCAGGAAGAAGAATTCACCAAAGTCTCAGCCACCCACCGGGAACCAGTATAGGTCCTGAACCAAATGTTTGGACTTGCGTTCAGCTCACAAAAAACGAGTTGAAAAATGGAGCTCAGGGGCACAGCAATTCACAAACTGGCAGAGTAATCAAGGCCAACTATCGTCCAAAAATCTGTTGAGGGAAGGCAACGAGGCGGACTTGAATGCGAGGCAGAATAGCAGGAAACAGATTTCAAGAGGTACGTTAGAATCGCCTGTAAAGCACAGGAAGAGGGGCACAACTTCGACAATGATGCACTTGGCCAAAAAGGGCGTATGCGTTTTCTCCTGAATATATTCAGGAGAAAACGCATACGCCCTTTTTGGCCAAGCAAGCAAGCGGGCAATGCAAATCTGCACTACAAAGAAGTATCACTTCCCAACGGTCAAAAGGGACATCCACAAAATGTGTAAAAACCAGAAAGGCAAGACAGGCCCTGGAGAACAGGGAGCCTTGTTATGCTGATGGGCGGGATGTAAGTTGCCAACTGCCTCACTGGAGGAGTGCATTGTGTTCCCTAAAACAAGTAAACAACAGAGCTACAGAGCCAAGGGCACTTCCAGTCTAGGGAATATACCTTGGGAAAACTGAAAATCCACAAGACAGAGCCACCCCCAAATTGAGGGCTGCACTGCTTACAAGAACATCAACCTGGGTACACCTGAAATATCCCAGGAAATATAAAAATGGTTCCAAACATTGTGGAACTTACGTACGATGGAATATCCCTCAGCCACGAAATCAATGTCATAAGACCAGTAGCAGCAAAATGAGTGGATTCAGGTACGATGATTCTAAGGGAAAGAAGTCACACAGGAAAAGAAACTTATCATAAGATATCACTTAGGAAGATCCTGTAAACATGGCTACACATGAACTGGGTTAGGAAAGAGAACAGAGTCTCACATTTAGAAAACACTCTTATGCCTGCTTAAGGGGGAAGGAGAGGTGGGGTGATGCATCAAACCAGAGTTTGATATAAGCACAGGTACTGTTCCAAAAACCAACTATGGAATAGACAAGACCTACACCTTCCTCAGTGAAAGGGACTCAAAACCCCATATTTCCCGCAGAGGAATAGATCTGACTAGTAAGAATCTTAAAACCTATGTATTCATATGTCTCCGTAAGGGAATCAAGTGTGTCTAGACTGGCATAAACATGGCAGCGAGAATCAGCTCAAACCCACTCTAAAAAGGAATTTCAAAAACAGAACAAAGAAACAGGGAAATTCTTTACAATTCCTTCAGGGTATCTGATGCAACCTGGAATGACCCTATCTACGATGACAGCTGGATGTGGCATGAGGCTGGACACTTGGGACTGAGAGGATTGGTGAGATTGGGTGAGCAAATGCAGACCCTTTAAAGCAATAATGCATGGCAACCATTCCATGGGTCCCACCTCTCCAGGTTGAAGGGAATATTACTACAGCTATAACATGTACGGGAAACCTAGAGAATGGACACACTGTGAATACGAAAGGTTTCTAAAACTCAACGAAGAGTCCCTCTCCTGGTGCTCCGGTTTGACTTTCCAACAGCTTTACTATCAATCTCCCAACTTGGAGAGACAGCCCCTTTAAGCTCCTGGTTCACACAGGTTGCCCATTTGGCAGAGGAGGAAAGGGAAGAGGGAGAACCAATGAGAGAGTAGCTGTTAGGCATTTGGATGGGCACATGTCACTCTAATTTCCCGGCAGGAAGAAGAATTCACCAAAGTCTCAGCCACCCACCGGGAACCAGTACAGGTCCTGAACCAACTGTTTGGACTTGCGTTCAGCTCACAAAAAACGAGTTGAAAAATGGAGCTCAGGGGCACAGCAATTCACAAACTGGCAGAGTAATCAAGGCCAACTATCGTCCAAAAATCTGTTGAGGGAAGGCAACGAGGCGGACTTGAATGCGAGGCAGAATAGCAGGAAACAGATTTCAAGAGGTACGTTAGAATCGCCTGTAAAGCACAGGAAGAGGGGCACAACTTCGACAATGATGCACTTGGCCAAAAAGGGCGTATGCGTTTTCTCCTGAATATATTCAGGAGAAAACGCATACGCCCTTTTTGGCCAAGCAAGCAAGCGGGCAATGCAAATCTGCACTACAAAGAAGTATCACTTCCCAACGGTCAAAAGGGACATCCACAAAATGTGTAAAAACCAGAAAGGCAAGACAGGCCCTGGAGAACAGGGAGCCTTGTTATGCTGATGGGCGGGATGTAAGTTGCCAACTGCCTCACTGGAGGAGTGCATTGTGTTCCCTAAAACAAGTAAACAACAGAGCTACAGAGCCAAGGGCACTTCCAGTCTAGGGAATATACCTTGGGAAAACTGAAAATCCACAAGACAGAGCCACCCCCAAATTGAGGGCTGCACTGCTTACAAGAACCTCAACCTGGGTACACCTGAAATATCCCAGGAAATATAAAAATGGTTCCAAACATTGTGGAACTTACGTACGATGGAATATCCCTCAGCCACGAAATCAATGTCATAAGACCAGTAGCAGCAAAATGAGTGGATTCAGGTACGATGATTCTAAGGGAAAGAAGTCACACAGGAAAAGAAACTTATCATAAGATATCACTTAGGAAGATCCTGTAAACATGGCTACACATGAACTGGGTTAGGAAAGAGAACAGAGTCTCACATTTAGAAAACACTCTTATGCCTGCTTAAGGGGGAAGGAGAGGTGGGGTGATGCATCAAACCAGAGTTTGATATAAGCACAGGTACTGTTCCAAAAACCAACTATGGAATAGACAAGACCTACACCTTCCTCAGTGAAAGGGACTCAAAACCCCATATTTCCCGCAGAGGAATAGATCTGACTAGTAAGAATCTTAAAACCTATGTATTGATATGTCTCCATAAGGGAATCAAGTGTGTCTAGACTGGCATAAACATGGCAGCGATAATCAGCTCAAACCCACTCTAAAAAGGAATTTCAAAAACAGAACAAAGAAACAGGGAAATTCTTTACAATTCCTTCAGGGTCTCTGATGCAACCTGGAATGACCCTATCTACGATGACAGCTGGATGTGGCATGAGGCTGGACACTTGGGACTGAGAGGATTGGTGAGATTGGGTGAGCAAATGCAGACCCTTTAAAGCAATAATGCATGGCAACCATTCCATGGGTCCCACCTCTCCAGGTTGAAGGGAATATTACTACAGCTATAACATGTACGGGAAACCTAGAGAATGGACACACTGTGAATACGAAAGGTTTCTAAAACTCAACGAAGAGTCCCTCTCCTGGTGCTCCGGTTTGACTTTCCAACAGCTTTACTATCAATCTCCCAACTTGGAGAGACAGCCCCTTTAAGCTCCTGGTTCACACAGGTTGCCCATTTGGCAGAGGAGGAAAGGGAAGAGGGAGAACCAATGAGAGAGTAGCTGTTAGGCATTTGGATGGGCACATGTCACTCTAATTTCCCGGCAGGAAGAAGAATTCACCAAAGTCTCAGCCACCCACCGGGAACCAGTATAGGTCCTGAACCAAATGTTTGGACTTGCGTTCAGCTCACAAAAAACGAGTTGAAAAATGGAGCTCAGGGGCACAGCAATTCACAAACTGGCAGAGTAATCAAGGCCAACTATCGTCCAAAAATCTGTTGAGGGAAGGCAACGAGGCGGACTTGAATGCGAGGCAGAATAGCAGGAAACAGATTTCAAGAGGTACGTTAGAATCGCCTGTAAAGCACAGGAAGAGGGGCACAACTTCGACAATGATGCACTTGGCCAAAAAGGGCGTATGCGTTTTCTCCTGAATATATTCAGGAGAAAACGCATACGCCCTTTTTGGCCAAGCAAGCAAGCGGGCAATGCAAATCTGCACTACAAAGAAGTATCACTTCCCAACGGTCAAAAGGGACATCCACAAAATGTGTAAAAACCAGAAAGGCAAGACAGGCCCTGGAGAACAGGGAGCCTTGTTATGCTGATGGGCGGGATGTAAGTTGCCAACTGCCTCACTGGAGGAGTGCATTGTGTTCCCTAAAACAAGTAAACAACAGAGCTACAGAGCCAAGGGCACTTCCAGTCTAGGGAATATACCTTGGGAAAACTGAAAATCCACAAGACAGAGCCACCCCCAAATTGAGGGCTGCACTGCTTACAAGAACCTCAACCTGGGTACACCTGAAATATCCCAGGAAATATAAAAATGGTTCCAAACATTGTGGAACTTACGTACGATGGAATATCCCTCAGCCACGAAATCAATGTCATAAGACCAGTAGCAGCAAATTGAGTGGATTCAGGTACGATGATTCTAAGGGAAAGAAGTCACACAGGAAAAGAAACTTATCATAAGATATCACTTAGGAAGATCCTGTAAACATGGCTACACATGAACTGGGTTAGGAAAGAGAACGGAGTCTCACATTTAGAAAACACTCTTATGCCTGCTTAAGGGGGAAGGAGAGGTGGGGTGATGCATCAAACCAGAGTTTGATATAAGCACAGGTACTGTTCCAAAAACCAACTATGGAATAGACAAGACCTACACCTTCCTCAGTGAAAGGGACTCAAAACCCCATATTTCCCGCAGAGGAATAGATCTGACTAGTAAGAATCTTAAAACCTATGTATTGATATGTCTCCGTAAGGGAATCAAGTGTGTCTAGACTGGCATAAACATGGCAGCGAGAATCAGCTCAAACCCACTCTAAAAAGGAATTTCAAAAACAGAACAAAGAAACAGGGAAATTCTTTACAATTCCTTCAGGGTCTCTGATGCAACCTGGAATGACCCTATCTACGATGACAGCTGGATGTGGCATGAGGCTGGACACTTGGGACTGAGAGGATTGGTGAGATTGGGTGAGCAAATGCAGACCCTTTAAAGCAATAATGCATGGCAACCATTCCATGGGTCCCACCTCTCCAGGTTGAAGGGAATATTACTACAGCTATAACATGTACGGGAAACCTAGAGAATGGACACACTGTGAATATGAAAGGTTTCTAAAACTCAACGAAGAGTCCCTCTCCTGGTGCTCCGGTTTGACTTTCCAACAGCTTTACTATCAATCTCCCAACTTGGAGAGACAGCCCCTTTAAGCTCCTGGTTCACACAGGTTGCCCATTTGGCAGAGGAGGAAAGGGAAGAGGGAGAACCAATGAGAGAGTAGCTGTTAGGCATTTGGATGGGCACATGTCACTCTAATTTCCCGGCAGGAAGAAGAATTCACCAAAGTCTCAGCCACCCACCGGGAACCAGTATAGGTCCTGAACCAAATGTTTGGACTTGCGTTCAGCTCACAAAAAACGAGTTGAAAAATGGAGCTCAGGGGCACAGCAATTCACAAACTGGCAGAGTAATCAAGGCCAACTATCGTCCAAAAATCTGTTGAGGGAAGGCAACGAGGCGGACTTGAATGCGAGGCAGAATAGCAGGAAACAGATTTCAAGAGGTACGTTAGAATCGCCTGTAAAGCACAGGAAGAGGGGCACAACTTCGACAGTGATGCACTTGGCCAAAAAGGGCGTATGCGTTTTCTCCTGAATATATTCAGGAGAAAACGCATACGCCCTTTTTGGCCAAGCAAGCAAGCGGGCAATGCAAATCTGCACTACAAAGAAGTATCACTTCCCAACGGTCAAAAGGGACATCCACAAAATGTGTAAAAACCAGAAAGGCAAGACAGGCCCTGGAGAACAGGGAGCCTTGTTATGCTGATGGGCGGGATGTAAGTTGCCAACTGCCTCACTGGAGGAGTGCATTGTGTTCCCTAAAACAAGTAAACAACAGAGCTACAGAGCCAAGGGCACTTCCAGTCTAGGGAATATACCTTGGGAAAACTGAAAATCCACAAGACAGAGCCACCCCCAAATTGAGGGCTGCACTGCTTACAAGAACCTCAACCTGGGTACACCTGAAATATCCCAGGAAATATAAAAATGGTTCCAAACATTGTGGAACTTACGTACGATGGAATATCCCTCAGCCACGAAATCAATGTCATAAGACCAGTAGCAGCAAAATGAGTGGATTCAGGTACGATGATTCTAAGGGAAAGAAGTCACACAGGAAAAGAAACTTATCATAAGATATCACTTAGGAAGATCCTGTAAACATGGCTACACATGAACTGGGTTAGGAAAGAGAACAGAGTCTCACATTTAGAAAACACTCTTATGCCTGCTTAAGGGGGAAGGAGAGGTGGGGTGATGCATCAAACCAGAGTTTGATATAAGCACAGGTACTGTTCCAAAAACCAACTATGGAATAGACAAGACCTACACCTTCCTCAGTGAAAGGGACTCAAAACCCCATATTTCCCGCAGAGGAATAGATCTGACTAGTAAGAATCTTAAAACCTATGTATTGATATGTCTCCATAAGGGAATCAAGTGTGTCTAGACTGGCATAAACATGGCAGCGATAATCAGCTCAAACCCACTCTAAAAAGGAATTTCAAAAACAGAACAAAGAAACAGGGAAATTCTTTACAATTCCTTCAGGGTCTCTGATGCAACCTGGAATGACCCTATCTACGATGACAGCTGGATGTGGCATGAGGCTGGACACTTGGGACTGAGAGGATTGGTGAGATTGGGTGAGCAAATGCAGACCCTTTAAAGCAATAATGCATGGCAACCATTCCATGGGTCCCACCTCTCCAGGTTGAAGGGAATATTACTACAGCTATAACATGTACGGGAAACCTAGAGAATGGACACACTGTGAATACGAAAGGTTTCTAAAACTCAACGAAGAGTCCCTCTCCTGGTGCTCCGGTTTGACTTTCCAACAGCTTTACTATCAATCTCCCAACTTGGAGAGACAGCCCCTTTAAGCTCCTGGTTCACACAGGTTGCCCATTTGGCAGAGGAGGAAAGGGAAGAGGGAGAACCAATGAGAGAGTAGCTGTTAGGCATTTGGATGGGCACATGTCACTCTAATTTCCCGGCAGGAAGAAGAATTCACCAAAGTCTCAGCCACCCACCGGGAACCAGTATAGGTCCTGAACCAAATGTTTGGACTTGCGTTCAGCTCACAAAAAACGAGTTGAAAAATGGAGCTCAGGGGCACAGCAATTCACAAACTGGCAGAGTAATCAAGGCCAACTATCGTCCAAAAATCTGTTGAGGGAAGGCAACGAGGCGGACTTGAATGCGAGGCAGAATAGCAGGAAACAGATTTCAAGAGGTACGTTAGAATCGCCTGTAAAGCACAGGAAGAGGGGCACAACTTCGACAATGATGCACTTGGCCAAAAAGGGCGTATGCGTTTTCTCCTGAATATATTCAGGAGAAAACGCATACGCCCTTTTTGGCCAAGCAAGCAAGCGGGCAATGCAAATCTGCACTACAAAGAAGTATCACTTCCCAACGGTCAAAAGGGACATCCACAAAATGTGTAAAAACCAGAAAGGCAAGACAGGCCCTGGAGAACAGGGAGCCTTGTTATGCTGATGGGCGGGATGTAAGTTGCCAACTGCCTCACTGGAGGAGTGCATTGTGTTCCCTAAAACAAGTAAACAACAGAGCTACAGAGCCAAGGGCACTTCCAGTCTAGGGAATATACCTTGGGAAAACTGAAAATCCACAAGACAGAGCCACCCCCAAATTGAGGGCTGCACTGCTTACAAGAACCTCAACCTGGGTACACCTGAAATATCCCAGGAAATATAAAAATGGTTCCAAACATTGTGGAACTTACGTACGATGGAATATCCCTCAGCCACGAAATCAATGTCATAAGACCAGTAGCAGCAAATTGAGTGGATTCAGGTACGATGATTCTAAGGGAAAGAAGTCACACAGGAAAAGAAACTTATCATAAGATATCACTTAGGAAGATCCTGTAAACATGGCTACACATGAACTGGGTTAGGAAAGAGAACGGAGTCTCACATTTAGAAAACACTCTTATGCCTGCTTAAGGGGGAAGGAGAGGTGGGGTGATGCATCAAACCAGAGTTTGATATAAGCACAGGTACTGTTCCAAAAACCAACTATGGAATAGACAAGACCTACACCTTCCTCAGTGAAAGGGACTCAAAACCCCATATTTCCCGCAGAGGAATAGATCTGACTAGTAAGAATCTTAAAACCTATGTATTGATATGTCTCCGTAAGGGAATCAAGTGTGTCTAGACTGGCATAAACATGGCAGCGAGAATCAGCTCAAACCCACTCTAAAAAGGAATTTCAAAAACAGAACAAAGAAACAGGGAAATTCTTTACAATTCCTTCAGGGTCTCTGATGCAACCTGGAATGACCCTATCTACGATGACAGCTGGATGTGGCATGAGGCTGGACACTTGGGACTGAGAGGATTGGTGAGATTGGGTGAGCAAATGCAGACCCTTTAAAGCAATAATGCATGGCAACCATTCCATGGGTCCCACCTCTCCAGGTTGAAGGGAATATTACTACAGCTATAACATGTACGGGAAACCTAGAGAATGGACACACTGTGAATACGAAAGGTTTCTAAAACTCAACGAAGAGTCCCTCTCCTGGTGCTCCGGTTTGACTTTCCAACAGCTTTACTATCAATCTCCCAACTTGGAGAGACAGCCCCTTTAAGCTCCTGGTTCACACAGGTTGCCCATTTGGCAGAGGAGGAAAGGGAAGAGGGAGAACCAATGAGAGAGTAGCTGTTAGGCATTTGGATGGGCACATGTCACTCTAATTTCCCGGCAGGAAGAAGAATTCACCAAAGTCTCAGCCACCCACCGGGAACCAGTATAGGTCCTGAACCAAATGTTTGGACTTGCGTTCAGCTCACAAAAAACGAGTTGAAAAATGGAGCTCAGGGGCACAGCAATTCACAAACTGGCAGAGTAATCAAGGCCAACTATCGTCCAAAAATCTGTTGAGGGAAGGCAACGAGGCGGACTTGAATGCGAGGCAGAATAGCAGGAAACAGATTTCAAGAGGTACGTTAGAATCGCCTGTAAAGCACAGGAAGAGGGGCACAACTTCGACAGTGATGCACTTGGCCAAAAAGGGCGTATGCGTTTTCTCCTGAATATATTCAGGAGAAAACGCATACGCCCTTTTTGGCCAAGCAAGCAAGCGGGCAATGCAAATCTGCACTACAAAGAAGTATCACTTCCCAACGGTCAAAAGGGACATCCACAAAATGTGTAAAAACCAGAAAGGCAAGACAGGCCCTGGAGAACAGGGAGCCTTGTTATGCTGATGGGCGGGATGTAAGTTGCCAACTGCCTCACTGGAGGAGTGCATTGTGTTCCCTAAAACAAGTAAACAACAGAGCTACAGAGCCAAGGGCACTTCCAGTCTAGGGAATATACCTTGGGAAAACTGAAAATCCACAAGACAGAGCCACCCCCAAATTGAGGGCTGCACTGCTTACAAGAACCTCAACCTGGGTACACCTGAAATATCCCAGGAAATATAAAAATGGTTCCAAACATTGTGGAACTTACGTACGATGGAATATCCCTCAGCCACGAAATCAATGTCATAAGACCAGTAGCAGCAAAATGAGTGGATTCAGGTACGATGATTCTAAGGGAAAGAAGTCACACAGGAAAAGAAACTTATCATAAGATATCACTTAGGAAGATCCTGTAAACATGGCTACACATGAACTGGGTTAGGAAAGAGAACAGAGTCTCACATTTAGAAAACACTCTTATGCCTGCTTAAGGGGGAAGGAGAGGTGGGGTGATGCATCAAACCAGAGTTTGATATAAGCACAGGTACTGTTCCAAAAACCAACTATGGAATAGACAAGACCTACACCTTCCTCAGTGAAAGGGACTCAAAACCCCATATTTCCCGCAGAGGAATAGATCTGACTAGTAAGAATCTTAAAACCTATGTATTGATATGTCTCCATAAGGGAATCAAGTGTGTCTAGACTGGCATAAACATGGCAGCGATAATCAGCTCAAACCCACTCTAAAAAGGAATTTCAAAAACAGAACAAAGAAACAGGGAAATTCTTTACAATTCCTTCAGGGTCTCTGATGCAACCTGGAATGACCCTATCTACGATGACAGCTGGATGTGGCATGAGGCTGGACACTTGGGACTGAGAGGATTGGTGAGATTGGGTGAGCAAATGCAGACCCTTTAAAGCAATAATGCATGGCAACCATTCCATGGGTCCCACCTCTCCAGGTTGAAGGGAATATTACTACAGCTATAACATGTACGGGAAACCTAGAGAATGGACACACTGTGAATACGAAAGGTTTCTAAAACTCAACGAAGAGTCCCTCTCCTGGTGCTCCGGTTTGACTTTCCAACAGCTTTACTATCAATCTCCCAACTTGGAGAGACAGCCCCTTTAAGCTCCTGGTTCACACAGGTTGCCCATTTGGCAGAGGAGGAAAGGGAAGAGGGAGAACCAATGAGAGAGTAGCTGTTAGGCATTTGGATGGGCACATGTCACTCTAATTTCCCGGCAGGAAGAAGAATTCACCAAAGTCTCAGCCACCCACCGGGAACCAGTATAGGTCCTGAACCAAATGTTTGGACTTGCGTTCAGCTCACAAAAAACGAGTTGAAAAATGGAGCTCAGGGGCACAGCAATTCACAAACTGGCAGAGTAATCAAGGCCAACTATCGTCCAAAAATCTGTTGAGGGAAGGCAACGAGGCGGACTTGAATGCGAGGCAGAATAGCAGGAAACAGATTTCAAGAGGTACGTTAGAATCGCCTGTAAAGCACAGGAAGAGGGGCACAACTTCGACAATGATGCACTTGGCCAAAAAGGGCGTATGCGTTTTCTCCTGAATATATTCAGGAGAAAACGCATACGCCCTTTTTGGCCAAGCAAGCAAGCGGGCAATGCAAATCTGCACTACAAAGAAGTATCACTTCCCAACGGTCAAAAGGGACATCCACAAAATGTGTAAAAACCAGAAAGGCAAGACAGGCCCTGGAGAACAGGGAGCCTTGTTATGCTGATGGGCGGGATGTAAGTTGCCAACTGCCTCACTGGAGGAGTGCATTGTGTTCCCTAAAACAAGTAAACAACAGAGCTACAGAGCCAAGGGCACTTCCAGTCTAGGGAATATACCTTGGGAAAACTGAAAATCCACAAGACAGAGCCACCCCCAAATTGAGGGCTGCACTGCTTACAAGAACCTCAACCTGGGTACACCTGAAATATCCCAGGAAATATAAAAATGGTTCCAAACATTGTGGAACTTACGTACGATGGAATATCCCTCAGCCACGAAATCAATGTCATAAGACCAGTAGCAGCAAATTGAGTGGATTCAGGTACGATGATTCTAAGGGAAAGAAGTCACACAGGAAAAGAAACTTATCATAAGATATCACTTAGGAAGATCCTGTAAACATGGCTACACATGAACTGGGTTAGGAAAGAGAACGGAGTCTCACATTTAGAAAACACTCTTATGCCTGCTTAAGGGGGAAGGAGAGGTGGGGTGATGCATCAAACCAGAGTTTGATATAAGCACAGGTACTGTTCCAAAAACCAACTATGGAATAGACAAGACCTACACCTTCCTCAGTGAAAGGGACTCAAAACCCCATATTTCCCGCAGAGGAATAGATCTGACTAGTAAGAATCTTAAAACCTATGTATTGATATGTCTCCGTAAGGGAATCAAGTGTGTCTAGACTGGCATAAACATGGCAGCGAGAATCAGCTCAAACCCACTCTAAAAAGGAATTTCAAAAACAGAACAAAGAAACAGGGAAATTCTTTACAATTCCTTCAGGGTCTCTGATGCAACCTGGAATGACCCTATCTACGATGACAGCTGGATGTGGCATGAGGCTGGACACTTGGGACTGAGAGGATTGGTGAGATTGGGTGAGCAAATGCAGACCCTTTAAAGCAATAATGCATGGCAACCATTCCATGGGTCCCACCTCTCCAGGTTGAAGGGAATATTACTACAGCTATAACATGTACGGGAAACCTAGAGAATGGACACACTGTGAATACGAAAGGTTTCTAAAACTCAACGAAGAGTCCCTCTCCTGGTGCTCCGGTTTGACTTTCCAACAGCTTTACTATCAATCTCCCAACTTGGAGAGACAGCCCCTTTAAGCTCCTGGTTCACACAGGTTGCCCATTTGGCAGAGGAGGAAAGGGAAGAGGGAGAACCAATGAGAGAGTAGCTGTTAGGCATTTGGATGGGCACATGTCACTCTAATTTCCCGGCAGGAAGAAGAATTCACCAAAGTCTCAGCCACCCACCGGGAACCAGTATAGGTCCTGAACCAAATGTTTGGACTTGCGTTCAGCTCACAAAAAACGAGTTGAAAAATGGAGCTCAGGGGCACAGCAATTCACAAACTGGCAGAGTAATCAAGGCCAACTATCGTCCAAAAATCTGTTGAGGGAAGGCAACGAGGCGGACTTGAATGCGAGGCAGAATAGCAGGAAACAGATTTCAAGAGGTACGTTAGAATCGCCTGTAAAGCACAGGAAGAGGGGCACAACTTCGACAGTGATGCACTTGGCCAAAAAGGGCGTATGCGTTTTCTCCTGAATATATTCAGGAGAAAACGCATACGCCCTTTTTGGCCAAGCAAGCAAGCGGGCAATGCAAATCTGCACTACAAAGAAATATCACTTCCCACCGGTCAAAAGGGACATCCACAAAATGTGTAAAAACCAGAAAGGCAAGACAGGCCCTGGAGAACAGGGAGCCTTGTTATGCTGATGGGCGGGATGTAAGCTGCCAACTGCCTCCCTGGAGGAGTGCATTGTGTTCCCTAAAACAAGTAAACAACAGAGCTACAGAGCCAAGGGCACTTCCAGTCTAGGGAATATACCTTGGGAAAACTGAAAATCCATAAGACACAGCCACCCCCAAATTGAGGGCTGCACTGCTTACAAGAACCTCAACCTGGGTACACCTGAAATATCCCAGGAAATATAAAAAGGGTTCAAAACATTGTGGGACTTACGTACGATGGAATATCCCTCAGCCACGAAATCAATGTCATAAGACCAGTAGCAGCAAAATGAGTGGATTCAGGTACGATGATTCTAAGGGAAAGAAGTCACACAGAAAAAGAAACTTATCATAAGATATCACTTAGGAAGATCCTGTAAACATGGCAACACATGAACTGAGTTAGGAAAGAGAACAGAGTCTCACATTTAGAAAACACTCTTATGCCTGCTTAAGGGGGAAGGAGAGGTGGGGTGATGCATCAAACCAGAGTTTTATATAAGCACAGGTACTGTTCCAAAAACCAACTATGGAATAGACAAGACCTACACCTTCCTCAGTGAAAGGGACTCAAAACCCCATATTTCCCGCAGAGGAATAGATCTGACTAGTAAGAATCTTAAAACCTATGTATTGATATGTCTCCGTAAGGGAATCAAGTGTGTCTAGACTGGCATAAACATGGCAGCGAGAATCAGCTCAAACCCACTCTAAAAAGGAATTTCAAAAACAGAACAAAGAAACAGGGAAATTCTTTACAATTCCTTCAGGGTCTCTGATGCAACCTGGAATGACCCTATCTACGATGACAGCTGGATGTGGCATGAGGCTGGACACTTGGGACTGAGAGGATTGGTGAGATTGGGTGAGCAAATGCAGACCCTTTAAAGCAATAATGCATGGCAACCATTCCATGGGTCCCACCTCTCCAGGTTGAAGGGAATATTACTACAGCTATAACATGTACGGGAAACCTAGAGAATGGACACACTGTGAATACGAAAGGTTTCTAAAACTCAACGAAGAGTCCCTCTCCTGGTGCTCCGGTTTGACTTTCCAACAGCTTTACTATCAATCTCCCAACTTGGAGAGACAGCCCCTTTAAGCTCCTGGTTCACACAGGTTGCCCATTTGGCAGAGGAGGAAAGGGAAGAGGGAGAACCAATGAGAGAGTAGCTGTTAGGCATTTGGATGGGCACATGTCACTCTAATTTCCCGGCAGGAAGAAGAATTCACCAAAGTCTCAGCCACCCACCGGGAACCAGTATAGGTCCTGAACCAAATGTTTGGACTTGCGTTCAGCTCACAAAAAACGAGTTGAAAAATGGAGCTCAGGGGCACAGCAATTCACAAACTGGCAGAGTAATCAAGGCCAACTATCATCCAAAAATCTGTTGAGGGAAGGCAACGAGGCGGACTTGAATGCGAGGCAGAATAGCAGGAAACAGATTTCAAGAGGTACGTTAGAATCGCCTGTAAAGCACAGGAAGAGGGGCACAACTTCGACAATGATGCACTTGGCCAAAAAGGGCGTATGCGTTTTCTCCTGAATATATTCAGGAGAAAACGCATACGCCCTTTTTGGCCAAGCAAGCAAGCGGGCAATGCAAATCTGCACTACAAAGAAGTATCACTTCCCAACGGTCAAAAGGGACATCCACAAAATGTGTAAAAACCAGAAAGGCAAGACAGGCCCTGGAGAACAGGGAGCCTTGTTATGCTGATGGGCGGGATGTAAGTTGCCAACTGCCTCACTGGAGGAGTGCATTGTGTTCCCTAAAACAAGTAAACAACAGAGCTACAGAGCCAAGGGCACTTCCAGTCTAGGGAATATACCTTGGGAAAACTGAAAATCCACAAGACAGAGCCACCCCCAAATTGAGGGCTGCACTGCTTACAAGAACCTCAACCTGGGTACACCTGAAATATCCCAGGAAATATAAAAATGGTTCCAAACATTGTGGAACTTACGTACGATGGAATATCCCTCAGCCACGAAATCAATGTCATAAGACCAGTAGCAGCAAAATGAGTGGATTCAGGTACGATGATTCTAAGGGAAAGAAGTCACACAGGAAAAGAAACTTATCATAAGATATCACTTAGGAAGATCCTGTAAACATGGCTACACATGAACTGGGTTAGGAAAGAGAACAGAGTCTCACATTTAGAAAACACTCTTATGCCTGCTTAAGGGGGAAGGAGAGGTGGGGTGATGCATCAAACCAGAGTTTGATATAAGCACAGGTACTGTTCCAAAAACCAACTATGGAATAGACAAGACCTACACCTTCCTCAGTGAAAGGGACTCAAAACCCCATATTTCCCGCAGAGGAATAGATCTGACTAGTAAGAATCTTAAAACCTATGTATTGATATGTCTCCGTAAGGGAATCAAGTGTGTCTAGACTGGCATAAACATGGCAGCGAGAATCAGCTCAAACCCACTCTAAAAAGGAATTTCAAAAACAGAACAAAGAAACAGGGAAATTCTTTACAATTCCTTCAGGGTATCTGATGCAACCTGGAATGACCCTATCTACGATGACAGCTGGATGTGGCATGAGGCTGGACACTTGGGACTGAGAGGATTGGTGAGATTGGGTGAGCAAATGCAGACCCTTTAAAGCAATAATGCATGGCAACCATTCCATGGGTCCCACCTCTCCAGGTTGAAGGGAATATTACTACAGCTATAACATGTACGGGAAACCTAGAGAATGGACACACTGTGAATACGAAAGGTTTCTAAAACTCAACGAAGAGTCCCTCTCCTGGTGCTCCGGTTTGACTTTCCAACAGCTTTACTATCAATCTCCCAACTTGGAGAGACAGCCCCTTTAAGCTCCTGGTTCACACAGGTTGCCCATTTGGCAGAGGAGGAAAGGGAAGAGGGAGAACCAATGAGAGAGTAGCTGTTAGGCATTTGGATGGGCACATGTCACTCTAATTTCCCGGCAGGAAGAAGAATTCACCAAAGTCTCAGCCACCCACCGGGAACCAGTACAGGTCCTGAACCAACTGTTTGGACTTGCGTTCAGCTCACAAAAAACGAGTTGAAAAATGGAGCTCAGGGGCACAGCAATTCACAAACTGGCAGAGTAATCAAGGCCAACTATCGTCCAAAAATCTGTTGAGGGAAGGCAACGAGGCGGACTTGAATGCGAGGCAGAATAGCAGGAAACAGATTTCAAGAGGTACGTTAGAATCGCCTGTAAAGCACAGGAAGAGGGGCACAACTTCGACAATGATGCACTTGGCCAAAAAGGGCGTATGCGTTTTCTCCTGAATATATTCAGGAGAAAACGCATACGCCCTTTTTGGCCAAGCAAGCAAGCGGGCAATGCAAATCTGCACTACAAAGAAGTATCACTTCCCAACGGTCAAAAGGGACATCCACAAAATGTGTAAAAACCAGAAAGGCAAGACAGGCCCTGGAGAACAGGGAGCCTTGTTATGCTGATGGGCGGGATGTAAGTTGCCAACTGCCTCACTGGAGGAGTGCATTGTGTTCCCTAAAACAAGTAAACAACAGAGCTACAGAGCCAAGGGCACTTCCAGTCTAGGGAATATACCTTGGGAAAACTGAAAATCCACAAGACAGAGCCACCCCCAAATTGAGGGCTGCACTGCTTACAAGAACCTCAACCTGGGTACACCTGAAATATCCCAGGAAATATAAAAATGGTTCCAAACATTGTGGAACTTACGTACGATGGAATATCCCTCAGCCACGAAATCAATGTCATAAGACCAGTAGCAGCAAAATGAGTGGATTCAGGTACGATGATTCTAAGGGAAAGAAGTCACACAGGAAAAGAAACTTATCATAAGATATCACTTAGGAAGATCCTGTAAACATGGCTACACATGAACTGGGTTAGGAAAGAGAACGGAGTCTCACATTTAGAAAACACTCTTATGCCTGCTTAAGGGGGAAGGAGAGGTGGGGTGATGCATCAAACCAGAGTTTGATATAAGCACAGGTACTGTTCCAAAAACCAACTATGGAATAGACAAGACCTACACCTTCCTCAGTGAAAGGGACTCAAAACCCCATATTTCCCGCAGAGGAATAGATCTGACTAGTAAGAATCTTAAAACCTATGTATTGATATGTCTCCGTAAGGGAATCAAGTGTGTCTAGACTGGCATAAACATGGCAGCGAGAATCAGCTCAAACCCACTCTAAAAAGGAATTTCAAAAACAGAACAAAGAAACAGGGAAATTCTTTACAATTCCTTCAGGGTCTCTGATGCAACCTGGAATGACCCTATCTACGATGACAGCTGGATGTGGCATGAGGCTGGACACTTGGGACTGAGAGGATTGGTGAGATTGGGTGAGCAAATGCAGACCCTTTAAAGCAATAATGCATGGCAACCATTCCATGGGTCCCACCTCTCCAGGTTGAAGGGAATATTACTACAGCTATAACATGTACGGGAAACCTAGAGAATGGACACACTGTGAATACGAAAGGTTTCTAAAACTCAACGAAGAGTCCCTCTCCTGGTGCTCCGGTTTGACTTTCCAACAGCTTTACTATCAATCTCCCAACTTGGAGAGACAGCCCCTTTAAGCTCCTGGTTCACACAGGTTGCCCATTTGGCAGAGGAGGAAAGGGAAGAGGGAGAACCAATGAGAGAGTAGCTGTTAGGCATTTGGATGGGCACATGTCACTCTAATTTCCCGGCAGGAAGAAGAATTCACCAAAGTCTCAGCCACCCACCGGGAACCAGTATAGGTCCTGAACCAAATGTTTGGACTTGCGTTCAGCTCACAAAAAACGAGTTGAAAAATGGAGCTCAGGGGCACAGCAATTCACAAACTGGCAGAGTAATCAAGGCCAACTATCGTCCAAAAATCTGTTGAGGGAAGGCAACGAGGCGGACTTGAATGCGAGGCAGAATAGCAGGAAACAGATTTCAAGAGGTACGTTAGAATCGCCTGTAAAGCACAGGAAGAGGGGCACAACTTCGACAGTGATGCACTTGGCCAAAAAGGGCGTATGCGTTTTCTCCTGAATATATTCAGGAGAAAACGCATACGCCCTTTTTGGCCAAGCAAGCAAGCGGGCAATGCAAATCTGCACTACAAAGAAATATCACTTCCCACCGGTCAAAAGGGACATCCACAAAATGTGTAAAAACCAGAAAGGCAAGACAGGCCCTGGAGAACAGGGAGCCTTGTTATGCTGATGGGCGGGATGTAAGCTGCCAACTGCCTCCCTGGAGGAGTGCATTGTGTTCCCTAAAACAAGTAAACAACAGAGCTACAGAGCCAAGGGCACTTCCAGTCTAGGGAATATACCTTGGGAAAACTGAAAATCCATAAGACACAGCCACCCCCAAATTGAGGGCTGCACTGCTTACAAGAACCTCAACCTGGGTACACCTGAAATATCCCAGGAAATATAAAAAGGGTTCAAAACATTGTGGAACTTACGTACGATGGAATATCCCTCAGCCACGAAATCAATGTCATAAGACCAGTAGCAGCAAAATGAGTGGATTCAGGTACGATGATTCTAAGGGAAAGAAGTCACACAGAAAAAGAAACTTATCATAAGATATCACTTAGGAAGATCCTGTAAACATGGCAACACATGAACTGAGTTAGGAAAGAGAACAGAGTCTCACATTTAGAAAACACTCTTATGCCTGCTTAAGGGGGAAGGAGAGGTGGGGTGATGCATCAAACCAGAGTTTGATATAAGCACAGGTACTGTTCCAAAAACCAACTATGGAATAGACAAGACCTACACCTTCCTCAGTGAAAGGGACTCAAAACCCCATATTTCCCGCAGAGGAATAGATCTGACTAGTAAGAATCTTAAAACCTATGTATTGATATGTCTCCGTAAGGGAATCAAGTGTGTCTAGACTGGCATAAACATGGCAGCGAGAATCAGCTCAAACCCACTCTAAAAAGGAATTTCAAAAACAGAACAAAGAAACAGGGAAATTCTTTACAATTCCTTCAGGGTCTCTGATGCAACCTGGAATGACCCTATCTACGATGACAGCTGGATGTGGCATGAGGCTGGACACTTGGGACTGAGAGGATTGGTGAGATTGGGTGAGCAAATGCAGACCCTTTAAAGCAATAATGCATGGCAACCATTCCATGGGTCCCACCTCTCCAGGTTGAAGGGAATATTACTACAGCTATAACATGTACGGGAAACCTAGAGAATGGACACACTGTGAATACGAAAGGTTTCTAAAACTCAACGAAGAGTCCCTCTCCTGGTGCTCCGGTTTGACTTTCCAACAGCTTTACTATCAATCTCCCAACTTGGAGAGACAGCCCCTTTAAGCTCCTGGTTCACACAGGTTGCCCATTTGGCAGAGGAGGAAAGGGAAGAGGGAGAACCAATGAGAGAGTAGCTGTTAGGCATTTGGATGGGCACATGTCACTCTAATTTCCCGGCAGGAAGAAGAATTCACCAAAGTCTCAGCCACCCACCGGGAACCAGTATAGGTCCTGAACCAAATGTTTGGACTTGCGTTCAGCTCACAAAAAACGAGTTGAAAAATGGAGCTCAGGGGCACAGCAATTCACAAACTGGCAGAGTAATCAAGGCCAACTACCGTCCAAAAATCTGTTGAGGGAAGGCAACGAGGCGGACTTGAATGCGAGGCAGAATAGCAGGAAACAGATTTCAAGAGGTACGTTAGAATCGCCTGTAAAGCACAGGAAGAGGGGCACAACTTCGACAGTGATGCACTTGGCCAAAAAGGGCGTATGCGTTTTCTCCTGAATATATTCAGGAGAAAACGCATACGCCCTTTTTGGCCAAGCAAGCAAGCGGGCAATGCAAATCTGCACTACAAAGAAGTATCACTTCCCAACGGTCAAAAGGGACATCCACAAAATGTGTAAAAACCAGAAAGGCAAGACAGGCCCTGGAGAACAGGGAGCCTTGTTATGCTGATGGGCGGGATGTAAGTTGCCAACTGCCTCACTGGAGGAGTGCATTGTGTTCCCTAAAACAAGTAAACAACAGAGCTACAGAGCCAAGGGCACTTCCAGTCTAGGGAATATACCTTGGGAAAACTGAAAATCCACAAGACAGAGCCACCCCCAAATTGAGGGCTGCACTGCTTACAAGAACCTCAACCTGGGTACACCTGAAATATCCCAGGAAATATAAAAATGGTTCCAAACATTGTGGAACTTACGTACGATGGAATATCCCTCAGCCACGAAATCAATGTCATAAGACCAGTAGCAGCAAATTGAGTGGATTCAGGTACGATGATTCTAAGGGAAAGAAGTCACACAGGAAAAGAAACTTATCATAAGATATCACTTAGGAAGATCCTGTAAACATGGCTACACATGAACTGAGTTAGGAAAGAGAACAGAGTCTCACATTTAGAAAACACTCTTATGCCTGCTTAAGGGGGAAGGAGAGGTGGGGTGATGCATCAAACCAGAGTTTGATATAAGCACAGGTACTGTTCCAAAAACCAACTATGGAATAGACAAGACCTACACCTTCCTCAGTGAAAGGGACTCAAAACCCCATATTTCCCGCAGAGGAATAGATCTGACTAGTAAGAATCTTAAAACCTATGTATTGATATGTCTCCGTAAGGGAATCAAGTGTGTCTAGACTGGCATAAACATGGCAGCGAGAATCAGCTCAAACCCACTCTAAAAAGGAATTTCAAAAACAGAACAAAGAAACAGGGAAATTCTTTACAATTCCTTCAGGGTCTCTGATGCAACCTGGAATGACCCTATCTACGATGACAGCTGGATGTGGCATGAGGCTGGACACTTGGGACTGAGAGGATTGGTGAGATTGGGTGAGCAAATGCAGACCCTTTAAAGCAATAATGCATGGCAACCATTCCATGGGTCCCACCTCTCCAGGTTGAAGGGAATATTACTACAGCTATAACATGTACGGGAAACCTAGAGAATGGACACACTGTGAATACGAAAGGTTTCTAAAACTCAACGAAGAGTCCCTCTCCTGGTGCTCCGGTTTGACTTTCCAACAGCTTTACTATCAATCTCCCAACTTGGAGAGACAGCCCCTTTAAGCTCCTGGTTCACACAGGTTGCCCATTTGGCAGAGGAGGAAAGGGAAGAGGGAGAACCAATGAGAGAGTAGCTGTTAGGCATTTGGATGGGCACATGTCACTCTAATTTCCCGGCAGGAAGAAGAATTCACCAAAGTCTCAGCCACCCACCGGGAACCAGTATAGGTCCTGAACCAAATGTTTGGACTTGCGTTCAGCTCACAAAAAACGAGTTGAAAAATGGAGCTCAGGGGCACAGCAATTCACAAACTGGCAGAGTAATCAAGGCCAACTACCGTCCAAAAATCTGTTGAGGGAAGGCAACGAGGCGGACTTGAATGCGAGGCAGAATAGCAGGAAACAGATTTCAAGAGGTACGTTAGAATCGCCTGTAAAGCACAGGAAGAGGGGCACAACTTCGACAATGATGCACTTGGCCAAAAAGGGCGTATGCGTTTTCTCCTGAATATATTCAGGAGAAAACGCATACGCCCTTTTTGGCCAAGCAAGCAAGCGGGCAATGCAAATCTGCACTACAAAGAAGTATCACTTCCCAACGGTCAAAAGGGACATCCACAAAATGTGTAAAAACCAGAAAGGCAAGACAGGCCCTGGAGAACAGGGAGCCTTGTTATGCTGATGGGCGGGATGTAAGCTGCCAACTGCCTCCCTGGAGGAGTGCATTGTGTTCCCTAAAACAAGTAAACAACAGAGCTACAGAGCCAAGGGCACTTCCAGTCTAGGGAATATACCTTGGGAAAACTGAAAATCCATAAGACACAGCCACCCCCAAATTGAGGGCTGCACTGCTTACAAGAACCTCAACCTGGGTACACCTGAAATATCCCAGGAAATATAAAAAGGGTTCAAAACATTGTGGAACTTACGTACGATGGAATATCCCTCAGCCACGAAATCAATGTCATAAGACCAGTAGCAGCAAAATGAGTGGATTCAGGTACGATGATTCTAAGGGAAAGAAGTCACACAGAAAAAGAAACTTATCATAAGATATCACTTAGGAAGATCCTGTAAACATGGCAACACATGAACTGAGTTAGGAAAGAGAACAGAGTCTCACATTTAGAAAACACTCTTATGCCTGCTTAAGGGGGAAGGAGAGGTGGGGTGATGCATCAAACCAGAGTTTGATATAAGCACAGGTACTGTTCCAAAAACCAACTATGGAATAGACAAGACCTACACCTTCCTCAGTGAAAGGGACTCAAAACCCCATATTTCCCGCAGAGGAATAGATCTGACTAGTAAGAATCTTAAAACCTATGTATTGATATGTCTCCGTAAGGGAATCAAGTGTGTCTAGACTGGCATAAACATGGCAGCGAGAATCAGCTCAAACCCACTCTAAAAAGGAATTTCAAAAACAGAACAAAGAAACAGGGAAATTCTTTACAATTCCTTCAGGGTCTCTGATGCAACCTGGAATGACCCTATCTACGATGACAGCTGGATGTGGCATGAGGCTGGACACTTGGGACTGAGAGGATTGGTGAGATTGGGTGAGCAAATGCAGACCCTTTAAAGCAATAATGCATGGCAACCATTCCATGGGTCCCACCTCTCCAGGTTGAAGGGAATATTACTACAGCTATAACATGTACGGGAAACCTAGAGAATGGACACACTGTGAATACGAAAGGTTTCTAAAACTCAACGAAGAGTCCCTCTCCTGGTGCTCCGGTTTGACTTTCCAACAGCTTTACTATCAATCTCCCAACTTGGAGAGACAGCCCCTTTAAGCTCCTGGTTCACACAGGTTGCCCATTTGGCAGAGGAGGAAAGGGAAGAGGGAGAACCAATGAGAGAGTAGCTGTTAGGCATTTGGATGGGCACATGTCACTCTAATTTCCCGGCAGGAAGAAGAATTCACCAAAGTCTCAGCCACCCACCGGGAACCAGTATAGGTCCTGAACCAAATGTTTGGACTTGCGTTCAGCTCACAAAAAACGAGTTGAAAAATGGAGCTCAGGGGCACAGCAATTCACAAACTGGCAGAGTAATCAAGGCCAACTATCGTCCAAAAATCTGTTGAGGGAAGGCAACGAGGCGGACTTGAATGCGAGACAGAATAGCAGGAAACAGATTTCAAGAGGTACGTTAGAATCGCCTGTAAAGCACAGGAAGAGGGGCACAACTTCGACAATGATGCACTTGGCCAAAAAGGGCGTATGCGTTTTCTCCTGAATATATTCAGGAGAAAACGCATACGCCCTTTTTGGCCAAGCAAGCAAGCGGGCAATGCAAATCTGCACTACAAAGAAGTATCACTTCCCAACGGTCAAAAGGGACATCCACAAAATGTGTAAAAACCAGAAAGGCAAGACAGGCCCTGGAGAACAGGGAGCCTTGTTATGCTGATGGGCGGGATGTAAGTTGCCAACTGCCTCACTGGAGGAGTGCATTGTGTTCCCTAAAACAAGTAAACAACAGAGCTACAGAGCCAAGGGCACTTCCAGTCTAGGGAATATACCTTGGGAAAACTGAAAATCCACAAGACAGAGCCACCCCCAAATTGAGGGCTGCACTGCTTACAAGAACCTCAACCTGGGTACACCTGAAATATCCCAGGAAATATAAAAATGGTTCCAAACATTGTGGAACTTACGTACGATGGAATATCCCTCAGCCACGAAATCAATGTCATAAGACCAGTAGCAGCAAAATGAGTGGATTCAGGTACGATGATTCTAAGGGAAAGAAGTCACACAGGAAAAGAAACTTATCATAAGATATCACTTAGGAAGATCCTGTAAACATGGCTACACATGAACTGGGTTAGGAAAGAGAACAGAGTCTCACATTTAGAAAACACTCTTATGCCTGCTTAAGGGGGAAGGAGAGGTGGGGTGATGCATCAAACCAGAGTTTGATATAAGCACAGGTACTGTTCCAAAAACCAACTATGGAATAGACAAGACCTACACCTTCCTCAGTGAAAGGGACTCAAAACCCCATATTTCCCGCAGAGGAATAGATCTGACTAGTAAGAATCTTAAAACCTATGTATTGATATGTCTCCGTAAGGGAATCAAGTGTGTCTAGACTGGCATAAACATGGCAGCGAGAATCAGCTCAAACCCACTCTAAAAAGGAATTTCAAAAACAGAACAAAGAAACAGGGAAATTCTTTACAATTCCTTCAGGGTATCTGATGCAACCTGGAATGACCCTATCTACGATGACAGCTGGATGTGGCATGAGGCTGGACACTTGGGACTGAGAGGATTGGTGAGATTGGGTGAGCAAATGCAGACCCTTTAAAGCAATAATGCATGGCAACCATTCCATGGGTCCCACCTCTCCAGGTTGAAGGGAATATTACTACAGCTATAACATGTACGGGAAACCTAGAGAATGGACACACTGTGAATACGAAAGGTTTCTAAAACTCAACGAAGAGTCCCTCTCCTGGTGCTCCGGTTTGACTTTCCAACAGCTTTACTATCAATCTCCCAACTTGGAGAGACAGCCCCTTTAAGCTCCTGGTTCACACAGGTTGCCCATTTGGCAGAGGAGGAAAGGGAAGAGGGAGAACCAATGAGAGAGTAGCTGTTAGGCATTTGGATGGGCACATGTCACTCTAATTTCCCGGCAGGAAGAAGAATTCACCAAAGTCTCAGCCACCCACCGGGAACCAGTACAGGTCCTGAACCAACTGTTTGGACTTGCGTTCAGCTCACAAAAAACGAGTTGAAAAATGGAGCTCAGGGGCACAGCAATTCACAAACTGGCAGAGTAATCAAGGCCAACTATCGTCCAAAAATCTGTTGAGGGAAGGCAACGAGGCGGACTTGAATGCGAGGCAGAATAGCAGGAAACAGATTTCAAGAGGTACGTTAGAATCGCCTGTAAAGCACAGGAAGAGGGGCACAACTTCGACAATGATGCACTTGGCCAAAAAGGGCGTATGCGTTTTCTCCTGAATATATTCAGGAGAAAACGCATACGCCCTTTTTGGCCAAGCAAGCAAGCGGGCAATGCAAATCTGCACTACAAAGAAGTATCACTTCCCAACGGTCAAAAGGGACATCCACAAAATGTGTAAAAACCAGAAAGGCAAGACAGGCCCTGGAGAACAGGGAGCCTTGTTATGCTGATGGGCGGGATGTAAGTTGCCAACTGCCTCACTGGAGGAGTGCATTGTGTTCCCTAAAACAAGTAAACAACAGAGCTACAGAGCCAAGGGCACTTCCAGTCTAGGGAATATACCTTGGGAAAACTGAAAATCCACAAGACAGAGCCACCCCCAAATTGAGGGCTGCACTGCTTACAAGAACCTCAACCTGGGTACACCTGAAATATCCCAGGAAATATAAAAATGGTTCCAAACATTGTGGAACTTACGTACGATGGAATATCCCTCAGCCACGAAATCAATGTCATAAGACCAGTAGCAGCAAAATGAGTGGATTCAGGTACGATGATTCTAAGGGAAAGAAGTCACACAGGAAAAGAAACTTATCATAAGATATCACTTAGGAAGATCCTGTAAACATGGCTACACATGAACTGGGTTAGGAAAGAGAACAGAGTCTCACATTTAGAAAACACTCTTATGCCTGCTTAAGGGGGAAGGAGAGGTGGGGTGATGCATCAAACCAGAGTTTGATATAAGCACAGGTACTGTTCCAAAAACCAACTATGGAATAGACAAGACCTACACCTTCCTCAGTGAAAGGGACTCAAAACCCCATATTTCCCGCAGAGGAATAGATCTGACTAGTAAGAATCTTAAAACCTATGTATTGATATGTCTCCATAAGGGAATCAAGTGTGTCTAGACTGGCATAAACATGGCAGCGATAATCAGCTCAAACCCACTCTAAAAAGGAATTTCAAAAACAGAACAAAGAAACAGGGAAATTCTTTACAATTCCTTCAGGGTCTCTGATGCAACCTGGAATGACCCTATCTACGATGACAGCTGGATGTGGCATGAGGCTGGACACTTGGGACTGAGAGGATTGGTGAGATTGGGTGAGCAAATGCAGACCCTTTAAAGCAATAATGCATGGCAACCATTCCATGGGTCCCACCTCTCCAGGTTGAAGGGAATATTACTACAGCTATAACATGTACGGGAAACCTAGAGAATGGACACACTGTGAATACGAAAGGTTTCTAAAACTCAACGAAGAGTCCCTCTCCTGGTGCTCCGGTTTGACTTTCCAACAGCTTTACTATCAATCTCCCAACTTGGAGAGACAGCCCCTTTAAGCTCCTGGTTCACACAGGTTGCCCATTTGGCAGAGGAGGAAAGGGAAGAGGGAGAACCAATGAGAGAGTAGCTGTTAGGCATTTGGATGGGCACATGTCACTCTAATTTCCCGGCAGGAAGAAGAATTCACCAAAGTCTCAGCCACCCACCGGGAACCAGTATAGGTCCTGAACCAAATGTTTGGACTTGCGTTCAGCTCACAAAAAACGAGTTGAAAAATGGAGCTCAGGGGCACAGCAATTCACAAACTGGCAGAGTAATCAAGGCCAACTATCGTCCAAAAATCTGTTGAGGGAAGGCAACGAGGCGGACTTGAATGCGAGGCAGAATAGCAGGAAACAGATTTCAAGAGGTACGTTAGAATCGCCTGTAAAGCACAGGAAGAGGGGCACAACTTCGACAATGATGCACTTGGCCAAAAAGGGCGTATGCGTTTTCTCCTGAATATATTCAGGAGAAAACGCATACGCCCTTTTTGGCCAAGCAAGCAAGCGGGCAATGCAAATCTGCACTACAAAGAAGTATCACTTCCCAACGGTCAAAAGGGACATCCACAAAATGTGTAAAAACCAGAAAGGCAAGACAGGCCCTGGAGAACAGGGAGCCTTGTTATGCTGATGGGCGGGATGTAAGTTGCCAACTGCCTCACTGGAGGAGTGCATTGTGTTCCCTAAAACAAGTAAACAACAGAGCTACAGAGCCAAGGGCACTTCCAGTCTAGGGAATATACCTTGGGAAAACTGAAAATCCACAAGACAGAGCCACCCCCAAATTGAGGGCTGCACTGCTTACAAGAACCTCAACCTGGGTACACCTGAAATATCCCAGGAAATATAAAAATGGTTCCAAACATTGTGGAACTTACGTACGATGGAATATCCCTCAGCCACGAAATCAATGTCATAAGACCAGTAGCAGCAAATTGAGTGGATTCAGGTACGATGATTCTAAGGGAAAGAAGTCACACAGGAAAAGAAACTTATCATAAGATATCACTTAGGAAGATCCTGTAAACATGGCTACACATGAACTGGGTTAGGAAAGAGAACGGAGTCTCACATTTAGAAAACACTCTTATGCCTGCTTAAGGGGGAAGGAGAGGTGGGGTGATGCATCAAACCAGAGTTTGATATAAGCACAGGTACTGTTCCAAAAACCAACTATGGAATAGACAAGACCTACACCTTCCTCAGTGAAAGGGACTCAAAACCCCATATTTCCCGCAGAGGAATAGATCTGACTAGTAAGAATCTTAAAACCTATGTATTGATATGTCTCCGTAAGGGAATCAAGTGTGTCTAGACTGGCATAAACATGGCAGCGAGAATCAGCTCAAACCCACTCTAAAAAGGAATTTCAAAAACAGAACAAAGAAACAGGGAAATTCTTTACAATTCCTTCAGGGTCTCTGATGCAACCTGGAATGACCCTATCTACGATGACAGCTGGATGTGGCATGAGGCTGGACACTTGGGACTGAGAGGATTGGTGAGATTGGGTGAGCAAATGCAGACCCTTTAAAGCAATAATGCATGGCAACCATTCCATGGGTCCCACCTCTCCAGGTTGAAGGGAATATTACTACAGCTATAACATGTACGGGAAACCTAGAGAATGGACACACTGTGAATACGAAAGGTTTCTAAAACTCAACGAAGAGTCCCTCTCCTGGTGCTCCGGTTTGACTTTCCAACAGCTTTACTATCAATCTCCCAACTTGGAGAGACAGCCCCTTTAAGCTCCTGGTTCACACAGGTTGCCCATTTGGCAGAGGAGGAAAGGGAAGAGGGAGAACCAATGAGAGAGTAGCTGTTAGGCATTTGGATGGGCACATGTCACTCTAATTTCCCGGCAGGAAGAAGAATTCACCAAAGTCTCAGCCACCCACCGGGAACCAGTATAGGTCCTGAACCAAATGTTTGGACTTGCGTTCAGCTCACAAAAAACGAGTTGAAAAATGGAGCTCAGGGGCACAGCAATTCACAAACTGGCAGAGTAATCAAGGCCAACTATCGTCCAAAAATCTGTTGAGGGAAGGCAACGAGGCGGACTTGAATGCGAGGCAGAATAGCAGGAAACAGATTTCAAGAGGTACGTTAGAATCGCCTGTAAAGCACAGGAAGAGGGGCACAACTTCGACAGTGATGCACTTGGCCAAAAAGGGCGTATGCGTTTTCTCCTGAATATATTCAGGAGAAAACGCATACGCCCTTTTTGGCCAAGCAAGCAAGCGGGCAATGCAAATCTGCACTACAAGGAAATATCACTTCCCACCGGTCAAAAGGGACATCCACAAAATGTGTAAAAACCAGAAAGGCAAGACAGGCCCTGGAGAACAGGGAGCCTTGTTATGCTGATGGGCGGGATGTAAGCTGCCAACTGCCTCCCTGGAGGAGTGCATTGTGTTCCCTAAAACAAGTAAACAACAGAGCTACAGAGCCAAGGGCACTTCCAGTCTAGGGAATATACCTTGGGAAAACTGAAAATCCATAAGACACAGCCACCCCCAAATTGAGGGCTGCACTGCTTACAAGAACCTCAACCTGGGTACACCTGAAATATCCCAGGAAATATAAAAAGGGTTCAAAACATTGTGGAACTTACGTACGATGGAATATCCCTCAGCCACGAAATCAATGTCATAAGACCAGTAGCAGCAAAATGAGTGGATTCAGGTACGATGATTCTAAGGGAAAGAAGTCACACAGAAAAAGAAACTTATCATAAGATATCACTTAGGAAGATCCTGTAAACATGGCAACACATGAACTGAGTTAGGAAAGAGAACAGAGTCTCACATTTAGAAAACACTCTTATGCCTGCTTAAGGGGGAAGGAGAGGTGGGGTGATGCATCAAACCAGAGTTTGATATAAGCACAGGTACTGTTCCAAAAACCAACTATGGAATAGACAAGACCTACACCTTCCTCAGTGAAAGGGACTCAAAACCCCATATTTCCCGCAGAGGAATAGATCTGACTAGTAAGAATCTTAAAACCTATGTATTGATATGTCTCCGTAAGGGAATCAAGTGTGTCTAGACTGGCATAAACATGGCAGCGAGAATCAGCTCAAACCCACTCTAAAAAGGAATTTCAAAAACAGAACAAAGAAACAGGGAAATTCTTTACAATTCCTTCAGGGTCTCTGATGCAACCTGGAATGACCCTATCTACGATGACAGCTGGATGTGGCATGAGGCTGGACACTTGGGACTGAGAGGATTGGTGAGATTGGGTGAGCAAATGCAGACCCTTTAAAGCAATAATGCATGGCAACCATTCCATGGGTCCCACCTCTCCAGGTTGAAGGGAATATTACTACAGCTATAACATGTACGGGAAACCTAGAGAATGGACACACTGTGAATACGAAAGGTTTCTAAAACTCAACGAAGAGTCCCTCTCCTGGTGCTCCGGTTTGACTTTCCAACAGCTTTACTATCAATCTCCCAACTTGGAGAGACAGCCCCTTTAAGCTCCTGGTTCACACAGGTTGCCCATTTGGCAGAGGAGGAAAGGGAAGAGGGAGAACCAATGAGAGAGTAGCTGTTAGGCATTTGGATGGGCACATGTCACTCTAATTTCCCGGCAGGAAGAAGAATTCACCAAAGTCTCAGCCACCCACCGGGAACCAGTATAGGTCCTGAACCAAATGTTTGGACTTGCGTTCAGCTCACAAAAAACGAGTTGAAAAATGGAGCTCAGGGGCACAGCAATTCACAAACTGGCAGAGTAATCAAGGCCAACTATCGTCCAAAAATCTGTTGAGGGAAGGCAACGAGGCGGACTTGAATGCGAGGCAGAATAGCAGGAAACAGATTTCAAGAGGTACGTTAGAATCGCCTGTAAAGCACAGGAAGAGGGGCACAACTTCGACAGTGATGCACTTGGCCAAAAAGGGCGTATGCGTTTTCTCCTGAATATATTCAGGAGAAAACGCATACGCCCTTTTTGGCCAAGCAAGCAAGCGGGCAATGCAAATCTGCACTACAAAGAAGTATCACTTCCCAACGGTCAAAAGGGACATCCACAAAATGTGTAAAAACCAGAAAGGCAAGACAGGCCCTGGAGAACAGGGAGCCTTGTTATGCTGATGGGCGGGATGTAAGTTGCCAACTGCCTCACTGGAGGAGTGCATTGTGTTCCCTAAAACAAGTAAACAACAGAGCTACAGAGCCAAGGGCACTTCCAGTCTAGGGAATATACCTTGGGAAAACTGAAAATCCACAAGACAGAGCCACCCCCAAATTGAGGGCTGCACTGCTTACAAGAACCTCAACCTGGGTACACCTGAAATATCCCAGGAAATATAAAAATGGTTCCAAACATTGTGGAACTTACGTACGATGGAATATCCCTCAGCCACGAAATCAATGTCATAAGACCAGTAGCAGCAAATTGAGTGGATTCAGGTACGATGATTCTAAGGGAAAGAAGTCACAAAGGAAAAGAAACTTATCATAAGATATCACTTAGGAAGATCCTGTAAACATGGCTACACATGAACTGAGTTAGGAAAGAGAACAGAGTCTCACATTTAGAAAACACTCTTATGCCTGCTTAAGGGGGAAGGAGAGGTGGGGTGATGCATCAAACCAGAGTTTGATATAAGCACAGGTACTGTTCCAAAAACCAACTATGGAATAGACAAGACCTACACCTTCCTCAGTGAAAGGGACTCAAAACCCCATATTTCCCGCAGAGGAATAGATCTGACTAGTAAGAATCTTAAAACCTATGTATTGATATGTCTCCGTAAGGGAATCAAGTGTGTCTAGACTGGCATAAACATGGCAGCGAGAATCAGCTCAAACCCACTCTAAAAAGGAATTTCAAAAACAGAACAAAGAAACAGGGAAATTCTTTACAATTCCTTCAGGGTCTCTGATGCAACCTGGAATGACCCTATCTACGATGACAGCTGGATGTGGCATGAGGCTGGACACTTGGGACTGAGAGGATTGGTGAGATTGGGTGAGCAAATGCAGACCCTTTAAAGCAATAATGCATGGCAACCATTCCATGGGTCCCACCTCTCCAGGTTGAAGGGAATATTACTACAGCTATAACATGTACGGGAAACCTAGAGAATGGACACACTGTGAATACGAAAGGTTTCTAAAACTCAACGAAGAGTCCCTCTCCTGGTGCTCCGGTTTGACTTTCCAACAGCTTTACTATCAATCTCCCAACTTGGAGAGACAGCCCCTTTAAGCTCCTGGTTCACACAGGTTGCCCATTTGGCAGAGGAGGAAAGGGAAGAGGGAGAACCAATGAGAGAGTAGCTGTTAGGCATTTGGATGGGCACATGTCACTCTAATTTCCCGGCAGGAAGAAGAATTCACCAAAGTCTCAGCCACCCACCGGGAACCAGTATAGGTCCTGAACCAAATGTTTGGACTTGCGTTCAGCTCACAAAAAACGAGTTGAAAAATGGAGCTCAGGGGCACAGCAATTCACAAACTGGCAGAGTAATCAAGGCCAACTACCGTCCAAAAATCTGTTGAGGGAAGGCAACGAGGCGGACTTGAATGCGAGGCAGAATAGCAGGAAACAGATTTCAAGAGGTACGTTAGAATCGCCTGTAAAGCACAGGAAGAGGGGCACAACTTCGACAATGATGCACTTGGCCAAAAAGGGCGTATGCGTTTTCTCCTGAATATATTCAGGAGAAAACGCATACGCCCTTTTTGGCCAAGCAAGCAAGCGGGCAATGCAAATCTGCACTACAAAGAAGTATCACTTCCCAACGGTCAAAAGGGACATCCACAAAATGTGTAAAAACCAGAAAGGCAAGACAGGCCCTGGAGAACAGGGAGCCTTGTTATGCTGATGGGCGGGATGTAAGTTGCCAACTGCCTCACTGGAGGAGTGCATTGTGTTCCCTAAAACAAGTAAACAACAGAGCTACAGAGCCAAGGGCACTTCCAGTCTAGGGAATATACCTTGGGAAAACTGAAAATCCACAAGACAGAGCCACCCCCAAATTGAGGGCTGCACTGCTTACAAGAACCTCAACCTGGGTACACCTGAAATATCCCAGGAAATATAAAAATGGTTCCAAACATTGTGGAACTTACGTACGATGGAATATCCCTCAGCCACGAAATCAATGTCATAAGACCAGTAGCAGCAAATTGAGTGGATTCAGGTACGATGATTCTAAGGGAAAGAAGTCACACAGGAAAAGAAACTTATCATAAGATATCACTTAGGAAGATCCTGTAAACATGGCTACACATGAACTGAGTTAGGAAAGAGAACAGAGTCTCACATTTAGAAAACACTCTTATGCCTGCTTAAGGGGGAAGGAGAGGTGGGGTGATGCATCAAACCAGAGTTTGATATAAGCACAGGTACTGTTCCAAAAACCAACTATGGAATAGACAAGACCTACACCTTCCTCAGTGAAAGGGACTCAAAACCCCATATTTCCCGCAGAGGAATAGATCTGACTAGTAAGAATCTTAAAACCTATGTATTGATATGTCTCCGTAAGGGAATCAAGTGTGTCTAGACTGGCACAAACATGGCAGCGAGAATCAGCTCAAACCCACTCTAAAAAGGAATTTCAAAAACAGAACAAAGAAACAGGGAAATTCTTTACAATTCCTTCAGGGTCTCTGATGCAACCTGGAATGACCCTATCTACGATGACAGCTGGATGTGGCATGAGGCTGGACACTTGGGACTGAGAGGATTGGTGAGATTGGGTGAGCAAATGCAGACCCTTTAAAGCAATAATGCATGGCAACCATTCCATGGGTCCCACCTCTCCAGGTTGAAGGGAATATTACTACAGCTATAACATGTACGGGAAACCTAGAGAATGGACACACTGTGAATACGAAAGGTTTCTAAAACTCAACGAAGAGTCCCTCTCCTGGTGCTCCGGTTTGACTTTCCAACAGCTTTACTATCAATCTCCCAACTTGGAGAGACAGCCCCTTTAAGCTCCTGGTTCACACAGGTTGCCCATTTGGCAGAGGAGGAAAGGGAAGAGGGAGAACCAATGAGAGAGTAGCTGTTAGGCATTTGGATGGGCACATGTCACTCTAATTTCCCGGCAGGAAGAAGAATTCACCAAAGTCTCAGCCACCCACCGGGAACCAGTATAGGTCCTGAACCAAATGTTTGGACTTGCGTTCAGCTCACAAAAAACGAGTTGAAAAATGGAGCTCAGGGGCACAGCAATTCACAAACTGGCAGAGTAATCAAGGCCAACTATCGTCCAAAAATCTGTTGAGGGAAGGCAACGAGGCGGACTTGAATGCGAGGCAGAATAGCAGGAAACAGATTTCAAGAGGTACGTTAGAATCGCCTGTAAAGCACAGGAAGAGGGGCACAACTTCGACAATGATGCACTTGGCCAAAAAGGGCGTATGCGTTTTCTCCTGAATATATTCAGGAGAAAACGCATACGCCCTTTTTGGCCAAGCAAGCAAGCGGGCAATGCAAATCTGCACTACAAAGAAGTATCACTTCCCACCGGTCAAAAGGGACATCCACAAAATGTGTAAAAACCAGAAAGGCAAGACAGGCCCTGGAGAACAGGGAGCCTTGTTATGCTGATGGGCGGGATGTAAGTTGCCAGCTGCCTCACTGGAGGAGTGCATTGTGTTCCCTAAAACAAGTAAACAACAGAGCTACAGAGCCAAGGGCACTTCCAGTCTAGGGAATATACCTTGGGAAAACTGAAAATCCACAAGACAGAGCCACCCCCAAATTGAGGGCTGCACTGCTTACAAGAACCTCAACCTGGGTACACCTGAAATATCCCAGGAAATATAAAAATGGTTCCAAACATTGTGGAACTTACGTACGATGGAATATCCCTCAGCCACGAAATCAATGTCATAAGACCAGTAGCAGCAAATTGAGTGGATTCAGGTACGATGATTCTAAGGGAAAGAAGTCACACAGGAAAAGAAACTTATCATAAGATATCACTTAGGAAGATCCTGTAAACATGGCTACACATGAACTGAGTTAGGAAAGAGAACAGAGTCTCACATTTAGAAAACACTCTTATGCCTGCTTAAGGGGGAAGGAGAGGTGGGGTGATGCATCAAACCAGAGTTTGATATAAGCACAGGTACTGTTCCAAAAACCAACTATGGAATAGACAAGACCTACACCTTCCTCAGTGAAAGGGACTCAAAACCCCATATTTCCCGCAGAGGAATAGATCTGACTAGTAAGAATCTTAAAACCTATGTATTGATATGTCTCCGTAAGGGAATCAAGTGTGTCTAGACTGGCATAAACATGGCAGCGAGAATCAGCTCAAACCCACTCTAAAAAGGAATTTCAAAAACAGAACAAAGAAACAGGGAAATTCTTTACAATTCCTTCAGGGTCTCTGATGCAACCTGGAATGACCCTATCTACGATGACAGCTGGATGTGGCATGAGGCTGGACACTTGGGACTGAGAGGATTGGTGAGATTGGGTGAGCAAATGCAGACCCTTTAAAGCAATAATGCATGGCAACCATTCCATGGGTCCCACCTCTCCAGGTTGAAGGGAATATTACTACAGCTATAACATGTACGGGAAACCTAGAGAATGGACACACTGTGAATACGAAAGGTTTCTAAAACTCAACGAAGAGTCCCTCTCCTGGTGCTCCGGTTTGACTTTCCAACAGCTTTACTATCAATCTCCCAACTTGGAGAGACAGCCCCTTTAAGCTCCTGGTTCACACAGGTTGCCCATTTGGCAGAGGAGGAAAGGGAAGAGGGAGAACCAATGAGAGAGTAGCTGTTAGGCATTTGGATGGGCACATGTCACTCTAATTTCCCGGCAGGAAGAAGAATTCACCAAAGTCTCAGCCACCCACCGGGAACCAGTATAGGTCCTGAACCAAATGTTTGGACTTGCGTTCAGCTCACAAAAAACGAGTTGAAAAATGGAGCTCAGGGGCACAGCAATTCACAAACTGGCAGAGTAATCAAGGCCAACTATCGTCCAAAAATCTGTTGAGGGAAGGCAACGAGGCGGACTTGAATGCGAGGCAGAATAGCAGGAAACAGATTTCAAGAGGTACGTTAGAATCGCCTGTAAAGCACAGGAAGAGGGGCACAACTTCGACAATGATGCACTTGGCCAAAAAGGGCGTATGCGTTTTCTCCTGAATATATTCAGGAGAAAACGCATACGCCCTTTTTGGCCAAGCAAGCAAGCGGGCAATGCAAATCTGCACTACAAAGAAGTATCACTTCCCACCGGTCAAAAGGGACATCCACAAAATGTGTAAAAACCAGAAAGGCAAGACAGGCCCTGGAGAACAGGGAGCCTTGTTATGCTGATGGGCGGGATGTAAGTTGCCAACTGCCTCACTGGAGGAGTGCATTGTGTTCCCTAAAACAAGTAAACAACAGAGCTACAGAGCCAAGGGCACTTCCAGTCTAGGGAATATACCTTGGGAAAACTGAAAATCCATAAGACAGAGCCACCCCCAAATTGAGGGCTGCACTGCTTACAAGAACCTCAACCTGGGTACACCTGAAATATCCCAGGAAATATAAAAATGGTTCCAAACATTGTGGAACTTACGTACGATGGAATATCCCTCAGCCACGAAATCAATGTCATAAGACCAGTAGCAGCAAAATGAGTGGATTCAGGTACGATGATTCTAAGGGAAAGAAGTCACACAGGAAAAGAAACTTATCATAAGATATCACTTAGGAAGATCCTGTAAACATGGCAACACATGAACTGAGTTAGGAAAGAGAACAGAGTCTCACATTTAGAAAACACTCTTATGCCTGCTTAAGGGGGAAGGAGAGGTGGGGTGATGCATCAAACCAGAGTTTGATATAAGCACAGGTACTGTTCCAAAAACCAACTATGGAATAGACAAGACCTACACCTTCCTCAGTGAAAGGGACTCAAAACCCCATATTTCCCGCAGAGGAATAGATCTGACTAGTAAGAATCTTAAAACCTATGTATTGATATGTCTCCGTAAGGGAATCAAGTGTGTCTAGACTGGCATAAACAGGGCAGCGAGAATCAGCTCAAACCCACTCTAAAAAGGAATTTCAAAAACAGAACAAAGAAACAGGGAAATTCTTTACAATTCCTTCAGGGTCTCTGATGCAACCTGGAATGACCCTATCTACGATGACAGCTGGATGTGGCATGAGGCTGGACACTTGGGACTGAGAGGATTGGTGAGATTGGGTGAGCAAATGCAGACCCTTTAAAGCAATAATGCATGGCAACCATTCCATGGGTCCCACCTCTCCAGGTTGAAGGGAATATTACTACAGCTATAACATGTACGGGAAACCTAGAGAATGGACACACTGTGAATACGAAAGGTTTCTAAAACTCAACGAAGAGTCCCTCTCCTGGTGCTCCGGTTTGACTTTCCAACAGCTTTACTATCAATCTCCCAACTTGGAGAGACAGCCCCTTTAAGCTCCTGGTTCACACAGGTTGCCCATTTGGCAGAGGAGGAAAGGGAAGAGGGAGAACCAATGAGAGAGTAGCTGTTAGGCATTTGGATGGGCACATGTCACTCTAATTTCCCGGCAGGAAGAAGAATTAACCAAAGTCTCAGCCACCCACCGGGAACCAGTATAGGTCCTGAACCAAATGTTTGGACTTGCGTTCAGCTCACAAAAAACGAGTTGAAAAATGGAGCTCAGGGGCACAGCAATTCACAAACTGGCAGAGTAATCAAGGCCAACTATCGTCCAAAAATCTGTTGAGGGAAGGCAACGAGGCGGACTTGAATGCGAGGCAGAATAGCAGGAAACAGATTTCAAGAGGTACGTTAGAATCGCCTGTAAAGCACAGGAAGAGGGGCACAACTTCGACAGTGATGCACTTGGCCAAAAAGGGCGTATGCGTTTTCTCCTGAATATATTCAGGAGAAAACGCATACGCCCTTCTTGGCCAAGCAAGCAAGCGGGCAATGCAAATCTGCACTACAAAGAAGTATCACTTCCCAACGGTCAAAAGGGACATCCACAAAATGTGTAAAAACCAGAAAGGCAAGACAGGCCCTGGAGAACATGGAGCCTTGTTATGCTGATGGGCGGGATGTAAGCTGCCAACTGCCTCCCTGGAGGAGTGCATTGTGTTCCCTAAAACAAGTAAACAACAGAGCTACAGAGCCAAGGGCACTTCCAGTCTAGGGAATATACCTTGGGAAAACTGAAGATCCATAAGACACAGCCACCCCCAAATTGAGGGCTGCACTGCTTACAAGAACCTCAACCTGGGTACACCTGAAATATCCCAGGAAATATAAAAAGGGTTCAAAACATTGTGGAACTTACGTACGATGGAATATCCCTCAGCCACGAAATCAATGTCATAAGACCAGTAGCAGCAAAATGAGTGGATTCAGGTACGATGATTCTAAGTGAAAGAAGTCACACAGAAAAAGAAACTTATCATAAGATATCACTTAGGAAGATCCTGTAAACATGGCAACACATGAACTGAGTTAGGAAAGAGAACAGAGTCTCACATTTAGAAAACACTCTTATGCCTGCTTAAGGGGGAAGGAGAGGTGGGGTGATGCATCAAACCAGAGTTTGATATAAGCACAGGTACTGTTCCAAAAACCAACTATGGAATAGACAAGACCTACACCTTCCTCAGTGAAAGGGACTCAAAACCCCATATTTCCCGCAGAGGAATAGATCTGACTAGTAAGAATCTTAAAACCTATGTATTGATATGTCTCCGTAAGGGAATCAAGTGTGTCTAGACTGGCATAAACAGGGCAGCGAGAATCAGCTCAAACCCACTCTAAAAAGGAATTTCAAAAACAGAACAAAGAAACAGGGAAATTCTTTACAATTCCTTCAGGGTCTCTGATGCAACCTGGAATGACCCTATCTACGATGACAGCTGGATGTGGCATGAGGCTGGACACTTGGGACTGAGAGGATTGGTGAGATTGGGTGAGCAAATGCAGACCCTTTAAAGCAATAATGCATGGCAACCATTCCATGGGTCCCACCTCTCCAGGTTGAAGGGAATATTACTACAGCTATAACATGTACGGGAAACCTAGAGAATGGACACACTGTGAATACGAAAGGTTTCTAAAACTCAACGAAGAGTCCCTCTCCTGGTGCTCCGGTTTGACTTTCCAACAGCTTTACTATCAATCTCCCAACTTGGAGAGACAGCCCCTTTAAGCTCCTGGTTCACACAGGTTGCCCATTTGGCAGAGGAGGAAAGGGAAGAGGGAGAACCAATGAGAGAGTAGCTGTTAGGCATTTGGATGGGCACATGTCACTCTAATTTCCCGGCAGGAAGAAGAATTAACCAAAGTCTCAGCCACCCACCGGGAACCAGTATAGGTCCTGAACCAAATGTTTGGACTTGCGTTCAGCTCACAAAAAACGAGTTGAAAAATGGAGCTCAGGGGCACAGCAATTCACAAACTGGCAGAGTAATCAAGGCCAACTATCGTCCAAAAATCTGTTGAGGGAAGGCAACGAGGCGGACTTGAATGCGAGGCAGAATAGCAGGAAACAGATTTCAAGAGGTACGTTAGAATCGCCTGTAAAGCACAGGAAGAGGGGCACAACTTCGACAGTGATGCACTTGGCCAAAAAGGGCGTATGCGTTTTCTCCTGAATATATTCAGGAGAAAACGCATACGCCCTTCTTGGCCAAGCAAGCAAGCGGGCAATGCAAATCTGCACTACAAAGAAGTATCACTTCCCAACGGTCAAAAGGGACATCCACAAAATGTGTAAAAACCAGAAAGGCAAGACAGGCCCTGGAGAACATGGAGCCTTGTTATGCTGATGGGCGGGATGTAAGCTGCCAACTGCCTCCCTGGAGGAGTGCATTGTGTTCCCTAAAACAAGTAAACAACAGAGCTACAGAGCCAAGGGCACTTCCAGTCTAGGGAATATACCTTGGGAAAACTGAAGATCCATAAGACACAGCCACCCCCAAATTGAGGGCTGCACTGCTTACAAGAACCTCAACCTGGGTACACCTGAAATATCCCAGGAAATATAAAAAGGGTTCAAAACATTGTGGAACTTACGTACGATGGAATATCCCTCAGCCACGAAATCAATGTCATAAGACCAGTAGCAGCAAAATGAGTGGATTCAGGTACGATGATTCTAAGTGAAAGAAGTCACACAGAAAAAGAAACTTATCATAAGATATCACTTAGGAAGATCCTGTAAACATGGCAACACATGAACTGAGTTAGGAAAGAGAACAGAGTCTCACATTTAGAAAACACTCTTATGCCTGCTTAAGGGGGAAGGAGAGGTGGGGTGATGCATCAAACCAGAGTTTGATATAAGCACAGGTACTGTTCCAAAAACCAACTATGGAATAGACAAGACCTACACCTTCCTCAGTGAAAGGGACTCAAAACCCCATATTTCCCGCAGAGGAATAGATCTGACTAGTAAGAATCTTAAAACCTATGTATTGATATGTCTCCGTAAGGGAATCAAGTGTGTCTAGACTGGCATAAACAGGGCAGCGAGAATCAGCTCAAACCCACTCTAAAAAGGAATTTCAAAAACAGAACAAAGAAACAGGGAAATTCTTTACAATTCCTTCAGGGTCTCTGATGCAACCTGGAATGACCCTATCTACGATGACAGCTGGATGTGGCATGAGGCTGGACACTTGGGACTGAGAGGATTGGTGAGATTGGGTGAGCAAATGCAGACCCTTTAAAGCAATAATGCATGGCAACCATTCCATGGGTCCCACCTCTCCAGGTTGAAGGGAATATTACTACAGCTATAACATGTACGGGAAACCTAGAGAATGGACACACTGTGAATACGAAAGGTTTCTAAAACTCAACGAAGAGTCCCTCTCCTGGTGCTCCGGTTTGACTTTCCAACAGCTTTACTATCAATCTCCCAACTTGGAGAGACAGCCCCTTTAAGCTCCTGGTTCACACAGGTTGCCCATTTGGCAGAGGAGGAAAGGGAAGAGGGAGAACCAATGAGAGAGTAGCTGTTAGGCATTTGGATGGGCACATGTCACTCTAATTTCCCGGCAGGAAGAAGAATTCACCAAAGTCTCAGCCACCCACCGGGAACCAGTATAGGTCCTGAACCAAATGTTTGGACTTGCGTTCAGCTCACAAAAAACGAGTTGAAAAATGGAGCTCAGGGGCACAGCAATTCACAAACTGGCAGAGTAATCAAGGCCAACTATCGTCCAAAAATCTGTTGAGGGAAGGCAACGAGGCGGACTTGAATGCGAGGCAGAATAGCAGGAAACAGATTTCAAGAGGTACGTTAGAATCGCCTGTAAAGCACAGGAAGAGGGGCACAACTTCGACAGTGATGCACTTGGCCAAAAAGGGCGTATGCGTTTTCTCCTGAATATATTCAGGAGAAAACGCATACGCCCTTCTTGGCCAAGCAAGCAAGCGGGCAATGCAAATCTGCACTACAAAGAAGTATCACTTCCCAACGGTCAAAAGGGACATCCACAAAATATGTAAAAACCAGAAAGGCAAGACAGGCCCTGGAGAACATGGAGCCTTGTTATGCTGATGGGCGGGATGTAAGCTGCCAACTGCCTCCCTGGAGGAGTGCATTGTGTTCCCTAAAACAAGTAAACAACAGAGCTACAGAGCCAAGGGCACTTCCAGTCTAGGGAATATACCTTGGGAAAACTGAAGATCCATAAGACACAGCCACCCCCAAATTGAGGGCTGCACTGCTTACAAGAACCTCAACCTGGGTACACCTGAAATATCCCAGGAAATATAAAAAGGGTTCAAAACATTGTGGAACTTACGTACGATGGAATATCCCTCAGCCACGAAATCAATGTCATAAGACCAGTAGCAGCAAAATGAGTGGATTCAGGTACGATGATTCTAAGTGAAAGAAGTCACACAGAAAAAGAAACTTATCATAAGATATCACTTAGGAAGATCCTGTAAACATGGCAACACATGAACTGAGTTAGGAAAGAGAACAGAGTCTCACATTTAGAAAACACTCTTATGCCTGCTTAAGGGGGAAGGAGAGGTGGGGTGATGCATCAAACCAGAGTTTGATATAAGCACAGGTACTGTTCCAAAAACCAACTATGGAATAGACAAGACCTACACCTTCCTCAGTGAAAGGGACTCAAAACCCCATATTTCCCGCAGAGGAATAGATCTGACTAGTTAAAATCTTAAAACCTATGTATTGATATGTCTCCGTAAGGGAATCAAGTGTGTCTAGACTGGCATAAACATGGCAGCGAGAATCAGCTCAAACCCACTCTAAAAAGGAATTTCAAAAACAGAACAAAGAAAGAGGGAAATTCTTTACAATTCCTTCAGGGTCTCTGATGCAACCTGGAATGACCCTATCTACGATGACAGCTGGATGTGGCATGAGGCTGGACACTTGGGACTGAGAGGATTGGTGAGATTGGGTGAGCAAATGCAGACCCTTTAAAGCAATAATGCATGGCAACCATTCCATGGGTCCCACCTCTCCAGGTTGAAGGGAATATTACTACAGCTATAACATGTACGGGAAACCTAGAGAATGGACACACTGTGAATACGAAAGGTTTCTAAAACTCAACGAAGAGTCCCTCTCCTGGTGCTCCGGTTTGACTTTCCAACAGCTTTACTATCAATCTCCCAACTTGGAGAGACAGCCCCTTTAAGCTCCTGGTTCACACAGGTTGCCCATTTGGCAGAGGAGGAAAGGGAAGAGGGAGAACCAATGAGAGAGTAGCTGTTAGGCATTTGGATGGGCACATGTCACTCTAATTTCCCGGCAGGAAGAAGAATTCACCAAAGTCTCAGCCACCCACCGGGAACCAGTATAGGTCCTGAACCAAATGTTTGGACTTGCGTTCAGCTCACAAAAAACGAGTTGAAAAATGGAGCTCAGGGGCACAGCAATTCACAAACTGGCAGAGTAATCAAGGCCAACTATCGTCCAAAAATCTGTTGAGGGAAGGCAACGAGGCGGACTTGAATGCGAGGCAGAATAGCAGGAAACAGATTTCAAGAGGTACGTTAGAATCGCCTGTAAAGCACAGGAAGAGGGGCACAACTTCGACAATGATGCACTTGGCCAAAAAGGGCGTATGCGTTTTCTCCTGAATATATTCAGGAGAAAACGCATACGCCCTTTTTGGCCAAGCAAGCAAGCGGGCAATGCAAATCTGCACTACAAAGAAGTATCACTTCCCAACGGTCAAAAGGGACATCCACAAAATGTGTAAAAACCAGAAAGGCAAGACAGGCCCTGGAGAACAGGGAGCCTTGTTATGCTGATGGGCCGGATGTAAGCTGCCAACTGCCTCCCTGGAGGAGTGCATTGTGTTCCCTAAAACAAGTAAACAACAGAGCTACAGAGCCAAGGGCACTTCCAGTCTAGGGAATATACCTTGGGAAAACTGAAGATCCATAAGACACAGCCACCCCCAAATTGAGGGCTGCACTGCTTACAAGAACCTCAACCTGGGTACACCTGAAATATCCCAGGAAATATAAAAAGGGTTCAAAACATTGTGGAACTTACGTACGATGGAATATCCCTCAGCCACGAAATCAATGTCATAAGACCAGTAGCAGCAAAATGAGTGGATTCAGGTACGATGATTCTAAGTGAAAGAAGTCACACAGAAAAAGAAACTTATCATAAGATATCACTTAGGAAGATCCTGTAAACATGGCAACACATGAACTGAGTTAGGAAAGAGAACAGAGTCTCACATTTAGAAAACACTCTTATGCCTGCTTAAGGGGGAAGGAGAGGTGGGGTGATGCATCAAACCAGAGTTTGATATAAGCACAGGTACTGTTCCAAAAACCAACTATGGAATAGACAAGACCTACACCTTCCTCAGTGAAAGGGACTCAAAACCCCATATTTCCCGCAGAGGAATAGATCTGACTAGTAAGAATCTTAAAACCTATGTATTGATATGTCTCCGTAAGGGAATCAAGTGTGTCTAGACTGGCATAAACATGGCAGCGAGAATCAGCTCAAACCCACTCTAAAAAGGAATTTCAAAAACAGAACAAAGAAACAGGGAAATTCTTTACAATTCCTTCAGGGTCTCTGATGCAACCTGGAATGACCCTATCTACGATGACAGCTGGATGTGGCATGAGGCTGGACACTTGGGACTGAGAGGATTGGTGAGATTGGGTGAGCAAATGCAGACCCTTTAAAGCAATAATGCATGGCAACCATTCCATGGGTCCCACCTCTCCAGGTTGAAGGGAATATTACTACAGCTATAACATGTACGGGAAACCTAGAGAATGGACACACTGTGAATACGAAAGGTTTCTAAAACTCAACGAAGAGTCCCTCTCCTGGTGCTCCGGTTTGACTTTCCAACAGCTTTACTATCAATCTCCCAACTTGGAGAGACAGCCCCTTTAAGCTCCTGGTTCACACAGGTTGCCCATTTGGCAGAGGAGGAAAGGGAAGAGGGAGAACCAATGAGAGAGTAGCTGTTAGGCATTTGGATGGGCACATGTCACTCTAATTTCCCGGCAGGAAGAAGAATTCACCAAAGTCTCAGCCACCCACCGGGAACCAGTATAGGTCCTGAACCAAATGTTTGGACTTGCGTTCAGCTCACAAAAAACGAGTTGAAAAATGGAGCTCAGGGGCACAGCAATTCACAAACTGGCAGAGTAATCAAGGCCAACTATCGTCCAAAAATCTGTTGAGGGAAGGCAACGAGGCGGACTTGAATGCGAGGCAGAATAGCAGGAAACAGATTTCAAGAGGTACATTAGAATCGCCTGTAAAGCACAGGAAGAGGGGCACAACTTCGACAATGATGCACTTGGCCAAAAAGGGCGTATGCGTTTTCTCCTGAATATATTCAGGAGAAAACGCATACGCCCTTTTTGGCCAAGCAAGCAAGCGGGCAATGCAAATCTGCACTACAAAGAAGTATCACTTCCCAACGGTCAAAAGGGACATCCACAAAATGTGTAAAAACCAGAAAGGCAAGACAGGCCCTGGAGAACAGGGAGCCTTGTTATGCTGATGGGCGGGATGTAAGCTGCCAACTGCCTCCCTGGAGGAGTGCATTGTGTTCCCTAAAACAAGTAAACAACAGAGCTACAGAGCCAAGGGCACTTCCAGTCTAGGGAATATACCTTGAGAAAACTGAAGATCCATAAGACACAGCCACCCCCAAATTGAGGGCTGCACTGCTTACAAGAACCTCAACCTGGGTACACCTGAAATATCCCAGGAAATATAAAAAGGGTTCAAAACATTGTGGAACTTACGTACGATGGAATATCCCTCAGCCACGAAATCAATGTCATAAGACCAGTAGCAGCAAAATGAGTGGATTCAGGTACGATGATTCTAAGTGAAAGAAGTCACACAGAAAAAGAAACTTATCATAAGATATCACTTAGGAAGATCCTGTAAACATGGCAGCACATGAACTGAGTTAGGAAAGAGAACAGAGTCTCACATTTAGAAAACACTCTTATGCCTGCTTAAGGGGGAAGGAGAGGTGGGGTGATGCATCAAACCAGAGTTTGATATAAGCACAGGTACTGTTCCAAAAACCAACTATGGAATAGACAAGACCTACACCTTCCTCAGTGAAAGGGACTCAAAACCCCATATTTCCCGCAGAGGAATAGATCTGACTAGTAAGAATCTTAAAACCTATGTATTGATATGTCTCCGTAAGGGAATCAAGTGTGTCTAGACTGGCATAAACATGGCAGCGAGAATCAGCTCAAACCCACTCTAAAAAGGAATTTCAAAAACAGAACAAAGAAACAGGGAAATTCTTTACAATTCCTTCAGGGTCTCTGATGCAACCTGGAATGACCCTATCTACGATGACAGCTGGATGTGGCATGAGGCTGGACACTTGGGACTGAGAGGATTGGTGAGATTGGGTGAGAAAATGCAGACCCTTTAAAGCAATAATGCATGGCAACCATTCCATGGGTCCCACCTCTCCAGGTTGAAGGGAATATTACTACAGCTATAACATGTACGGGAAACCTAGAGAATGGACACACTGTGAATACGAAAGGTTTCTAAAACTCAACGAAGAGTCCCTCTCCTGGTGCTCCGGTTTGACTTTCCAACAGCTTTACTATCAATCTCCCAACTTGGAGAGACAGCCCCTTTAAGCTCCTGGTTCACACAGGTTGCCCATTTGGCAGAGGAGGAAAGGGAAGAGGGAGAACCAATGAGAGAGTAGCTGTTAGGCATTTGGATGGGCACATGTCACTCTAATTTCCCGGCAGGAAGAAGAATTCACCAAAGTCTCAGCCACCCACCGGGAACCAGTATAGGTCCTGAACCAAATGTTTGGACTTGCGTTCAGCTCACAAAAAAACGAGTTGAAAAATGGAGCTCAGGGGCACAGCAATTCACAAACTGGCAGAGTAATCAAGGCCAACTATCGTCCAAAAATCTGTTGAGGGAAGGCAACGAGGCGGACTTGAATGCGAGGCAGAATAGCAGGAAACAGATTTCAAGAGATACGTTAGAATCGCCTGTAAAGCACAGGAAGAGGGGCACAACTTCGACAATGATGCACTTGGCCAAAAAGGGCGTATGCGTTTTCTCCTGAATATATTCAGGAGAAAACGCATACGCCCTTTTTGGCCAAGCAAGCAAGCGGGCAATGCAAATCTGCACTACAAAGAAGTATCACTTCCCAACGGTCAAAAGGGACATCCACAAAATGTGTAAAAACCAGAAAGGCAAGACAGGCCCTGGAGAACAGGGAGCCTTGTTATGCTGATGGGCGGGATGTAAGCTGCCAACTGCCTCCCTGGAGGAGTGCATTGTGTTCCCTAAAACAAGTAAACAACAGAGCTACAGAGCCAAGGGCACTTCCAGTCTAGGGAATATACCTTGGGAAAACTGAAAATCCATAAGACAGAGCCACCCCCAAATTGAGGGCTGCACTGCTTACAAGAACCTCAACCTGGGTACACCTGAAATATCCCAGGAAATATAAAAAGGGTTCAAAACATTGTGGAACTTACGTACGATGGAATATCCCTCAGCCACGAAATCAATGTCATAAGACCAGTAGCAGCAAAATGAGTGGATTCAGGTACGATGATTCTAAGTGAAAGAAGTCACACAGAAAATGAAACTTATCATAAGATATCACTTAGGAAGATCCTGTAAACATGGCAACACATGAACTGAGTTAGGAAAGAGAACAGAGTCTCACATTTAGAAAACACTCTTATGCCTGCTTAAGGGGGAAGGAGAGGTGGGGTGATGCATCAAACCAGAGTTTGATATAAGCACAGGTACTGTTCCAAAAACCAACTATGGAATAGACAAGACCTACACCTTCCTCAGTGAAAGGGACTCAAAACCCCATATTTCCCGCAGAGGAATAGATCTGACTAGTAAGAATCTTAAAACCTATGTATTGATATGTCTCCGTAAGGGAATCAAGTGTGTCTAGACTGGCATAAACATGGCAGCGAGAATCAGCTCAAACCCACTCTAAAAAGGAATTTCAAAAACAGAACAAAGAAACAGGGAAATTCTTTACAATTCCTTCAGGGTCTCTGATGCAACCTGGAATGACCCTATCTACGATGACAGCTGGATGTGGCATGAGGCTGGACACTTGGGACTGAGAGGATTGGTGAGATTGGGTGAGCAAATGCAGACCCTTTAAAGCAATAATGCATGGCAACCATTCCATGGGTCCCACCTCTCCAGGTTGAAGGGAATATTACTACAGCTATAACATGTACGGGAAACCTAGAGAATGGACACACTGTGAATACGAAAGGTTTCTAAAACTCAACGAAGAGTCCCTCTCCTGGTGCTCCGGTTTGACTTTCCAACAGCTTTACTATCAATCTCCCAACTTGGAGAGACAGCCCCTTTAAGCTCCTGGTTCACACAGGTTGCCCATTTGGCAGAGGAGGAAAGGGAAGAGGGAGAACCAATGAGAGAGTAGCTGTTAGGCATTTGGATGGGCACATGTCACTCTAATTTCCCGGCAGGAAGAAGAATTCACCAAAGTCTCAGCCACCCACCGGGAACCAGTATAGGTCCTGAACCAAATGTTTGGACTTGCGTTCAGCTCACAAAAAACGAGTTGAAAAATGGAGCTCAGGGGCACAGCAATTCACAAACTGGCAGAGTAATCAAGGCCAACTATCGTCCAAAAATCTGTTGAGGGAAGGCAACGAGGCGGACTTGAATGCGAGGCAGAATAGCAGGAAACAGATTTCAAGAGGTACGTTAGAATCGCCTGTAAAGCACAGGAAGAGGGGCACAACTTCGACAATGATGCACTTGGCCAAAAAGGGCGTATGCGTTTTCTCCTGAATATATTCAGGAGAAAACGCATACGCCCTTTTTGGCCAAGCAAGCAAGCGGGCAATGCAAATCTGCACTACAAAGAAGTATCACTTCCCACCGGTCAAAAGGGACATCCACAAAATGTGTAAAAACCAGAAAGGCAAGACAGGCCCTGGAGAACAGGGAGCCTTGTTATGCTGATGGGCGGGATGTAAGCTGCCAACTGCCTCCCTGGGGGAGTGCATTGTGTTCCCTAAAACAAGTAAACAACAGAGCTACAGAGCCAAGGGCACTTCCAGTCTAGGGAATATACCTTGGGAAAACTGAAGATCCATAAGACAGAGCCACCCCCAAATTGAGGGCTGCACTGCTTACAAGAACCTCAACCTGGGTACACCTGAAATATCCCAGGAAATATAAAAATGGTTCAAAACATTGTGGAACTTACGTACGATGGAATGTCCCTCAGCCATGAAATCAATGTCATAAGACCAGTAGCAGCAAAATGAGTGGATTCAGGTACGATGATTCTAAGTGAAAGAAGTCACACAGAAAAAGAAACTTATCATAAGATATCACTTAGGAAGATCCTGTAAACATGGCAACACATGAACTGAGTTAGGAAAGAGAACAGAGTCTCACATTTAGAAAACACTCTTATGCCTGCTTAAGGGGGAAGGAGAGGTGGGGTGATGCATCAAACCAGAGTTTGATATAAGCACAGGTACTGTTCCAAAAACCAACTATGGAATAGACAAGACCTACACCTTCCTCAGTGAAAGGGACTCAAAACCCCATATTTCCCGCAGAGGAATAGATCTGACTAGTAAGAATCTTAAAACCTATGTATTGATATGTCTCCGTAAGGGAATCAAGTGTGTCTAGACTGGCATAAACATGGCAGCGAGAATCAGCTCAAACCCACTCTAAAAAGGAATTTCAAAAACAGAACAAAGAAACAGGGAAATTCTTTACAATTCCTTCAGGGTCTCTGATGCAACCTGGAATGACCCTATCTACGATGACAGCTGGATGTGGCATGAGGCTGGACACTTGGGACTGAGAGGATTGGTGAGATTGGGTGAGCAAATGCAGACCCTTTAAAGCAATAATGCATGGCAACCATTCCATGGGTCCCACCTCTCCAGGTTGAAGGGAATATTACTACAGCTATAACATGTACGGGAAACCTAGAGAATGGACACACTGTGAATACGAAAGGTTTCTAAAACTCAACGAAGAGTCCCTCTCCTGGTGCTCCGGTTTGACTTTCCAACAGCTTTACTATCAATCTCCCAACTTGGAGAGACAGCCCCTTTAAGCTCCTGGTTCACACAGGTTGCCCATTTGGCAGAGGAGGAAAGGGAAGAGGGAGAACCAATGAGAGAGTAGCTGTTAGGCATTTGGATGGGCACATGTCACTCTAATTTCCCGGCAGGAAGAAGAATTCACCAAAGTCTCAGCCACCCACCGGGAACCAGTATAGGTCCTGAACCAAATGTTTGGACTTGCGTTCAGCTCACAAAAAAACGAGTTGAAAAATGGAGCTCAGGGGCACAGCAATTCACAAACTGGCAGAGTAATCAAGGCCAACTATCGTCCAAAAATCTGTTGAGGGAAGGCAACGAGGCGGACTTGAATGCGAGGCAGAATAGCAGGAAACAGATTTCAAGAGGTACGTTAGAATCGCCTGTAAAGCACAGGAAGAGGGGCACAACTTCGACAATGATGCACTTGGCCAAAAAGGGCGTATGTGTTTTCTCCTGAATATATTCAGGAGAAAACGCATACGCCCTTTTTGGCCAAGCAAGCAAGCGGGCAATGCAAATCTGCACTACAAAGAAGTATCACTTCCCACCGGTCAAAAGGGACATCCACAAAATGTGTAAAAACCAGAAAGGCAAGACAGGCCCTGGAGAACAGGGAGCCTTGTTATGCTGATGGGCGGGATGTAAGCTGCCAACTGCCTCCCTGGAGGAGTGCATTGTGTTCCCTAAAACAAGTAAACAACAGAGCTACAGAGCCAAGGGCACTTCCAGTCTAGGGAATATACCTTGGGAAAAATGAAAATCCATAAGACAGAGCCACCCCCAAATTGAGGGCTGCACTGCTTACAAGAACCTCAACCTGGGTACACCTGAAATATCCCAGGAAATATAAAAATGGTTCAAAACATTGTGGAACTTACGTACGATGGAATATCCCTCAGCCATGAAATCAATGTCATAAGACCAGTAGCAGCAAAATGAGTGGATTCAGGTACGATGATTCTAAGTGAAAGAAGTCACACAGAAAAAGAAACTTATCATAAGATATCACTTAGGAAGATCCTGTAAACATGGCAACACATGAACTGAGTTAGGAAAGAGAACAGAGTCTCACATTTAGAAAACACTCTTATGCCTGCTTAAGGGGGAAGGAGAGGTGGGGTGATGCATCAAACCAGAGTTTGATATAAGCACAGGTACTGTTCCAAAAACCAACTATGGAATAGACAAGACCTACACCTTCCTCAGTGAAAGGGACTCAAAACCCCATATTTCCCGCAGAGGAATAGATCTGACTAGTAAGAATCTTAAAACCTATGTATTGATATGTCTCCATAAGGGAATCAAGTGTGTCTAGACTGGCATAAACATGGCAGCGAGAATCAGCTCAAACCCACTCTAAAAAGGAATTTCAAAAACAGAACAAGGAAACAGGGAAATTCTTTACAATTCCTTCAGGGTCTCTGATGCAACCTGGAATGACCCTATCTACGATGACAGCTGGATGTGGCATGAGGCTGGACACTTGGGACTGAGAGGATTGGTGAGATTGGGTGAGCAAATGCAGACCCTTTAAAGCAATAATGCATGGCAACCATTCCATGGGTCCCACCTCTCCAGGTTGAAGGGAATATTACTACAGCTATAACATGTACGGGAAACCTAGAGAATGGACACACTGTGAATACGAAAGGTTTCTAAAACTCAACGAAGAGTCCCTCTCCTGGTGCTCCGGTTTGACTTTCCAACAGCTTTACTATCAATCTCCCAACTTGGAGAGACAGCCCCTTTAAGCTCCTGGTTCACACAGGTTGCCCATTTGGCAGAGGAGGAAAGGGAAGAGGGAGAACCAATGAGAGAGTAGCTGTTAGGCATTTGGATGGGCACATGTCACTCTAATTTCCCGGCAGGAAGAAGAATTCACCAAAGTCTCAGCCACCCACCGGGAACCAGTATAGGTCCTGAACCAAATGTTTGGACTTGCGTTCAGCTCACAAAAAACGAGTTGAAAAATGGAGCTCAGGGGCACAGCAATTCACAAACTGGCAGAGTAATCAAGGCCAACTATCGTCCAAAAATCTGTTGAGGGAAGGCAACGAGGCGGACTTGAATGCGAGGCAGAATAGCAGGAAACAGATTTCAAGAGGTACGTTAGAATCGCCTGTAAAGCACAGGAAGAGGGGCACAACTTCGACAATGATGCACTTGGCCAAAAAGGGCGTATGCGTTTTCTCCTGAATATATTCAGGAGAAAAGCATACGCCCTTTTTGGCCAAGCAAGCAAGCGGGCAATGCAAATCTGCACTACAAAGAAGTATCACTTCCCAACGGTCAAAAGAGACATCCACAAAATGTGTAAAAACCAGAAAGGCAAGACAGGCCCTGGAGAACAGGGAGCCTTGTTATGCTGATGGGCGGGATGTAAGTTGCCAACTGCCTCACTGGAGGAGTGCATTGTGTTCCCTAAAACAAGTAAACAACAGAGCTACAGAGCCAAGGGCACTTCCAGTCTAGGGAATATACCTTGGGAAAACTGAAAATCCATAAGACAGAGCCACCCCCAAATTGAGGGCTGCACTGCTTACAAGAACCTCAACCTGGGTACACCTGAAATATCCCAGGAAATGTAAAAATGGTTCAAAACATTGTGGAACTTACGTACGATGTAATATCCCTCAGCCATGAAATCAATGTCATAAGACCAGTAGCAGCAAAATGAGTGGATTCAGGTACGATGATTCTAAGTGAAAGAAGTCACACAGAAAAAGAAACTTATCATAAGATATCACTTAGGAAGATCCTGTAAACATGGCAACACATGAACTGAGTTAGGAAAGAGAACAGAGTCTCACATTTAGAAAACACTCTTATGCCTGCTTAAGGGGGAAGGAGAGGTGGGGTGATGCATCAAACCAGAGTTTGATATAAGCACAGGTACTGTTCCAAAAACCAACTATGGAATAGACAAGACCTATACCTTCCTCAGTGAAAGGGACTCAAAACCCCATATTTCCCGCAGAGGAATAGATCTGACTAGTAAGAATCTTAAAACCTATGTATTGATATGTCTCCGTAAGGGAATCAAGTGTGTCTAGACTGGCATAAACATGGCAGCGAGAATCAGCTCAAACCCACTCTAAAAAGGAATTTCAAAAACAGAACAAAGAAACAGGGAAATTCTTTACAATTCCTTCAGGGTCTCTGATGCAACCTGGAATGACCCTATCTACGATGACAGCTGGATGTGGCATGAGGCTGGACACTTGGGACTGAGAGGATTGGTGAGATTGGGTGAGCAAATGCAGACCCTTTAAAGCAATAATGCATGGCCACCATTCCATGGGTCCCACCTCTCCAGGTTGAAGGGAATATTACTACAGCTATAACATGTACGGGAAACCTAGAGAATGGACACACTGTGAATACGAAAGGTTTCTAAAACTCAACGAAGAGTCCCTCTCCTGGTGCTCCGGTTTGACTTTCCAACAGCTTTACTATCAATCTCCCAACTTGGAGAGACAGCCCCTTTAAGCTCCTGGTTCACACAGGTTGCCCATTTGGCAGAGGAGGAAAGGGAAGAGGGAGAACCAATGAGAGAGTAGCTGTTAGGCATTTGGATGGGCACATGTCACTCTAATTTCCCGGCAGGAAGAAGAATTCACCAAAGTCTCAGCCACCCACCGGGAACCAGTACAGGTCCTGAACCAAATGTTTGGACTTGCGTTCAGCTCACAAAAAACGAGTTGAAAAATGGAGCTCAGGGGCACAGCAATTCACAAACTGGCAGAGTAATCAAGGCCAACTATCGTCCAAAAATCTGTTGAGGGAAGGCAACGAGGCGGACTTGAATGCGAGGCAGAATAGCAGGAAACAGATTTCAAGAGGTACGTTAGAATCGCCTGTAAAGCACAGGAAGAGGGGCACAACTTCGACAATGATGCACTTGGCCAAAAAGGGCGTATGCGTTTTCTCCTGAATATATTCAGGAGAAAACGCATACGCCCTTTTTGGCCAAGCAAGCAAGCGGGCAATGCAAATCTGCACTACAAAGAAGTATCACTTCCCAACGGTCAAAAGGGACATCCACAAAATGTGTAAAAACCAGAAAGGCAAGACAGGCCCTGGAGAACAGGGAGCCTTGTTATGCTGATGGGCGGGATGTAAGTTGCCAACTGCCTCACTGGAGGAGTGCATTGTGTTCCCTAAAACAAGTAAACAACAGAGCTACAGAGCCAAGGGCACTTCCAGTCTAGGGAATATACCTTGGGAAAACTGAAAATCCATAAGACAGAGCCACCCCCAAATTGAGGGCTGCACTGCTTACAAGAACCTCAACCTGGGTACACCTGAAATATCCCAGGAAATATAAAAAGGGTTCAAAACATTGTGGAACTTACGTACGATGGAATATCCCTCAGCCATGAAATCAATGTCATAAGACCAGTAGCAGCAAAATGAGTGGATTCAGGTACGATGATTCTAAGTGAAAGAAGTCACACAGAAAAAGAAACTTATCATAAGGTATCACTTAGGAAGATCCTGTAAACATGGCAACACATGAACTGAGTTAGGAAAGAGAACAGAGTCTCACATTTAGAAAACACTCTTATGCCTGCTTAAGGGGGAAGGAGAGGTGGGGTGATGCATCAAACCAGAGTTTGATATAAGCACAGGTACTGTTCCAAAAACCAACTATGGAATAGACAAGACCTACACCTTCCTCAGTGAAAGGGACTCAAAACCCCATATTTCCCGCAGAGGAATAGATCTGACTAGTAAGAATCTTAAAACCTATGTATTGATATGTCTCCGTAAGGGAATCAAGTGTGTCTAGACTGGCATAAACATGGCAGCGAGAATCAGCTCAAACCCACTCTAAAAAGGAATTTCAAAAACAGAACAAAGAAACAGGGAAATTCTTTACAATTCCTTCAGGGTCTCTGATGCAACCTGGAATGACCCTATCTACGATGACAGCTGGATGTGGCATGAGGCTGGACACTTGGGACTGAGAGGATTGGTGAGATTGGGTGAGCAAATGCAGACCCTTTAAAGCAATAATGCATGGCCACCATTCCATGGGTCCCACCTCTCCAGGTTGAAGGGAATATTACTACAGCTATAACATGTACGGGAAACCTAGAGAATGGACACACTGTGAATACGAAAGGTTTCTAAAACTCAACGAAGAGTCCCTCTCCTGGTGCTCCGGTTTGACTTTCCAACAGCTTTACTATCAATCTCCCAACTTGGAGAGACAGCCCCTTTAAGCTCCTGGTTCACACAGGTTGCCCATTTGGCAGAGGAGGAAAGGGAAGAGGGAGAACCAATGAGAGAGTAGCTGTTAGGCATTTGGATGGGCACATGTCACTCTAATTTCCCGGCAGGAAGAAGAATTCACCAAAGTCTCAGCCACCCACCGGGAACCAGTACAGGTCCTGAACCAAATGTTTGGACTTGCGTTCAGCTCACAAAAAACGAGTTGAAAAATGGAGCTCAGGGGCACAGCAATTCACAAACTGGCAGAGTAATCAAGGCCAACTATCGTCCAAAAATCTGTTGAGGGAAGGCAACGAGGCGGACTTGAATGCGAGGCAGAATAGCAGGAAACAGATTTCAAGAGGTACGTTAGAATCGCCTGTAAAGCACAGGAAGAGGGGCACAACTTCGACAATGATGCACTTGGCCAAAAAGGGCGTATGCGTTTTCTCCTGAATATATTCAGGAGAAAACGCATACGCCCTTTTTGGCCAAGCAAGCAAGCGGGCAATGCAAATCTGCACTACAAAGAAGTATCACTTCCCAACGGTCAAAAGGGACATCCACAAAATGTGTAAAAACCAGAAAGGCAAGACAGGCCCTGGAGAACAGGGAGCCTTGTTATGCTGATGGGCGGGATGTAAGTTGCCAACTGCCTCACTGGAGGAGTGCATTGTGTTCCCTAAAACAAGTAAACAACAGAGCTACAGAGCCAAGGGCACTTCCAGTCTAGGGAATATACCTTGGGAAAACTGAAAATCCATAAGACAGAGCCACCCCCAAATTGAGGGCTGCACTGCTTACAAGAACCTCAACCTGGGTACACCTGAAATATCCCAGGAAATATAAAAAGGGTTCAAAACATTGTGGAACTTACGTACGATGGAATATCCCTCAGCCATGAAATCAATGTCATAAGACCAGTAGCAGCAAAATGAGTGGATTCAGGTACGATGATTCTAAGTGAAAGAAGTCACACAGAAAAAGAAACTTATCATAAGGTATCACTTAGGAAGATCCTGTAAACATGGCAACACATGAACTGAGTTAGGAAAGAGAACAGAGTCTCACATTTAGAAAACACTCTTATGCCTGCTTAAGGGGGAAGGAGAGGTGGGGTGATGCATCAAACCAGAGTTTGATATAAGCACAGGTACTGTTCCAAAAACCAACTATGGAATAGACAAGACCTACACCTTCCTCAGTGAAAGGGACTCAAAACCCCATATTTCCCGCAGAGGAATAGATCTGACTAGTAAGAATCTTAAAACCTATGTATTGATATGTCTCCGTAAGGGAATCAAGTGTGTCTAGACTGGCATAAACATGGCAGCGAGAATCAGCTCAAACCCACTCTAAAAAGGAATTTCAAAAACAGAACAAAGAAACAGGGAAATTCTTTACAATTCCTTCAGGGTCTCTGATGCAACCTGGAATGACCCTATCTACGATGACAGCTGGATGTGGCATGAGGCTGGACACTTGGGACTGAGAGGATTGGTGAGATTGGGTGAGCAAATGCAGACCCTTTAAAGCAATAATGCATGGCAACCATTCCATGGGTCCCACCTCTCCAGGTTGAAGGGAATATTACTACAGCTATAACATGTACGGGAAACCTAGAGAATGGACACACTGTGAATACGAAAGGTTTCTAAAACTCAACGAAGAGTCCCTCTCCTGGTGCTCCGGTTTGACTTTCCAACAGCTTTACTATCAATCTCCCAACTTGGAGAGACAGCCCCTTTAAGCTCCTGGTTCACACAGGTTGCCCATTTGGCAGAGGAGGAAAGGGAAGAGGGAGAACCAATGAGAGAGTAGCTGTTAGGCATTTGGATGGGCACATGTCACTCTAATTTCCCGGCAGGAAGAAGAATTCACCAAAGTCTCAGCCACCCACCGGGAACCAGTATAGGTCCTGAACCAAATGTTTGGACTTGCGTTCAGCTCACAAAAAACGAGTTGAAAAATGGAGCTCAGGGGCACAGCAATTCACAAACTGGCAGAGTAATCAAGGCCAACTATCGTCCAAAAATCTGTTGAGGGAAGGCAACGAGGCGGACTTGAATGCGAGGCAGAATAGCAGGAAACAGATTTCAAGAGGTACGTTAGAATCGCCTGTAAAGCACAGGAAGAGGGGCACAACTTCGACAATGATGCACTTGGCCAAAAAGGGCGTATGCGTTTTCTCCTGAATATATTCAGGAGAAAACGCATACGCCCTTTTTGGCCAAGCAAGCAAGCGGGCAATGCAAATCTGCACTACAAAGAAGTATCACTTCCCAACGGTCAAAAGGGACATCCACAAAATGTGTAAAAACCAGAAAGGCAAGACAGGCCCTGGAGAACAGGGAGCCTTGTTATGCTGATGGGCGGGATGTAAGCTGCCAACTGCCTCCCTGGAGGAGTGCATTGTGTTCCCTAAAACAAGTAAACAACAGAGCTACAGAGCCAAGGGCACTTCCAGTCTAGGGAATATACCTTGGGAAAACTGAAGATCCATAAGACAGAGCCACCCCCAAATTGAGGGCTGCACTGCTTACAAGAACCTCAACCTGGGTACACCTGAAATATCCCAGGAAATATAAAAATGGTTCAAAACATTGTGGAACTTACGTACGATGGAATGTCCCTCAGCCATGAAATCAATGTCATAAGACCAGTAGCAGCAAAATGAGTGGATTCAGGTACGATGATTCTAAGTGAAAGAAGTCACACAGAAAAAGAAACTTATCATAAGGTATCACTTAGGAAGATCCTGTAAACATGGCAACACATGAACTGAGTTAGGAAAGAGAACAGAGTCTCACATTTAGAAAACACTCTTATGCCTGCTTAAGGGGGAAGGAGAGGTGGGGTGATGCATCAAACCAGAGTTTGATATAAGCACAGGTACTGTTCCAAAAACCAACTATGGAATAGACAAGACCTACACCTTCCTCAGTGAAAGGGACTCAAAACCCCATATTTCCCGCAGAGGAATAGATCTGACTAGTAAGAATCTTAAAACCTATGTATTGATATGTCTCCGTAAGGGAATCAAGTGTGTCTAGACTGGCATAAACATGGCAGCGAGAATCAGCTCAAACCCACTCTAAAAAGGAATTTCAAAAACAGAACAAGGAAACAGGGAAATTCTTTACAATTCCTTCAGGGTCTCTGATGCAACCTGGAATGACCCTATCTACGATGACAGCTGGATGTGGCATGAGGCTGGACACTTGGGACTGAGAGGATTGGTGAGATTGGGTGAGCAAATGCAGACCCTTTAAAGCAATAATGCATGGCCACCATTCCATGGGTCCCACCTCTCCAGGTTGAAGGGAATATTACTACAGCTATAACATGTACGGGAAACCTAGAGAATGGACACACTGTGAATACGAAAGGTTTCTAAAACTCAACGAAGAGTCCCTCTCCTGGTGCTCCGGTTTGACTTTCCAACAGCTTTACTATCAATCTCCCAACTTGGAGAGACAGCCCCTTTAAGCTCCTGGTTCACACAGGTTGCCCATTTGGCAGAGGAGGAAAGGGAAGAGGGAGAACCAATGAGAGAGTAGCTGTTAGGCATTTGGATGGGCACATGTCACTCTAATTTCCCGGCAGGAAGAAGAATTCACCAAAGTCTCAGCCACCCACCGGGAACCAGTACAGGTCCTGAACCAAATGTTTGGACTTGCGTTCAGCTCACAAAAAACGAGTTGAAAAATGGAGCTCAGGGGCACAGCAATTCACAAACTGGCAGAGTAATCAAGGCCAACTATCGTCCAAAAATCTGTTGAGGGAAGGCAACGAGGCGGACTTGAATGCGAGGCAGAATAGCAGGAAACAGATTTCAAGAGGTACGTTAGAATCGCCTGTAAAGCACAGGAAGAGGGGCACAACTTCGACAATGATGCACTTGGCCAAAAAGGGCGTATGCGTTTTCTCCTGAATATATTCAGGAGAAAACGCATACGCCCTTTTTGGCCAAGCAAGCAAGCGGGCAATGCAAATCTGCACTACAAAGAAGTATCACTTCCCAACGGTCAAAAGGGACATCCACAAAATGTGTAAAAACCAGAAAGGCAAGACAGGCCCTGGAGAACAGGGAGCCTTGTTATGCTGATGGGCGGGATGTAAGTTGCCAACTGCCTCACTGGAGGAGTGCATTGTGTTCCCTAAAACAAGTAAACAACAGAGCTACAGAGCCAAGGGCACTTCCAGTCTAGGGAATATACCTTGGGAAAACTGAAAATCCATAAGACAGAGCCACCCCCAAATTGAGGGCTGCACTGCTTACAAGAACCTCAACCTGGGTACACCTGAAATATCCCAGGAAATATAAAAAGGGTTCAAAACATTGTGGAACTTACGTACGATGGAATATCCCTCAGCCATGAAATCAATGTCATAAGACCAGTAGCAGCAAAATGAGTGGATTCAGGTACGATGATTCTAAGTGAAAGAAGTCACACAGAAAAAGAAACTTATCATAAGGTATCACTTAGGAAGATCCTGTAAACATGGCAACACATGAACTGAGTTAGGAAAGAGAACAGAGTCTCACATTTAGAAAACACTCTTATGCCTGCTTAAGGGGGAAGGAGAGGTGGGGTGATGCATCAAACCAGAGTTTGATATAAGCACAGGTACTGTTCCAAAAACCAACTATGGAATAGACAAGACCTACACCTTCCTCAGTGAAAGGGACTCAAAACCCCATATTTCCCGCAGAGGAATAGATCTGACTAGTAAGAATCTTAAAACCTATGTATTGATATGTCTCCGTAAGGGAATCAAGTGTGTCTAGACTGGCATAAACATGGCAGCGAGAATCAGCTCAAACCCACTCTAAAAAGGAATTTCAAAAACAGAACAAAGAAACAGGGAAATTCTTTACAATTCCTTCAGGGTCTCTGATGCAACCTGGAATGACCCTATCTACGATGACAGCTGGATGTGGCATGAGGCTGGACACTTGGGACTGAGAGGATTGGTGAGATTGGGTGAGCAAATGCAGACCCTTTAAAGCAATAATGCATGGCAACCATTCCATGGGTCCCACCTCTCCAGGTTGAAGGGAATATTACTACAGCTATAACATGTACGGGAAACCTAGAGAATGGACACACTGTGAATACGAAAGGTTTCTAAAACTCAACGAAGAGTCCCTCTCCTGGTGCTCCGGTTTGACTTTCCAACAGCTTTACTATCAATCTCCCAACTTGGAGAGACAGCCCCTTTAAGCTCCTGGTTCACACAGGTTGCCCATTTGGCAGAGGAGGAAAGGGAAGAGGGAGAACCAATGAGAGAGTAGCTGTTAGGCATTTGGATGGGCACATGTCACTCTAATTTCCCGGCAGGAAGAAGAATTCACCAAAGTCTCAGCCACCCACCGGGAACCAGTATAGGTCCTGAACCAAATGTTTGGACTTGCGTTCAGCTCACAAAAAACGAGTTGAAAAATGGAGCTCAGGGGCACAGCAATTCACAAACTGGCAGAGTAATCAAGGCCAACTATCGTCCAAAAATCTGTTGAGGGAAGGCAACGAGGCGGACTTGAATGCGAGGCAGAATAGCAGGAAACAGATTTCAAGAGGTACGTTAGAATCGCCTGTAAAGCACAGGAAGAGGGGCACAACTTCGACAATGATGCACTTGGCCAAAAAGGGCGTATGCGTTTTCTCCTGAATATATTCAGGAGAAAACGCATACGCCCTTTTTGGCCAAGCAAGCAAGCGGGCAATGCAAATCTGCACTACAAAGAAGTATCACTTCCCAACGGTCAAAAGGGACATCCACAAAATGTGTAAAAACCAGAAAGGCAAGACAGGCCCTGGAGAACAGGGAGCCTTGTTATGCTGATGGGCGGGATGTAAGCTGCCAACTGCCTCCCTGGAGGAGTGCATTGTGTTCCCTAAAACAAGTAAACAACAGAGCTACAGAGCCAAGGGCACTTCCAGTCTAGGGAATATACCTTGGGAAAACTGAAGATCCATAAGACAGAGCCACCCCCAAATTGAGGGCTGCACTGCTTACAAGAACCTCAACCTGGGTACACCTGAAATATCCCAGGAAATATAAAAATGGTTCAAAACATTGTGGAACTTACGTACGATGGAATGTCCCTCAGCCATGAAATCAATGTCATAAGACCAGTAGCAGCAAAATGAGTGGATTCAGGTACGATGATTCTAAGTGAAAGAAGTCACACAGAAAAAGAAACTTATCATAAGATATCACTTAGGAAGATCCTGTAAACATGGCAACACATGAACTGAGTTAGGAAAGAGAACAGAGTCTCACATTTAGAAAACACTCTTATGCCTGCTTAAGGGGGAAGGAGAGGTGGGGTGATGCATCAAACCAGAGTTTGATATAAGCACAGGTACTGTTCCAAAAACCAACTATGGAATAGACAAGACCTACACCTTCCTCAGTGAAAGGGACTCAAAACCCCATATTTCCCGCAGAGGAATAGATCTGACTAGTAAGAATCTTAAAACCTATGTATTGATATGTCTCCGTAAGGGAATCAAGTGTGTCTAGACTGGCATAAACATGGCAGCGAGAATCAGCTCAAACCCACTCTAAAAAGGAATTTCAAAAACAGAACAAAGAAACAGGGAAATTCTTTACAATTCCTTCAGGGTCTCTGATGCAACCTGGAATGACCCTATCTACGATGACAGCTGGATGTGGCATGAGGCTGGACACTTGGGACTGAGAGGATTGGTGAGATTGGGTGAGCAAATGCAGACCCTTTAAAGCAATAATGCATGGCCACCATTCCATGGGTCCCACCTCTCCAGGTTGAAGGGAATATTACTACAGCTATAACATGTACGGGAAACCTAGAGAATGGACACACTGTGAATACGAAAGGTTTCTAAAACTCAACGAAGAGTCCCTCTCCTGGTGCTCCGGTTTGACTTTCCAACAGCTTTACTATCAATCTCCCAACTTGGAGAGACAGCCCCTTTAAGCTCCTGGTTCACACAGGTTGCCCATTTGGCAGAGGAGGAAAGGGAAGAGGGAGAACCAATGAGAGAGTAGCTGTTAGGCATTTGGATGGGCACATGTCACTCTAATTTCCCGGCAGGAAGAAGAATTCACCAAAGTCTCAGCCACCCACCGGGAACCAGTATAGGTCCTGAACCAAAAGTTTGGACTTGCGTTCAGCTCACAAAAAACGAGTTGAAAAATGGAGCTCAGGGGCACAGCAATTCACAAACTGGCAGAGTAATCAAGGCCAACTATCGTCCAAAAATCTGTTGAGGGAAGGCAACGAGGCGGACTTGAATGCGAGGCAGAATAGCAGGAAACAGATTTCAAGAGGTACGTTAGAATCGCCTGTAAAGCACAGGAAGAGGGGCACAACTTCGACAATGATGCACTTGGCCAAAAAGGGCGTATGCGTTTTCTCCTGAATATATTCAGGAGAAAACGCATACGCCCTTTTTGGCCAAGCAAGCAAGCGGGCAATGCAAATCTGCACTACAAAGAAGTATCACTTCCCAACGGTCAAAAGGGACATCCACAAAATGTGTAAAAACCAGAAAGGCAAGACAGGCCCTGGAGAACAGGGAGCCTTGTTATGCTGATGGGCGGGATGTAAGTTGCCAACTGCCTCACTGGAGGAGTGCATTGTGTTCCCTAAAACAAGTAAACAACAGAGCTACAGAGCCAAGGGCACTTCCAGTCTAGGGAATATACCTTGGGAAAACTGAAAATCCATAAGACAGAGCCACCCCCAAATTGAGGGCTGCACTGCTTACAAGAACCTCAACCTGGGTACACCTGAAATATCCCAGGAAATATAAAAATGGTTCAAATCATTGTGGAACATACGTACGATGGAATATCCCTCAGCCATGAAATAAATGTCATAAGACCAGTAGCAGCAAAATGAGTGGATTCAGGTACGATGATTCTAAGTGAAAGAAGTCACACAGAAAAAGAAACTTATCATAAGATATCACTTAGGAAGATCCTGTAAACATGGCAACACATGAACTGAGTTAGGAAAGAGAACAGAGTCTCACATTTAGAAAACACTCTTATGCCTGCTTAAGGGGGAAGGAGAGGTGGGGTGATGCATCAAACCAGAGTTTGATATAAGCACAGGTACTGTTCCAAAAACCAACTATGGAATAGACAAGACCTACACCTTCCTCAGTGAAAGGGACTCAAAACCCCATATTTCCCGCAGAGGAATAGATCTGACTAGTAAGAATCTTAAAACCTATGTATTGATATGTCTCCGTAAGGGAATCAAGTGTGTCTAGACTGGCATAAACATGGCAGCGAGAATCAGCTCAAACCCACTCTAAAAAGGAATTTCAAAAACAGAACAAGGAAACAGGGAAATTCTTTACAATTCCTTCAGGGTCTCTGATGCAACCTGGAATGACCCTATCTACGATGACAGCTGGATGTGGCATGAGGCTGGACACTTGGGACTGAGAGGATTGGTGAGATTGGGTGAGCAAATGCAGACCCTTTAAAGCAATAATGCATGGCCACCATTCCATGGGTCCCACCTCTCCAGGTTGAAGGGAATATTACTACAGCTATAACATGTACGGGAAACCTAGAGAATGGACACACTGTGAATACGAAAGGTTTCTAAAACTCAACGAAGAGTCCCTCTCCTGGTGCTCCGGTTTGACTTTCCAACAGCTTTACTATCAATCTCCCAACTTGGAGAGACAGCCCCTTTAAGCTCCTGGTTCACACAGGTTGCCCATTTGGCAGAGGAGGAAAGGGAAGAGGGAGAACCAATGAGAGAGTAGCTGTTAGGCATTTGGATGGGCACATGTCACTCTAATTTCCCGGCAGGAAGAAGAATTCACCAAAGTCTCAGCCACCCACCGGGAACCAGTACAGGTCCTGAACCAAATGTTTGGACTTGCGTTCAGCTCACAAAAAACGAGTTGAAAAATGGAGCTCAGGGGCACAGCAATTCACAAACTGGCAGAGTAATCAAGGCCAACTATCGTCCAAAAATCTGTTGAGGGAAGGCAACGAGGCGGACTTGAATGCGAGGCAGAATAGCAGGAAACAGATTTCAAGAGGTACGTTAGAATCGCCTGTAAAGCACAGGAAGAGGGGCACAACTTCGACAATGATGCACTTGGCCAAAAAGGGCGTATGCGTTTTCTCCTGAATATATTCAGGAGAAAACGCATACGCCCTTTTTGGCCAAGCAAGCAAGCGGGCAATGCAAATCTGCACTACAAAGAAGTATCACTTCCCAACGGTCAAAAGGGACATCCACAAAATGTGTAAAAACCAGAAAGGCAAGACAGGCCCTGGAGAACAGGGAGCCTTGTTATGCTGATGGGCGGGATGTAAGTTGCCAACTGCCTCACTGGAGGAGTGCATTGTGTTCCCTAAAACAAGTAAACAACAGAGCTACAGAGCCAAGGGCACTTCCAGTCTAGGGAATATACCTTGGGAAAACTGAAAATCCATAAGACAGAGCCACCCCCAAATTGAGGGCTGCACTGCTTACAAGAACCTCAACCTGGGTACACCTGAAATATCCCAGGAAATATAAAAAGGGTTCCAAACATTGTGGAACTTACGTACGATGGAATATCCCTCAGCCATGAAATCAATGTCATAAGACCAGTAGCAGCAAAATGAGTGGATTCAGGTACGATGATTCTAAGTGAAAGAAGTCACACAGAAAAAGAAACTTATCATAAGATATCACTTAGGAAGATCCTGTAAACATGGCAACACATGAACTGAGTTAGGAAAGAGAACAGAGTCTCACATTTAGAAAACACTCTTATGCCTGCTTAAGGGGGAAGGAGAGGTGGGGTGATGCATCAAACCAGAGTTTGATATAAGCACAGGTACTGTTCCAAAAACCAACTATGGAATAGACAAGACCTACACCTTCCTCAGTGAAAGGGACTCAAAACCCCATATTTCCCGCAGAGGAATAGATCTGACTAGTAAGAATCTTAAAACCTATGTATTGATATGTCTCCGTAAGGGAATCAAGTGTGTCTAGACTGGCATAAACATGGCAGCGAGAATCAGCTCAAACCCACTCTAAAAAGGAATTTCAAAAACAGAACAAGGAAACAGGGAAATTCTTTACAATTCCTTCAGGGTCTCTGATGCAACCTGGAATGACCCTATCTACGATGACAGCTGGATGTGGCATGAGGCTGGACACTTGGGACTGAGAGGATTGGTGAGATTGGGTGAGCAAATGCAGACCCTTTAAAGCAATAATGCATGGCCACCATTCCATGGGTCCCACCTCTCCAGGTTGAAGGGAATATTACTACAGCTATAACATGTACGGGAAACCTAGAGAATGGACACACTGTGAATACGAAAGGTTTCTAAAACTCAACGAAGAGTCCCTCTCCTGGTGCTCCGGTTTGACTTTCCAACAGCTTTACTATCAATCTCCCAACTTGGAGAGACAGCCCCTTTAAGCTCCTGGTTCACACAGGTTGCCCATTTGGCAGAGGAGGAAAGGGAAGAGGGAGAACCAATGAGAGAGTAGCTGTTAGGCATTTGGATGGGCACATGTCACTCTAATTTCCCGGCAGGAAGAAGAATTCACCAAAGTCTCAGCCACCCACCGGGAACCAGTACAGGTCCTGAACCAAATGTTTGGACTTGCGTTCAGCTCACAAAAAACGAGTTGAAAAATGGAGCTCAGGGGCACAGCAATTCACAAACTGGCAGAGTAATCAAGGCCAACTATCGTCCAAAAATCTGTTGAGGGAAGGCAACGAGGCGGACTTGAATGCGAGGCAGAATAGCAGGAAACAGATTTCAAGAGGTACGTTAGAATCGCCTGTAAAGCACAGGAAGAGGGGCACAACTTCGACAATGATGCACTTGGCCAAAAAGGGCGTATGCGTTTTCTCCTGAATATATTCAGGAGAAAACGCATACGCCCTTTTTGGCCAAGCAAGCAAGCGGGCAATGCAAATCTGCACTACAAAGAAGTATCACTTCCCAACGGTCAAAAGGGACATCCACAAAATGTGTAAAAACCAGAAAGGCAAGACAGGCCCTGGAGAACAGGGAGCCTTGTTATGCTGATGGGCGGGATGTAAGTTGCCAACTGCCTCACTGGAGGAGTGCATTGTGTTCCCTAAAACAAGTAAACAACAGAGCTACAGAGCCAAGGGCACTTCCAGTCTAGGGAATATACCTTGGGAAAACTGAAAATCCATAAGACAGAGCCACCCCCAAATTGAGGGCTGCACTGCTTACAAGAACCTCAACCTGGGTACACCTGAAATATCCCAGGAAATATAAAAAGGGTTCCAAACATTGTGGAACTTACGTACGATGGAATATCCCTCAGCCATGAAATCAATGTCATAAGACCAGTAGCAGCAAAATGAGTGGATTCAGGTACGATGATTCTAAGTGAAAGAAGTCACACAGAAAAAGAAACTTATCATAAGATATCACTTAGGAAGATCCTGTAAACATGGCAACACATGAACTGAGTTAGGAAAGAGAACAGAGTCTCACATTTAGAAAACACTCTTATGCCTGCTTAAGGGGGAAGGAGAGGTGGGGTGATGCATCAAACCAGAGTTTGATATAAGCACAGGTACTGTTCCAAAAACCAACTATGGAATAGACAAGACCTACACCTTCCTCAGTGAAAGGGACTCAAAACCCCATATTTCCCGCAGAGGAATAGATCTGACTAGTAAGAATCTTAAAACCTATGTATTGATATGTCTCCGTAAGGGAATCAAGTGTGTCTAGACTGGCATAAACATGGCAGCGAGAATCAGCTCAAACCCACTCTAAAAAGGAATTTCAAAAACAGAACAAAGAAACAGGGAAATTCTTTACAATTCCTTCAGGGTCTCTGATGCAACCTGGAATGACCCTATCTACGATGACAGCTGGATGTGGCATGAGGCTGGACACTTGGGACTGAGAGGATTGGTGAGATTGGGTGAGCAAATGCAGACCCTTTAAAGCAATAATGCATGGCAACCATTCCATGGGTCCCACCTCTCCAGGTTGAAGGGAATATTACTACAGCTATAACATGTATGGGAAACCTAGAGAATGGACACACTGTGAATACGAAAGGTTTCTAAAACTCAACGAAGAGTCCCTCTCCTGGTGCTCCGGTTTGACTTTCCAACAGCTTTACTATCAATCTCCCAACTTGGAGAGACAGCCCCTTTAAGCTCCTGGTTCACACAGGTTGCCCATTTGGCAGAGGAGGAAAGGGAAGAGGGAGAACCAATGAGAGAGTAGCTGTTAGGCATTTGGATGGGCACATGTCACTCTAATTTCCCGGCAGGAAGAAGAATTCACCAAAGTCTCAGCCACCCACCGGGAACCAGTATAGGTCCTGAACCAAATGTTTGGACTTGCGTTCAGCTCACAAAAAACGAGTTGAAAAATGGAGCTCAGGGGCACAGCAATTCACAAACTGGCAGAGTAATCAAGGCCAACTATCGTCCAAAAATCTGTTGAGGGAAGGCAACGAGGCGGACTTGAATGCGAGGCAGAATAGCAGGAAACAGATTTCAAGAGGTACGTTAGAATCGCCTGTAAAGCACAGGAAGAGGGGCACAACTTCGACAATGATGCACTTGGCCAAAAAGGGCGTATGCGTTTTCTCCTGAATATATTCAGGAGAAAACGCATACGCCCTTTTTGGCCAAGCAAGCAAGCGGGCAATGCAAATCTGCACTACAAAGAAGTATCACTTCCCAACGGTCAAAAGGGACATCCACAAAATGTGTAAAAACCAGAAAGGCAAGACAGGCCCTGGAGAACAGGGAGCCCTGTTATGCTGATGGGCGGGATGTAAGTTGCCAACTGCCTCACAGGAGGAGTGCATTGTGTTCCCTAAAACAAGTAAACAACAGAGCTACAGAGCCAAGGGCACTTCCAGTCTAGGGAATATACCTTGGGAAAACTGAAAATCCATAAGACAGAGCCACCCCCAAATTGAGGGCTGCACTGCTTACAAGAACCTCAACCTGGGTACACCTGAAATATCCCAGGAAATATAAAAATGGTTCAAAACATTGTGGAACTTACGTACGATGGAATATCCCTCAGCCATGAAATCAATGTCATAAGACCAGTAGCAGCAAAATGAGTGGATTCAGGTACGATGATTCTAAGTGAAAGAAGTCACACAGGAAAAGAAACTTATCATAAGATATCACTTAGGAAGATCCTGTAAACATGGCAACACATGAACTGAGTTAGGAAAGAGAACAGAGACTCACATTTAGAAAACACTCTTATGCCTGCTTAAGGGGGAAGGAGAGGTGGGGTGATGCATCAAACCAGAGTTTGATATAAGCACAGGTACTGTTCCAAAAACCAACTATGGAATAGACAAGACCTACACCTTCCTCAGTGAAAGGGACTCAAAACCCCATATTTCCCGCAGAGGAATAGATCTGACTAGTAAGAATCTTAAAACCTATGTATTGATATGTCTCCGTAAGGGAATCAAGTGTGTCTAGACTGGCATAAACATGGCAGCGAGAATCAGCTCAAACCCACTCTAAAAAGGAATTTCAAAAACAGAACAAAGAAACAGGGAAATTCTTTACAATTCCTTCAGGGTCTCTGATGCAACCTGGAATGACCCTATCTACGATGACAGCTGGATGTGGCATGAGGCTGGACACTTGGGACTGAGAGGATTGGTGAGATTGGGTGAGCAAATGCAGACCCTTTAAAGCAATAATGCATGGCCACCATTCCATGGGTCCCACCTCTCCAGGTTGAAGGGAATATTACTACAGCTATAACATGTACAGGAAACCTAGAGAATGGACACACTGTGAATACGAAAGGTTTCTAAAACTCAAGGAAGAGTCCCTCTCCTGGTGCTCCGGTTTGACTTTCCAACAGCTTTACTATCAATCTCCCAACTTGGAGAGACAGCCCCTTTAAGCTCCTGGTTCACACAGGTTGCCCATTTGGCAGAGGAGGAAAGGGAAGAGGGAGAACCAATGAGAGAGTAGCTGTTAGGCATTTGGATGGGCACATGTCACTCTAATTTCCCGGCAGGAAGAAGAATTCACCAAAGTCTCAGCCACCCACCGGGAACCAGTATAGGTCCTGAACCAAAAGTTTGGACTTGCGTTCAGCTCACAAAAAACGAGTTGAAAAATGGAGCTCAGGGGCACAGCAATTCACAAACTGGCAGAGTAATCAAGGCCAACTATCGTCCAAAAATCTGTTGAGGGAAGGCAACGAGGCGGACTTGAATGCGAGGCAGATTAGCAGGAAACAGATTTCAAGAGGTACGTTAGAATCGCCTGTAAAGCACAGGAAGAGGGGCACAACTTCGACAATGATGCACTTGGCCAAAAAGGGCGTATGCGTTTTCTCCTGAATATATTCAGGAGAAAACGCATACGCCCTTTTTGGCCAAGCAAGCAAGCGGGCAATGCAAATCTGCACTACAAAGAAGTATCACTTCCCAACGGTCAAAAGGGACATCCACAAAATGTGTAAAAACCAGAAAGGCAAGACAGGCCCTGGAGAACAGGGAGCCTTGTTATGCTGATGGGCGGGATGTAAGTTGCCAACTGCCTCACTGGAGGAGTGCATTGTGTTCCCTAAAACAAGTAAACAACAGAGCTACAGAGCCAAGGGCACTTCCAGTCTAGGGAATATACCTTGGGAAAACTGAAAATCCATAAGACAGAGCCACCCCCAAATTGAGGGCTGCACTGCTTACAAGAACCTCAACCTGGGTACACCTGAAATATCCCAGGAAATATAAAAATGGTTCAAAACATTGTGGAACTTACGTACGATGGAATATCCCTCAGCCATGAAATCAATGTCATAAGACCAGTAGCAGCAAAATGAGTGGATTCAGGTACGATGATTCTAAGTGAAAGAAGTCACACAGGAAAAGAAACTTATCATAAGATATCACTTAGGAAGATCCTGTAAACATGGCAACACATGAACTGAGTTAGGAAAGAGAACAGAGACTCACATTTAGAAAACACTCTTATGCCTGCTTAAGGGGGAAGGAGAGGTGGGGTGATGCATCAAACCAGAGTTTGATATAAGCACAGGTACTGTTCCAAAAACCAACTATGGAATAGACAAGACCTACACCTTCCTCAGTGAAAGGGACTCAAAACCCCATATTTCCCGCAGAGGAATAGATCTGACTAGTAAGAATCTTAAAACCTATGTATTGATATGTCTCCGTAAGGGAATCAAGTGTGTCTAGACTGGCATAAACATGGCAGCGAGAATCAGCTCAAACCCACTCTAAAAAGGAATTTCAAAAACAGAACAAAGAAACAGGGAAATTCTTTACAATTCCTTCAGGGTCTCTGATGCAACCTGGAATGACCCTATCTACGATGACAGCTGGATGTGGCATGAGGCTGGACACTTGGGACTGAGAGGATTGGTGAGATTGGGTGAGCAAATGCAGACCCTTTAAAGCAATAATGCATGGCCACCATTCCATGGGTCCCACCTCTCCAGGTTGAAGGAAATATTACTACAGCTATAACATGTACGGGAAACCTAGAGAATGGACACACTGTGAATACGAAAGGTTTCTAAAACTCAACGAAGAGTCCCTCTCCTGGTGCTCCGGTTTGACTTTCCAACAGCTTTACTATCAATCTCCCAACTTGGAGAGACAGCCCCTTTAAGCTCCTGGTTCACACAGGTTGCCCATTTGGCAGAGGAGGAAAGGGAAGAGGGAGAACCAATGAGAGAGTAGCTGTTAGGCATTTGGATGGGCACAAGTCACTCTAATTTCCCGGCAGGAAGAAGAATTCACCAAAGTCTCAGCCACACACCGGGAACCAGTACAGGTCCTGAACCAAATGTTTGGACTTGCGTTCAGCTCACAAAAAACGAGTTGAAAAATGGAGCTCAGGGGCACAGCAATTCACAAACTGGCAGAGTAATCAAGGCCAACTATCGTCCAAAAATCTGTTGAGGGAAGGCAACGAGGCGGACTTGAATGCGAGGCAGAATAGCAGGAAACAGATTTCAAGAGGTACGTTAGAATCGCCTGTAAAGCACAGGAAGAGGGGCACAACTTCGACAATGATGCACTTGGCCAAAAAGGGCGTATGCGTTTTCTCCTGAATATATTCAGGAGAAAACGCATACGCCCTTTTTGGCCAAGCAAGCAAGCGGGCAATGCAAATCTGCACTACAAAGAAGTATCACTTCCCAACGGTCAAAAGGGACATCCACAAAATGTGTAAAAACCAGAAAGGCAAGACAGGCCCTGGAGAACAGGGAGCCTTGTTATGCTGATGGGCGGGATGTAAGTTGCCAACTGCCTCACTGGAGGAGTGCATTGTGTTCCCTAAAACAAGTAAACAACAGAGCTACAGAGCCAAGGGCACTTCCAGTCTAGGGAATATACCTTGGGAAAACTGAAAATCCATAAGACAGAGCCACCCCCAAATTGAGGGCTGCACTGCTTACAAGAACCTCAACCTGGGTACACCTGAAATATCCCAGGAAATATAAAAATGGTTCAAAACATTGTGGAACTTACGTACGATGGAATATCCCTCAGCCATGAAATCAATGTCATAAGACCAGTAGCAGCAAAATGAGTGGATTCAGGTACGATGATTCTAAGTGAAAGAAGTCACACAGAAAAAGAAACTTATCATAAGATATCACTTAGGAAGATCCTGTAAACATGGCAACACATGAACTGAGTTAGGAAAGAGAACAGAGTCTCACATTTAGAAAACACTCTTATGCCTGCTTAAGGGGGAAGGAGAGGTGGGGTGATGCATCAAACCAGAGTTTGATATAAGCACAGGTACTGTTCCAAAAACCAACTATGGAATAGACAAGACCTACACCTTCCTCAGTGAAAGGGACTCAAAACCCCATATTTCCCGCAGAGGAATAGATCTGACTAGTAAGAATCTTAAAACCTATGTATTGATATGTCTCCGTAAGGGAATCAAGTGTGTCTAGACTGGCATAAACATGGCAGCGAGAATCAGCTCAAACCCACTCTAAAAAGGAATTTCAAAAACAGAACAAAGAATCAGGGAAATTCTTTACAATTCCTTCAGGGTCTCTGATGCAACCTGGAATGACCCTATCTACGATGACAGCTGGATGTGGCATGAGGCTGGACACTTGGGACTGAGAGGATTGGTGAGATTGGGTGAGCAAATGCAGACCCTTTAAAGCAATAATGCATGGCAACCATTCCATGGGTCCCACCTCTCCAGGTTGAAGGGAATATTACTACAGCTATAACATGTACGGGAAACCTAGAGAATGGACACACTGTGAATACGAAAGGTTTCTAAAACTCAACGAAGAGTCCCTCTCCTGGTGCTCCGGTTTGACTTTCCAACAGCTTTACTATCAATCTCCCAACTTGGAGAGACAGCCCCTTTAAGCTCCTGGTTCACACAGGTTGCCCATTTGGCAGAGGAGGAAAGGGAAGAGGGAGAACCAATGAGAGAGTAGCTGTTAGGCATTTGGATGGGCACAAGTCACTCTAATTTCCCGGCAGGAAGAAGAATTCACCAAAGTCTCAGCCACCCACCGGGAACCAGTACAGGTCCTGAACCAAATGTTTGGACTTGCGTTCAGCTCACAAAAAACGAGTTGAAAAATGGAGCTCAGGGGCACAGCAATTCACAAACCGGCAGAGTAATCAAGGCCAACTATCGTCCAAAAATCTGTTGAGGGAAGGCAACGAGGCGGACTTGAATGCGAGGCAGAATAGCAGGAAACAGATTTCAAGAGGTACGTTAGAATCGCCTGTAAAGCACAGGAAGAGGGGCACAACTTCGACAATGATGCACTTGGCCAAAAAGGGCGTATGCATTTTCTCCTGAATATATTCAGGAGAAAACGCATACGCCCTTTTTGGCCAAGCAAGCAAGCGGGCAATGCAAATCTGCACTACAAAGAAGTATCACTTCCCAACGGTCAAAAGGGACATCCACAAAATGTGTAAAAACCAGAAAGGCAAGACAGGCCCTGGAGAACAGGGAGCCTTGTTATGCTGATGGGCGGGATGTAAGCTGCCAACTGCCTCCCTGGAGGAGTGCATTGTGTTCCCTAAAACAAGTAAACAACAGAGCTACAGAGCCAAGGGCACTTCCAGTCTAGGGAATATACCTTGGGAAAACTGAAAATCCATAAGACAGAGCCACCCCCAAATTGAGGGCTGCACTGCTTACAAGAACCTCAACCTGGGTACACCTGAAATATCCCAGGAAATATAAAAATGGTTCAAAACATTGTGGAACTTACGTACGATGGAATATCCCTCAGCCATGAAATCAATGTCATAAGACCAGTAGCAGCAAAATGAGTGGATTCAGGTACGATGATTCTAAGTGAAAGAAGTCACACAGAAAAAGAAACTTATCATAAGATATCACTTAGGAAGATCCTGTAAACATGGCAACACATGAACTGAGTTAGGAAAGAGAACAGAGTCTCACATTTAGAAAACACTCTTATGCCTGCTTAAGGGGGAAGGAGAGGTGGGGTGATGCATCAAACCAGAGTTTGATATAAGCACAGGTACTGTTCCAAAAACCAACTATGGAATAGACAAGACCTACACCTTCCTCAGTGAAAGGGACTCAAAACCCCATATTTCCCGCAGAGGAATAGATCTGACTAGTAAGAATCTTAAAACCTATGTATTGATATGTCTCCGTAAGGGAATCAAGTGTGTCTAGACTGGCATAAACATGGCAGCGAGAATCAGCTCAAACCCACTCTAAAAAGGAATTTCAAAAACAGAACAAAGAAACAGGGAAATTCTTTAGAATTCCTTCAGGGTCTCTGAAGCAACCTGGAATGACCCTATCTACGATGACAGCTGGATGTGGCATGAGGCTGGACACTTGGGACTGAGAGGATTGGTGAGATTGGGTGAGCAAATGCAGACCCTTTAAAGCAATAATGCATGGCAACCATTCCATGGGTCCCACCTCTCCAGGTTGAAGGGAATATTACTACAGCTATAACATGTACGGGAAACCTAGAGAATGGACACACTGTGAATATGAAAGGTTTCTAAAACTCAAGGAAGAGTCCCTCTCCTGGTGCTCCGGTTTGACATTCCAACAGCTTTACTATCAATCTCCCAACTTGGAGAGACAGCCCCTTTAAGCTCCTGGTTCACACAGGTTGCCCATTTGGCAGAGGAGGAAAGGGAAGAGGGAGAACCAATGAGAGAGTAGCTGTTAGGCATTTGGATGGGCACATGTCAGTCTAATTTCCCGGCAGGAAGAAGAATTCACCAAAGTCTCAGCCACCCACCGGGAACTAGTACAGGTCCTGAACCAAATGTTTGGACTTGCGTTCAGCTCACAAAAAACGAGTTGAAAAATGGAGCTCAGGGGCACAGCAATTCACAAACCGGCAGAGTAATCAAGGCCAACTATCGTCCAAAAATCTGTTGAGGGAAGGCAACGAGGCGGACTTGAATGCGAGGCAGAATAGCAGGTAACAGATTTCAAGAGGTACGTTAGAATCGCCTGTAAAGCACAGGAAGAGGGGCACAACTTCGACAATGATGCACTTGGCCAAAAAGGGCGTATGTGTTTTCTCCTGAATATATTCAGGAGAAAACGCATACGCCCTTTTTGGCCAAGCAAGCAAGCGGGCAATGCAAATCTGCACTACAAAGAAGTATCACTTCCCACCGGTCAAAAGGGACATCCACAAAATGTGTAAAAACCAGAAAGGCAAGACAGGCCCTGGAGAACAGGGAGCCTTGTTATGCTGATGGGCGGGATGTAAGTTGCCAACTGCCTCACTGGAGGAGTGCATTGTGTTCCCTAAAACAAGTAAACAACAGAGCTACAGAGCCAAGGGCACTTCCAGTCTAGGGAATATACCTTGGGAAAACTGAAAATCCATAAGACAGAGCCACCCCCAAATTGAGGGCTGCACTGCTTACAAGAACCTCAACCTGGGTACACCTGAAATATCCCAGGAAATGTAAAAATGGTTCAAAACATTGTGGAACTTACGTACGATGGAATATCCCTCAGCCATGAAATCAATGTCATAAGACCAGTAGCAGCAAAATGAGTGGATTCAGGTACGATGATTCTAAGTGAAAGAAGTCACACAGAAAAAGAAACTTATCATAAGATATCACTTAGGAAGATCCTGTAAACATGGCAACACATGAACTGAGTTAGGAAAGAGAACAGAGTCTCACATTTAGAAAACACTCTTATGCCTGCTTAAGGGGGAAGGAGAGGTGGGGTGATGCATCAAACCAGAGTTTGATATAAGCACAGGTACTGTTCCAAAAACCAACTATGGAATAGACAAGACCTACACCTTCCTCAGTGAAAGGGACTCAAAACCCCATATTTCCCGCAGAGGAATAGATCTGACTAGTAAGAATCTTAAAACCTATGTATTGATATGTCTCCGTAAGGGAATCAAGTGTGTCTAGACTGGCATAAACATGGCAGCGAGAATCAGCTCAAACCCACTCTAAAAAGGAATTTCAAAAACAGAACAAAGAAACAGGGAAATTCTTTACAATTCCTTCAGGGTCTCTGATGCAACCTGGAATGACCCTATCTACGATGACAGCTGGATGTGGCATGAGGCTGGACACTTGGGACTGAGAGGATTGGTGAGATTGGGTGAGGAAATGCAGACCCATTAAAGCAAAAATGCATGGCAACCATTCCATGGGTCCCACCTCTCCAGGTTGAAGGGAATATTACTACAGCTATAACATGTACGGGAAACCTAGAGAATGGACACACTGTGAATACGAAAGGTTTCTAAAACTCAACGAAGAGTCCCTCTCCTGGTGCTCCGGTTTGACTTTCCAACAGCTTTACTATCAATCTCCCAACTTGGAGAGACAGCCCCTTTAAGCTCCTGGTTCACACAGGTTGCCCATTTGGCAGAGGAGGAAAGGGAAGAGGGAGAACCAATGAGAGAGTAGCTGTTAGGCATTTGGATGGGCACATGTCACTCTAATTTCCCGGCAGGAAGAAGAATTCACCAAAGTCTCAGCCACCCACCGGGAACCAGTATAGGTCCTGAACCAAAAGTTTGGACTTGCTTTCAGCTCACAAAAAACGAGTTGAAAAATGGAGCTCAGGGGCACAGCAATTCACAAACCGGCAGAGTAATCAAGGCCAACTATCGTCCAAAAATCTGTTGAGGGAAGGCAACGAGGCGGACTTGAATGCGAGGCAGAATAGCAGGAAACAGATTTCAAGAGGTACGTTAGAATCGCCTGTAAAGCACAGGAAGAGGGGCACAACTTCGACAATGATGCACTTGGCCAAAAAGGGCGTATGCGTTTTCTCCTGAATATATTCAGGAGAAAACGCATACGCCCTTTTTGGCCAAGCAAGCAAGCGGGCAATGCAAATCTGCACTACAAAGAAGTATCACTTCCCACCGGTCAAAAGGGACATCCACAAAATGTGTAAAAACCAGAAAGGCAAGACAGGCCCTGGAGAACAGGGAGCCTTGTTATGCTGATGGGCGGGATGTAAGTTGCCAACTGCCTCACTGGAGGAGTGCATTGTGTTCCCTAAAACAAGTAAACAACAGAGCTACAGAGCCAAGGGCACTTCCAGTCTAGGGAATATACCTTGGGAAAACTGAAGATCCATAAGACAGAGCCACCCCCAAATTGAGGCCTGCACTGCTTACAAGAACCTCAACCTGGGTACACCTGAAATATCCCAGGAAATATAAAAATGGTTCAAATCATTGTGGAACTTACGTACGATGGAATATCCCTCAGCCATGAAATCAATGTCATAAGACCAGTAGCAGCAAAATGAGTGGATTCAGGTACGATGATTCTAAGTGAAAGAAGTCACACAGAAAAAGAAACTTATCATAAGATATCACTTAGGAAGATCCTGTAAACATGGCAACACATGAACTGAGTTAGGAAAGAGAACAGAGTCTCACATTTAGAAAGCACTCTTATGCCTGCTTAAGGGGGAAGGAGAGGTGGGGTGATGCATCAAACCAGAGTTTGATATAAGCACAGGTACTGTTCCAAAAACCAACTATGGAATAGACAAGACCTACACCTTCCTCAGTGAAAGGGACTCAAAACCCCATATTTCCCGCAGAGGAATAGATCTGACTAGTAAGAATCTTAAAACCTATGTATTGATATGTCTCCGTAAGGGAATCAAGTGTGTCTAGACTGGCATAAACATGGCAGCGAGAATCAGCTCAAACCCACTCTAAAAAGGAATTTCAAAAACAGAACAAAGAAACAGGGAAATTCTTTACAATTCCTTCAGGGTCTCTGAAGCAACCTGGAATGACCCTATCTACGATGACAGCTGGATGTGGCATGAGGCTGGACACTTGGGACTGAGAGGATTGGTGAGATTGGGTGAGCAAATGCAGACCCATTAAAGCAATAATGCATGGCAACCATTCCATGGGTCCCAACTCTCCAGGTTGAAGGGAATATTACTACAGCTATAACATGTACGGGAAACCTAGAGAATGGACACACTGTGAATACGAAAGGTTTCTAAAACTCAACGAAGAGTCCCTCTCCTGGTGCTCCGGTTTGACTTTCCAACAGCTTTACTATCAATCTCCCAACTTGGAGAGACAGCCCCTTTAAGCTCCTGGTTCACACAGGTTGCCCATTTGGCAGAGGAGGAAAGGGAAGAGGGAGAACCAATGAGAGAGTAGCTGTTAGGCATTTGGATGGGCACATGTCACTCTAATTTCCCGGCAGGAAGAAGAATTCACCAAAGTCTCAGCCACCCACCGGGAACCAGTATAGGTCCTGAACCAAAAGTTTGGACTTGCGTTCAGCTCACAAAAAACGAGTTGAAAAATGGAGCTCAGGGGCACAGCAATTCACAAACCGGCAGAGTAATCAAGGCCAACTATCGTCCAAAAATCTGTTGAGGGAAGGCAACGAGGCGGACTTGAATGCGAGGCAGAATAGCAGGTAACAGATTTCAAGAGGTACGTTAGAATCGCCTGTAAAGCACAGGAAGAGGGGCACAACTTCGACAATGATGCACTTGGCCAAAAAGGGCGTATGTGTTTTCTCCTGAATATATTCAGGAGAAAACGCATACGCCCTTTTTGGCCAAGCAAGCAAGCGGGCAATGCAAATCTGCACTACAAAGAAGTATCACTTCCCACCGGTCAAAAGGGACATCCACAAAATGTGTAAAAACCAGAAAGGCAAGACAGGCCCTGGAGAACAGGGAGCCTTGTTATGCTGATGGGCGGGATGTAAGTTGCCAACTGCCTCACTGGAGGAGTGCATTGTGTTCCCTAAAACAAGTAAACAACAGAGCTACAGAGCCAAGGGCACTTCCAGTCTAGGGAATATACCTTGGGAAAACTGAAAATCCATAAGACAGAGCCACCCCCAAATTGAGGGCTGCACTGCTTACAAGAACCTCAACCTGGGTACACCTGAAATATCCCAGGAAATATAAAAATGGTTCAAAACATTGTGGAACTTACGTACGATGGAATATCCCTCAGCCATGAAATCAATGTCATAAGACCAGTAGCAGCAAAATGAGTGGATTCAGGTACGATGATTCTAAGTGAAAGAAGTCACACAGAAAAAGAAACTTATCATAAGATATCACTTAGGAAGATCCTGTAAACATGGCAACACATGAACTGAGTTAGGAAAGAGAACAGAGTCTCACATTTAGAAAACACTCTTATGCCTGCTTAAGGGGGAAGGAGAGGTGGGGTGATGCATCAAACCAGAGTTTGATATAAGCACAGGTACTGTTCCAAAAACCAACTATGGAATAGACAAGACCTACACCTTCCTCAGTGAAAGGGACTCAAAACCCCATATTTCCCGCAGAGGAATAGATCTGACTAGTAAGAATCTTAAAACCTATGTATTGATATGTCTCCGTAAGGGAATCAAGTGTGTCTAGACTGGCATAAACATGGCAGCGAGAATCAGCTCAAACCCACTCTAAAAAGGAATTTCAAAAACAGAACAAAGAAACAGGGAAATTCTTTACAATTCCTTCAGGGTCTCTGAAGCAACCTGGAATGACCCTATCTACGATGACAGCTGGATGTGGCATGAGGCTGGACACTTGGGACTGAGAGGATTGGTGAGATTGGGTGAGCAAATGCAGACCCTTTAAAGCAATAATGCATGGCAACCATTCCATGGGTCCCACCTCTCCAGGTTGAAGGGAATATTACTACAGCTATAACATGTACGGGAAACCTAGAGAATGGACACACTGTGAATACGAAAGGTTTCTAAAACTCAACGAAGAGTCCCTCTCCTGGTGCTCCGGTTTGACTTTCCAACAGCTTTACTATCAATCTCCCAACTTGGAGAGACAGCCCCTTTAAGCTCCTGGTTCACACAGGTTGCCCATTTGGCAGAGGAGGAAAGGGAAGAGGGAGAACCAATGAGAGAGTAGCTGTTAGGCATTTGGATGGGCACATGTCACTCTAATTTCCCGGCAGGAAGAAGAATTCACCAAAGTCTCAGCCACCCACCGGGAACCAGTATAGGTCCTGAACCAAAAGTTTGGACTTGCGTTCAGCTCACAAAAAACGAGTTGAAAAATGGAGCTCAGGGGCACAGCAATTCACAAACCGGCAGAGTAATCAAGGCCAACTATCGTCCAAAAATCTGTTGAGGGAAGGCAACGAGGCGGACTTGAATGCGAGGCAGAATAGCAGGTAACAGATTTCAAGGGGTACGTTAGAATCGCCTGTAAAGCACAGGAAGAGGGGCACAACTTCGACAATGATGCACTTGGCCAAAAAGGGCGTATGCGTTTTCTCCTGAATATATTCAGGAGAAAACGCATACGCCCTTTTTGGCCAAGCAAGCAAGCGGGCAATGCAAATCTGCACTACAAAGAAGTATCACTTCCCACCGGTCAAAAGGGACATCCACAAAATGTGTAAAAACCAGAAAGGCAAGACAGGCCCTGGAGAACAGGGAGCCTTGTTATGCTGATGGGCGGGATGTAAGTTGCCAACTGCCTCACTGGAGGAGTGCATTGTGTTCCCTAAAACAAGTAAACAACAGAGCTACAGAGCCAAGGGCACTTCCAGTCTAGGGAATATACCTTGGGAAAACTGAAAATCCATAAGACAGAGCCACCCCCAAATTGAGGGCTGCACTGCTTACAAGAACCTCAACCTGGGTACACCTGAAATATCCCAGGAAATATAAAAATGGTTCAAAACATTGTGGAACTTACGTACGATGGAATATCCCTCAGCCATGAAATCAATGTCATAAGACCAGTAGCAGCAAAATGAGTGGATTCAGGTACGATGATTCTAAGTGAAAGAAGTCACACAGGAAAAGAAACTTATCATAAGATATCACTTAGGAAGATCCTGTAAACATGGCAACACATGAACTGAGTTAGGAAAGAGAACAGAGTCTCACATTTAGAAAACACTCTTATGCCTGCTTAAGGGGGAAGGAGAGGTGGGGTGATGCATCAAACCAGAGTTTGATATAAGCACAGGTACTGTTCCAAAAACCAACTATGGAATAGACAAGACCTACACCTTCCTCAGTGAAAGGGACTCAAAACCCCATATTTCCCGCAGAGGAATAGATCTGACTAGTAAGAATCTTAAAACCTATGTATTGATATGTCTCCGTAAGGGAATCAAGTGTGTCTAGACTGGCATAAACATGGCAGCGAGAATCAGCTCAAACCCACTCTAAAAAGGAATTTCAAAAACAGAACAAAGAAACAGGGAAATTCTTTACAATTCCTTCAGGGTCTCTGAAGCAACCTGGAATGACCCTATCTACGATGACAGCTGGATGTGGCATGAGGCTGGACACTTGGGACTGAGAGGATTGGTGAGATTGGGTGAGCAAATGCAGACCCTTTAAAGCAATAATGCATGGCAACCATTCCATGGGTCCCACCTCTCCAGGTTGAAGGGAATATTACTACAGCTATAACATGTACGGGAAACCTAGAGAATGGACACACTGTGAATACGAAAGGTTTCTAAAACTCAACGAAGAGTCCCTCTCCTGGTGCTCCGGTTTGACTTTCCAACAGCTTTACTATCAATCTCCCAACTTGGAGAGACAGCCCCTTTAAGCTCCTGGTTCACACAGGTTGCCCATTTGGCAGAGGAGGAAAGGGAAGAGGGAGAACCAATGAGAGAGTAGCTGTTAGGCATTTGGATGGGCACATGTCACTCTAATTTCCCGGCAGGAAGAAGAATTCACCAAAGTCTCAGCCACCCACCGGGAACCAGTATAGGTCCTGAACCAAATGTTTGGACTTGCGTTCAGCTCACAAAAAACGAGTTGAAAAATGGAGCTCAGGGGCACAGCAATTCACAAACTGGCAGAGTAATCAAGGCCAACTATCGTCCAAAAATCTGTTGAGGGAAGGCAACGAGGCGGACTTGAATGCGAGGCAGAATAGCAGGAAACAGATTTCAAGAGGTACGTTAGAATCGCCTGTAAAGCACAGGAAGAGGGGCACAACTTCGACAATGATGCACTTGGCCAAAAAGGGCGTATGCGTTTTCTCCTGAATATATTCAGGAGAAAACGCATACGCCCTTTTTGGCCAAGCAAGCAAGCGGGCAATGCAAATCTGCACTACAAAGAAGTATCACTTCCCAACGGTCAAAAGGGACATCCACAAAATGTGTAAAAACCAGAAAGGCAAGACAGGCCCTGGAGAACAGGGAGCCCTGTTATGCTGATGGGCGGGATGTAAGTTGCCAACTGCCTCACTGGAGGAGTGCATTGTGTTCCCTAAAACAAGTAAACAACAGAGCTACAGAGCCAAGGGCACTTCCAGTCTAGGGAATATACCTTGGGAAAACTGAAAATCCATAAGACAGAGCCACCCCCAAATTGAGGGCTGCACTGCTTACAAGAACCTCAACCTGGGTACACCTGAAATATCCCAGGAAATGTAAAAATGGTTCAAATCATTGTGGAACTTACGTACGATGGAATATCCCTCAGCCATGAAATCAATGTCATAAGACCAGTAGCAGCAAAATGAGTGGATTCAGGTACGATGATTCTAAGTGAAAGAAGTCACACAGAAAAAGAAACTTATCATAAGATATCACTTAGGAAGATCCTGTAAACATGGCAACACATGAACTGAGTTAGGAAAGAGAACAGAGTCTCACATTTAGAAAACACTCTTATGCCTGCTTAAGGGGGAAGGAGAGGTGGGGTGATGCATCAAACCAGAGTTTGATATAAGCACAGGTACTGTTCCAAAAACCAACTATGGAATAGACAAGACCTACACCTTCCTCAGTGAAAGGGACTCAAAACCCCATATTTCCCGCAGAGGAATAGATCTGACTAGTAAGAATCTTAAAACCTATGTATTGATATGTCTCCGTAAGGGAATCAAGTGTGTCTAGACTGGCATAAACATGGCAGCGAGAATCAGCTCAAACCCACTCTAAAAAGGAATTTCAAAAACAGAACAAAGAAACAGGGAAATTCTTTACAATTCCTTCAGGGTCTCTGATGCAACCTGGAATGACCCTATCTACGATGACAGCTGGATGTGGCATGAGGCTGGACACTTGGGACTGAGAGGATTGGTGAGATTGGGTGAGCAAATGCAGACCCTTTAAAGCAATAATGCATGGCAACCATTCCATGGGTCCCACCTCTCCAGGTTGAAGGGAATATTACTACAGCTATAACATGTACGGGAAACCTAGAGAATGGACACACTGTGAATACGAAAGGTTTCTAAAACTCAACGAAGAGTCCCTCTCCTGGTGCTCCGGTTTGACTTTCCAACAGCTTTACTATCAATCTCCCAACTTGCAGAGACAGCCCCTTTAAGCTCCTGGTTCACACAGGTTGCCCATTTGGCAGAGGAGGAAAGGGAAGAGGGAGAACCAATGAGAGAGTAGCTGTTAGGCATTTGGATGGGCACATGTCACTCTAATTTCCCGGCAGGAAGAAGAATTCACCAAAGTCTCAGCCCCCCACCGGGAACCAGTATAGGTCCTGAACCAAATGTTTGGACTTGCGTTCAGCTCACAAAAAACGAGTTGAAAAATGGAGCTCAGGGGCACAGCAATTCACAAACTGGCAGAGTAATCAAGGCCAACTATCGTCCAAAAATCTGTTGAGGGAAGGCAACGAGGCGGACTTGAATGCGAGGCAGAATAGCAGGAAACAGATTTCAAGAGGTACGTTAGAATCGCCTGTAAAGCACAGGAAGAGGGGCACAACTTCGACAATGATGCACTTGGCCAAAAAGGGCGTATGCGTTTTCTCCTGAATATATTCAGGAGAAAACGCATACGCCCTTTTTGGCCAAGCAAGCAAGCGGGCAATGCAAATCTGCACTACACAGAAGTATCACTTCCCACCGGTCAAAAGGGACATCCACAAAATGTGTAAAAACCAGAAAGGCAAGACAGGCCCTGGAGAACAGGGAGCCCTGTTATGCTGATGGGCGGGATGTAAGTTGCCAACTGCCTCGCTGGAGGAGTGCATTGTGTTCCCTAAAACAAGTAAACAACAGAGCTACAGAGCCAAGGGCACTTCCAGTCTAGGGAATATACCTTGGGAAAACTGAAAATCCATAAGACAGAGCCACCCCCAAATTGAGGGCTGCACTGCTTACAAGAACCTCAACCTGGGTACACCTGAAATATCCCAGGAAATGTAAAAATGGTTCAAAACATTGTGGAACTTACGTACGATGGAATATCCCTCAGCCATGAAATCAATGTCATAAGACCAGTAGCAGCAAAATGAGTGGATTCAGGTACGATGATTCTAAGTGAAAGAAGTCACACAGGAAAAGAAACTTATCATAAGATATCACTTAGGAAGATCCTGTAAACATGGCAACACATGAACTGAGTTAGGAAAGAGAACAGAGTCTCACATTTAGAAAACACTCTTATGCCTGCTTAAGGGGGAAGGAGAGGTGGGGTGATGCATCAAACCAGAGTTTGATATAAGCACAGGTACTGTTCCAAAAACCAACTATGGAATAGACAAGACCTACACCTTCCTCAGTGAAAGGGACTCAAAACCCCATATTTCCCGCAGAGGAATAGATCTGACTAGTAAGAATCTTAAAACCTATGTATTGATATGTCTCCGTAAGGGAATCAAGTGTGTCTAGACTGGCATAAACATGGCAGCGAGAATCAGCTCAAACCCACTCTAAAAAGGAATTTCAAAAACAGAACAAAGAAACAGGGAAATTCTTTACAATTCCTTCAGGGTCTCTGATGCAACCTGGAATGACCCTATCTACGATGACAGCTGGATGTGGCATGAGGCTGGACACTTGGGACTGAGAGGATTGGTGAGATTGGGTGAGCAAATGCAGACCCTTTAAAGCAATAATGCATGGCAACCATTCCATGGGTCCCACCTCTCCAGGTTGAAGGGAATATTACTACAGCTATAACATGTACGGGAAACCTAGAGAATGGACACACTGTGAATACGAAAGGTTTCTAAAACTCAACGAAGAGTCCCTCTCCTGGTGCTCCGGTTTGACTTTCCAACAGCTTTACTATCAATCTCCCAACTTGGAGAGACAGCCCCTTTAAGCTCCTGGTTCACACAGGTTGCCCATTTGGCAGAGGAGGAAAGGGAAGAGGGAGAACCAATGAGAGAGTAGCTGTTAGGCATTTGGATGGGCACATGTCACTCTAATTTCCCGGCAGGAAGAAGAATTCACCAAAGTCTCAGCCACCCACCGGGAACCAGTATAGGTCCTGAACCAAATGTTTGGACTTGCGTTCAGCTCACAAAAAACGAGTTGAAAAATGGAGCTCAGGGGCACAGCAATTCACAAACTGGCAGAGTAATCAAGGCCAACTATCGTCCAAAAATCTGTTGAGGGAAGGCAACGAGGCTGACTTGAATGCGAGGCAGAATAGCAGGAAACAGATTTCAAGAGGTACGTTAGAATCGCCTGTAAAGCACAGGAAGAGGGGCACAACTTCGACAATGATGCACTTGGCCAAAAAGGGCGTATGCGTTTTCTCCTGAATATATTCAGGAGAAAACGCATACGCCCTTTTTGGCCAAGCAAGCAAGCGGGCAATGCAAATCTGCACTACACAGAAGTATCACTTCCCACCGGTCAAAAGGGACATCCACAAAATGTGTAAAAACCAGAAAGGCAAGACAGGCCCTGGAGAACAGGGAGCCTTGTTATGCTGATGGGCGGGATGTAAGTTGCCAACTGCCTCACTGGAGGAGTGCATTGTGTTCCCTAAAACAAGTAAACAACAGAGCTACAGAGCCAAGGGCACTTCCAGTCTAGGGAATATACCTTGGGAAAACTGAAAATCCATAAGACAGAGCCACCCCCAAATTGAGGGCTGCACTGCTTACAAGAACCTCAACCTGGGTACACCTGAAATATCCCAGGAAATGTAAAAATGGTTCAAAACATTGTGGAACTTACGTACGATGGAATATCCCTCAGCCATGAAATCAATGTCATAAGACCAGTAGCAGCAAAATGAGTGGATTCAGGTACGATGATTCTAAGTGAAAGAAGTCACACAGAAAAAGAAACTTATCATAAGATATCACTTAGGAAGATCCTGTAAACATGGCAACACATGAACTGAGTTAGGCAAGAGAACAGAGTCTCACATTTAGAAAACACTCTTATGCCTGCTTAAGGGGGAAGGAGAGGTGGGGTGATGCATCAAACCAGAGTTTGATATAAGCACAGGTACTGTTCCAAAAACCAACTATGGAATAGACAAGACCTACACCTTCCTCAGTGAAAGGGACTCAAAACCCCATATTTCCCGCAGAGGAATAGATCTGACTAGTAAGAATCTTAAAACCTATGTATTGATATGTCTCCGTAAGGGAATCAAGTGTGTCTAGACTGGCATAAACATGGCAGCGAGAATCAGCTCAAACCCACTCTAAAAAGGAATTTCAAAAACAGAACAAAGAAACAGGGAAATTCTTTACAATTCCTTCAGGGTCTCTGATGCAACCTGGAATGACCCTATCTACGATGACAGCTGGATGTGGCATGAGGCTGGACACTTGGGACTGAGAGGATTGGTGAGATTGGGTGAGCAAATGCAGACCCTTTAAAGCAATAATGCATGGCAACCATTCCATGGGTCCCACCTCTCCAGGTTGAAGGGAATATTACTACAGCTATAACATGTACGGGAAACCTAGAGAATGGACACACTGTGAATACGAAAGGTTTCTAAAACTCAACGAAGAGTCCCTCTCCTGGTGCTCCGGTTTGACTTTCCAACAGCTTTACTATCAATCTCCCAACTTGGAGAGACAGCCCCTTTAAGCTCCTGGTTCACACAGGTTGCCCATTTGGCAGAGGAGGAAAGGGAAGAGGGAGAACCAATGAGAGAGTAGCTGTTAGGCATTTGGATGGGCACATGTCACTCTAATTTCCCGGCAGGAAGAAGAATTCACCAAAGTCTCAGCCACCCACCGGGAACCAGTATAGGTCCTGAACCAAATGTTTGGACTTGCGTTCAGCTCACAAAAAACGAGTTGAAAAATGGAGCTCAGGGGCACAGCAATTCACAAACTGGCAGAGTAATCAAGGCCAACTATCGTCCAAAAATCTGTTGAGGGAAGGCAACGAGGCGGACTTGAATGCGAGGCAGAATAGCAGGAAACAGATTTCAAGAGGTACGTTAGAATCGCCTGTAAAGCACAGGAAGAGGGGCACAACTTCGACAATGATGCACTTGGCCAAAAAGGGCGTATGCGTTTTCTCCTGAATATATTCAGGAGAAAACGCATACGCCCTTTTTGGCCAAGCAAGCAAGCGGGCAATGCAAATCTGCACTACAAAGAAGTATCACTTCCCACCGGTCAAAAGGGACATCCACAAAATGTGTAAAAACCAGAAAGGCAAGACAGGCCCTGGAGAACAGGGAGCCCTGTTATGCTGATGGGCGGGATGTAAGTTGCCAACAGCCTCACTGGAGGAGTGCATTGTGTTCCCTAAAACAAGTAAACAACAGAGCTACAGAGCCAAGGGCACTTCCAGTCTAGGGAATATACCTTGGGAAAACTGAAAATCCACAAGACAGAGCCACCCCCAAATTGAGGGCTGCACTGCTTACAAGAACCTCAACCTGGGTACACCTGAAATATCCCAGGAAATGTAAAAATGGTTCAAAACATTGTGGAACTTACGTACGATGGAATATCCCTCAGCCATGAAATCAATGTCATAAGTCCAGTAGCAGCAAAATGAGTGGATTCAGGTACGATGATTCTAAGTGAAAGAAGTCACACAGAAAAAGAAACTTATCATAAGATATCACTTAGGAAGATCCTGTAAACATGGCAACACATGAACTGAGTTAGGAAAGAGAACAGAGTCTCACATTTAGAAAACACTCTTATGCCTGCTTAAGGGGGAAGGAGAGGTGGGGTGATGCATCAAACCAGAGTTTGATATAAGCACAGGTACTGTTCCAAAAACCAACTATGGAATAGACAAGACCTACACCTTCCTCAGTGAAAGGGACTCAAAACCCCATATTTCCCGCAGAGGAATAGATCTGACTAGTAAGAATCTTAAAACCTATGTATTGATATGTCTCCGTAAGGGAATCAAGTGTGCCTAGACTGGCATAAACATGGCAGCGAGAATCAGCTCAAACCCACTCTAAAAAGGAATTTCAAAAACAGAACAAAGAAACAGGGAAATTCTTTACAATTCCTTCAGGGTCTCTGATGCAACCTGGAATGACCCTATCTACGATGACAGCTGGATGTGGCATGAGGCTGGACACTTGGGACTGAGAGGATTGGTGAGATTGGGTGAGCAAATGCAGACCCTTTAAAGCAATAATGCATGGCCACCATTCCATGGGTCCCACCTCTCCAGGTTGAAGGGAATATTACTACAGCTATAACATGTACGGGAAACCTAGAGAATGGACACACTGTGAATACGAAAGGTTTCTAAAACTCAACGAAGAGTCCCTCTCCTGGTGCTCCGGTTTGACTTTCCAACAGCTTTACTCTCAATCTCCCAACTTGGAGAGACAGCCCCTTTAAGCTCCTGGTTCACACAGGTTGCCCATTTGGCAGAGGAGGAAAGGGAAGAGGGAGAACCAATGAGAGAGTAGCTGTTAGGCATTTGGATGGGCACATGTCACTCTAATTTCCCGGCAGGAAGAAGAATTCACCAAAGTCTCAGCCACCCACCGGGAACCAGTATAGGTCCTGAACCAAATGTTTGGACTTGCGTTCAGCTCACAAAAAACGAGTTGAAAAATGGAGCTCAGGGGCACAGCAATTCACAAACTGGCAGAGTAATCAAGGCCAACTATCGTCCAAAAATCTGTTGAGGGAAGGCAACGAGGCGGACTTGAATGCGAGGCAGAATAGCAGGAAACAGATTTCAAGAGGTACGTTAGAATCGCCTGTAAAGCACAGGAAGAGGGGCACAACTTCGACAATGATGCACTTGGCCAAAAAGGGCGTATGCGTTTTCTCCTGAATATATTCAGGAGAAAACGCATACGCCCTTTTTGGCCAAGCAAGCAAGCGGGCAATGCAAATCTGCACTACAAAGAAGTATCACTTCCCACCGGTCAAAAGGGACATCCACAAAATGTGTAAAAACCAGAAAGGCAAGACAGGCCCTGGAGAACAGGGAGCCTTGTTATGCTGATGGGCGGGATGTAAGCTGCCAACTGCCTCCCTGGAGGAGTGCATTGTGTTCCCTAAAACAAGTAAACAACAGAGCTACAGAGCCAAGGGCACTTCCAGTCTAGGGAATATACCTTGGGAAAACTGAAAATCCATAAGACAGAGCCACCCCCAAATTGAGGGCTGCACTGCTTACAAGAACCTCAACCTGGGTACACCTGAAATATCCCAGGAAATATAAAAATGGTTCCAAACATTGTGGAACTTACGTACGATGGAATATCCCTCAGCCATGAAATCAATGTCATAAGACCAGTAGCAGCAAAATGAGTGGATTCAGGTACGATGATTCTAATTGAAAGAAGTCACACAGAAAAAGAAACTTATCATAAGATATCACTTAGGAAGATCCTGTAAACATGGCAACACATGAACTGAGTTAGGAAAGAGAACAGAGTCTCACATTTAGAAAACACTCTTATGCCTGCTTAAGGGGGAAGGAGAGGTGGGGTGATGCATCAAACCAGAGTTTGATATAAGCACAGGTACTGTTCCAAAAACCAACTATGGAATAGACAAGACCTACACCTTCCTCAGTGAAAGGGACTCAAAACCCCATATTTCCCGCAGAGGAATAGATCTGACTAGTAAGAATCTTAAAACCTATGTATTGATATGTCTCCGTAAGGGAATCAAGTGTGTCTAGACTGGCATAAACATGGCAGCGAGAATCAGCTCAAACCCACTCTAAAAAGGAATTTCAAAAACAGAACAAAGAAACAGGGAAATTCTTTACAATTCCTTCAGGGTCTCTGATGCAACCTGGAATGACCCTATCTACGATGACAGCTGGATGTGGCATGAGGCTGGACACTTGGGACTGAGAGGATTGGTGAGATTGGGTGAGCAAATGCAGACCCTTTAAAGCAATAATGCATGGCCACCATTCCATGGGTCCCACCTCTCCAGGTTGAAGGGAATATTACTACAGCTATAACATGTACGGGAAACCTAGAGAATGGACACACTGTGAATACGAAAGGTTTCTAAAACTCAACGAAGAGTCCCTCTCCTGGTGCTCCGGTTTGACTTTCCAACAGCTTTACTATCAATCTCCCAACTTGCAGAGACAGCCCCTTTAAGCTCCTGGTTCACACAGGTTGCCCATTTGGCAGAGGAGGAAAGGGAAGAGGGAGAACCAATGAGAGAGTAGCTGTTAGGCATTTGGATGGGCACATGTCACTCTAATTTCCCGGCAGGAAGAAGAATTCACCAAAGTCTCAGCCCCCCACCGGGAACCAGTATAGGTCCTGAACCAAATGTTTGGACTTGCGTTCAGCTCACAAAAAACGAGTTGAAAAATGGAGCTCAGGGGCACAGCAATTCACAAACTGGCAGAGTAATCAAGGCCAACTATCGTCCAAAAATCTGTTGAGGGAAGGCAACGAGGCGGACTTGAATGCGAGGCAGAATAGCAGGAAACAGATTTCAAGAGGTACGTTAGAATCGCCTGTAAAGCACAGGAAGAGGGGCACAACTTCGACAATGATGCACTTGGCCAAAAAGGGCGTATGCGTTTTCTCCTGAATATATTCAGGAGAAAACGCATACGCCCTTTTTGGCCAAGCAAGCAAGCGGGCAATGCAAATCTGCACTACACAGAAGTATCACTTCCCACCGGTCAAAAGGGACATCCACAAAATGTGTAAAAACCAGAAAGGCAAGACAGGCCCTGGAGAACAGGGAGCCCTGTTATGCTGATGGGCGGGATGTAAGTTGCCAACTGCCTCGCTGGAGGAGTGCATTGTGTTCCCTAAAACAAGTAAACAACAGAGCTACAGAGCCAAGGGCACTTCCAGTCTAGGGAATATACCTTGGGAAAACTGAAAATCCATAAGACAGAGCCACCCCCAAATTGAGGGCTGCACTGCTTACAAGAACCTCAACCTGGGTACACCTGAAATATCCCAGGAAATGTAAAAATGGTTCAAAACATTGTGGAACTTACGTACGATGGAATATCCCTCAGCCATGAAATCAATGTCATAAGACCAGTAGCAGCAAAATGAGTGGATTCAGGTACGATGATTCTAAGTGAAAGAAGTCACACAGGAAAAGAAACTTATCATAAGATATCACTTAGGAAGATCCTGTAAACATGGCAACACATGAACTGAGTTAGGAAAGAGAACAGAGTCTCACATTTAGAAAACACTCTTATGCCTGCTTAAGGGGGAAGGAGAGGTGGGGTGATGCATCAAACCAGAGTTTGATATAAGCACAGGTACTGTTCCAAAAACCAACTATGGACTAGACAAGACCTACACCTTCCTCAGTGAAAGGGACTCAAAACCCCATATTTCCCGCAGAGGAATAGATCTGACTAGTAAGAATCTTAAAACCTATGTATTGATATGTCTCCGTAAGGGAATCAAGTGTGTCTAGACTGGCATAAACATGGCAGCGAGAATCAGCTCAAACCCACTCTAAAAAGGAATTTCAAAAACAGAACAAAGAAACAGGGAAATTCTTTACAATTCCTTCAGGGTCTCTGATGCAACCTGGAATGACCCTATCTACGATGACAGCTGGATGTGGCATGAGGCTGGACACTTGGGACTGAGAGGATTGGTGAGATTGGGTGAGCAAATGCAGACCCTTTAAAGCAATAATGCATGGCCACCATTCCATGGGTCCCACCTCTCCAGGTTGAAGGGAATATTACTACAGCTATAACATGTACGGGAAACCTAGAGAATGGACACACTGTGAATACGAAATGTTTCTAAAACTCAACGAAGAGTCCCTCTCCTGGTGCTCCGGTTTGACTTTCCAACAGCTTTACTATCAATCTCCCAACTTGGAGAGACAGCCCCTTTAAGCTCCTGGTTCACACAGGTTGCCCATTTGGCAGAGGAGGAAAGGGAAGAGGGAGAACCAATGAGAGAGTAGCTGTTAGGCATTTGGATGGGCACATGTCACTCTAATTTCCCGGCAGGAAGAAGAATTCACCAAAGTCTCAGCCACCCACCGGGAACCAGTATAGGTCCTGAACCAAATGTTTGGACTTGCGTTCAGCTCACAAAAAACGAGTTGAAAAATGGAGCTCAGGGGCACAGCAATTCACAAACTGGCAGAGTAATCAAGGCCAACTATCGTCCAAAAATCTGTTGAGGGAAGGCAACGAGGCGGACTTGAATGCGAGGCAGAATAGCAGGAAACAGATTTCAAGAGGTACGTTAGAATCGCCTGTAAAGCACAGGAAGAAGGGCACAACTTCGACAGTGATGCACTTGGCCAAAAAGGGCGTATGCGTTTTCTCCTGAATATATTCAGGAGAAAACGCATACGCCCTTTTTGGCCAAGCAAGCAAGCGGGCAATGCAAATCTGCACTACACAGAAGTATCACTTCCCAACGGTCAAAAGGGACATCCACAAAATGTGTAAAAACCAGAAAGGCAAGACAGGCCCTGGAGAACAGGGAGCCCTGTTATGCTGATGGGCGGGATGTAAGTTGCCAACTGCCTCACTGGAGGAGTGCATTGTGTTCCCTAAAACAAGTAAACAACAGAGCTACAGAGCCAAGGGCACTTCCAGTCTAGGGAATATACCTTGGGAAAACTGAAAATCCATAAGACACAGCCACCCCCAAATTGAGGGCTGCACTGCTTACAAGAACCTCAACCTGGGTACACCTGAAATATCCCAGGAAATATAAAAAGGGTTCAAAACATTGTGGAACTTACGTACGATGGAATATCCCTCAGCCATGAAATCAATGTCATAAGACCAGTAGCAGCAAAATGAGTGGATTCAGGTACGATGATTCTAAGTGTAAGAAGTCACACAGGAAAAGAAACTTATCATAAGATATCACTTAGGAAGATCCTGTAAACATGGCAACACATGAACTGAGTTAGGAAAGAGAACAGAGTCTCACATTTAGAAAACACTCTTATGCCTGCTTAAGGGGGAAGGAGAGGTGGGGTGATGCATCAAACCAGAGTTTGATATAAGCACAGGTACTGTTCCAAAAACCAACTATGGAATAGACAAGACCTACACCTTCCTCAGTGAAAGGGACTCAAAACCCCATATTTCCCGCAGAGGAATAGATCTGACTAGTAAGAATCTTAAAACCTATGTATTGATATGTCTCCGTAAGGGAATCAAGTGTGCCTAGACTGGCATAAACATGGCAGCGAGAATCAGCTCAAACCCACTCTAAAAAGGAATTTCAAAAACAGAACAAAGAAACAGGGAAATTCTTTACAATTCCTTCAGGGTCTCTGATGCAACCTGGAATGACCCTATCTACGATGACAGCTGGATGTGGCATGAGGCTGGACACTTGGGACTGAGAGGATTGGTGAGATTGGGTGAGCAAATGCAGACCCTTTAAAGCAATAATGCATGGCAACCATTCCATGGGTCCCACCTCTCCAGGTTGAAGGGAATATTACTACAGCTATAACATGTACGGGAAACCTAGAGAATGGACACACTGTGAATACGAAAGGTTTCTAAAACTCAACGAAGAGTCCCTCTCCTGGTGCTCCGGTTTGACTTTCCAACAGCTTTACTATCAATCTCCCAACTTGGAGAGACAGCCCCTTTAAGCTCCTGGTTCACACAGGTTGCCCATTTGGCAGAGGAGGAAAGGGAAGAGGGAGAACCAATGAGAGAGTAGCTGTTAGGCATTTGGATGGGCACATGTCACTCTAATTTCCCGGCAGGAAGAAGAATTCACCAAAGTCTCAGCCACCCACCGGGAACCAGTATAGGTCCTGAACCAAATGTTTGGACTTGCGTTCAGCTCACAAAAAACGAGTTGAAAAATGGAGCTCAGGGGCACAACAATTCACAAACTGGCAGAGTAATCAAGGCCAACTATCGTCCAAAAATCTGTTGAGGGAAGGCAACGAGGCGGACTTGAATGCGAGGCAGAATAGCAGGAAACAGATTTCAAGAGGTACGTTAGAATCGCCTGTAAAGCACAGGAAGAGGGGCACAACTTCGACAGTGATGCACTTGGCCAAAAAGGGCGTATGCGTTTTCTCCTGAATATATTCAGGAGAAAACGCATACGCCCTTTTTGGCCAAGCAAGCAAGCGGGCAATGCAAATCTGCACTACACAGAAGTATCACTTCCCAACGGTCAAAAGGGACATCCACAAAATGTGTAAAAACCAGAAAGGCAAGACAGGCCCTGGAGAACAGGGAGCCCTGTTATGCTGATGGGCGGGATGTAAGTTGCCAACTGCCTCACTGGAGGAGTGCATTGTGTTCCCTAAAACAAGTAAACAACAGAGCTACAGAGCCAAGGGCACTTCCAGTCTAGGGAATATACCTTGGGAAAACTGAAAATCCATAAGACAGAGCCACCCCCAAATTGAGGGCTGCACTGCTTACAAGAACCTCAACCTGGGTACACCTGAAATATCCCAGGAAATGTAAAAATGGTTCAAAACATTGTGGAACTTACGTACGATGGAATATCCCTCAGCCATGAAATCAATGTCATAAGACCAGTAGCAGCAAAATGAGTGGATTCAGGTACGATGATTCTAAGTGAAAGAAGTCACACAGGAAAAGAAACTTATCATAAGATATCACTTAGGAAGATCCTGTAAACATGGCAACACATGAACTGAGTTAGGAAAGAGAACAGAGTCTCACATTTAGAAAACACTCTTATGCCTGCTTAAGGGGGAAGGAGAGGTGGGGTGATGCATCAAACCAGAGTTTGATATAAGCACAGGTACTGTTCCAAAAACCAACTATGGACTAGACAAGACCTACACCTTCCTCAGTGAAAGGGACTCAAAACCCCATATTTCCCGCAGAGGAATAGATCTGACTAGTAAGAATCTTAAAACCTATGTATTGATATGTCTCCGTAAGGGAATCAAGTGTGTCTAGACTGGCATAAACATGGCAGCGAGAATCAGCTCAAACCCACTCTAAAAAGGAATTTCAAAAACAGAACAAAGAAACAGGGAAATTCTTTACAATTCCTTCAGGGTCTCTGATGCAACCTGGAATGACCCTATCTACGATGACAGCTGGATGTGGCATGAGGCTGGACACTTGGGACTGAGAGGATTGGTGAGATTGGGTGAGCAAATGCAGACCCTTTAAAGCAATAATGCATGGCCACCATTCCATGGGTCCCACCTCTCCAGGTTGAAGGGAATATTACTACAGCTATAACATGTACGGGAAACCTAGAGAATGGACACACTGTGAATACGAAATGTTTCTAAAACTCAACGAAGAGTCCCTCTCCTGGTGCTCCGGTTTGACTTTCCAACAGCTTTACTATCAATCTCCCAACTTGGAGAGACAGCCCCTTTAAGCTCCTGGTTCACACAGGTTGCCCATTTGGCAGAGGAGGAAAGGGAAGAGGGAGAACCAATGAGAGAGTAGCTGTTAGGCATTTGGATGGGCACATGTCACTCTAATTTCCCGGCAGGAAGAAGAATTCACCAAAGTCTCAGCCACCCACCGGGAACCAGTATAGGTCCTGAACCAAATGTTTGGACTTGCGTTCAGCTCACAAAAAACGAGTTGAAAAATGGAGCTCAGGGGCACAACAATTCACAAACTGGCAGAGTAATCAAGGCCAACTATCGTCCAAAAATCTGTTGAGGGAAGGCAACGAGGCGGACTTGAATGCGAGGCAGAATAGCAGGAAACAGATTTCAAGAGGTACGTTAGAATCGCCTGTAAAGCACAGGAAGAGGGGCACAACTTCGACAGTGATGCACTTGGCCAAAAAGGGCGTATGCGTTTTCTCCTGAATATATTCAGGAGAAAACGCATACGCCCTTTTTGGCCAAGCAAGCAAGCGGGCAATGCAAATCTGCACTACACAGAAGTATCACTTCCCAACGGTCAAAAGGGACATCCACAAAATGTGTAAAAACCAGAAAGGCAAGACAGGCCCTGGAGAACAGGGAGCCCTGTTATGCTGATGGGCGGGATGTAAGTTGCCAACTGCCTCACTGGAGGAGTGCATTGTGTTCCCTAAAACAAGTAAACAACAGAGCTACAGAGCCAAGGGCACTTCCAGTCTAGGGAATATACCTTGGGAAAACTGAAAATCCATAAGACAGAGCCACCCCCAAATTGAGGGCTGCACTGCTTACAAGAACCTCAACCTGGGTACACCTGAAATATCCCAGGAAATGTAAAAATGGTTCAAAACATTGTGGAACTTACGTACGATGGAATATCCCTCAGCCATGAAATCAATGTCATAAGACCAGTAGCAGCAAAATGAGTGGATTCAGGTACGATGATTCTAAGTGAAAGAAGTCACACAGGAAAAGAAACTTATCATAAGATATCACTTAGGAAGATCCTGTAAACATGGCAACACATGAACTGAGTTAGGAAAGAGAACAGAGTCTCACATTTAGAAAACACTCTTATGCCTGCTTAAGGGGGAAGGAGAGGTGGGGTGATGCATCAAACCAGAGTTTGATATAAGCACAGGTACTGTTCCAAAAACCAACTATGGACTAGACAAGACCTACACCTTCCTCAGTGAAAGGGACTCAAAACCCCATATTTCCCGCAGAGGAATAGATCTGACTAGTAAGAATCTTAAAACCTATGTATTGATATGTCTCCGTAAGGGAATCAAGTGTGTCTAGACTGGCATAAACATGGCAGCGAGAATCAGCTCAAACCCACTCTAAAAAGGAATTTCAAAAACAGAACAAAGAAACAGGGAAATTCTTTACAATTCCTTCAGGGTCTCTGATGCAACCTGGAATGACCCTATCTACGATGACAGCTGGATGTGGCATGAGGCTGGACACTTGGGACTGAGAGGATTGGTGAGATTGGGTGAGCAAATGCAGACCCTTTAAAGCAATAATGCATGGCAACCATTCCATGGGTCCCACCTCTCCAGGTTGAAGGGAATATTACTACAGCTATAACATGTACGGGAAACCTAGAGAATGGACACACTGTGAATACGAAAGGTTTCTAAAACTCAACGAAGAGTCCCTCTCCTGGTGCTCCGGTTTGACTTTCCAACAGCTTTACTATCAATCTCCCAACTTGGAGAGACAGCCCCTTTAAGCTCCTGGTTCACACAGGTTGCCCATTTGGCAGAGGAGGAAAGGGAAGAGGGAGAACCAATGAGAGAGTAGCTGTTAGGCATTTGGATGGGCACATGTCACTCTAATTTCCCGGCAGGAAGAAGAATTCACCAAAGTCTCAGCCACCCACCGGGAACCAGTATAGGTCCTGAACCAAATGTTTGGACTTGCGTTCAGCTCACAAAAAACGAGTTGAAAAATGGAGCTCAGGGGCACAGCAATTCACAAACTGGCAGAGTAATCAAGGCCAACTATCGTCCAAAAATCTGTTGAGGGAAGGCAACGAGGCGGACTTGAATGCGAGGCAGAATAGCAGGAAACAGATTTCAAGAGGTACGTTAGAATCGCCTGTAAAGCACAGGAAGAGGGGCACAATTTCGACAGTGATGCACTTGGCCAAAAAGGGCGTATGCGTTTTCTCCTGAATATATTCAGGAGAAAACGCATACGCCCTTTTTGGCCAAGCAAGCAAGCGGGCAATGCAAATCTGCACTACACAGAAGTATCACTTCCCAACGGTCAAAAGGGACATCCACAAAATGTGTAAAAACCAGAAAGGCAAGACAGGCCCTGGAGAACAGGGAGCCCTGTTATGCTGATGGGCGGGATGTAAGTTGCCAACTGCCTCACTGGAGGAGTGCATTGTGTTCCCTAAAACAAGTAAACAACAGAGCTACAGAGCCAAGGGCACTTCCAGTCTAGGGAATATACCTTGGCAAAACTGAAAATCCATAAGACAGAGCCACCCCCAAATTGAGGGCTGCACTGCTTACAAGAACCTCAACCTGGGTACACCTGAAATATCCCAGGAAATGTAAAAATGGTTCAAAACATTGTGGAACTTACGTACGATGGAATATCCCTCAGCCATGAAATCAATGTCATAAGACCAGTAGCAGCAAAATGAGTGGATTCAGGTACGATGATTCTAAGTGAAAGAAGTCACACAGAAAAAGAAACTTATCATAAGATATCACTTAGGAAGATCCTGTAAACATGGCAACACATGAACTGAGTTAGGAAAGAGAACAGAGTCTCACATTTAGAAAACACTCTTATGCCTGCTTAAGGGGGAAGGAGAGGTGGGGTGATGCATCAAACCAGAGTTTGATATAAGCACAGGTACTGTTCCAAAAACCAACTATGGAATAGACAAGACCTACACCTTCCTCAGTGAAAGGGACTCAAAACCCCATATTTCCCGCAGAGGAATAGATCTGACTAGTAAGAATCTTAAAACCTATGTATTGATATGTCTCCGTAAGGGAATCAAGTGTGTCTAGACTGGCATAAACATGGCAGCGAGAATCAGCTCAAACCCACTCTAAAAAGGAATTTCAAAAACAGAACAAAGAAACAGGGAAATTCTTTACAATTCCTTCAGGGTCTCTGATGCAACCTGGAATGACCCTATCTACGATGACAGCTGGATGTGGCATGAGGCTGGACACTTGGGACTGAGAGGATTGGTGAGATTGGGTGAGCAAATGCAGACCCTTTAAAGCAATAATGCATGGCAACCATTCCATGGGTCCCACCTCTCCAGGTTGAAGGGAATATTACTACAGCTATAACATGTACGGGAAACCTAGAGAATGGACACACTGTGAATACGAAAGGTTTCTAAAACTCAACGAAGAGTCCCTCTCCTGGTGCTCCGGTTTGACTTTCCAACAGCTTTACTATCAATCTCCCAACTTGGAGAGACAGCCCCTTTAAGCTCCTGGTTCACACAGGTTGCCCATTTGGCAGAGGAGGAAAGGGAAGAGGGAGAACCAATGAGAGAGTAGCTGTTAGGCATTTGGATGGGCACATGTCACTCTAATTTCCCGGCAGGAAGAAGAATTCACCAAAGTCTCAGCCACCCACCGGGAACCAGTATAGGTCCTGAACCAAATGTTTGGACTTGCGTTCAGCTCACAAAAAACGAGTTGAAAAATGGAGCTCAGGGGCACAGCAATTCACAAACTGGCAGAGTAATCAAGGCCAACTATCGTCCAAAAATCTGTTGAGGGAAGGCAACGAGGCGGACTTGAATGCGAGGCAGAATAGCAGGAAACAGATTTCAAGAGGTACGTTAGAATCGCCTGTAAAGCACAGGAAGAGGGGCACAACTTCGACAATGATGCACTTGGCCAAAAAGGGCGTATGCGTTTTCTCCTGAATATATTCAGGAGAAAACGCATACGCCCTTTTTGGCCAAGCAAGCAAGCGGGCAATGCAAATCTGCACTACAAAGAAGTATCACTTCCCACCGGTCAAAAGGGACATCCACAAAATGTGTAAAAACCAGAAAGGCAAGACAGGCCCTGGAGAACAGGGAGCCCTGTTATGCTGATGGGCGGGATGTAAGTTGCCAACTGCCTCACTGGAGGAGTGCATTGTGTTCCCTAAAACAAGTAAACAACAGAGCTACAGAGCCAAGGGCACTTCCAGTCTAGGGAATATACCTTGGGAAAACTGAAAATCCATAAGACAGAGCCACCCCCAAATTGAGGGCTGCACTGCTTACAAGAACCTCAACCTGGGTACACCTGAAATATCCCAGGAAATATAAAAATGGTTCAAAACATTGTGGAACTTACGTACGATGGAATATCCCTCAGCCATGAAATCAATGTCATAAGACCAGTAGCAGCAAAATGAGTGGATTCAGGTACGATGATTCTAAGTGAAAGAAGTCACACAGGAAAAGAAACTTATCATAAGATATCACTTAGGAAGATCCTGTAAACATGGCAACACATGAACTGAGTTAGGAAAGAGAACAGAGACTCACATTTAGAAAACACTCTTATGCCTGCTTAAGGGGGAAGGAGAGGTGGGGTGATGCATCAAACCAGAGTTTGATATAAGCACAGGTACTGTTCCAAAAACCAACTATGGAATAGACAAGACCTACACCTTCCTCAGTGAAAGGGACTCAAAACCCCATATTTCCCGCAGAGGAATAGATCTGACTAGTAAGAATCTTAAAACCTATGTATTGATATGTCTCCGTAAGGGAATCAAGTGTGTCTAGACTGGCATAAACATGGCAGCGAGAATCAGCTCAAACCCACTCTAAAAAGGAATTTCAAAAACAGAACAAAGAAACAGGGAAATTCTTTACAATTCCTTCAGGGTCTCTGATGCAACCTGGAATGACCCTATCTACGATGACAGCTGGATGTGGCATGAGGCTGGACACTTGGGACTGAGAGGATTGGTGAGATTGGGTGAGCAAATGCAGACCCTTTAAAGCAATAATGCATGGCCACCATTCCATGGGTCCCACCTCTCCAGGTTGAAGGGAATATTACTACAGCTATAACATGTACGGGAAACCTAGAGAATGGACACACTGTGAATACGAAATGTTTCTAAAACTCAACGAAGAGTCCCTCTCCTGGTGCTCCGGTTTGACTTTCCAACAGCTTTACTATCAATCTCCCAACTTGGAGAGACAGCCCCTTTAAGCTCCTGGTTCACACAGGTTGCCCATTTGGCAGAGGAGGAAAGGGAAGAGGGAGAACCAATGAGAGAGTAGCTGTTAGGCATTTGGATGGGCACATGTCACTCTAATTTCCCGGCAGGAAGAAGAATTCACCAAAGTCTCAGCCACCCACCGGGAACCAGTATAGGTCCTGAACCAAATGTTTGGACTTGCGTTCAGCTCACAAAAAACGAGTTGAAAAATGGAGCTCAGGGGCACAGCAATTCACAAACTGGCAGAGTAATCAAGGCCAACTATCGTCCAAAAATCTGTTGAGGGAAGGCAACGAGGCGGACTTGAATGCGAGGCAGAATAGCAGGAAACAGATTTCAAGAGGTACGTTAGAATCGCCTGTAAAGCACAGGAAGAGGGGCACAACTTCGACAATGATGCACTTGGCCAAAAAGGGCGTATGCGTTTTCTCCTGAATATATTCAGGAGAAAACGCATACGCCCTTTTTGGCCAAGCAAGCAAGCGGGCAATGCAAATCTGCACTACAAAGAAGTATCACTTCCCACCGGTCAAAAGGGACATCCACAAAATGTGTAAAAACCAGAAAGGCAAGACAGGCCCTGGAAAACAGGGAGCCCTGTTATGCTGATGGGCGGGATGTAAGTTGCCAACTGCCTCACTGGAGGAGTGCATTGTGTTCCCTAAAACAAGTAAACAACAGAGCTACAGAGCCAAGGGCACTTCCAGTCTAGGGAATATACCTTGGGAAAACTGAAAATCCATAAGACAGAGCCACCCCCAAATTGAGGGCTGCACTGCTTACAAGAACCTCAACCTGGGTACACCTGAAATATCCCAGGAAATATAAAAAGGGTTCAAAACATTGTGGAACTTACGTACGATGGAATATCCCTCAGCCATGAAATCAATGTCATAAGACCAGTAGCAGCAAAATGAGTGGATTCAGGTACGATGATTCTAAGTGAAAGAAGTCACACAGGAAAAGAAACTTATCATAAGATATCACTTAGGAAGATCCTGTAAACATGGCAACACATGAACTGAGTTAGGAAAGAGAACAGAGTCTCACATTTAGAAAACACTCTTATGCCTGCTTAAGGGGGAAGGAGAGGTGGGGTGATGCATCAAACCAGAGTTTGATATAAGCACAGGTACTGTTCCAAAAACCAACTATGGAATAGACAAGACCTACACCTTCCTCAGTGAAAGGGACTCAAAACCCCATATTTCCCGCAGAGGAATAGATCTGACTAGTAAGAATCTTAAAACCTATGTATTGATATGTCTCCGTAAGGGAATCAAGTGTGCCTAGACTGGCATAAACATGGCAGCGAGAATCAGCTCAAACCCACTCTAAAAAGGAATTTCAAAAACAGAACAAAGAAACAGGGAAATTCTTTACAATTCCTTCAGGGTCTCTGATGCAACCTGGAATGACCCTATCTACGATGACAGCTGGATGTGGCATGAGGCTGGACACTTGGGACTGAGAGGATTGGTGAGATTGGGTGAGCAAATGCAGACCCTTTAAAGCAATAATGCATGGCAACCATTCCATGGGTCCCACCTCTCCAGGTTGAAGGGAATATTACTACAGCTATAACATGTACGGGAAACCTAGAGAATGGACACACTGTGAATACGAAAGGTTTCTAAAACTCAACGAAGAGTCCCTCTCCTGGTGCTCCGGTTTGACTTTCCAACAGCTTTACTATCAATCTCCCAACTTGGAGAGACAGCCCCTTTAAGCTCCTGGTTCACACAGGTTGCCCATTTGGCAGAGGAGGAAAGGGAAGAGGGAGAACCAATGAGAGAGTAGCTGTTAGGCATTTGGATGGGCACATGTCACTCTAATTTCCCGGCAGGAAGAAGAATTCACCAAAGTCTCAGCCACCCACCGGGAACCAGTATAGGTCCTGAACCAAATGTTTGGACTTGCGTTCAGCTCACAAAAAACGAGTTGAAAAATGGAGCTCAGGGGCACAGCAATTCACAAACTGGCAGAGTAATCAAGGCCAACTATCGTCCAAAAATCTGTTGAGGGAAGGCAACGAGGCGGACTTGAATGCGAGGCAGAATAGCAGGAAACAGATTTCAAGAGGTACGTTAGAATCGCCTGTAAAGCACAGGAAGAGGGGCACAACTTCGACAATGATGCACTTGGCCAAAAAGGGCGTATGCGTTTTCTCCTGAATATATTCAGGAGAAAACGCATACGCCCTTTTTGGCCAAGCAAGCAAGCGGGCAATGCAAATCTGCACTACAAAGAAGTATCACTTCCCACCGGTCAAAAGGGACATCCACAAAATGTGTAAAAACCAGAAAGGCAAGACAGGCCCTGGAGAACAGGGAGCCCTGTTATGCTGATGGGCGGGATGTAAGTTGCCAACTGCCTCACTGGAGGAGTGCATTGTGTTCCCTAAAACAAGTAAACAACAGAGCTACAGAGCCAAGGGCACTTCCAGTCTAGGGAATATACCTTGGGAAAACTGAAAATCCATAAGACAGAGCCACCCCCAAATTGAGGGCTGCACTGCTTACAAGAACCTCAACCTGGGTACACCTGAAATATCCCAGGAAATATAAAAATGGTTCAAAACATTGTGGAACTTACGTACGATGGAATATCCCTCAGCCATGAAATCAATGTCATAAGACCAGTAGCAGCAAAATGAGTGGATTCAGGTACGATGATTCTAAGTGAAAGAAGTCACACAGGAAAAGAAACTTATCATAAGATATCACTTAGGAAGATCCTGTAAACATGGCAACACATGAACTGAGTTAGGAAAGAGAACAGAGACTCACATTTAGAAAACACTCTTATGCCTGCTTAAGGGGGAAGGAGAGGTGGGGTGATGCATCAAACCAGAGTTTGATATAAGCACAGGTACTGTTCCAAAAACCAACTATGGAATAGACAAGACCTACACCTTCCTCAGTGAAAGGGACTCAAAACCCCATATTTCCCGCAGAGGAATAGATCTGACTAGTAAGAATCTTAAAACCTATGTATTGATATGTCTCCGTAAGGGAATCAAGTGTGTCTAGACTGGCATAAACATGGCAGCGAGAATCAGCTCAAACCCACTCTAAAAAGGAATTTCAAAAACAGAACAAAGAAACAGGGAAATTCTTTACAATTCCTTCAGGGTCTCTGATGCAACCTGGAATGACCCTATCTACGATGACAGCTGGATGTGGCATGAGGCTGGACACTTGGGACTGAGAGGATTGGTGAGATTGGGTGAGCAAATGCAGACCCTTTAAAGCAATAATGCATGGCCACCATTCCATGGGTCCCACCTCTCCAGGTTGAAGGGAATATTACTACAGCTATAACATGTACGGGAAACCTAGAGAATGGACACACTGTGAATACGAAATGTTTCTAAAACTCAACGAAGAGTCCCTCTCCTGGTGCTCCGGTTTGACTTTCCAACAGCTTTACTATCAATCTCCCAACTTGGAGAGACAGCCCCTTTAAGCTCCTGGTTCACACAGGTTGCCCATTTGGCAGAGGAGGAAAGGGAAGAGGGAGAACCAATGAGAGAGTAGCTGTTAGGCATTTGGATGGGCACATGTCACTCTAATTTCCCGGCAGGAAGAAGAATTCACCAAAGTCTCAGCCACCCACCGGGAACCAGTATAGGTCCTGAACCAAATGTTTGGACTTGCGTTCAGCTCACAAAAAACGAGTTGAAAAATGGAGCTCAGGGGCACAGCAATTCACAAACTGGCAGAGTAATCAAGGCCAACTATCGTCCAAAAATCTGTTGAGGGAAGGCAACGAGGCGGACTTGAATGCGAGGCAGAATAGCAGGAAACAGATTTCAAGAGGTACGTTAGAATCGCCTGTAAAGCACAGGAAGAGGGGCACAACTTCGACAATGATGCACTTGGCCAAAAAGGGCGTATGCGTTTTCTCCTGAATATATTCAGGAGAAAACGCATACGCCCTTTTTGGCCAAGCAAGCAAGCGGGCAATGCAAATCTGCACTACAAAGAAGTATCACTTCCCACCGGTCAAAAGGGACATCCACAAAATGTGTAAAAACCAGAAAGGCAAGACAGGCCCTGAAGAACAGGGAGCCCTGTTATGCTGATGGGCGGGATGTAAGTTGCCAACTGCCTCACTGGAGGAGTGCATTGTGTTCCCTAAAACAAGTAAACAACAGAGCTACAGAGCCAAGGGCACTTCCAGTCTAGGGAATATACCTTGGGAAAACTGAAAATCCATAAGACAGAGCCACCCCCAAATTGAGGGCTGCACTGCTTACAAGAACCTCAACCTGGGTACACCTGAAATATCCCAGGAAATATAAAAAGGGTTCAAAACATTGTGGAACTTACGTACGATGGAATATCCCTCAGCCATGAAATCAATGTCATAAGACCAGTAGCAGCAAAATGAGTGGATTCAGGTACGATGATTCTAAGTGAAAGAAGTCACACAGGAAAAGAAACTTATCATAAGATATCACTTAGGAAGATCCTGTAAACATGGCAACACATGAACTGAGTTAGGAAAGAGAACAGAGTCTCACATTTAGAAAACACTCTTATGCCTGCTTAAGGGGGAAGGAGAGGTGGGGTGATGCATCAAACCAGAGTTTGATATAAGCACAGGTACTGTTCCAAAAACCAACTATGGACTAGACAAGACCTACACCTTCCTCAGTGAAAGGGACTCAAAACCCCATATTTCCCGCAGAGGAATAGATCTGACTAGTAAGAATCTTAAAACCTATGTATTGATATGTCTCCGTAAGGGAATCAAGTGTGCCTAGACTGGCATAAACATGGCAGCGAGAATCAGCTCAAACCCACTCTAAAAAGGAATTTCAAAAACAGAACAAAGAAACAGGGAAATTCTTTACAATTCCTTCAGGGTCTCTGATGCAACCTGGAATGACCCTATCTACGATGACAGCTGGATGTGGCATGAGGCTGGACACTTGGGACTGAGAGGATTGGTGAGATTGGGTGAGCAAATGCAGACCCTTTAAAGCAATAATGCATGGCAACCATTCCATGGGTCCCACCTCTCCAGGTTGAAGGGAATATTACTACAGCTATAACATGTACGGGAAACCTAGAGAATGGACACACTGTGAATACGAAAGGTTTCTAAAACTCAACGAAGAGTCCCTCTCCTGGTGCTCCGGTTTGACTTTCCAACAGCTTTACTATCAATCTCCCAACTTGGAGAGACAGCCCCTTTAAGCTCCTGGTTCACACACGTTGCCCATTTGGCAGAGGAGGAAAGGGAAGAGGGAGAACCAATGAGAGAGTAGCTGTTAGGCATTTGGATGGGCACATGTCACTCTAATTTCCCGGCAGGAAGAAGAATTCACCAAAGTCTCAGCCACCCACCGGGAACCAGTATAGGTCCTGAACCAAATGTTTGGACTTGCGTTCAGCTCACAAAAAACGAGTTGAAAAATGGAGCTCAGGGGCACAGCAATTCACAAACTGGCAGAGTAATCAAGGCCAACTATCGTCCAAAAATCTGTTGAGGGAAGGCAACGAGGCGGACTTGAATGCGAGGCAGAATAGCAGGAAACAGATTTCAAGAGGTACGTTAGAATCGCCTGTAAAGCACAGGAAGAGGGGCACAACTTCGACAATGATGCACTTGGCCAAAAAGGGCGTATGCGTTTTCTCCTGAATATATTCAGGAGAAAACGCATACGCCCTTTTTGGCCAAGCAAGCAAGCGGGCAATGCAAATCTGCACTACAAAGAAGTATCACTTCCCACCGGTCAAAAGGGACATCCACAAAATGTGTAAAAACCAGAAAGGCAAGACAGGCCCTGGAGAACAGGGAGCCCTGTTATGCTGATGGGCGGGATGTAAGTTGCCAACTGCCTCACTGGAGGAGTGCATTGTGTTCCCTAAAACAAGTAAACAACAGAGCTACAGAGCCAAGGGCACTTCCAGTCTAGGGAATATACCTTGGGAAAACTGAAAATCCATAAGACAGAGCCACCCCCAAATTGAGGGCTGCACTGCTTACAAGAACCTCAACCTGGGTACACCTGAAATATCCCAGGAAATATAAAAATGGTTCAAAACATTGTGGAACTTACGTACGATGGAATATCCCTCAGCCATGAAATCAATGTCATAAGACCAGTAGCAGCAAAATGAGTGGATTCAGGTACGATGATTCTAAGTGAAAGAAGTCACACAGGAAAAGAAACTTATCATAAGATATCACTTAGGAAGATCCTGTAAACATGGCAACACATGAACTGAGTTAGGAAAGAGAACAGAGTCTCACATTTAGAAAACAGTCTTATGCCTGCTTAAGGGGGAAGGAGAGGTGGGGTGATGCATCAAACCAGAGTTTTATATAAGCACAGGTACTGTTCCAAAAACCAACTATGGTATAGACAAGACCTACACCTTCCTCAGTGAAAGGGACTCAAAACCCCATATTTCCCGCAGAGGAATAGATCTGACTAGTAAGAATCTTAAAACCTATGTATTGATATGTCTCCGTAAGGGAATCAAGTGTGCCTAGACTGGCATAAACATGGCAGCGAGAATCAGCTCAAACCCACTCTAAAAAGGAATTTCAAAAACAGAACAAAGAAACAGGGAAATTCTTTACAATTCCTTCAGGGTCTCTGATGCAACCTGGAATGACCCTATCTACGATGACAGCTGGATGTGGCATGAGGCTGGACACTTGGGACTGAGAGGATTGGTGAGATTGGGTGAGCAAATGCAGACCCTTTAAAGCAATAATGCATGGCAACCATTCCATGGGTCCCACCTCTCCAGGTTGAAGGGAATATTACTACAGCTATAACATGTACAGGAAACCTAGAGAATGGACACACTGTGAATACGAAAGGTTTCTAAAACTCAACGAAGAGTCCCTCTCCTGGTGCTCCGGTTTGACTTTCCAACAGCTTTACTATCAATCTCCCAACTTGGAGAGACAGCCCCTTTAAGCTCCTGGTTCACACAGGTTGCCCATTTGGCAGAGGAGGAAAGGGAAGAGGGAGAACCAATGAGAGAGTAGCTGTTAGGCATTTGGATGGGCACATGTCACTCTAATTTCCCGGCAGGAAGAAGAATTCACCAAAGTCTCAGCCACCCACCGGGAACCAGTATAGGTCCTGAACCAAATGTTTGGACTTGCGTTCAGCTCACAAAAAACGAGTTGAAAAATGGAGCTCAGGGGCACAGCAATTCACAAACTGGCAGAGTAATCAAGGCCAACTATCGTCCAAAAATCTGTTGAGGGAAGGCAACGAGGCGGACTTGAATGCGAGGCAGAATAGCAGGAAACAGATTTCAAGAGGTACGTTAGAATCGCCTGTAAAGCACAGGAAGAGGGGCACAACTTCGACAATGATGCACTTGGCCAAAAAGGGCGTATGCGTTTTCTCCTGAATATATTCAGGAGAAAACGCATACGCCCTTTTTGGCCAAGCAAGCAAGCGGGCAATGCAAATCTGCACTACAAAGAAGTATCACTTCCCACCGGTCAAAAGGGACATCCACAAAATGTGTAAAAACCAGAAAGGCAAGACAGGCCCTGGAGAACAGGGAGCCCTGTTATGCTGATGGGCGGGATGTAAGTTGCCAACTGCCTCACTGGAGGAGTGCATTGTGTTCCCTAAAACAAGTAAACAACAGAGCTACAGAGCCAAGGGCACTTCCAGTCTAGGGAATATACCTTGGGAAAACTGAAAATCCATAAGACACAGCCACCCCCAAATTGAGGGCTGCACTGCTTACAAGAACCTCAACCTGGGTACACCTGAAATATCCCAGGAAATATAAAAATGGTTCAAAACATTGTGGAACTTACGTACGATGGAATATCCCTCAGCCATGAAATCAATGTCATAAGACCAGTAGCAGCAAAATGAGTGGATTCAGGTACGATGATTCTAAGTGAAAGAAGTCACACAGGAAAAGAAACTTATCATAAGATATCACTTAGGAAGATCCTGTAAACATGGCAACACATGAACTGAGTTAGGAAAGAGAACAGAGTCTCACATTTAGAAAACACTCTTATGCCTGCTTAAGGGGGAAGGAGAGGTGGGGTGATGCATCAAACCAGAGTTTGATATAAGCACAGGTACTGTTCCAAAAACCAACTATGGAATAGACAAGACCTACACCTTCCTCAGTGAAAGGGACTCAAAACCCCATATTTCCCGCAGAGGAATAGATCTGACTAGTAAGAATCTTAAAACCTATGTATTGATATGTCTCCGTAAGGGAATCAAGTGTGTCTAGACTGGCATAAACATGGCAGCGAGAATCAGCTCAAACCCACTCTAAAAAGGAATTTCAAAAACAGAACAAAGAAACAGGGAAATTCTTTACAATTCCTTCAGGGTCTCTGATGCAACCTGGAATGACCCTATCTACGATGACAGCTGGATGTGGCATGAGGCTGGACACTTGGGACTGAGAGGATTGGTGAGATTGGGTGAGCAAATGCAGACCCTTTAAAGCAATAATGCATGGCCACCATTCCATGGGTCCCACCTCTCCAGGTTGAAGGGAATATTACTACAGCTATAACATGTACGGGAAACCTAGAGAATGGACACACTGTGAATACGAAATGTTTCTAAAACTCAACGAAGAGTCCCTCTCCTGGTGCTCCGGTTTGACTTTCCAACAGCTTTACTATCAATCTCCCAACTTGGAGAGACAGCCCCTTTAAGCTCCTGGTTCACACAGGTTGCCCATTTGGCAGAGGAGGAAAGGGAAGAGGGAGAACCAATGAGAGAGTAGCTGTTAGGCATTTGGATGGGCACATGTCACTCTAATTTCCCGGCAGGAAGAAGAATTCACCAAAGTCTCAGCCACCCACCGGGAACCAGTATAGGTCCTGAACCAAATGTTTGGACTTGCGTTCAGCTCACAAAAAACGAGTTGAAAAATGGAGCTCAGGGGCACAGCAATTCACAAACTGGCAGAGTAATCAAGGCCAACTATCGTCCAAAAATCTGTTGAGGGAAGGCAACGAGGCGGACTTGAATGCGAGGCAGAATAGCAGGAAACAGATTTCAAGAGGTACGTTAGAATCGCCTGTAAAGCACAGGAAGAGGGGCACAACTTCGACAATGATGCACTTGGCCAAAAAGGGCGTATGCGTTTTCTCCTGAATATATTCAGGAGAAAACGCATACGCCCTTTTTGGCCAAGCAAGCAAGCGGGCAATGCAAATCTGCACTACAAAGAAGTATCACTTCCCACCGGTCAAAAGGGACATCCACAAAATGTGTAAAAACCAGAAAGGCAAGACAGGCCCTGGAAAACAGGGAGCCCTGTTATGCTGATGGGCGGGATGTAAGTTGCCAACTGCCTCACTGGAGGAGTGCATTGTGTTCCCTAAAACAAGTAAACAACAGAGCTACAGAGCCAAGGGCACTTCCAGTCTAGGGAATATACCTTGGGAAAACTGAAAATCCATAAGACAGAGCCACCCCCAAATTGAGGGCTGCACTGCTTACAAGAACCTCAACCTGGGTACACCTGAAATATCCCAGGAAATATAAAAAGGGTTCAAAACATTGTGGAACTTACGTACGATGGAATATCCCTCAGCCATGAAATCAATGTCATAAGACCAGTAGCAGCAAAATGAGTGGATTCAGGTACGATGATTCTAAGTGAAAGAAGTCACACAGGAAAAGAAACTTATCATAAGATATCACTTAGGAAGATCCTGTAAACATGGCAACACATGAACTGAGTTAGGAAAGAGAACAGAGTCTCACATTTAGAAAACACTCTTATGCCTGCTTAAGGGGGAAGGAGAGGTGGGGTGATGCATCAAACCAGAGTTTGATATAAGCACAGGTACTGTTCCAAAAACCAACTATGGAATAGACAAGACCTACACCTTCCTCAGTGAAAGGGACTCAAAACCCCATATTTCCCGCAGAGGAATAGATCTGACTAGTAAGAATCTTAAAACCTATGTATTGATATGTCTCCGTAAGGGAATCAAGTGTGCCTAGACTGGCATAAACATGGCAGCGAGAATCAGCTCAAACCCACTCTAAAAAGGAATTTCAAAAACAGAACAAAGAAACAGGGAAATTCTTTACAATTCCTTCAGGGTCTCTGATGCAACCTGGAATGACCCTATCTACGATGACAGCTGGATGTGGCATGAGGCTGGACACTTGGGACTGAGAGGATTGGTGAGATTGGGTGAGCAAATGCAGACCCTTTAAAGCAATAATGCATGGCAACCATTCCATGGGTCCCACCTCTCCAGGTTGAAGGGAATATTACTACAGCTATAACATGTACGGGAAACCTAGAGAATGGACACACTGTGAATACGAAAGGTTTCTAAAACTCAACGAAGAGTCCCTCTCCTGGTGCTCCGGTTTGACTTTCCAACAGCTTTACTATCAATCTCCCAACTTGGAGAGACAGCCCCTTTAAGCTCCTGGTTCACACAGGTTGCCCATTTGGCAGAGGAGGAAAGGGAAGAGGGAGAACCAATGAGAGAGTAGCTGTTAGGCATTTGGATGGGCACATGTCACTCTAATTTCCCGGCAGGAAGAAGAATTCACCAAAGTCTCAGCCACCCACCGGGAACCAGTATAGGTCCTGAACCAAATGTTTGGACTTGCGTTCAGCTCACAAAAAACGAGTTGAAAAATGGAGCTCAGGGGCACAGCAATTCACAAACTGGCAGAGTAATCAAGGCCAACTATCGTCCAAAAATCTGTTGAGGGAAGGCAACGAGGCGGACTTGAATGCGAGGCAGAATAGCAGGAAACAGATTTCAAGAGGTACGTTAGAATCACCTGTAAAGCACAGGAAGAGGGGCACAACTTCGACAATGATGCACTTGGCCAAAAAGGGCGTATGCGTTTTCTCCTGAATATATTCAGGAGAAAACGCATACGCCCTTTTTGGCCAAGCAAGCAAGCGGGCAATGCAAATCTGCACTACAAAGAAGTATCACTTCCCACCGGTCAAAAGGGACATCCACAAAATGTGTAAAAACCAGAAAGGCAAGACAGGCCCTGGAGAACAGGGAGCCCTGTTATGCTGATGGGCGGGATGTAAGTTGCCAACTGCCTCACTGGAGGAGTGCATTGTGTTCCCTAAAACAAGTAAACAACAGAGCTACAGAGCCAAGGGCACTTCCAGTCTAGGGAATATACCTTGGGAAAACTGAAAATCCATAAGACAGAGCCACCCCCAAATTGAGGGCTGCACTGCTTACAAGAACCTCAACCTGGGTACACCTGAAATATCCCAGGAAATATAAAAATGGTTCAAAACATTGTGGAACTTACGTACGATGGAATATCCCTCAGCCATGAAATCAATGTCATAAGACCAGTAGCAGCAAAATGAGTGGATTCAGGTACGATGATTCTAAGTGAAAGAAGTCACACAGGAAAAGAAACTTATCATAAGATATCACTTAGGAAGATCCTGTAAACATGGCAACACATGAACTGAGTTAGGAAAGAGAACAGAGACTCACATTTAGAAAACACTCTTATGCCTGCTTAAGGGGGAAGGAGAGGTGGGGTGATGCATCAAACCAGAGTTTGATATAAGCACAGGTACTGTTCCAAAAACCAACTATGGAATAGACAAGACCTACACCTTCCTCAGTGAAAGGGACTCAAAACCCCATATTTCCCGCAGAGGAATAGATCTGACTAGTAAGAATCTTAAAACCTATGTATTGATATGTCTCCGTAAGGGAATCAAGTGTGTCTAGACTGGCATAAACATGGCAGCGAGAATCAGCTCAAACCCACTCTAAAAAGGAATTTCAAAAACAGAACAAAGAAACAGGGAAATTCTTTACAATTCCTTCAGGGTCTCTGATGCAACCTGGAATGACCCTATCTACGATGACAGCTGGATGTGGCATGAGGCTGGACACTTGGGACTGAGAGGATTGGTGAGATTGGGTGAGCAAATGCAGACCCTTTAAAGCAATAATGCATGGCCACCATTCCATGGGTCCCACCTCTCCAGGTTGAAGGGAATATTACTACAGCTATAACATGTACGGGAAACCTAGAGAATGGACACACTGTGAATACGAAATGTTTCTAAAACTCAACGAAGAGTCCCTCTCCTGGTGCTCCGGTTTGACTTTCCAACAGCTTTACTATCAATCTCCCAACTTGGAGAGACAGCCCCTTTAAGCTCCTGGTTCACACAGGTTGCCCATTTGGCAGAGGAGGAAAGGGAAGAGGGAGAACCAATGAGAGAGTAGCTGTTAGGCATTTGGATGGGCACATGTCACTCTAATTTCCCGGCAGGAAGAAGAATTCACCAAAGTCTCAGCCACCCACCGGGAACCAGTATAGGTCCTGAACCAAATGTTTGGACTTGCGTTCAGCTCACAAAAAACGAGTTGAAAAATGGAGCTCAGGGGCACAGCAATTCACAAACTGGCAGAGTAATCAAGGCCAACTATCGTCCAAAAATCTGTTGAGGGAAGGCAACGAGGCGGACTTGAATGCGAGGCAGAATAGCAGGAAACAGATTTCAAGAGGTACGTTAGAATCGCCTGTAAAGCACAGGAAGAGGGGCACAACTTCGACAATGATGCACTTGGCCAAAAAGGGCGTATGCGTTTTCTCCTGAATATATTCAGGAGAAAACGCATACGCCCTTTTTGGCCAAGCAAGCAAGCGGGCAATGCAAATCTGCACTACAAAGAAGTATCACTTCCCACCGGTCAAAAGGGACATCCACAAAATGTGTAAAAACCAGAAAGGCAAGACAGGCCCTGAAGAACAGGGAGCCCTGTTATGCTGATGGGCGGGATGTAAGTTGCCAACTGCCTCACTGGAGGAGTGCATTGTGTTCCCTAAAACAAGTAAACAACAGAGCTACAGAGCCAAGGGCACTTCCAGTCTAGGGAATATACCTTGGGAAAACTGAAAATCCATAAGACAGAGCCACCCCCAAATTGAGGGCTGCACTGCTTACAAGAACCTCAACCTGGGTACACCTGAAATATCCCAGGAAATATAAAAAGGGTTCAAAACATTGTGGAACTTACGTACGATGGAATATCCCTCAGCCATGAAATCAATGTCATAAGACCAGTAGCAGCAAAATGAGTGGATTCAGGTACGATGATTCTAAGTGAAAGAAGTCACACAGGAAAAGAAACTTATCATAAGATATCACTTAGGAAGATCCTGTAAACATGGCAACACATGAACTGAGTTAGGAAAGAGAACAGAGTCTCACATTTAGAAAACACTCTTATGCCTGCTTAAGGGGGAAGGAGAGGTGGGGTGATGCATCAAACCAGAGTTTGATATAAGCACAGGTACTGTTCCAAAAACCAACTATGGAATAGACAAGACCTACACCTTCCTCAGTGAAAGGGACTCAAAACCCCATATTTCCCGCAGAGGAATAGATCTGACTAGTAAGAATCTTAAAACCTATGTATTGATATGTCTCCGTAAGGGAATCAAGTGTGCCTAGACTGGCATAAACATGGCAGCGAGAATCAGCTCAAACCCACTCTAAAAAGGAATTTCAAAAACAGAACAAAGAAACAGGGAAATTCTTTACAATTCCTTCAGGGTCTCTGATGCAACCTGGAATGACCCTATCTACGATGACAGCTGGATGTGGCATGAGGCTGGACACTTGGGACTGAGAGGATTGGTGAGATTGGGTGAGCAAATGCAGACCCTTTAAAGCAATAATGCATGGCAACCATTCCATGGGTCCCACCTCTCCAGGTTGAAGGGAATATTACTACAGCTATAACATGTACGGGAAACCTAGAGAATGGACACACTGTGAATACGAAAGGTTTCTAAAACTCAACGAAGAGTCCCTCTCCTGGTGCTCCGGTTTGACTTTCCAACAGCTTTACTATCAATCTCCCAACTTGGAGAGACAGCCCCTTTAAGCTCCTGGTTCACACACGTTGCCCATTTGGCAGAGGAGGAAAGGGAAGAGGGAGAACCAATGAGAGAGTAGCTGTTAGGCATTTGGATGGGCACATGTCACTCTAATTTCCCGGCAGGAAGAAGAATTCACCAAAGTCTCAGCCACCCACCGGGAACCAGTATAGGTCCTGAACCAAATGTTTGGACTTGCGTTCAGCTCACAAAAAACGAGTTGAAAAATGGAGCTCAGGGGCACAGCAATTCACAAACTGGCAGAGTAATCAAGGCCAACTATCGTCCAAAAATCTGTTGAGGGAAGGCAACGAGGCGGACTTGAATGCGAGGCAGAATAGCAGGAAACAGATTTCAAGAGGTACGTTAGAATCGCCTGTAAAGCACAGGAAGAGGGGCACAACTTCGACAATGATGCACTTGGCCAAAAAGGGCGTATGCGTTTTCTCCTGAATATATTCAGGAGAAAACGCATACGCCCTTTTTGGCCAAGCAAGCAAGCGGGCAATGCAAATCTGCACTACAAAGAAGTATCACTTCCCACCGGTCAAAAGGGACATCCACAAAATGTGTAAAAACCAGAAAGGCAAGACAGGCCCTGGAGAACAGGGAGCCCTGTTATGCTGATGGGCGGGATGTAAGTTGCCAACTGCCTCACTGGAGGAGTGCATTGTGTTCCCTAAAACAAGTAAACAACAGAGCTACAGAGCCAAGGGCACTTCCAGTCTAGGGAATATACCTTGGGAAAACTGAAAATCCATAAGACAGAGCCACCCCCAAATTGAGGGCTGCACTGCTTACAAGAACCTCAACCTGGGTACACCTGAAATATCCCAGGAAATATAAAAATGGTTCAAAACATTGTGGAACTTACGTACGATGGAATATCCCTCAGCCATGAAATCAATGTCATAAGACCAGTAGCAGCAAAATGAGTGGATTCAGGTACGATGATTCTAAGTGAAAGAAGTCACACAGGAAAAGAAACTTATCATAAGATATCACTTAGGAAGATCCTGTAAACATGGCAACACATGAACTGAGTTAGGAAAGAGAACAGAGTCTCACATTTAGAAAACAGTCTTATGCCTGCTTAAGGGGGAAGGAGAGGTGGGGTGATGCATCAAACCAGAGTTTTATATAAGCACAGGTACTGTTCCAAAAACCAACTATGGTATAGACAAGACCTACACCTTCCTCAGTGAAAGGGACTCAAAACCCCATATTTCCCGCAGAGGAATAGATCTGACTAGTAAGAATCTTAAAACCTATGTATTGATATGTCTCCGTAAGGGAATCAAGTGTGCCTAGACTGGCATAAACATGGCAGCGAGAATCAGCTCAAACCCACTCTAAAAAGGAATTTCAAAAACAGAACAAAGAAACAGGGAAATTCTTTACAATTCCTTCAGGGTCTCTGATGCAACCTGGAATGACCCTATCTACGATGACAGCTGGATGTGGCATGAGGCTGGACACTTGGGACTGAGAGGATTGGTGAGATTGGGTGAGCAAATGCAGACCCTTTAAAGCAATAATGCATGGCAACCATTCCATGGGTCCCACCTCTCCAGGTTGAAGGGAATATTACTACAGCTATAACATGTACAGGAAACCTAGAGAATGGACACACTGTGAATACGAAAGGTTTCTAAAACTCAACGAAGAGTCCCTCTCCTGGTGCTCCGGTTTGACTTTCCAACAGCTTTACTATCAATCTCCCAACTTGGAGAGACAGCCCCTTTAAGCTCCTGGTTCACACAGGTTGCCCATTTGGCAGAGGAGGAAAGGGAAGAGGGAGAACCAATGAGAGAGTAGCTGTTAGGCATTTGGATGGGCACATGTCACTCTAATTTCCCGGCAGGAAGAAGAATTCACCAAAGTCTCAGCCACCCACCGGGAACCAGTATAGGTCCTGAACCAAATGTTTGGACTTGCGTTCAGCTCACAAAAAACGAGTTGAAAAATGGAGCTCAGGGGCACAGCAATTCACAAACTGGCAGAGTAATCAAGGCCAACTATCGTCCAAAAATCTGTTGAGGGAAGGCAACGAGGCGGACTTGAATGCGAGGCAGAATAGCAGGAAACAGATTTCAAGAGGTACGTTAGAATCGCCTGTAAAGCACAGGAAGAGGGGCACAACTTCGACAATGATGCAATTGGCCAAAAAGGGCGTATGCGTTTTCTCCTGAATATATTCAGGAGAAAACGCATACGCCCTTTTTGGCCAAGCAAGCAAGCGGGCAATGCAAATCTGCACTACAAAGAAGTATCACTTCCCACCGGTCAAAAGGGACATCCACAAAATGTGTAAAAACCAGAAAGGCAAGACAGGCCCTGGAGAACAGGGAGCCCTGTTATGCTGATGGGCGGGATGTAAGTTGCCAACTGCCTCACTGGAGGAGTGCATTGTGTTCCCTAAAACAAGTAAACAACAGAGCTACAGAGCCAAGGGCACTTCCAGTCTAGGGAATATACCTTGGGAAAACTGAAAATCCATAAGACACAGCCACCCCCAAATTGAGGGCTGCACTGCTTACAAGAACCTCAACCTGGGTACACCTGAAATATCCCAGGAAATATAAAAATGGTTCAAAACATTGTGGAACTTACGTACGATGGAATATCCCTCAGCCATGAAATCAATGTCATAAGACCAGTAGCAGCAAAATGAGTGGATTCAGGTACGATGATTCTAAGTGAAAGAAGTCACACAGGAAAAGAAACTTATCATAAGATATCACTTAGGAAGATCCTGTAAACATGGCAACACATGAACTGAGTTAGGAAAGAGAACAGAGTCTCACATTTAGAAAACACTCTTATGCCTGCTTAAGGGGGAAGGAGAGGTGGGGTGATGCATCAAACCAGAGTTTGATATAAGCACAGGTACTGTTCCAAAAACCAACTATGGAATAGACAAGACCTACACCTTCCTCAGTGAAAGGGACTCAAAACCCCATATTTCCCGCAGAGGAATAGATCTGACTAGTAAGAATCTTAAAACCTATGTATTGATATGTCTCCGTAAGGGAATCAAGTGTGCCTAGACTGGCATAAACATGGCAGCGAGAATCAGCTCAAACCCACTCTAAAAAGGAATTTCAAAAACAGAACAAAGAAACAGGGAAATTCTTTACAATTCCTTCAGGGTCTCTGATGCAACCTGGAATGACCCTATCTACGATGACAGCTGGATGTGGCATGAGGCTGGACACTTGGGACTGAGAGGATTGGTGAGATTGGGTGAGCAAATGCAGACCCTTTAAAGCAATAATGCATGGCAACCATTCCATGGGTCCCACCTCTCCAGGTTGAAGGGAATATTACTACAGCTATAACATGTACGGGAAACCTAGAGAATGGACACACTGTGAATACGAAAGGTTTCTAAAACTCAACGAAGAGTCCCTCTCCTGGTGCTCCGGTTTGACTTTCCAACAGCTTTACTATCAATCTCCCAACTTGGAGAGACAGCCCCTTTAAGCTCCTGGTTCACACAGGTTGCCCATTTGGCAGAGGAGGAAAGGGAAGAGGGAGAACCAATGAGAGAGTAGCTGTTAGGCATTTGGATGGGCACATGTCACTCTAATTTCCCGGCAGGAAGAAGAATTCACCAAAGTCTCAGCCACCCACCGGGAACCAGTATAGGTCCTGAACCAAATGTTTGGACTTGCGTTCAGCTCACAAAAAACGAGTTGAAAAATGGAGCTCAGGGGCACAGCAATTCACAAACTGGCAGAGTAATCAAGGCCAACTATCGTCCAAAAATCTGTTGAGGGAAGGCAACGAGGCGGACTTGAATGCGAGGCAGAATAGCAGGAAACAGATTTCAAGAGGTACGTTAGAATCGCCTGTAAAGCACAGGAAGAGGGGCACAACTTCGACAATGATGCACTTGGCCAAAAAGGGCGTATGCGTTTTCTCCTGAATATATTCAGGAGAAAACGCATACGCCCTTTTTGGCCAAGCAAGCAAGCGGGCAATGCAAATCTGCACTACAAAGAAGTATCACTTCCCACCGGTCAAAAGGGACATCCACAAAATGTGTAAAAACCAGAAAGGCAAGACAGGCCCTGGAGAACAGGGAGCCCTGTTATGCTGATGGGCGGGATGTAAGTTGCCAACTGCCTCACTGGAGGAGTGCATTGTGTTCCCTAAAACAAGTAAACAACAGAGCTACAGAGCCAAGGGCACTTCCAGTCTAGGGAATATACCTTGGGAAAACTGAAAATCCATAAGACAGAGCCACCCCCAAATTGAGGGCTGCACTGCTTACAAGAACCTCAACCTGGGTACACCTGAAATATCCCAGGAAATATAAAAATGGTTCAAAACATTGTGGAACTTACGTACGATGGAATATCCCTCAGCCATGAAATCAATGTCATAAGACCAGTAGCAGCAAAATGAGTGAATTCAGGTACGATGATTCTAAGTGAAAGAAGTCACACAGGAAAAGAAACTTATCATAAGATATCACTTAGGAAGATCCTGTAAACATGGCAACACATGAACTGAGTTAGGAAAGAGAACAGAGTCTCACATTTAGAAAACACTCTTATGCCTGCTTAAGGGGGAAGGAGAGGTGGGGTGATGCATCAAACCAGAGTTTGATATAAGCACAGGTACTGTTCCAAAAACCAACTATGGAATAGACAAGACCTACACCTTCCTCAGTGAAAGGGACTCAAAACCCCATATTTCCCGCAGAGGAATAGATCTGACTAGTAAGAATCTTAAAACCTATGTATTGATATGTCTCCGTAAGGGAATCAAGTGTGCCTAGACTGGCATAAACATGGCAGCGAGAATCAGCTCAAACCCACTCTAAAAAGGAATTTCAAAAACAGAACAAAGAAACAGGGAAATTCTTTACAATTCCTTCAGGGTCTCTGATGCAACCTGGAATGACCCTATCTACGATGACAGCTGGATGTGGCATGAGGCTGGACACTTGGGACTGAGAGGATTGGTGAGATTGGGTGAGCAAATGCAGACCCTTTAAAGCAATAATGCATGGCAACCATTCCATGGGTCCCACCTCTCCAGGTTGAAGGGAATATTACTACAGCTATAACATGTACGGGAAACCTAGAGAATGGACACACTGTGAATACGAAAGGTTTCTAAAACTCAACGAAGAGTCCCTCTCCTGGTGCTCCGGTTTGACTTTCCAACAGCTTTACTATCAATCTCCCAACTTGGAGAGACAGCCCCTTTAAGCTCCTGGTTCACACAGGTTGCCCATTTGGCAGAGGAGGAAAGGGAAGAGGGAGAACCAATGAGAGAGTAGCTGTTAGGCATTTGGATGGGCACATGTCACTCTAATTTCCCGGCAGGAAGAAGAATTCACCAAAGTCTCAGCCACCCACTGGGAACCAGTATAGGTCCTGAACCAAATGTTTGGACTTGCGTTCAGCTCACAAAAAACGAGTTGAAAAATGGAGCTCAGGGGCACAGCAATTCACAAACTGGCAGAGTAATCAAGGCCAACTATCGTCCAAAAATCTGTTGAGGGAAGGCAACGAGGCGGACTTGAATGCGAGGCAGAATAGCAGGAAACAGATTTCAAGAGGTACGTTAGAATCGCCTGTAAAGCACAGGAAGAGGGGCACAACTTCGACAGTGATGCACTTGGCCAAAAAGGGCGTATGCGTTTTCTCCTGAATATATTCAGGAGAAAACGCATACGCCCTTTTTGGCCAAGCAAGCAAGCGGGCAATGCAAATCTGCACTACAAAGAAGTATCACTTCCCACCGGTCAAAAGGGACATCCACAAAATGTGTAAAAACCAGAAAGGCAAGACAGGCCCTGGAGAACAGGGAGCCCTGTTATGCTGATGGGCGGGATGTAAGTTGCCAACTGCCTCACTGGAGGAGTGCATTGTGTTCCCTAAAACAAGTAAACAACAGAGCTACAGAGCCAAGGGCACTTCCAGTCTAGGGAATATACCTTGGGAAAACTGAAAATCCATAAGACAGAGCCACCCCCAAATTGAGGGCTGCACTGCTTACAAGAACCTCAACCTGGGTACACCTGAAATATCCCAGGAAATATAAAAATGGTTCAAAACATTGTGGAACTTACGTACGATGGAATATCCCTCAGCCATGAAATCAATGTCATAAGACCAGTAGCAGCAAAATGAGTGAATTCAGGTACGATGATTCTAAGTGAAAGAAGTCACACAGGAAAAGAAACTTATCATAAGATATCACTTAGGAAGATCCTGTAAACATGGCAACACATGAACTGAGTTAGGAAAGAGAACAGAGTCTCACATTTAGAAAACACTCTTATGCCTGCTTAAGGGGGAAGGAGAGGTGGGGTGATGCATCAAACCAGAGTTTGATATAAGCACAGGTACTGTTCCAAAAACCAACTATGGAATAGACAAGACCTACACCTTCCTCAGTGAAAGGGACTCAAAACCCCATATTTCCCGCAGAGGAATAGATCTGACTAGTAAGAATCTTAAAACCTATGTATTGATATGTCTCCGTAAGGGAATCAAGTGTGCCTAGACTGGCATAAACATGGCAGCGAGAATCAGCTCAAACCCACTCTAAAAAGGAATTTCAAAAACAGAACAAAGAAACAGGGAAATTCTTTACAATTCCTTCAGGGTCTCTGATGCAACCTGGAATGACCCTATCTACGATGACAGCTGGATGTGGCATGAGGCTGGACACTTGGGACTGAGAGGATTGGTGAGATTGGGTGAGCAAATGCAGACCCTTTAAAGCAATAATGCATGGCAACCATTCCATGGGTCCCACCTCTCCAGGTTGAAGGGAATATTACTACAGCTATAACATGTACGGGAAACCTAGAGAATGGACACACTGTGAATACGAAAGGTTTCTAAAACTCAACGAAGAGTCCCTCTCCTGGTGCTCCGGTTTGACTTTCCAACAGCTTTACTATCAATCTCCCAACTTGGAGAGACAGCCCCTTTAAGCTCCTGGTTCACACAGGTTGCCCATTTGGCAGAGGAGGAAAGGGAAGAGGGAGAACCAATGAGAGAGTAGCTGTTAGGCATTTGGATGGGCACATGTCACTCTAATTTCCCGGCAGGAAGAAGAATTCACCAAAGTCTCAGCCACCCACCGGGAACCAGTATAGGTCCTGAACCAAATGTTTGGACTTGCGTTCAGCTCACAAAAAACGAGTTGAAAAATGGAGCTCAGGGGCACAGCAATTCACAAACTGGCAGAGTAATCAAGGCCAACTATCGTCCAAAAATCTGTTGAGGGAAGGCAACGAGGCGGACTTGAATGCGAGGCAGAATAGCAGGAAACAGATTTCAAGAGGTACGTTAGAATCGCCTGTAAAGCACAGGAAGAGGGGCACAACTTCGACAGTGATGCACTTGGCCAAAAAGGGCGTATGCGTTTTCTCCTGAATATATTCAGGAGAAAACGCATACGCCCTTTTTGGCCAAGCAAGCAAGCGGGCAATGCAAATCTGCACTACAAAGAAGTATCACTTCCCAACGGTCAAAAGGGACATCCACAAAATGTGTAAAAACCAGAAAGGCAAGACAGGCCCTGGAGAACAGGGAGCCTTGTTATGCTGATGGGCGGGATGTAAGTTGCCAACTGCCTCACTGGAGGAGTGCATTGTGTTCCCTAAAACAAGTAAACAACAGAGCTACAGAGCCAAGGGCACTTCCAGTCTAGGGAATATACCTTGGCAAAACTGAAAATCCATAAGACAGAGCCACCCCCAAATTGAGGGCTGCACTGCTTACAAGAACCTCAACCTGGGTACACCTGAAATATCCCAGGAAATGTAAAAATGGTTCAAAACATTGTGGAACTTACGTACGATGGAATATCCCTCAGCCATGAAATCAATGTCATAAGACCAGTAGCAGCAAAATGAGTGGATTCAGGTACGATGATTCTAAGTGAAAGAAGTCACACAGAAAAAGAAACTTATCATAAGATATCACTTAGGAAGATCCTGTAAACATGGCAACACATGAACTGAGTTAGGAAAGAGAACAGAGTCTCACATTTAGAAAACACTCTTATGCCTGCTTAAGGGGGAAGGAGAGGTGGGGTGATGCATCAAACCAGAGTTTGATATAAGCACAGGTACTGTTCCAAAAACCAACTATGGAATAGACAAGACCTACACCTTCCTCAGTGAAAGGGACTCAAAACCCCATATTTCCCGCAGAGGAATAGATCTGACTAGTAAGAATCTTAAAACCTATGTATTGATATGTCTCCGTAAGGGAATCAAGTGTGTCTAGACTGGCATAAACATGGCAGCGAGAATCAGCTCAAACCCACTCTAAAAAGGAATTTCAAAAACAGAACAAAGAAACAGGGAAATTCTTTACAATTCCTTCAGGGTCTCTGATGCAACCTGGAATGACCCTATCTACGATGACAGCTGGATGTGGCATGAGGCTGGACACTTGGGACTGAGAGGATTGGTGAGATTGGGTGAGCAAATGCAGACCCTTTAAAGCAATAATGCATGGCAACCATTCCATGGGTCCCACCTCTCCAGGTTGAAGGGAATATTACTACAGCTATAACATGTACGGGAAACCTAGAGAATGGACACACTGTGAATACGAAAGGTTTCTAAAACTCAACGAAGAGTCCCTCTCCTGGTGCTCCGGTTTGACTTTCCAACAGCTTTACTATCAATCTCCCAACTTGGAGAGACAGCCCCTTTAAGCTCCTGGTTCACACAGGTTGCCCATTTGGCAGAGGAGGAAAGGGAAGAGGGAGAACCAATGAGAGAGTAGCTGTTAGGCATTTGGATGGGCACATGTCACTCTAATTTCCCGGCAGGAAGAAGAATTCACCAAAGTCTCAGCCACCCCCCGGGAACCAGTATAGGTCCTGAACCAAATGTTTGGACTTGCGTTCAGCTCACAAAAAACGAGTTGAAAAATGGAGCTCAGGGGCACAGCAATTCACAAACTGGCAGAGTAATCAAGGCCAACTATCGTCCAAAAATCTGTTGAGGGAAGGCAACAAGGCGGACTTGAATGCGAGGCAGAATAGCAGGAAACAGATTTCAAGAGGTACGTTAGAATCGCCTGTAAAGCACAGGAAGAGGGGCACAACTTCGACAATGATGCACTTGGCCAAAAAGGGCGTATGCGTTTTCTCCTGAATATATTCAGGAGAAAACGCATACGCCCTTTTTGGCCAAGCAAGCAAGCGGGCAATGCAAATCTGCACTACAAAGAAGTATCACTTCCCACCGGTCAAAAGGGACATCCACAAAATGTGTAAAAACCAGAAAGGCAAGACAGGCCCTGGAGAACAGGGAGCCCTGTTATGCTGATGGGCGGGATGTAAGTTGCCAACTGCCTCACAGGAGGAGTGCATTGTGTTCCCTAAAACAAGTAAACAACAGAGCTACAGAGCCAAGGGCACTTCCAGTCTAGGGAATATACCTTGGGAAAACTGAAAATCCATAAGACAGAGCCACCCCCAAATTGAGGGCTGCACTGCTTACAAGAACCTCAACCTGGGTACACCTGAAATATCCCAGGAAATATAAAAATGGTTCAAAACATTGTGGAACTTACGTACGATGGAATATCCCTCAGCCATGAAATCAATGTCATAAGACCAGTAGCAGCAAAATGAGTGGATTCAGGTACGATGATTCTAAGTGAAAGAAGTCACACAGGAAAAGAAACTTATCATAAGATATCACTTAGGAAGATCCTGTAAACATGGCAACACATGAACTGAGTTAGGAAAGAGAACAGAGACTCACATTTAGAAAACACTCTTATGCCTGCTTAAGGGGGAAGGAGAGGTGGGGTGATGCATCAAACCAGAGTTTGATATAAGCACAGGTACTGTTCCAAAAACCAACTATGGAATAGACAAGACCTACACCTTCCTCAGTGAAAGGGACTCAAAACCCCATATTTCCCGCAGAGGAATAGATCTGACTAGTAAGAATCTTAAAACCTATGTATTGATATGTCTCCGTAAGGGAATCAAGTGTGTCTAGACTGGCATAAACATGGCAGCGAGAATCAGCTCAAACCCACTCTAAAAAGGAATTTCAAAAACAGAACAAAGAAACAGGGAAATTCTTTACAATTCCTTCAGGGTCTCTGATGCAACCTGGAATGACCCTATCTACGATGACAGCTGGATGTGGCATGAGGCTGGACACTTGGGACTGAGAGGATTGGTGAGATTGGGTGAGCAAATGCAGACCCTTTAAAGCAATAATGCATGGCAACCATTCCATGGGTCCCACCTCTCCAGGTTGAAGGGAATATTACTACAGCTATAACATGTACGGGAAACCTAGAGAATGGACACACTGTGAATACGAAAGGTTTCTAAAACTCAACGAAGAGTCCCTCTCCTGGTGCTCCGGTTTGACTTTCCAACAGCTTTACTATCAATCTCCCAACTTGGAGAGACAGCCCCTTTAAGCTCCTGGTTCACACAGGTTGCCCATTTGGCAGAGGAGGAAAGGGAAGAGGGAGAACCAATGAGAGAGTAGCTGTTAGGCATTTGGATGGGCACATGTCACTCTAATTTCCCGGCAGGAAGAAGAATTCACCAAAGTCTCAGCCACCCACCGGGAACCAGTATAGGTCCTGAACCAAATGTTTGGACTTGCGTTCAGCTCACAAAAAACGAGTTGAAAAATGGAGCTCAGGGGCACAGCAATTCACAAACTGGCAGAGTAATCAAGGCCAACTATCGTCCAAAAATCTGTTGAGGGAAGGCAACGAGGCGGACTTGAATGCGAGGCAGAATAGCAGGAAACAGATTTCAAGAGGTACGTTAGAATCGCCTGTAAAGCACAGGAAGAGGGGCACAACTTCGACAGTGATGCACTTGGCCAAAAAGGGCGTATGCGTTTTCTCCTGAATATATTCAGGAGAAAACGCATACGCCCTTTTTGGCCAAGCAAGCAAGCGGGCAATGCAAATCTGCACTACAAAGAAGTATCACTTCCCACCGGTCAAAAGGGACATCCACAAAATGTGTAAAAACCAGAAAGGCAAGACAGGCCCTGGAGAACAGGGAGCCTTGTTATGCTGATGGGCGGGATGTAAGTTGCCAACTGCCTCACTGGAGGAGTGCATTGTGTTCCCTAAAACAAGTAAACAACAGAGCTACAGAGCCAAGGGCACTTCCAGTCTAGGGAATATACCTTGGCAAAACTGAAAATCCATAAGACAGAGCCACCCCCAAATTGAGGGCTGCACTGCTTACAAGAACCTCAACCTGGGTACACCTGAAATATCCCAGGAAATGTAAAAATGGTTCAAAACATTGTGGAACTTACGTACGATGGAATATCCCTCAGCCATGAAATCAATGTCATAAGACCAGTAGCAGCAAAATGAGTGGATTCAGGTACGATGATTCTAAGTGAAAGAAGTCACACAGAAAAAGAAACTTATCATAAGATATCACTTAGGAAGATCCTGTAAACATGGCAACACATGAACTGAGTTAGGAAAGAGAACAGAGTCTCACATTTAGAAAACACTCTTATGCCTGCTTAAGGGGGAAGGAGAGGTGGGGTGATGCATCAAACCAGAGTTTGATATAAGCACAGGTACTGTTCCAAAAACCAACTATGGAATAGACAAGACCTACACCTTCCTCAGTGAAAGGGACTCAAAACCCCATATTTCCCGCAGAGGAATAGATCTGACTAGTAAGAATCTTAAAACCTATGTATTGATATGTCTCCGTAAGGGAATCAAGTGTGTCTAGACTGGCATAAACATGGCAGCGAGAATCAGCTCAAACCCACTCTAAAAAGGAATTTCAAAAACAGAACAAAGAAACAGGGAAATTCTTTACAATTCCTTCAGGGTCTCTGATGCAACCTGGAATGACCCTATCTACGATGACAGCTGGATGTGGCATGAGGCTGGACACTTGGGACTGAGAGGATTGGTGAGATTGGGTGAGCAAATGCAGACCCTTTAAAGCAATAATGCATGGCAACCATTCCATGGGTCCCACCTCTCCAGGTTGAAGGGAATATTACTACAGCTATAACATGTACGGGAAACCTAGAGAATGGACACACTGTGAATACGAAAGGTTTCTAAAACTCAACGAAGAGTCCCTCTCCTGGTGCTCCGGTTTGACTTTCCAACAGCTTTACTATCAATCTCCCAACTTGGAGAGACAGCCCCTTTAAGCTCCTGGTTCACACAGGTTGCCCATTTGGCAGAGGAGGAAAGGGAAGAGGGAGAACCAATGAGAGAGTAGCTGTTAGGCATTTGGATGGGCACATGTCACTCTAATTTCCCGGCAGGAAGAAGAATTCACCAAAGTCTCAGCCACCCACCGGGAACCAGTATAGGTCCTGAACCAAATGTTTGGACTTGCGTTCAGCTCACAAAAAACGAGTTGAAAAATGGAGCTCAGGGGCACAGCAATTCACAAACTGGCAGAGTAATCAAGGCCAACTATCGTCCAAAAATCTGTTGAGGGAAGGCAACGAGGCGGACTTGAATGCGAGGCAGAATAGCAGGAAACAGATTTCAAGAGGTACGTTAGAATCGCCTGTAAAGCACAGGAAGAGGGGCACAACTTCGACAATGATGCACTTGGCCAAAAAGGGCGTATGCGTTTTCTCCTGAATATATTCAGGAGAAAACGCATACGCCCTTTTTGGCCAAGCAAGCAAGCGGGCAATGCAAATCTGCACTTCAAAGAAGTATCACTTCCCACCGGTCAAAAGGGACATCCACAAAATGTGTAAAAACCAGAAAGGCAAGACAGGCCCTGGAGAACAGGGAGCCCTGTTATGCTGATGGGCGGGATGTAAGTTGCCAACTGCCTCACAGGAGGAGTGCATTGTGTTCCCTAAAACAAGTAAACAACAGAGCTACAGAGCCAAGGGCACTTCCAGTCTAGGGAATATACCTTGGGAAAACTGAAAATCCATAAGACAGAGCCACCCCCAAATTGAGGGCTGCACTGCTTACAAGAACCTCAACCTGGGTACACCTGAAATATCCCAGGAAATATAAAAATGGTTCAAAACATTGTGGAACTTACGTACGATGGAATATCCCTCAGCCATGAAATCAATGTCATAAGACCAGTAGCAGCAAAATGAGTGGATTCAGGTACGATGATTCTAAGTGAAAGAAGTCACACAGGAAAAGAAACTTATCATAAGATATCACTTAGGAAGATCCTGTAAACATGGCAACACATGAACTGAGTTAGGAAAGAGAACAGAGACTCACATTTAGAAAACACTCTTATGCCTGCTTAAGGGGGAAGGAGAGGTGGGGTGATGCATCAAACCAGAGTTTGATATAAGCACAGGTACTGTTCCAAAAACCAACTATGGAATAGACAAGACCTACACCTTCCTCAGTGAAAGGGACTCAAAACCCCATATTTCCCGCAGAGGAATAGATCTGACTAGTAAGAATCTTAAAACCTATGTATTGATATGTCTCCGTAAGGGAATCAAGTGTGTCTAGACTGGCATAAACATGGCAGCGAGAATCAGCTCAAACCCACTCTAAAAAGGAATTTCAAAAACAGAACAAAGAAACAGGGAAATTCTTTACAATTCCTTCAGGGTCTCTGATGCAACCTGGAATGACCCTATCTACGATGACAGCTGGATGTGGCATGAGGCTGGACACTTGGGACTGAGAGGATTGGTGAGATTGGGTGAGCAAATGCAGACCCTTTAAAGCAATAATGCATGGCAACCATTCCATGGGTCCCACCTCTCCAGGTTGAAGGGAATATTACTACAGCTATAACATGTACGGGAAACCTAGAGAATGGACACACTGTGAATACGAAAGGTTTCTAAAACTCAACGAAGAGTCCCTCTCCTGGTGCTCCGGTTTGACTTTCCAACAGCTTTACTATCAATCTCCCAACTTGGAGAGACAGCCCCTTTAAGCTCCTGGTTCACACAGGTTGCCCATTTGGCAGAGGAGGAAAGGGAAGAGGGAGAACCAATGAGAGAGTAGCTGTTAGGCATTTGGATGGGCACATGTCACTCTAATTTCCCGGCAGGAAGAAGAATTCACCAAAGTCTCAGCCACCCCCCGGGAACCAGTATAGGTCCTGAACCAAATGTTTGGACTTGCGTTCAGCTCACAAAAAACGAGTTGAAAAATGGAGCTCAGGGGCACAGCAATTCACAAACTGGCAGAGTAATCAAGGCCAACTATCGTCCAAAAATCTGTTGAGGGAAGGCAACGAGGCGGACTTGAATGCGAGGCAGAATAGCAGGAAACAGATTTCAAGAGGTACGTTAGAATCGCCTGTAAAGCACAGGAAGAGGGGCACAACTTCGACAATGATGCACTTGGCCAAAAAGGGCGTATGCGTTTTCTCCTGAATATATTCAGGAGAAAACGCATACGCCCTTTTTGGCCAAGCAAGCAAGCGGGCAATGCAAATCTGCACTACAAAGAAGTATCACTTCCCACCGGTCAAAAGGGACATCCACAAAATGTGTAAAAACCAGAAAGGCAAGACAGGCCCTGGAGAACAGGGAGCCCTGTTATGCTGATGGGCGGGATGTAAGTTGCCAACTGCCTCACAGGAGGAGTGCATTGTGTTCCCTAAAACAAGTAAACAACAGAGCTACAGAGCCAAGGGCACTTCCAGTCTAGGGAATATACCTTGGGAAAACTGAAAATCCATAAGACAGAGCCACCGCCAAATTGAGGGCTGCACTGCTTACAAGAACCTCAACCTGGGTACACCTGAAATATCCCAGGAAATATAAAAATGGTTCAAAACATTGTGGAACTTACGTACGATGGAATATCCCTCAGCCATGAAATCAATGTCATAAGACCAGTAGCAGCAAAATGAGTGGATTCAGGTACGATGATTCTAAGTGAAAGAAGTCACACAGGAAAAGAAACTTATCATAAGATATCACTTAGGAAGATCCTGTAAACATGGCAACACATGAACTGAGTTAGGAAAGAGAACAGAGACTCACATTTAGAAAACACTCTTATGCCTGCTTAAGGGGGAAGGAGAGGTGGGGTGATGCATCAAACCAGAGTTTGATATAAGCACAGGTACTGTTCCAAAAACCAACTATGGAATAGACAAGACCTACACCTTCCTCAGTGAAAGGGACTCAAAACCCCATATTTCCCGCAGAGGAATAGATCTGACTAGTAAGAATCTTAAAACCTATGTATTGATATGTCTCCGTAAGGGAATCAAGTGTGTCTAGACTGGCATAAACATGGCAGCGAGAAACAGCTCAAACCCACTCTAAAAAGGAATTTCAAAAACAGAACAAAGAAACAGGGAAATTCTTTACAATTCCTTCAGGGTCTCTGATGCAACCTGGAATGACCCTATCTACGATGACAGCTGGATGTGGCATGAGGCTGGACACTTGGGACTGAGAGGATTGGTGAGATTGGGTGAGCAAATGCAGACCCTTTAAAGCAATAATGCATGGCAACCATTCCATGGGTCCCACCTCTCCAGGTTGAAGGGAATATTACTACAGCTATAACATGTACGGGAAACCTAGAGAATGGACACACTGTGAATACGAAAGGTTTCTAAAACTCAACGAAGAGTCCCTCTCCTGGTGCTCCGGTTTGACTTTCCAACAGCTTTACTATCAATCTCCCAACTTGGAGAGACAGCCCCTTTAAGCTCCTGGTTCACACAGGTTGCCCATTTGGCAGAGGAGGAAAGGGAAGAGGGAGAACCAATGAGAGAGTAGCTGTTAGGCATTTGGATGGGCACATGTCACTCTAATTTCCCGGCAGGAAGAAGAATTCACCAAAGTCTCAGCCACCCACCGGGAACCAGTATAGGTCCTGAACCAAATGTTTGGACTTGCGTTCAGCTCACAAAAAACGAGTTGAAAAATGGAGCTCAGGGGCACAGCAATTCACAAACTGGCAGAGTAATCAAGGCCAACTATCGTCCAAAAATCTGTTGAGGGAAGGCAACGAGGCGGACTTGAATGCGAGGCAGAATAGCAGGAAACAGATTTCAAGAGGTACGTTAGAATCGCCTGTAAAGCACAGGAAGAGGGGCACAACTTCGACAATGATGCACTTGGCCAAAAAGGGCGTATGCGTTTTCTCCTGAATATATTCAGGAGAAAACGCATACGCCCTTTTTGGCCAAGCAAGCAAGCGGGCAATGCAAATCTGCACTACAAAGAAGTATCACTTCCCACCGGTCAAAAGGGACATCCACAAAATGTGTAAAAACCAGAAAGGCAAGACAGGCCCTGGAGAACAGGGAGCCCTGTTATGCTGATGGGCGGGATGTAAGTTGCCAACTGCCTCACTGGAGGAGTGCATTGTGTTCCCTAAAACAAGTAAACAACAGAGCTACAGAGCCAAGGGCACTTCCAGTCTAGGGAATATACCTTGGGAAAACTGAAAATCCATAAGACACAGCCACCCCCAAATTGAGGGCTGCACTGCTTACAAGAACCTCAACCTGGGTACACCTGAAATATCCCAGGAAATATAAAAATGGTTCAAAACATTGTGGATCTTACGTACGATGGAATATCCCTCAGCCATGAAATCAATGTCATAAGACCAGTAGCAGCAAAATGAGTGGATTCAGGTACGATGATTCTAAGTGAAAGAAGTCACACAGGAAAAGAAACTTATCATAAGATATCACTTAGGAAGATCCTGTAAACATGGCAACACATGAACTGAGTTAGGAAAGAGAACAGAGTCTCACATTTAGAAAACACTCTTATGCCTGCTTAAGGGGGAAGGAGAGGTGGGGTGATGCATCAAACCAGAGTTTGATATAAGCACAGGTACTGTTCCAAAAACCAACTATGGAATAGACAAGACCTACACCTTCCTCAGTGAAAGGGACTCAAAACCCCATATTTCCCGCAGAGGAATAGATCTGACTAGTAAGAATCTTAAAACCTATGTATTGATATGTCTCCGTAAGGGAATCAAGTGTGCCTAGACTGGCATAAACATGGCAGCGAGAATCAGCTCAAACCCACTCTAAAAAGGAATTTCAAAAACAGAACAAAGAAACAGGGAAATTCTTTACAATTCCTTCAGGGTCTCTGATGCAACCTGGAATGACCCTATCTACGATGACAGCTGGATGTGGCATGAGGCTGGACACTTGGGACTGAGAGGATTGGTGAGATTGGGTGAGCAAATGCAGACCCTTTAAAGCAATAATGCATGGCAACCATTCCATGGGTCCCACCTCTCCAGGTTGAAGGGAATATTACTACAGCTATAACATATACGGGAAACCTAGAGAATGGACACACTGTGAATACGAAAGGTTTCTAAAACTCAACGAAGAGTCCCTCTCCTGGTGCTCCGGTTTGACTTTCCAACAGCTTTACTATCAATCTCCCAACTTGGAGAGACAGCCCCTTTAAGCTCCTGGTTCACACAGGTTGCCCATTTGGCAGAGGAGGAAAGGGAAGAGGGAGAACCAATGAGAGAGTAGCTGTTAGGCATTTGGATGGGCACATGTCACTCTAATTTCCCGGCAGGAAGAAGAATTCACCAAAGTCTCAGCCACCCACCGGGAACCAGTATAGGTCCTGAACCAAATGTTTGGACTTGCGTTCAGCTCACAAAAAACGAGTTGAAAAATGGAGCTCAGGGGCACAGCAATTCACAAACTGGCAGAGTAATCAAGGCCAACTACCATCCAAAAATCTGTTGAGGGAAGGCAACGAGGCGGACTTGAATGCGAGGCAGAATAGCAGGAAACAGATTTCAAGAGGTACGTTAGAATCGCCTGTAAAGCACAGGAAGAGGGGCACAACTTCGACAATGATGCACTTGGCCAAAAAGGGCGTATGCGTTTTCTCCTGAATATATTCAGGAGAAAACGCATACGCCCTTTTTGGCCAAGCAAGCAAGCGGGCAATGCAAATCTGCACTACAAAGAAGTATCACTTCCCACCGGTCAAAAGGGACATCCACAAAATGTGTAAAAACCAGAAAGGCAAGACAGGCCCTGGAGAACAGGGAGCCCTGTTATGCTGATGGGCGGGATGTAAGTTGCCAACTGCCTCACTGGAGGAGTGCATTGTGTTCCCTAAAACAAGTAAACAACAGAGCTACAGAGCCAAGGGCACTTCCAGTCTAGGGAATATTCCTTGGGAAAACTGAAAATCCATAAGACAGAGCCACCCCCAAATTGAGGGCTGCACTGCTTACAAGAACCTCAACCTGGGTACACCTGAAATATCCCAGGAAATATAAAAATGGTTCAAAACATTGTGGAACTTACGTACGATGGAATATCCCTCAGCCATGAAATCAATGTCATAAGACCAGTAGCAGCAAAATGAGTGGATTCAGGTACGATGATTCTAAGTGAAAGAAGTCACACAGAAAAAGAAACTTATCATAAGATATCACTTAGGAAGATCCTGTAAACATGGCAACACATGAACTGAGTTAGGAAAGAGAACAGAGTCTCACATTTAGAAAACACTCTTATGCCTGCTTAAGGGGGAAGGAGAGGTGGGGTGATGCATCAAACCAGAGTTTGATATAAGCACAGGTACTGTTCCAAAAACCAACTATGGAATAGACAAGACCTACACCTTCCTCAGTGAAAGGGACTCAAAACCCCATATTTCCCGCAGAGGAATAGATCTGACTAGTAAGAATCTTAAAACCTATGTATTGATATGTCTCCGTAAGGGAATCAAGTGTGCCTAGACTGGCATAAACATGGCAGCGAGAATCAGCTCAAACCCACTCTAAAAAGGAATTTCAAAAACAGAACAAAGAAACAGGGAAATTCTTTACAATTCCTTCAGGGTCTCTGATGCAACCTGGAATGACCCTATCTACGATGACAGCTGGATGTGGCATGAGGCTGGACACTTGGGACTGAGAGGATTGGTGAGATTGGGTGAGCAAATGCAGACCCTTTAAAGCAATAATGCATGGCAACCATTCCATGGGTCCCACCTCTCCAGGTTGAAGGGAATATTACTACAGCTATAACATGTACGGGAAACCTAGAGAATGGACACACTGTGAATACGAAAGGTTTCTAAAACTCAACGAAGAGTCCCTCTCCTGGTGCTCCGGTTTGACTTTCCAACAGCTTTACTATCAATCTCCCAACTTGGAGAGACAGCCCCTTTAAGCTCCTGGTTCACACAGGTTGCCCATTTGGCAGAGGAGGAAAGGGAAGAGGGAGAACCAATGAGAGAGTAGCTGTTAGGCATTTGGATGGGCACATGTCACTCTAATTTCCCGGCAGGAAGAAGAATTCACCAAAGTCTCAGCCACCCACCGGGAACCAGTATAGGTCCTGAACCAAATGTTTGGACTTGCGTTCAGCTCACAAAAAACGAGTTGAAAAATGGAGCTCAGGGGCACAGCAATTCACAAACTGGCAGAGTAATCAAGGCCAACTATCGTCCAAAAATCTGTTGAGGGAAGGCAACGAGGCGGACTTGAATGCGAGGCAGAATAGCAGGAAACAGATTTCAAGAGGTACGTTAGAATCGCCTGTAAAGCACAGGAAGAGGGGCACAACTTCGACAGTGATGCACTTGGCCAAAAAGGGCGTATGCGTTTTCTCCTGAATATATTCAGGAGAAAACGCATACGCCCTTTTTGGCCAAGCAAGCAAGCGGGCAATGCAAATCTGCACTACAAAGAAGTATCACTTCCCACCGGTCAAAAGGGACATCCACAAAATGTGTAAAAACCAGAAAGGCAAGACAGGCCCTGGAGAACAGGGAGCCCTGTTATGCTGATGGGCGGGATGTAAGCTGCCAACTGCCTCACTGGAGGAGTGCATTGTGTTCCCTAAAACAAGTAAACAACAGAGCTACAGAGCCAAGGGCACTTCCAGTCTAGGGAATATACCTTGGGAAAACTGAAAATCCATAAGACAGAGCCACCCCCAAATTGAGGGCTGCACTGCTTACAAGAACCTCAACCTGGGTACACCTGAAATATCCCAGGAAATATAAAAATGGTTCAAAACATTGTGGAACTTACGTACGATGGAATATCCCTCAGCCATGAAATCAATGTCATAAGACCAGTAGCAGCAAAATGAGTGAATTCAGGTACGATGATTCTAAGTGAAAGAAGTCACACAGGAAAAGAAACTTATCATAACATATCACTTAGGATGATCCTGTAAACATGGCAACACATGAACTGAGTTAGGAAAGAGAACAGAGTCTCACATTTAGAAAACACTCTTATGCCTGCTTAAGGGGGAAGGAGAGGTGGGGTGATGCATCAAACCAGAGTTTGATATAAGCACAGGTACTGTTCCAAAAACCAACTATGGAATAGACAAGACCTACACCTTCCTCAGTGAAAGGGACTCAAAACCCCATATTTCCCGCAGAGGAATAGATCTGACTAGTAAGAATCTTAAAACCTATGTATTGATATGTCTCCGTAAGGGAATCAAGTGTGCCTAGACTGGCATAAACATGGCAGCGAGAATCAGCTCAAACCCACTCTAAAAAGGAATTTCAAAAACAGAACAAAGAAACAGGGAAATTCTTTACAATTCCTTCAGGGTCTCTGATGCAACCTGGAATGACCCTATCTACGATGACAGCTGGATGTGGCATGAGGCTGGACACTTGGGACTGAGAGGATTGGTGAGATTGGGTGAGCAAATGCAGACCCTTTAAAGCAATAATGCATGGCAACCATTCCATGGGTCCCACCTCTCCAGGTTGAAGGGAATATTACTACAGCTATAACATGTACGGGAAACCTAGAGAATGGACACACTGTGAATACGAAAGGTTTCTAAAACTCAACGAAGAGTCCCTCTCCTGGTGCTCCGGTTTGACTTTCCAACAGCTTTACTCTCAATCTCCCAACTTGGAGAGACAGCCCCTTTAAGCTCCTGGTTCACACAGGTTGCCCATTTGGCAGAGGAGGAAAGGGAAGAGGGAGAACCAATGAGAGAGTAGCTGTTAGGCATTTGGATGGGCACATGTCACTCTAATTTCCCGGCAGGAAGAAGAATTCACCAAAGTCTCAGCCACCCACCGGGAACCAGTATAGGTCCTGAACCAAATGTTTGGACTTGCGTTCAGCTCACAAAAAACGAGTTGAAAAATGGAGCTCAGGGGCACAGCAATTCACAAACTGGCAGAGTAATCAAGGCCAACTATCGTCCAAAAATCTGTTGAGGGAAGGCAACGAGGCGGACTTGAATGCGAGGCAGAATAGCAGGAAACAGATTTCAAGAGGTACGTTAGAATCGCCTGTAAAGCACAGGAAGAGGGGCACAACTTCGACAGTGATGCACTTGGCCAAAAAGGGCGTATGCGTTTTCTCCTGAATATATTCAGGAGAAAACGCATACGCCCTTTTTGGCCAAGCAAGCAAGCGGGCAATGCAAATCTGCACTACAAAGAAGTATCACTTCCCACCGGTCAAAAGGGACATCCACAAAATGTGTAAAAACCAGAAAGGCAAGACAGGCCCTGGAGAACAGGGAGCCCTGTTATGCTGATGGGCGGGATGTAAGTTGCCAACTGCCTCACTGGAGGAGTGCATTGTGTTCCCTAAAACAAGTAAACAACAGAGCTACAGAGCCAAGGGCACTTCCAGTCTAGGGAATATACCTTGGGAAAACTGAAAATCCATAAGACAGAGCCACCCCCAAATTGAGGGCTGCACTGCTTACAAGAACCTCAACCTGGGTACACCTGAAATATCCCAGGAAATATAAAAAGGGTTCCAAACATTGTGGAACTTACGTACGATGGAATATCCCTCAGCCATGAAATCAATGTCATAAGACCAGTAGCAGCAAAATGAGTGGATTCAGGTACGATGATTCTAAGTGAAAGAAGTCACACAGGAAAAGAAACTTATCATAACATATCACTTAGGAAGATCCTGTAAACATGGCAACACATGAACTGAGTTAGGAAAGAGAACAGAGTCTCACATTTAGAAAACACTCTTATGCCTGCTTAAGGGGGAAGGAGAGGTGGGGTGATGCATCAAACCAGAGTTTGATATAAGCACAGGTACTGTTCCAAAAACCAACTATGGAATAGACAAGACCTACACCTTCCTCAGTGAAAGGGACTCAAAACCCCATATTTCCCGCAGAGGAATAGATCTGACTAGTAAGAATCTTAAAACCTATGTATTGATATGTCTCCGTAAGGGAATCAAGTGTGCCTAGACTGGCATAAACATGGCAGCGAGAATCAGCTCAAACCCACTCTAAAAAGGAATTTCAAAAACAGAACAAAGAAACAGGGAAATTCTTTACAATTCCTTCAGGGTCTCTGATGCAACCTGGAATGACCCTATCTACGATGACAGCTGGATGTGGCATGAGGCTGGACACTTGGGACTGAGAGGATTGGTGAGATTGGGTGAGCAAATGCAGACCCTTTAAAGCAATAATGCATGGCAACCATTCCATGGGTCCCACCTCTCCAGGTTGAAGGGAATATTACTACAGCTATAACATGTACGGGAAACCTAGAGAATGGACACACTGTGAATACGAAAGGTTTCTAAAACTCAACGAAGAGTCCCTCTCCTGGTGCTCCGGTTTGACTTTCCAACAGCTTTACTATCAATCTCCCAACTTGGAGAGACAGCCCCTTTAAGCTCCTGGTTCACACAGGTTGCCCATTTGGCAGAGGAGGAAAGGGAAGAGGGAGAACCAATGAGAGAGTAGCTGTTAGGCATTTGGATGGGCACATGTCACTCTAATTTCCCGGCAGGAAGAAGAATTCACCAAAGTCTCAGCCACCCACCGGGAACCAGTATAGGTCCTGAACCAAATGTTTGGACTTGCGTTCAGCTCACAAAAAACGAGTTGAAAAATGGAGCTCAGGGGCACAGCAATTCACAAACTGGCAGAGTAATCAAGGCCAACTATCGTCCAAAAATCTGTTGAGGGAAGGCAACGAGGCGGACTTGAATGCGAGGCAGAATAGCAGGAAACAGATTTCAAGAGGTACGTTAGAATCGCCTGTAAAGCACAGGAAGAGGGGCACAACTTCGACAGTGATGCACTTGGCCAAAAAGGGCGTATGCGTTTTCTCCTGAATATATTCAGGAGAAAACGCATACGCCCTTTTTGGCCAAGCAAGCAAGCGGGCAATGCAAATCTGCACTACAAAGAAGTATCACTTCCCACCGGTCAAAAGGGACATCCACAAAATGTGTAAAAACCAGAAAGGCAAGACAGGCCCTGGAGAACAGGGAGCCCTGTTATGCTGATGGGCGGGATGTAAGTTGCCAACTGCCTCACTGGAGGAGTGCATTGTGTTCCCTAAAACAAGTAAACAACAGAGCTACAGAGCCAAGGGCACTTCCAGTCTAGGGAATATACCTTGGGAAAACTGAAAATCCATAAGACAGAGCCACCCCCAAATTGAGGGCTGCACTGCTTACAAGAACCTCAACCTGGGTACACCTGAAATATCCCAGGAAATATAAAAAGGGTTCAAAACATTGTGGAACTTACGTACGATGGAATATCCCTCAGCCATGAAATCAATGTCATAAGACCAGTAGCAGCAAAATGAGTGGATTCAGGTACGATGATGCTAAGTGAAAGAAGTCACACAGAAAAAGAAACTTATCATAAGATATCACTTAGGAAGATCCTGTAAACATGGCAACACATGAACTGAGTTAGGAAAGAGAACAGAGTCTCACATTTAGAAAACACTCTTATGCCTGCTTAAGGGGGAAGGAGAGGTGGGGTGATGCATCAAACCAGAGTTTGATATAAGCACAGGTACTGTTCCAAAAACCAACTATGGAATAGACAAGACCTACACCTTCCTCAGTGAAAGGGACTCAAAACCCCATATTTCCCGCAGAGGAATAGATCTGACTAGTAAGAATCTTAAAACCTATGTATTGATATGTCTCCGTAAGGGAATCAAGTGTGCCTAGACTGGCATAAACATGGCAGCGAGAATCAGCTCAAACCCACTCTAAAAAGGAATTTCAAAAACAGAACAAAGAAACAGGGAAATTCTTTACAATTCCTTCAGGGTCTCTGATGCAACCTGGAATGACCCTATCTACGATGACAGCTGGATGTGGCATGAGGCTGGACACTTGGGACTGAGAGGATTGGTGAGATTGGGTGAGCAAATGCAGACCCTTTAAAGCAATAATGCATGGCAACCATTCCATGGGTCCCACCTCTCCAGGTTGAAGGGAATATTACTACAGCTATAACATGTACGGGAAACCTAGAGAATGGACACACTGTGAATACGAAAGGTTTCTAAAACTCAACGAAGAGTCCCTCTCCTGGTGCTCCGGTTTGACTTTCCAACAGCTTTACTATCAATCTCCCAACTTGGAGAGACAGCCCCTTTAAGCTCCTGGTTCACACAGGTTGCCCATTTGGCAGAGGAGGAAAGGGAAGAGGGAGAACCAATGAGAGAGTAGCTGTTAGGCATTTGGATGGGCACATGTCACTCTAATTTCCCGGCAGGAAGAAGAATTCACCAAAGTCTCAGCCACCCACCGGGAACCAGTATAGGTCCTGAACCAAATGTTTGGACTTGCGTTCAGCTCACAAAAAACGAGTTGAAAAATGGAGCTCAGGGGCACAGCAATTCACAAACTGGCAGAGTAATCAAGGCCAACTATCGTCCAAAAATCTGTTGAGGGAAGGCAACGAGGCGGACTTGAATGCGAGGCAGAATAGCAGGAAACAGATTTCAAGAGGTACGTTAGAATCGCCTGTAAAGCACAGGAAGAGGGGCACAACTTCGACAGTGATGCACTTGGCCAAAAAGGGCGTATGCGTTTTCTCCTGAATATATTCAGGAGAAAACGCATACGCCCTTTTTGGCCAAGCAAGCAAGCGGGCAATGCAAATCTGCACTACAAAGAAGTATCACTTCCCACCGGTCAAAAGGGACATCCACAAAATGTGTAAAAACCAGAAAGGCAAGACAGGCCCTGGAGAACAGGGAGCCCTGTTATGCTGATGGGCGGGATGTAAGCTGCCAACTGCCTCACTGGAGGAGTGCATTGTGTTCCCTAAAACAAGTAAACAACAGAGCTACAGAGCCAAGGGCACTTCCAGTCTAGGGAATATACCTTGGGAAAACTGAAAATCCATAAGACAGAGCCACCCCCAAATTGAGGGCTGCACTGCTTACAAGAACCTCAACCTGGGTACACCTGAAATATCCCAGGAAATATAAAAATGGTTCAAAACATTGTGGAACTTACGTACGATGGAATATCCCTCAGCCATGAAATCAATGTCATAAGACCAGTAGCAGCAAAATGAGTGGATTCAGGTACGATGATTCTAAGTGAAAGAAGTCACACAGGAAAAGAAACTTATCATAACATATCACTTAGGATGATCCTGTAAACATGGCAACACATGAACTGAGTTAGGAAAGAGAACAGAGTCTCACATTTAGAAAACACTCTTATGCCTGCTTAAGGGGGAAGGAGAGGTGGGGTGATGCATCAAACCAGAGTTTGATATAAGCACAGGTACTGTTCCAAAAACCAACTATGGAATAGACAAGACCTACACCTTCCTCAGTGAAAGGGACTCAAAACCCCATATTTCCCGCAGAGGAATAGATCTGACTAGTAAGAATCTTAAAACCTATGTATTGATATGTCTCCGTAAGGGAATCAAGTGTGCCTAGACTGGCATAAACATGGCAGCGAGAATCAGCTCAAACCCACTCTAAAAAGGAATTTCAAAAACAGAACAAAGAAACAGGGAAATTCTTTACAATTCCTTCAGGGTCTCTGATGCAACCTGGAATGACCCTATCTACGATGACAGCTGGATGTGGCATGAGGCTGGACACTTGGGACTGAGAGGATTGGTGAGATTGGGTGAGCAAATGCAGACCCTTTAAAGCAATAATGCATGGCAACCATTCCATGGGTCCCACCTCTCCAGGTTGAAGGGAATATTACTACAGCTATAACATGTACGGGAAACCTAGAGAATGGACACACTGTGAATACGAAAGGTTTCTAAAACTCAACGAAGAGTCCCTCTCCTGGTGCTCCGGTTTGACTTTCCAACAGCTTTACTATCAATCTCCCAACTTGGAGAGACAGCCCCTTTAAGCTCCTGGTTCACACAGGTTGCCCATTTGGCAGAGGAGGAAAGGGAAGAGGGAGAACCAATGAGAGAGTAGCTGTTAGGCATTTGGATGGGCACATGTCACTCTAATTTCCCGGCAGGAAGAAGAATTCACCAAAGTCTCAGCCACCCACCGGGAACCAGTATAGGTCCTGAACCAAATGTTTGGACTTGCGTTCAGCTCACAAAAAACGAGTTGAAAAATGGAGCTCAGGGGCACAGCAATTCACAAACTGGCAGAGTAATCAAGGCCAACTATCGTCCAAAAATCTGTTGAGGGAAGGCAACGAGGCGGACTTGAATGCGAGGCAGAATAGCAGGAAACAGATTTCAAGAGGTACGTTAGAATCGCCTGTAAAGCACAGGAAGAGGGGCACAACTTCGACAGTGATGCACTTGGCCAAAAAGGGCGTATGCGTTTTCTCCTGAATATATTCAGGAGAAAACGCATACGCCCTTTTTGGCCAAGCAAGCAAGCGGGCAATGCAAATCTGCACTACAAAGAAGTATCACTTCCCACCGGTCAAAAGGGACATCCACAAAATGTGTAAAAACCAGAAAGGCAAGACAGGCCCTGGAGAACAGGGAGCCCTGTTATGCTGATGGGCGGGATGTAAGTTGCCAACTGCCTCACTGGAGGAGTGCATTGTGTTCCCTAAAACAAGTAAACAACAGAGCTACAGAGCCAAGGGCACTTCCAGTCTAGGGAATATACCTTGGGAAAACTGAAAATCCATAAGACAGAGCCACCCCCAAATTGAGGGCTGCACTGCTTACAAGAACCTCAACCTGGGTACACCTGAAATATCCCAGGAAATATAAAAATGGTTCAAAACATTGTGGAACTTACGTACGATGGAATATCCCTCAGCCATGAAATCAATGTCATAAGACCAGTAGCAGCAAAATGAGTGGATTCAGGTACGATGATTCTAAGTGAAAGAAGTCACACAGGAAAAGAAACTTATCATAACATATCACTTAGGAAGATCCTGTAAACATGGCAACACATGAACTGACTTAGGAAAGAGAACAGAGTCTCACATTTAGAAAACACTCTTATGCCTGCTTAAGGGGGAAGGAGAGGTGGGGTGATGCATCAAACCAGAGTTTGATATAAGCACAGGTACTGTTCCAAAAACCAACTATGGAATAGACAAGACCTACACCTTCCTCAGTGAAAGGGACTCAAAACCCCATATTTCCCGCAGAGGAATAGATCTGACTAGTAAGAATCTTAAAACCTATGTATTGATATGTCTCCGTAAGGGAATCAAGTGTGCCTAGACTGGCATAAACATGGCAGCGAGAATCAGCTCAAACCCACTCTAAAAAGGAATTTCAAAAACAGAACAAAGAAACAGGGAAATTCTTTACAATTCCTTCAGGGTCTCTGATGCAACCTGGAATGACCCTATCTACGATGACAGCTGGATGTGGCATGAGGCTGGACACTTGGGACTGAGAGGATTGGTGAGATTGGGTGAGCAAATGCAGACCCTTTAAAGCAATAATGCATGGCAACCATTCCATGGGTCCCACCTCTCCAGGTTGAAGGGAATATTACTACAGCTATAACATGTACGGGAAACCTAGAGAATGGACACACTGTGAATACGAAAGGTTTCTAAAACTCAACGAAGAGTCCCTCTCCTGGTGCTCCGGTTTGACTTTCCAACAGCTTTACTATCAATCTCCCAACTTGGAGAGACAGCCCCTTTAAGCTCCTGGTTCACACAGGTTGCCCATTTGGCAGAGGAGGAAAGGGAAGAGGGAGAACCAATGAGAGAGTAGCTGTTAGGCATTTGGATGGGCACATGTCACTCTAATTTCCCGGCAGGAAGAAGAATTCACCAAAGTCTCAGCCACCCACCGGGAACCAGTATAGGTCCTGAACCAAATGTTTGGACTTGCGTTCAGCTCACAAAAAACGAGTTGAAAAATGGAGCTCAGGGGCACAGCAATTCACAAACTGGCAGAGTAATCAAGGCCAACTATCGTCCAAAAATCTGTTGAGGGAAGGCAACGAGGCGGACTTGAATGCGAGGCAGAATAGCAGGAAACAGATTTCAAGAGGTACGTTAGAATCGCCTGTAAAGCACAGGAAGAGGGGCACAACTTCGACAGTGATGCACTTGGCCAAAAAGGGCGTATGCGTTTTCTCCTGAATATATTCAGGAGAAAACGCATACGCCCTTTTTGGCCAAGCAAGCAAGCGGGCAATGCAAATCTGCACTACAAAGAAGTATCACTTCCCACCGGTCAAAAGGGACATCCACAAAATGTGTAAAAACCAGAAAGGCAAGACAGGCCCTGGAGAACAGGGAGCCCTGTTATGCTGATGGGCGGGATGTAAGTTGCCAACTGCCTCACTGGAGGAGTGCATTGTGTTCCCTAAAACAAGTAAACAACAGAGCTACAGAGCCAAGGGCACTTCCAGTCTAGGGAATATACCTTGGGAAAACTGAAAATCCATAAGACAGAGCCACCCCCAAATTGAGGGCTGCACTGCTTACAAGAACCTCAACCTGGGTACACCTGAAATATCCCAGGAAATATAAAAAGGGTTCAAAACATTGTGGAACTTATGTACGATGGAATATCCCTCAGCCATGAAATCAATGTCATAAGACCAGTAGCAGCAAAATGAGTGGATTCAGGTACGATGATTCTAAGTGAAAGAAGTCACACAGAAAAAGAAACTTATCATAAGATATCACTTAGGAAGATCCTGTAAACATGGCAACACATGAACTGAGTTAGGAAAGAGAACAGAGTCTCACATTTAGAAAACACTCTTATGCCTGCTTAAGGGGGAAGGAGAGGTGGGGTGATGCATCAAACCAGAGTTTTATATAAGCACAGGTACTGTTCCAAAAACCAACTATGGAATAGACAAGACCTACACCTTCCTCAGTGAAAGGGACTCAAAACCCCATATTTCCCGCAGAGGAATAGATCTGACTAGTAAGAATCTTAAAACCTATGTATTGATATGTCTCCGTAAGGGAATCAAGTGTGTCTAGACTGGCATAAACATGGCAGCGAGAATCAGCTCAAACCCACTCTAAAAAGGAATTTCAAAAACAGAACAAAGAAACAGGGAAATTCTTTACAATTCCTTCAGGGTCTCTGATGCAACCTGGAATGACCCTATCTACGATGACAGCTGGATGTGGCATGAGGCTGGACACTTGGGACTGAGAGGATTGGTGAGATTGGGTGAGCAAATGCAGACCCTTTAAAGCAATAATGCATGGCAACCATTCCATGGGTCCCACCTCTCCAGGTTGAAGGGAATATTACTACAGCTATAACATGTACGGGAAACCTAGAGAATGGACACACTGTGAATACGAAAGGTTTCTAAAACTCAACGAAGAGTCCCTCTCCTGGTGCTCCGGTTTGACTTTCCAACAGCTTTACTATCAATCTCCCAACTTGGAGAGACAGCCCCTTTAAGCTCCTGGTTCACACAGGTTGCCCATTTGGCAGAGGAGGAAAGGGAAGAGGGAGAACCAATGAGAGAGTAGCTGTTAGGCATTTGGATGGGCACATGTCACTCTAATTTCCCGGCAGGAAGAAGAATTCACCAAAGTCTCAGCCACCCACCGGGAACCAGTATAGGTCCTGAACCAAATGTTTGGACTTGCGTTCAGCTCACAAAAAACGAGTTGAAAAATGGAGCTCAGGGGCACAGCAATTCACAAACTGGCAGAGTAATCAAGGCCAACTATCGTCCAAAAATCTGTTGAGGGAAGGCAACGAGGCGGACTTGAATGCGAGGCAGAATAGCAGGAAACAGATTTCAAGAGGTACGTTAGAATCGCCTGTAAAGCACAGGAAGAGGGGCACAACTTCGACAATGATGCACTTGGCCAAAAAGGGCGTATGCGTTTTCTCCTGAATATATTCAGGAGAAAACGCATACGCCCTTTTTGGCCAAGCAAGCAAGCGGGCAATGCAAATCTGCACTACAAAGAAGTATCACTTCCCACCGGTCAAAAGGGACATCCACAAAATGTGTAAAAACCAGAAAGGCAAGACAGGCCCTGGAGAACAGGGAGCCCTGTTATGCTGATGGGCGGGATGTAAGTTGCCAACTGCCTCACTGGAGGAGTGCATTGTGTTCCCTAAAACAAGTAAACAACAGAGCTACAGAGCCAAGGGCACTTCCAGTCTAGGGAATATACCTTGGGAAAACTGAAAATCCACAAGACAGAGCCACCCCCAAATTGAGGGCTGCACTGCTTACAAGAACCTCAACCTGGGTACACCTGAAATATCCCAGGAAATATAAAAATGGTTCAAAACATTGTGGAACTTACGTACGATGGAATATCCCTCAGCCATGAAATCAATGTCATAAGACCAGTAGCAGCAAAATGAGTGGATTCAGGTACGATGATTCTAAGTGAAAGAAGTCACACAGAAAAAGAAACTTATCATAAGATATCACTTAGGAAGATCCTGTAAACATGGCAACACATGAACTGAGTTAGGAAAGAGAACAGAGTCTCACATTTAGAAAACACTCTTATGCCTGCTTAAGGGGGAAGGAGAGGTGGGGTGATGCATCAAACCAGAGTTTGATATAAGCACAGGTACTGTTCCAAAAACCAACTATGGAATAGACAAGACCTACACCTTCCTCAGTGAAAGGGACTCAAAACCCCATATTTCCCGCAGAGGAATAGATCTGACTAGTAAGAATCTTAAAACCTATGTATTGATATGTCTCCGTAAGGGAATCAAGTGTGCCTAGACTGGCATAAACATGGCAGCGAGAATCAGCTCAAACCCACTCTAAAAAGGAATTTCAAAAACAGAACAAAGAAACAGGGAAATTCTTTACAATTCCTTCAGGGTCTCTGATGCAACCTGGAATGACCCTATCTACGATGACAGCTGGATGTGGCATGAGGCTGGACACTTGGGACTGAGAGGATTGGTGAGATTGGGTGAGCAAATGCAGACCCTTTAAAGCAATAATGCATGGCAACCATTCCATGGGTCCCACCTCTCCAGGTTGAAGGGAATATTACTACAGCTATAACATGTACGGGAAACCTAGAGAATGGACACACTGTGAATACGAAAGGTTTCTAAAACTCAACGAAGAGTCCCTCTCCTGGTGCTCCGGTTTGACTTTCCAACAGCTTTACTATCAATCTCCCAACTTGGAGAGACAGCCCCTTTAAGCTCCTGGTTCACACAGGTTGCCCATTTGGCAGAGGAGGAAAGGGAAGAGGGAGAACCAATGAGAGAGTAGCTGTTAGGCATTTGGATGGGCACATGTCACTCTAATTTCCCGGCAGGAAGAAGAATTAACCAAAGTCTCAGCCACCCACCGGGAACCAGTATAGGTCCTGAACCAAATGTTTGGACTTGCGTTCAGCTCACAAAAAACGAGTTGAAAAATGGAGCTCAGGGGCACAGCAATTCACAAACTGGCAGAGTAATCAAGGCCAACTATCGTCCAAAAATCTGTTGAGGGAAGGCAACGAGGCGGACTTGAATGCGAGGCAGAATAGCAGGAAACAGATTTCAAGAGGTACGTTAGAATCGCCTGTAAAGCACAGGAAGAGGGGCACAACTTCGACAATGATGCACTTGGCCAAAAAGGGCGTATGCGTTTTCTCCTGAATATATTCAGGAGAAAACGCATACGCCCTTTTTGGCCAAGCAAGCAAGCGGGCAATGCAAATCTGCACTACAAAGAAGTATCACTTCCCACCGGTCAAAAGGGACATCCACAAAATGTGTAAAAACCAGAAAGGCAAGACAGGCCCTGGAGAACAGGGAGCCCTGTTATGCTGATGGGCGGGATGTAAGTTGCCAACTGCCTCACTGGAGGAGTGCATTGTGTTCACTAAAACAAGTAAACAACAGAGCTACAGAGCCAAGGGCACTTCCAGTCTAGGGAATATACCTTGGGAAAACTGAAAATCCATAAGACAGAGCCACCCCCAAATTGAGGGCTGCACTGCTTACAAGAACCTCAACCTGGGTACACCTGAAATATCCCAGGAAATATAAAAATGGTTCAAAACATTGTGGAACTTACGTACGATGGAATATCCCTCAGCCATGAAATCATTGTCATAAGACCAGTAGCAGCAAAATGAGTGGATTCAGGTACGATGATTCTAAGTGAAAGAAGTCACACAGAAAAAGAAACTTATCATAAGATATCACTTAGGAAGATCCTGTAAACATGGCAACACATGAACTGAGTTAGGAAAGAGAACAGAGTCTCACATTTAGAAAACACTCTTATGCCTGCTTAAGGGGGAAGGAGAGGTGGGGTGATGCATCAAACCAGAGTTTGATATAAGCACAGGTACTGTTCCAAAAACCAACTATGGACTAGACAAGACCTACACCTTCCTCAGTGAAAGGGACTCAAAACCCCATATTTCCCGCAGAGGAATAGATCTGACTAGTAAGAATCTTAAAACCTATGTATTGATATGTCTCCGTAAGGGAATCAAGTGTGCCTAGACTGGCATAAACATGGCAGCGAGAATCAGCTCAAACCCACTCTAAAAAGGAATTTCAAAAACAGAACAAAGAAACAGGGAAATTCTTTACAATTCCTTCAGGGTCTCTGATGCAACCTGGAATGACCCTATCTACGATGACAGCTGGATGTGGCATGAGGCTGGACACTTGGGACTGAGAGGATTGGTGAGATTGGGTGAGCAAATGCAGACCCTTTAAAGCAATAATGCATGGCAACCATTCCATGGGTCCCACCTCTCCAGGTTGAAGGGAATATTACTACAGCTATAACATGTACGGGAAACCTAGAGAATGGACACACTGTGAATACGAAAGGTTTCTAAAACTCAACGAAGAGTCCCTCTCCTGGTGCTCCGGTTTGACTTTCCAACAGCTTTACTATCAATCTCCCAACTTGGAGAGACAGCCCCTTTAAGCTCCTGGTTCACACAGGTTGCCCATTTGGCAGAGGAGGAAAGGGAAGAGGGAGAACCAATGAGAGAGTAGCTGTTAGGCATTTGGATGGGCACATGTCACTCTAATTTCCCGGCAGGAAGAAGAATTCACCAAAGTCTCAGCCACCCACCGGGAACCAGTATAGGTCCTGAACCAAATGTTTGGACTTGCGTTCAGCTCACAAAAAACGAGTTGAAAAATGGAGCTCAGGGGCACAGCAATTCACAAACTGGCAGAGTAATCAAGGCCAACTATCGTCCAAAAATCTGTTGAGGGAAGGCAACGAGGCGGACTTGAATGCGAGGCAGAATAGCAAGAAACAGATTTCAAGAGGTACGTTAGAATCGCCTGTAAAGCACAGGAAGAGGGGCACAACTTCGACAGTGATGCACTTGGCCAAAAAGGGCGTATGCGTTTTCTCCTGAATATATTCAGGAGAAAACGCATACGCCCTTTTTGGCCAAGCAAGCAAGCGGGCAATGCAAATCTGCACTACAAAGAAGTATCACTTCCCACCGGTCAAAAGGGACATCCACAAAATGTGTAAAAACCAGAAAGGCAAGACAGGCCCTGGAGAACAGGGAGCCCTGTTATGCTGATGGGCGGGATGTAAGTTGCCAACTGCCTCACTGGAGGAGTGCATTGTGTTCCCTAAAACAAGTAAACAACAGAGCTACAGAGCCAAGGGCACTTCCAGTCTAGGGAATATACCTTGGGAAAACTGAAAATCCATAAGACAGAGCCACCCCCAAATTGAGGGCTGCACTGCTTACAAGAACCTCAACCTGGGTACACCTGAAATATCCCAGGAAATATAAAAAGGGTTCAAAACATTGTGGAACTTACGTACGATGGAATATCCCTCAGCCATGAAATCAATGTCATAAGACCAGTAGCAGCAAAATGAGTGGATTCAGGTACGATGATTCTAAGTGAAAGAAGTCACACAGAAAAAGAAACTTATCATAAGATATCACTTAGGAAGATCCTGTAAACATGGCAACACATGAACTGAGTTAGGAAAGAGAACAGAGTCTCACATTTAGAAAACACTCTTATGCCTGCTTAAGGGGGAAGGAGAGGTGGGGTGATGCATCAAACCAGAGTTTGATATAAGCACAGGTACTGTTCCAAAAACCAACTATGGAATAGACAAGACCTACACCTTCCTCAGTGAAAGGGACTCAAAACCCCATATTTCCCGCAGAGGAATAGATCTGACTAGTAAGAATCTTAAAACCTATGTATTGATATGTCTCCGTAAGGGAATCAAGTGTGTCTAGACTGGCATAAACATGGCAGCGAGAATCAGCTCAAACCCACTCTAAAAAGGAATTTCAAAAACAGAACAAAGAAACAGGGAAATTCTTTACAATTCCTTCAGGGTCTCTGATGCAACCTGGAATGACCCTATCTACGATGACAGCTGGATGTGGCATGAGGCTGGACACTTGGGACTGAGAGGATTGGTGAGATTGGGTGAGCAAATGCAGACCCTTTAAAGCAATAATGCATGGCAACCATTCCATGGGTCCCACCTCTCCAGGTTGAAGGGAATATTACTACAGCTATAACATGTACGGGAAACCTAGAGAATGGACACACTGTGAATACGAAAGGTTTCTAAAACTCAACGAAGAGTCCCTCTCCTGGTGCTCCGGTTTGACTTTCCAACAGCTTTACTATCAATCTCCCAACTTGGAGAGACAGCCCCTTTAAGCTCCTGGTTCACACAGGTTGCCCATTTGGCAGAGGAGGAAAGGGAAGAGGGAGAACCAATGAGAGAGTAGCTGTTAGGCATTTGGATGGGCACATGTCACTCTAATTTCCCGGCAGGAAGAAGAATTCACCAAAGTCTCAGCCACCCACCGGGAACCAGTATAGGTCCTGAACCAAATGTTTGGACTTGCGTTCAGCTCACAAAAAACGAGTTGAAAAATGGAGCTCAGGGGCACAGCAATTCACAAACTGGCAGAGTAATCAAGGCCAACTATCGTCCAAAAATCTGTTGAGGGAAGGCAACGAGGCGGACTTGAATGCGAGGCAGAATAGCAGGAAACAGATTTCAAGAGGTACGTTAGAATCGCCTGTAAAGCACAGGAAGAGGGGCACAACTTCGACAATGATGCACTTGGCCAAAAAGGGCGTATGCGTTTTCTCCTGAATATATTCAGGAGAAAACGCATACGCCCTTTTTGGCCAAGCAAGCAAGCGGGCAATGCAAATCTGCACTACAAAGAAGTATCACTTCCCACCGGTCAAAAGGGACATCCACAAAATGTGTAAAAACCAGAAAGGCAAGACAGGCCCTGGAGAACAGGGAGCCTTGTTATGCTGATGGGCGGGATGTAAGTTGCCAACTGCCTCACTGGAGGAGTGCATTGTGTTCCCTAAAACAAGTAAACAACAGAGCTACAGAGCCAAGGGCACTTCCAGTCTAGGGAATATACCTTGGGAAAACTGAAAATCCATAAGACAGAGCCACCCCCAAATTGAGGGCTGCACTGCTTACAAGAACCTCAACCTGGGTACACCTGAAATATCCCAGGAAATATAAAAATGGTTCAAAACATTGTGGAACTTACGTACGATGGAATATCCCTCAGCCATGAAATCAATGTCATAAGACCAGTAGCAGCAAAATGAGTGGATTCAGGTACGATGATTCTAAGTGAAAGAAGTCACACAGAAAAAGAAACTTATCATAAGATATCACTTAGGAAGATCCTGTAAACATGGCAACACATGAACTGAGTTAGGAAAGAGAACAGAGTCTCACATTTAGAAAACACTCTTATGCCTGCTTAAGGGGGAAGGAGAGGTGGGGTGATGCATCAAACCAGAGTTTGATATAAGCACAGGTACTGTTCCAAAAACCAACTATGGAATAGACAAGACCTACACCTTCCTCAGTGAAAGGGACTCAAAACCCCATATTTCCCGCAGAGGAATAGATCTGACTAGTAAGAATCTTAAAACCTATGTATTGATATGTCTCCGTAAGGGAATCAAGTGTGTCTAGACTGGCATAAACATGGCAGCGAGAATCAGCTCAAACCCACTCTAAAAAGGAATTTCAAAAACAGAACAAAGAAACAGGGAAATTCTTTACAATTCCTTCAGGGTCTCTGATGCAACCTGGAATGACCCTATCTACGATGACAGCTGGATGTGGCATGAGGCTGGACACTTGGGACTGAGAGGATTGGTGAGATTGGGTGAGCAAATGCAGACCCTTTAAAGCAATAATGCATGGCAACCATTCCATGGGTCCCACCTCTCCAGGTTGAAGGGAATATTACTACAGCTATAACATGTACGGGAAACCTAGAGAATGGACACACTGTGAATACGAAAGGTTTCTAAAACTCAACGAAGAGTCCCTCTCCTGGTGCTCCGGTTTGACTTTCCAACAGCTTTACTATCAATCTCCCAACTTGGAGAGACAGCCCCTTTAAGCTCCTGGTTCACACAGGTTGCCCATTTGGCAGAGGAGGAAAGGGAAGAGGGAGAACCAATGAGAGAGTAGCTGTTAGGCATTTGGATGGGCACATGTCACTCTAATTTCCCGGCAGGAAGAAGAATTCACCAAAGTCTCAGCCACCCACCGGGAACCAGTATAGGTCCTGAACCAAATGTTTGGACTTGCGTTCAGCTCACAAAAAACGAGTTGAAAAATGGAGCTCAGGGGCACAGCAATTCACAAACTGGCAGAGTAATCAAGGCCAACTATCGTCCAAAAATCTGTTGAGGGAAGGCAACGAGGCGGACTTGAATGCGAGGCAGAATAGCAGGAAACAGATTTCAAGAGGTACGTTAGAATCGCCTGTAAAGCACAGGAAGAGGGGCACAACTTCGACAATGATGCACTTGGCCAAAAAGGGCGTATGCGTTTTCTCCTGAATATATTCAGGAGAAAACGCATACGCCCTTTTTGGCCAAGCAAGCAAGCGGGCAATGCAAATCTGCACTACAAAGAAGTATCACTTCCCACCGGTCAAAAGGGACATCCACAAAATGTGTAAAAACCAGAAAGGCAAGACAGGCCCTGGAGAACAGGGAGCCCTGTTATGCTGATGGGCGGGATGTAAGTTGCCAACTGCCTCACAGGAGGAGTGCATTGTGTTCCCTAAAACAAGTAAACAACAGAGCTACAGAGCCAAGGGCACTTCCAGTCTAGGGAATATACCTTGGGAAAACTGAAAATCCATAAGACAGAGCCACCCCCAAATTGAGGGCTGCACTGCTTACAAGAACCTCAACCTGGGTACACCTGAAATATCCCAGGAAATATAAAAATGGTTCAAAACATTGTGGAACTTACGTACGATGGAATATCCCTCAGCCATGAAATCAATGTCATAAGACCAGTAGCAGCAAAATGAGTGGATTCAGGTACGATGATTCTAAGTGAAAGAAGTCACACAGGAAAAGAAACTTATCATAAGATATCACTTAGGAAGATCCTGTAAACATGGCAACACATGAACTGAGTTAGGAAAGAGAACAGAGACTCACATTTAGAAAACACTCTTATGCCTGCTTAAGGGGGAAGGAGAGGTGGGGTGATGCATCAAACCAGAGTTTTATATAAGCACAGGTACTGTTCCAAAAACCAACTATGGAATAGACAAGACCTACACCTTCCTCAGTGAAAGGGACTCAAAACCCCATATTTCCCGCAGAGGAATAGATCTGACTAGTAAGAATCTTAAAACCTATGTATTGATATGTCTCCGTAAGGGAATCAAGTGTGTCTAGACTGGCATAAACATGGCAGCGAGAATCAGCTCAAACCCACTCTAAAAAGGAATTTCAAAAACAGAACAAAGAAACAGGGAAATTCTTTACAATTCCTTCAGGGTCTCTGATGCAACCTGGAATGACCCTATCTATGATGACAGCTGGATGTGGCATGAGGCTGGACACTTGGGACTGAGAGGATTGGTGAGATTGGGTGAGCAAATGCAGACCCTTTAAAGCAATAATGCATGGCAACCATTCCATGGGTCCCACCTCTCCAGGTTGAAGGGAATATTACTACAGCTATAACATGTACAGGAAACCTAGAGAATGGACACACTGTGAATACGAAAGGTTTCTAAAACTCAACGAAGAGTCCCTCTCCTGGTGCTCCGGTTTGACTTTCCAACAGCTTTACTATCAATCTCCCAACTTGGAGAGACAGCCCCTTTAAGCTCCTGGTTCACACAGGTTGCCCATTTGGCAGAGGAGGAAAGGGAAGAGGGAGAACCAATGAGAGAGTAGCTGTTAGGCATTTGGATGGGCACATGTCACTCTAATTTCCCGGCAGGAAGAAGAATTCACCAAAGTCTCAGCCACCCACCGGGAACCAGTATAGGTCCTGAACCAAATGTTTGGACTTGCGTTCAGCTCACAAAAAACGAGTTGAAAAATGGAGCTCAGGGGCACAGCAATTCACAAACTGGCAGAGTAATCAATGCCAACTATCGTCCAAAAATCTGTTGAGGGAAGGCAACGAGGCGGACTTGAATGCGAGGCAGAATAGCAGGAAACAGATTTCAAGAGGTACGTTAGAATCGCCTGTAAAGCACAGGAAGAGGGGCACAACTTCGACAATGATGCACTTGGCCAAAAAGGGCGTATGCGTTTTCTCCTGAATATATTCAGGAGAAAACGCATACGCCCTTTTTGGCCAAGCAAGCAAGCGGGCAATGCAAATCTGCACTACAAAGAAGTATCACTTCCCACCGGTCAAAAGGGACATCCACAAAATGTGTAAAAACCAGAAAGGCAAGACAGGCCCTGGAGAACAGGGAGCCCTGTTATGCTGATGGGCGGGATGTAAGTTGCCAACTGCCTCACTGGAGGAGTGCATTGTGTTCCCTAAAACAAGTAAACAACAGAGCTACAGAGCCAAGGGCACTTCCAGTCTAGGGAATATACCTTGGGAAAACTGAAAATCCATAAGACAGAGCCACCCCCAAATTGAGGGCTGCACTGCTTACAAGAACCTCAACCTGGGTACACCTGAAATATCCCAGGAAATATAAAAAGGGTTCAAAACATTGTGGAACTTACGTACGATGGAATATCCCTCAGCCATGAAATCAATGTCATAAGACCAGTAGCAGCAAAATGAGTGGATTCAGGTACGATGATTCTAAGTGAAAGAAGTCACACAGGAAAAGAAACTTATCATAAGATATCACTTAGGAAGATCCTGTAAACATGGCAACACATGAACTGAGTTAGGAAAGAGAACAGAGTCTCACATTTAGAAAACACTCTTATGCCTGCTTAAGGGGGAAGGAGAGGTGGGGTGATGCATCAAACCAGAGTTTGATATAAGCACAGGTACTGTTCCAAAAACCAACTATGGAATAGACAAGACCTACACCTTCCTCAGTGAAAGGGACTCAAAACCCCATATTTCCCGCAGAGGAATAGATCTGACTAGTAAGAATCTTAAAACCTATGTATTGATATGTCTCCGTAAGGGAATCAAGTGTGCCTAGACTGGCATAAACATGGCAGCGAGAATCAGCTCAAACCCACTCTAAAAAGGAATTTCAAAAACAGAACAAAGAAACAGGGAAATTCTTTACAATTCCTTCAGGGTCTCTGATGCAACCTGGAATGACCCTATCTACGATGACAGCTGGATGTGGCATGAGGCTGGACACTTGGGACTGAGAGGATTGGTGAGATTGGGTGAGCAAATGCAGACCCTTTAAAGCAATAATGCATGGCAACCATTCCATGGGTCCCACCTCTCCAGGTTGAAGGGAATATTACTACAGCTATAACATGTACGGGAAACCTAGAGAATGGACACACTGTGAATACGAAAGGTTTCTAAAACTCAACGAAGAGTCCCTCTCCTGGTGCTCCGGTTTGACTTTCCAACAGCTTTACTATCAATCTCCCAACTTGGAGAGACAGCCCCTTTAAGCTCCTGGTTCACACAGGTTGCCCATTTGGCAGAGGAGGAAAGGGAAGAGGGAGAACCAATGAGAGAGTAGCTGTTAGGCATTTGGATGGGCACATGTCACTCTAATTTCCCGGCAGGAAGAAGAATTCACCAAAGTCTCAGCCACCCACCGGGAACCAGTATAGGTCCTGAACCAAATGTTTGGACTTGCGTTCAGCTCACAAAAAACGAGTTGAAAAATGGAGCTCAGGGGCACAGCAATTCACAAACTGGCAGAGTAATCAAGGCCAACTATCGTCCAAAAATCTGTTGAGGGAAGGCAACGAGGCGGACTTGAATGCGAGGCAGAATAGCAGGAAACAGATTTCAAGAGGTACGTTAGAATCGCCTGTAAAGCACAGGAAGAGGGGCACAACTTCGACAATGATGCACTTGGCCAAAAAGGGCGTATGCGTTTTCTCCTGAATATATTCAGGAGAAAACGCATACGCCCTTTTTGGCCAAGCAAGCAAGCGGGCAATGCAAATCTGCACTACAAAGAAGTATCACTTCCCACCGGTCAAAAGGGACATCCACAAAATGTGTAAAAACCAGAAAGGCAAGACAGGCCCTGGAGAACAGGGAGCCCTGTTATGCTGATGGGCGGGATGTAAGTTGCCAACTGCCTCACTGGAGGAGTGCATTGTGTTCCCTAAAACAAGTAAACAACAGAGCTACAGAGCCAAGGGCACTTCCAGTCTAGGGAATATACCTTGGGAAAACTGAAAATCCATAAGACAGAGCCACCCCCAAATTGAGGGCTGCACTGCTTACAAGAACCTCAACCTGGGTACACCTGAAATATCCCAGGAAATATAAAAAGGGTTCAAAACATTGTGGAACTTACGTACGATGGAATATCCCTCAGCCATGAAATCAATGTCATAAGACCAGTAGCAGCAAAATGAGTGGATTCAGGTACGATGATTCTAAGTGAAAGAAGTCACACAGGAAAAGAAACTTATCATAAGATATCACTTAGGAAGATCCTGTAAACATGGCAACACATGAACTGAGTTAGGAAAGAGAACAGAGTCTCACATTTAGAAAACACTCTTATGCCTGCTTAAGGGGGAAGGAGAGGTGGGGTGATGCATCAAACCAGAGTTTGATATAAGCACAGGTACTGTTCCAAAAACCAACTATGGAATAGACAAGACCTACACCTTCCTCAGTGAAAGGGACTCAAAACCCCATATTTCCCGCAGAGGAATAGATCTGACTAGTAAGAATCTTAAAACCTATGTATTGATATGTCTCCGTAAGGGAATCAAGTGTGCCTAGACTGGCATAAACATGGCAGCGAGAATCAGCTCAAACCCACTCTAAAAAGGAATTTCAAAAACAGAACAAAGAAACAGGGAAATTCTTTACAATTCCTTCAGGGTCTCTGATGCAACCTGGAATGACCCTATCTACGATGACAGCTGGATGTGGCATGAGGCTGGACACTTGGGACTGAGAGGATTGGTGAGATTGGGTGAGCAAATGCAGACCCTTTAAAGCAATAATGCATGGCAACCATTCCATGGGTCCCACCTCTCCAGGTTGAAGGGAATATTACTACAGCTATAACATGTACGGGAAACCTAGAGAATGGACACACTGTGAATACGAAAGGTTTCTAAAACTCAACGAAGAGTCCCTCTCCTGGTGCTCCGGTTTGACTTTCCAACAGCTTTACTATCAATCTCCCAACTTGGAGAGACAGCCCCTTTAAGCTCCTGGTTCACACAGGTTGCCCATTTGGCAGAGGAGGAAAGGGAAGAGGGAGAACCAATGAGAGAGTAGCTGTTAGGCATTTGGATGGGCACATGTCACTCTAATTTCCCGGCAGGAAGAAGAATTCACCAAAGTCTCAGCCACCCACCGGGAACCAGTATAGGTCCTGAACCAAATGTTTGGACTTGCGTTCAGCTCACAAAAAACGAGTTGAAAAATGGAGCTCAGGGGCACAGCAATTCACAAACTGGCAGAGTAATCAAGGCCAACTATCGTCCAAAAATCTGTTGAGGGAAGGCAACGAGGCGGACTTGAATGCGAGGCAGAATAGCAGGAAACAGATTTCAAGAGGTACGTTAGAATCGCCTGTAAAGCACAGGAAGAGGGGCACAACTTCGACAATGATGCACTTGGCCAAAAAGGGCGTATGCGTTTTCTCCTGAATATATTCAGGAGAAAACGCATACGCCCTTTTTGGCCAAGCAAGCAAGCGGGCAATGCAAATCTGCACTACAAAGAAGTATCACTTCCCACCGGTCAAAAGGGACATCCACAAAATGTGTAAAAACCAGAAAGGCAAGACAGGCCCTGGAGAACAGGGAGCCCTGTTATGCTGATGGGCGGGATGTAAGTTGCCAACTGCCTCACTGGAGGAGTGCATTGTGTTCCCTAAAACAAGTAAACAACAGAGCTACAGAGCCAAGGGCACTTCCAGTCTAGGGAATATTCCTTGGGAAAACTGAAAATCCATAAGACAGAGCCACCCCCAAATTGAGGGCTGCACTGCTTACAAGAACCTCAACCTGGGTACACCTGAAATATCCCAGGAAATATAAAAATGGTTCAAAACATTGTGGAACTTACGTACGATGGAATATCCCTCAGCCATGAAATCAATGTCATAAGACCAGTAGCAGCAAAATGAGTGGATTCAGGTACGATGATTCTAAGTGAAAGAAGTCACACAGAAAAAGAAACTTATCATAAGATATCACTTAGGAAGATCCTGTAAACATGGCAACACATGAACTGAGTTAGGAAAGAGAACAGAGTCTCACATTTAGAAAACACTCTTATGCCTGCTTAAGGGGGAAGGAGAGGTGGGGTGATGCATCAAACCAGAGTTTGATATAAGCACAGGTACTGTTCCAAAAACCAACTATGGAATAGACAAGACCTACACCTTCCTCAGTGAAAGGGACTCAAAACCCCATATTTCCCGCAGAGGAATAGATCTGACTAGTAAGAATCTTAAAACCTATGTATTGATATGTCTCCGTAAGGGAATCAAGTGTGTCTAGACTGGCATAAACATGGCAGCGAGAATCAGCTCAAACCCACTCTAAAAAGGAATTTCAAAAACAGAACAAAGAAACAGGGAAATTCTTTACAATTCCTTCAGGGTCTCTGATGCAACCTGGAATGACCCTATCTACGATGACAGCTGGATGTGGCATGAGGCTGGACACTTGGGACTGAGAGGATTGGTGAGATTGGGTGAGCAAATGCAGACCCTTTAAAGCAATAATGCATGGCAACCATTCCATGGGTCCCACCTCTCCAGGTTGAAGGGAATATTACTACAGCTATAACATGTACGGGAAACCTAGAGAATGGACACACTGTGAATACGAAAGGTTTCTAAAACTCAACGAAGAGTCCCTCTCCTGGTGCTCCGGTTTGACTTTCCAACAGCTTTACTATCAATCTCCCAACTTGGAGAGACAGCCCCTTTAAGCTCCTGGTTCACACAGGTTGCCCATTTGGCAGAGGAGGAAAGGGAAGAGGGAGAACCAATGAGAGAGTAGCTGTTAGGCATTTGGATGGGCACATGTCACTCTAATTTCCCGGCAGGAAGAAGAATTCACCAAAGTCTCAGCCACCCACCGGGAACCAGTATAGGTCCTGAACCAAATGTTTGGACTTGCGTTCAGCTCACAAAAAACGAGTTGAAAAATGGAGCTCAGGGGCACAGCAATTCACAAACTGGCAGAGAAATCAAGGCCAACTATCGTCCAAAAATCTGTTGAGGGAAGGCAACGAGGCGGACTTGAATGCGAGGCAGAATAGCAGGAAACAGATTTCAAGAGGTACGTTAGAATCGCCTGTAAAGCACAGGAAGAGGGGCACAACTTCGACAGTGATGCACTTGGCCAAAAAGGGCGTATGCGTTTTCTCCTGAATATATTCAGGAGAAAACGCATACGCCCTTTTTGGCCAAGCAAGCAAGCGGGCAATGCAAATCTGCACTACAAAGAAGTATCACTTCCCAACGGTCAAAAGGGACATCCACAAAATGTGTAAAAACCAGAAAGGCAAGACAGGCCCTGGAGAACAGGGAGCCTTGTTATGCTGATGGGCGGGATGTAAGTTGCCAACTGCCTCACTGGAGGAGTGCATTGTGTTCCCTAAAACAAGTAAACAACAGAGCTACAGAGCCAAGGGCACTTCCAGTCTAGGGAATATACCTTGGGAAAATTGAAAATCCATAAGACAGAGCCACCCCCAAATTGAGGGCTGCACTGCTTACAAGAACCTCAACCTGGGTACACCTGAAATATCCCAGGAAATATAAAAATGTTTCAAAACATTGTGGAACTTACGTACGATGGAATATCCCTCAGCCATGAAATCAATGTCATAAGACCAGTAGCAGCAAAATGAGTGGATTCAGGTACGATGATTCTAAGTGAAAGAAGTCACACAGAAAAAGAAACTTATCATAAGATATCACTTAGGAAGATCCTGTAAACATGGCAACACATGAACTGAGTTAGGAAAGAGAACAGAGTCTCACATTTAGAAAACACTCTTATGCCTGCTTAAGGGGGAAGGAGAGGTGGGGTGATGCATCAAACCAGAGTTTGATATAAGCACAGGTACTGTTCCAAAAACGAACTATGGAATAGACAAGACCTACACCTTCCTCAGTGAAAGGGACTCAAAACCCCATATTTCCCGCAGAGGAATAGATCTGACTAGTAAGAATCTTAAAACCTATGTATTGATATGTCTCCGTAAGGGAATCAAGTGTGCCTAGACTGGCATAAACATGGCAGCGAGAATCAGCTCAAACCCACTCTAAAAAGGAATTTCAAAAACAGAACAAAGAAACAGGGAAATTCTTTACAATTCCTTCAGGGTCTCTGATGCAACCTGGAATGACCCTATCTACGATGACAGCTGGATGTGGCATGAGGCTGGACACTTGGGACTGAGAGGATTGGTGAGATTGGGTGAGCAAATGCAGACCCTTTAAAGCAATAATGCATGGCAACCATTCCATGGGTCCCACCTCTCCAGGTTGAAGGGAATATTACTACAGCTATAACATGTACGGGAAACCTAGAGAATGGACACACTGTGAATACGAAAGGTTTCTAAAACTCAACGAAGAGTCCCTCTCCTGGTGCTCCGGTTTGACTTTCCAACAGCTTTACTATCAATCTCCCAACTTGGAGAGACAGCCCCTTTAAGCTCCTGGTTCACACAGGTTGCCCATTTGGCAGAGGAGGAAAGGGAAGAGGGAGAACCAATGAGAGAGTAGCTGTTAGGCATTTGGATGGGCACATGTCACTCTAATTTCCCGGCAGGAAGAAGAATTCACCAAAGTCTCAGCCACCCACCGGGAACCAGTATAGGTCCTGAACCAAATGTTTGGACTTGCGTTCAGCTCACAAAAAACGAGTTGAAAAATGGAGCTCAGGGGCACAGCAATTCACAAACTGGCAGAGTAATCAAGGCCAACTATCGTCCAAAAATCTGTTGAGGGAAGGCAACGAGGCGGACTTGAATGCGAGGCAGAATAGCAGGAAACAGATTTCAAGAGGTACGTTAGAATCGCCTGTAAAGCACAGGAAGAGGGGCACAACTTCGACAGTGATGAACTTGGCCAAAAAGGGCGTATGCGTTTTCTCCTGAATATATTCAGGAGAAAACGCATACGCCCTTTTTGGCCAAGCAAGCAAGCGGGCAATGCAAATCTGCACTACACAGAAGTATCACTTCCCAACGGTCAAAAGGGACATCCACAAAATGTGTAAAAACCAGAAAGGCAAGACAGGCCCTGGAGAACAGGGAGCCTTGTTATGCTGATGGGCGGGATGTAAGTTGCCAACTGCCTCACTGGAGGAGTGCATTGTGTTCCCTAAAACAAGTAAACAACAGAGCTACAGAGCCAAGGGCACTTCCAGTCTAGGGAATATACCTTGGGAAAACTGAAAATCCATAAGACAGAGCCACCCCCAAATTGAGGGCTGCACTGCTTACAAGAACCTCAACCTGGGTACACCTGAAATATCCCAGGAAATGTAAAAATGGTTCAAAACATTGTGGAACTTACGTACGATGGAATATCCCTCAGCCATGAAATCAATGTCATAAGACCAGTAGCAGCAAAATGAGTGGATTCAGGTACGATGATTCTAAGTGAAAGAAGTCACACAGGAAAAGAAACTTATCATAAGATATCACTTAGGAAGATCCTGTAAACATGGCAACACATGAACTGAGTTAGGAAAGAGAACAGAGTCTCACATTTAGAAAACACTCTTATGCCTGCTTAAGGGGGAAGGAGAGGTAGGGTGATGCATCAAACCAGAGTTTGATATAAGCACAGGTACTGTTCCAAAAACCAACTATGGAATAGACAAGACCTACACCTTCCTCAGTGAAAGGGACTCAAAACCCCATATTTCCCGCAGAGGAATAGATCTGACTAGTAAGAATCTTAAAACCTATGTATTGATATGTCTCCGTAAGGGAATCAAGTGTGTCTAGACTGGCATAAATATGGCAGCGAGAATCAGCTCAAACCCACTCTAAAAAGGAATTTCAAAAACAGAACAAAGAAACAGGGAAATTCTTTACAATTCCTTCAGGGTCTCTGATGCAACCTGGAATGACCCTATCTACGATGACAGCTGGATGTGGCATGAGGCTGGACACTTGGGACTGAGAGGATTGGTGAGATTGGGTGAGCAAATGCAGACCCTTTAAAGCAATAATGCATGGCAACCATTCCATGGGTCCCACCTCTCCAGGTTGAAGGGAATATTACTACAGCTATAACATGTACGGGAAACCTAGAGAATGGACACACTGTGAATACGAAAGGTTTCTAAAACTCAACGAAGAGTCCCTCTCCTGGTGCTCCGGTTTGACTTTCCAACAGCTTTACTATCAATCTCCCAACTTGGAGAGACAGCCCCTTTAAGCTCCTGGTTCACACAGGTTGCCCATTTGGCAGAGGAGGAAAGGGAAGAGGGAGAACCAATGAGAGAGTAGCTGTTAGGCATTTGGATGGGCACATGTCACTCTAATTTCCCGGCAGGAAGAAGAATTCACCAAAGTCTCAGCCACCCACCGGGAACCAGTATAGGTCCTGAACCAAATGTTTGGACTTGCGTTCAGCTCACAAAAAACGAGTTGAAAAATGGAGCTCAGGGGCACAGCAATTCACAAACTGGCAGAGTAATCAAGGCCAACTATCGTCCAAAAATCTGTTGAGGGAAGGCAACGAGGCGGACTTGAATGCGAGGCAGAATAGCAGGAAACAGATTTCAAGAGGTACGTTAGAATCGCCTGTAAAGCACAGGAAGAGGGGCACAACTTCGACAGTGATGCACTTGGCCAAAAAGGGCGTATGCGTTTTCTCCTGAATATATTCAGGAGAAAACGCATACGCCCTTTTTGGCCAAGCAAGCAAGCGGGCAATGCAAATCTGCACTACAAAGAAGTATCACTTCCCACCGGTCAAAAGGGACATCCACAAAATGTGTAAAAACCAGAAAGGCAAGACAGGCCCTGGAGAACAGGGAGCCCTGTTATGCTGATGGGCGGGATGTAAGTTGCCAACTGCCTCACTGGAGGAGTGCATTGTGTTCCCTAAAACAAGTAAACAACAGAGCTACAGAGCCAAGGGCACTTCCAGTCTAGGGAATATACCTTGGGAAAACTGAAAATCCATAAGACAGAGCCACCCCCAAATTGAGGGCTGCACTGCTTACAAGAACCTCAACCTGGGTACACCTGAAATATCCCAGGAAATATAAAAAGGGTTCAAAACATTGTGGAACTTACGTACGATGGAATATCCCTCAGCCATGAAATCAATGTCATAAGACCAGTAGCAGCAAAATGAGTGGATTCAGGTACGATGATTCTAAGTGAAAGAAGTCACACAGAAAAAGAAACTTATCATAAGATATCACTTAGGAAGATCCTGTAAACATGGCAACACATGAACTGAGTTAGGAAAGAGAACAGAGTCTCACATTTAGAAAACACTCTTATGCCTGCTTAAGGGGGAAGGAGAGGTGGGGTGATGCATCAAACCAGAGTTTTATATAAGCACAGGTACTGTTCCAAAAACCAACTATGGAATAGACAAGACCTACACCTTCCTCAGTGAAAGGGACTCAAAACCCCATATTTCCCGCAGAGGAATAGATCTGACTAGTAAGAATCTTAAAACCTATGTATTGATATGTCTCCGTAAGGGAATCAAGTGTGTCTAGACTGGCATAAACATGGCAGCGAGAATCAGCTCAAACCCACTCTAAAAAGGAATTTCAAAAACAGAACAAAGAAACAGGGAAATTCTTTACAATTCCTTCAGGGTCTCTGATGCAACCTGGAATGACCCTATCTACGATGACAGCTGGATGTGGCATGAGGCTGGACACTTGGGACTGAGAGGATTGGTGAGATTGGGTGAGCAAATGCAGACCCTTTAAAGCAATAATGCATGGCAACCATTCCATGGGTCCCACCTCTCCAGGTTGAAGGGAATATTACTACAGCTATAACATGTACGGGAAACCTAGAGAATGGACACACTGTGAATACGAAAGGTTTCTAAAACTCAACGAAGAGTCCCTCTCCTGGTGCTCCGGTTTGACTTTCCAACAGCTTTACTATCAATCTCCCAACTTGGAGAGACAGCCCCTTTAAGCTCCTGGTTCACACAGGTTGCCCATTTGGCAGAGGAGGAAAGGGAAGAGGGAGAACCAATGAGAGAGTAGCTGTTAGGCATTTGGATGGGCACATGTCACTCTAATTTCCCGGCAGGAAGAAGAATTCACCAAAGTCTCAGCCACCCACCGGGAACCAGTATAGGTCCTGAACCAAATGTTTGGACTTGCGTTCAGCTCACAAAAAACGAGTTGAAAAATGGAGCTCAGGGGCACAGCAATTCACAAACTGGCAGAGTAATCAAGGCCAACTATCGTCCAAAAATCTGTTGAGGGAAGGCAACGAGGCGGACTTGAATGCGAGGCAGAATAGCAGGAAACAGATTTCAAGAGGTACGTTAGAATCGCCTGTAAAGCACAGGAAGAGGGGCACAACTTCGACAGTGATGCACTTGGCCAAAAAGGGCGTATGCGTTTTCTCCTGAATATATTCAGGAGAAAACGCATACGCCCTTTTTGGCCAAGCAAGCAAGCGGGCAATGCAAATCTGCACTACAAAGAAGTATCACTTCCCACCGGTCAAAAGGGACATCCACAAAATGTGTAAAAACCAGAAAGGCAAGACAGGCCCTGGAGAACAGGGAGCCTTGTTATGCTGATGGGCGGGATGTAAGTTTCCAACTGCCTCACTGGAGGAGTGCATTGTGTTCCCTAAAACAAGTAAACAACAGAGCTACAGAGCCAAGGGCACTTCCAGTCTAGGGAATATACCTTGGGAAAACTGAAAATCCATAAGACAGAGCCACCCCCAAATTGAGGGCTGCACTGCTTACAAGAACCTCAACCTGGGTACACCTGAAATATCCCAGGAAATATAAAAATGGTTCAAAACATTGTGGAACTTACGTACGATGGAATATCCCTCAGCCATGAAATCAATGTCATAAGACCAGTAGCAGAAAAATGAGTGGATTCAGGTACGATGATTCTAAGTGAAAGAAGTCACACAGAAAAAGAAACTTATCATAAGATATCACTTAGGAAGATCCTGTAAACATGGCAACACATGAACTGAGTTAGGAAAGAGAACAGAGTCTCACATTTAGAAAACACTCTTATGCCTGCTTAAGGGGGAAGGAGAGGTGGGGTGATGCATCAAACCAGAGTTTGATATAAGCACAGGTACTGTTCCAAAAACCAACTATGGAATAGACAAGACCTACACCTTCCTCAGTGAAAGGGACTCAAAACCCCATATTTCCCGCAGAGGAATAGATCTGACTAGTAAGAATCTTAAAACCTATGTATTGATATGTCTCCGTAAGGGAATCAAGTGTGTCTAGACTGGCATAAACATGGCAGCGAGAATCAGCTCAAACCCACTCTAAAAAGGAATTTCAAAAACAGAACAAAGAAACAGGGAAATTCTTTACAATTCCTTCAGGGTCTCTGATGCAACCTGGAATGACCCTATCTACGATGACAGCTGGATGTGGCATGAGGCTGGACACTTGGGACTGAGAGGATTGGTGAGATTGGGTGAGCAAATGCAGACCCTTTAAAGCAATAATGCATGGCCACCATTCCATGGGTCCCACCTCTCCAGGTTGAAGGGAATATTACTACAGCTATAACATGTACGGGAAACCTAGAGAATGGACACACTGTGAATACGAAAGGTTTCTAAAACTCAACGAAGAGTCCCTCTCCTGGTGCTCCGGTTTGACTTTCCAACAGCTTTACTATCAATCTCCCAACTTGGAGAGACAGCCCCTTTAAGCTCCTGGTTCACACAGGTTGCCCATTTGGCAGAGGAGGAAAGGGAAGAGGGAGAACCAATGAGAGAGTAGCTGTTAGGCATTTGGATGGGCACATGTCACTCTAATTTCCCGGCAGGAAGAAGAATTCACCAAAGTCTCAGCCACCCACCGGGAACCAGTATAGGTCCTGAACCAAATGTTTGGACTTGCGTTCAGCTCACAAAAAACGAGTTGAAAAATGGAGCTCAGGGGCACAGCAATTCACAAACTGGCAGAGTAATCAAGGCCAACTATCGTCCAAAAATCTGTTGAGGGAAGGCAACGAGGCGGACTTGAATGCGAGGCAGAATAGCAGGAAACAGATTTCAAGAGGTACGTTAGAATCGCCTGTAAAGCACAGGAAGAGGGGCACAACTTCGACAGTGATGCACTTGGCCAAAAAGGGCGTATGCGTTTTCTCCTGAATATATTCAGGAGAAAACGCATACGCCCTTTTTGGCCAAGCAAGCAAGCGGGCAATGCAAATCTGCACTACAAAGAAGTATCACTTCCCACCGGTCAAAAGGGACATCCACAAAATGTGTAAAAACCAGAAAGGCAAGACAGGCCCTGGAGAACAGGGAGCCCTGTTATGCTGATGGGCGGGATGTAAGTTGCCAACTGCCTCACTGGAGGAGTGCATTGTGTTCCCTAAAACAAGTAAACAACAGAGCTACAGAGCCAAGGGCACTTCCAGTCTAGGGAATATACCTTGGGAAAACTGAAAATCCATAAGACAGAGCCACCCCCAAATTGAGGGCTGCACTGCTTACAAGAACCTCAACCTGGGTACACCTGAAATATCCCAGGAAATATAAAAAGGGTTCAAAACATTGTGGAACTTACGTACGATGGAATATCCCTCAGCCATGAAATCAATGTCATAAGACCAGTAGCAGCAAAATGAGTGGATTCAGGTACGATGATTCTAAGTGAAAGAAGTCACACAGAAAAAGAAACTTATCATAAGATATCACTTAGGAAGATCCTGTAAACATGGCAACACATGAACTGAGTTAGGAAAGAGAACAGAGTCTCACATTTAGAAAACACTCTTATGCCTGCTTAAGGGGGAAGGAGAGGTGGGGTGATGCATCAAACCAGAGTTTGATATAAGCACAGGTACTGTTCCAAAAACCAACTATGGAATAGACAAGACCTACACCTTCCTCAGTGAAAGGGACTCAAAACCCCATATTTCCCGCAGAGGAATAGATCTGACTAGTAAGAATCTTAAAACCTATGTATTGATATGTCTCCGTAAGGGAATCAAGTGTGTCTAGACTGGCATAAACATGGCAGCGAGAATCAGCTCAAACCCACTCTAAAAAGGAATTTCAAAAACAGAACAAAGAAACAGGGAAATTCTTTACAATTCCTTCAGGGTCTCTGATGCAACCTGGAATGACCCTATCTACGATGACAGCTGGATGTGGCATGAGGCTGGACACTTGGGACTGAGAGGATTGGTGAGATTGGGTGAGCAAATGCAGACCCTTTAAAGCAATAATGCATGGCAACCATTCCATGGGTCCCACCTCTCCAGGTTGAAGGGAATATTACTACAGCTATAACATGTACGGGAAACCTAGAGAATGGACACACTGTGAATACGAAAGGTTTCTAAAACTCAACGAAGAGTCCCTCTCCTGGTGCTCCGGTTTGACTTTCCAACAGCTTTACTATCAATCTCCCAACTTGGAGAGACAGCCCCTTTAAGCTCCTGGTTCACACAGGTTGCCCATTTGGCAGAGGAGGAAAGGGAAGAGGGAGAACCAATGAGAGAGTAGCTGTTAGGCATTTGGATGGGCACATGTCACTCTAATTTCCCGGCAGGAAGAAGAATTCATCAAAGTCTCAGCCACCCACCGGGAACCAGTATAGGTCCTGAACCAAATGTTTGGACTTGCGTTCAGCTCACAAAAAACGAGTTGAAAAATGGAGCTCAGGGGCACAGCAATTCACAAACTGGCAGAGTAATCAAGGCCAACTATCGTCCAAAAATCTGTTGAGGGAAGGCAACGAGGCGGACTTGAATGCGAGGCAGAATAGCAGGAAACAGATTTCAAGAGGTACGTTAGAATCGCCTGTAAAGCACAGGAAGAGGGGCACAACTTCGACAATGATGCACTTGGCCAAAAAGGGCGTATGCGTTTTCTCCTGATTCAGGAGAAAACGCATACGCCCTTTTTGGCCAAGCAAGCAAGCGGGCAATGCAAATCTGCACTACAAAGAAGTATCACTTCCCACCGGTCAAAAGGGACATCCACAAAATGTGTAAAAACCAGAAAGGCAAGACAGGCCCTGGAGAACAGGGAGCCTTGTTATGCTGATGGGCGGGATGTAAGTTGCCAACTGCCTCACTGGAGGAGTGCATTGTGTTCCCTAAAACAAGTAAACAACAGAGCTACAGAGCCAAGGGCACTTCCAGTCTAGGGAATATACCTTGGGAAAACTGAAAATCCATAAGACAGAGCCACCCCCAAATTGAGGGCTGCACTGCTTACAAGAACCTCAACCTGGGTACACCTGAAATATCCCAGGAAATATAAAAATGGTTCAAAACATTGTGGAACTTACGTACGATGGAATATCCCTCAGCCATGAAATCAATGTCATAAGACCAGTAGCAGCAAAATGAGTGGATTCAGGTACGATGATTCTAAGTGAAAGAAGTCACACAGAAAAAGAAACTTATCATAAGATATCACTTAGGAAGATCCTGTAAACATGGCAACACATGAACTGAGTTAGGAAAGAGAACAGAGTCTCACATTTAGAAAACACTCTTATGCCTGCTTAAGGGGGAAGGAGAGGTGGGGTGATGCATCAAACCAGAGTTTGATATAAGCACAGGTACTGTTCCAAAAACCAACTATGGAATAGACAAGACCTACACCTTCCTCAGTGAAAGGGACTCAAAACCCCATATTTCCCGCAGAGGAATAGATCTGACTAGTAAGAATCTTAAAACCTATGTATTGATATGTCTCCGTAAGGGAATCAAGTGTGTCTAGACTGGCATAAACATGGCAGCGAGAATCAGCTCAAACCCACTCTAAAAAGGAATTTCAAAAACAGAACAAAGAAACAGGGAAATTCTTTACAATTCCTTCAGGGTCTCTGATGCAACCTGGAATGACCCTATCTACGATGACAGCTGGATGTGGCATGAGGCTGGACACTTGGGACTGAGAGGATTGGTGAGATTGGGTGAGCAAATGCAGACCCTTTAAAGCAATAATGCATGGCAACCATTCCATGGGTCCCACCTCTCCAGGTTGAAGGGAATATTACTACAGCTATAACATGTACGGGAAACCTAGAGAATGGACACACTGTGAATACGAAAGGTTTCTAAAACTCAACGAAGAGTCCCTCTCCTGGTGCTCCGGTTTGACTTTCCAACAGCTTTACTATCAATCTCCCAACTTGGAGAGACAGCCCCTTTAAGCTCCTGGTTCACACAGGTTGCCCATTTGGCAGAGGAGGAAAGGGAAGAGGGAGAACCAATGAGAGAGTAGCTGTTAGGCATTTGGATGGGCACATGTCACTCTAATTTCCCGGCAGGAAGAAGAATTCACCAAAGTCTCAGCCACCCACCGGGAACCAGTATAGGTCCTGAACCAAATGTTTGGACTTGCGTTCAGCTCACAAAAAACGAGTTGAAAAATGGAGCTCAGGGGCACAGCAATTCACAAACTGGCAGAGTAATCAAGGCCAACTATCGTCCAAAAATCTGTTGAGGGAAGGCAACGAGGCGGACTTGAATGCGAGGCAGAATAGCAGGAAACAGATTTCAAGAGGTACGTTAGAATCGCCTGTAAAGCACAGGAAGAGGGGCACAACTTCGACAATGATGCACTTGGCCAAAAAGGGCGTATGCGTTTTCTCCTGAATATATTCAGGAGAAAACGCATACGCCCTTTTTGGCCAAGCAAGCAAGCGGGCAATGCAAATCTGCACTACAAAGAAGTATCACTTCCCACCGGTCAAAAGGGACATCCACAAAATGTGTAAAAACCAGAAAGGCAAGACAGGCCCTGGAGAACAGGGAGCCTTGTTATGCTGATGGGCGGGATGTAAGTTGCCAACTGCCTCACTGGAGGAGTGCATTGTGTTCCCTAAAACAAGTAAACAACAGAGCTACAGAGCCAAGGGCACTTCCAGTCTAGGGAATATACCTTGGGAAAACTGAAAATCCATAAGACAGAGCCACCCCCAAATTGAGGGCTGCACTGCTTACAAGAACCTCAACCTGGGTACACCTGAAATATCCCAGGAAATATAAAAATGGTTCAAAACATTGTGGAACTTACGTACGATGGAATATCCCTCAGCCATGAAATCAATGTCATAAGACCAGTAGCAGCAAAATGAGTGGATTCAGGTACGATGATTCTAAGTGAAAGAAGTCACACAGAAAAAGAAACTTATCATAAGATATCACTTAGGAAGATCCTGTAAACATGGCAACACATGAACTGAGTTAGGAAAGAGAACAGAGTCTCACATTTAGAAAACACTCTTATGCCTGCTTAAGGGGGAAGGAGAGGTGGGGTGATGCATCAAACCAGAGTTTGATATAAGCACAGGTACTGTTCCAAAAACCAACTATGGAATAGACAAGACCTACACCTTCCTCAGTGAAAGGGACTCAAAACCCCATATTTCCCGCAGAGGAATAGATCTGACTAGTAAGAATCTTAAAACCTATGTATTGATATGTCTCCGTAAGGGAATCAAGTGTGTCTAGACTGGCATAAACATGGCAGCGAGAATCAGCTCAAACCCACTCTAAAAAGGAATTTCAAAAACAGAACAAAGAAACAGGGAAATTCTTTACAATTCCTTCAGGGTCTCTGATGCAACCTGGAATGACCCTATCTACGATGACAGCTGGATGTGGCATGAGGCTGGACACTTGGGACTGAGAGGATTGGTGAGATTGGGTGAGCAAATGCAGACCCTTTAAAGCAATAATGCATGGCAACCATTCCATGGGTCCCACCTCTCCAGGTTGAAGGGAATATTACTACAGCTATAACATGTACGGGAAACCTAGAGAATGGACACACTGTGAATACGAAAGGTTTCTAAAACTCAACGAAGAGTCCCTCTCCTGGTGCTCCGGTTTGACTTTCCAACAGCTTTACTATCAATCTCCCAACTTGGAGAGACAGCCCCTTTAAGCTCCTGGTTCACACAGGTTGCCCATTTCGCAGAGGAGGAAAGGGAAGAGGGAGAACCAATGAGAGAGTAGCTGTTAGGCATTTGGATGGGCACATGTCACTCTAATTTCCCGGCAGGAAGAAGAATTCACCAAAGTCTCAGCCACCCACCGGGAACCAGTATAGGTCCTGAACCAAATGTTTGGACTTGCGTTCAGCTCACAAAAAACGAGTTGAAAAATGGAGCTCAGGGGCACAGCAATTCACAAACTGGCAGAGTAATCAAGGCCAACTATCGTCCAAAAATCTGTTGAGGGAAGGCAACGAGGCGGACTTGAATGCGAGGCAGAATAGCAGGAAACAGATTTCAAGAGGTACGTTAGAATCGCCTGTAAAGCACAGGAAGAGGGGCACAACTTCGACAATGATGCACTTGGCCAAAAAGGGCGTATGCGTTTTCTCCTGAATATATTCAGGAGAAAACGCATACGCCCTTTTTGGCCAAGCAAGCAAGCGGGCAATGCAAATCTGCACTACAAAGAAGTATCACTTCCCACCGGTCAAAAGGGACATCCACAAAATGTGTAAAAACCAGAAAGGCAAGACAGGCCCTGGAGAACAGGGAGCCCTGTTATGCTGATGGGCGGGATGTAAGTTGCCAACTGCCTCACTGGAGGAGTGCATTGTGTTCCCTAAAACAAGTAAACAACAGAGCTACAGAGCCAAGGGCACTTCCAGTCTAGGGAATATACCTTGGGAAAACTGAAAATCCATAAGACAGAGCCACCCCCAAATTGAGGGCTGCACTGCTTACAAGAACCTCAACCTGGGTACACCTGAAATATCCCAGGAAATATAAAAATGGTTCAAAACATTGTGGAACTTACGTACGATGGAATATCCCTCAGCCATGAAATCAATGTCATAAGACCAGTAGCAGCAAAATGAGTGGATTCAGGTACGATGATTCTAAGTGAAAGAAGTCACACAGAAAAAGAAACTTATCATAAGATATCACTTAGGAAGATCCTGTAAACATGGCAACACATGAACTGAGTTAGGAAAGAGAACAGAGTCTCACATTTAGAAAACACTCTTATGCCTGCTTAAGGGGGAAGGAGAGGTGGGGTGATGCATCAAACCAGAGTTTGATATAAGCACAGGTACTGTTCCAAAAACCAACTATGGAATAGACAAGACCTACACCTTCCTCAGTGAAAGGGACTCAAAACCCCATATTTCCCGCAGAGGAATAGATCTGACTAGTAAGAATCTTAAAACCTATGTATTGATATGTCTCCGTAAGGGAATCAAGTGTGTCTAGACTGGCATAAACATGGCAGCGAGAATCAGCTCAAACCCACTCTAAAAAGGAATTTCAAAAACAGAACAAAGAAACAGGGAAATTCTTTACAATTCCTTCAGGGTCTCTGATGCAACCTGGAATGACCCTATCTACGATGACAGCTGGATGTGGCATGAGGCTGGACACTTGGGACTGAGAGGATTGGTGAGATTGGGTGAGCAAATGCAGACCCTTTAAAGCAATAATGCATGGCAACCATTCCATGGGTCCCACCTCTCCAGGTTGAAGGGAATATTACTACAGCTATAACATGTACGGGAAACCTAGAGAATGGACACACTGTGAATACGAAAGGTTTCTAAAACTCAACGAAGAGTCCCTCTCCTGGTGCTCCGGTTTGACTTTCCAACAGCTTTACTATCAATCTCCCAACTTGGAGAGACAGCCCCTTTAAGCTCCTGGTTCACACAGGTTGCCCATTTGGCAGAGGAGGAAAGGGAAGAGGGAGAACCAATGAGAGAGTAGCTGTTAGGCATTTGGATGGGCACATGTCACTCTAATTTCCCGGCAGGAAGAAGAATTCACCAAAGTCTCAGCCACCCACCGGGAACCAGTATAGGTCCTGAACCAAATGTTTGGACTTGCGTTCAGCTCACAAAAAACGAGTTGAAAAATGGAGCTCAGGGGCACAGCAATTCACAAACTGGCAGAGTAATCAAGGCCAACTATCGTCCAAAAATCTGTTGAGGGAAGGCAACGAGGCGGACTTGAATGCGAGGCAGAATAGCAGGAAACAGATTTCAAGAGGTACGTTAGAATCGCCTGTAAAGCACAGGAAGAGGGGCACAACTTCGACAATGATGCACTTGGCCAAAAAGGGCGTATGCGTTTTCTCCTGAATATATTCAGGAGAAAACGCATACGCCCTTTTTGGCCAAGCAAGCAAGCGGGCAATGCAAATCTGCACTACAAAGAAGTATCACTTCCCACCGGTCAAAAGGGACATCCACAAAATGTGTAAAAACCAGAAAGGCAAGACAGGCCCTGGAGAACAGGGAGCCCTGTTATGCTGATGGGCGGGATGTAAGTTGCCAACTGCCTCACAGGAGGAGTGCATTGTGTTCCCTAAAACAAGTAAACAACAGAGCTACAGAGCCAAGGGCACTTCCAGTCTAGGGAATATACCTTGGGAAAACTGAAAATCCATAAGACAGAGCCACCCCCAAATTGAGGGCTGCACTGCTTACAAGAACCTCAACCTGGGTACACCTGAAATATCCCAGGAAATATAAAAATGGTTCAAAACATTGTGGAACTTACGTACGATGGAATATCCCTCAGCCATGAAATCAATGTCATAAGACCAGTAGCAGCAAAATGAGTGGATTCAGGTACGATGATTCTAAGTGAAAGAAGTCACACAGGAAAAGAAACTTATCATAAGATATCACTTAGGAAGATCCTGTAAACATGGCAACACATGAACTGAGTTAGGAAAGAGAACAGAGACTCACATTTAGAAAACACTCTTATGCCTGCTTAAGGGGGAAGGAGAGGTGGGGTGATGCATCAAACCAGAGTTTTATATAAGCACAGGTACTGTTCCAAAAACCAACTATGGAATAGACAAGACCTACACCTTCCTCAGTGAAAGGGACTCAAAACCCCATATTTCCCGCAGAGGAATAGATCTGACTAGTAAGAATCTTAAAACCTATGTATTGATATGTCTCCGTAAGGGAATCAAGTGTGTCTAGACTGGCATAAACATGGCAGCGAGAATCAGCTCAAACCCACTCTAAAAAGGAATTTCAAAAACAGAACAAAGAAACAGGGAAATTCTTTACAATTCCTTCAGGGTCTCTGATGCAACCTGGAATGACCCTATCTACGATGAGAGCTGGATGTGGCATGAGGCTGGACACTTGGGACTGAGAGGATTGGTGAGATTGGGTGAGCAAATGCAGACCCTTTAAAGCAATAATGCATGGCAACCATTCCATGGGTCCCACCTCTCCAGGTTGAAGGGAATATTACTACAGCTATAACATGTACAGGAAACCTAGAGAATGGACACACTGTGAATACGAAAGGTTTCTAAAACTCAACGAAGAGTCCCTCTCCTGGTGCTCCGGTTTGACTTTCCAACAGCTTTACTATCAATCTCCCAACTTGGAGAGACAGCCCCTTTAAGCTCCTGGTTCACACAGGTTGCCCATTTGGCAGAGGAGGAAAGGGAAGAGGGAGAACCAATGAGAGAGTAGCTGTTAGGCATTTGGATGGGCACATGTCACTCTAATTTCCCGGCAGGAAGAAGAATTCACCAAAGTCTCAGCCACCCACCGGGAACCAGTATAGGTCCTGAACCAAATGTTTGGACTTGCGTTCAGCTCACAAAAAACGAGTTGAAAAATGGAGCTCAGGGGCACAGCAATTCACAAACTGGCAGAGTAATCAAGGCCAACTATCGTCCAAAAATCTGTTGAGGGAAGGCAACGAGGCGGACTTGAATGCGAGGCAGAATAGCAGGAAACAGATTTCAAGAGGTACGTTAGAATCGCCTGTAAAGCACAGGAAGAGGGGCACAACTTCGACAATGATGCACTTGGCCAAAAAGGGCGTATGCGTTTTCTCCTGAATATATTCAGGAGAAAACGCATACGCCCTTTTTGGCCAAGCAAGCAAGCGGGCAATGCAAATCTGCACTACAAAGAAGTATCACTTCCCACCGGTCAAAAGGGACATCCACAAAATGTGTAAAAACCAGAAAGGCAAGACAGGCCCTGGAGAACAGGGAGCCCTGTTATGCTGATGGGCGGGATGTAAGTTGCCAACTGCCTCACAGGAGGAGTGCATTGTGTTCCCTAAAACAAGTAAACAACAGAGCTACAGAGCCAAGGGCACTTCCAGTCTAGGGAATATACCTTGGGAAAACTGAAAATCCATAAGACAGAGCCACCCCCAAATTGAGGGCTGCACTGCTTACAAGAACCTCAACCTGGGTACACCTGAAATATCCCAGGAAATATAAAAATGGTTCAAAACATTGTGGAACTTAGGTACGATGGAATATCCCTCAGCCATGAAATCAATGTCATAAGACCAGTAGCAGCAAAATGAGTGGATTCAGGTACGATGATTCTAAGTGAAAGAAGTCACACAGGAAAAGAAACTTATCATAAGATATCACTTAGGAAGATCCTGTAAACATGGCAACACATGAACTGAGTTAGGAAAGAGAACAGAGTCTCACATTTAGAAAACACTCTTATGCCTGCTTAAGGGGGAAGGAGAGGTGGGGTGATGCATCAAACCAGAGTTTTATATAAGCACAGGTACTGTTCCAAAAACCAACTATGGAATAGACAAGACCTACACCTTCCTCAGTGAAAGGGACTCAAAACCCCATATTTCCCGCAGAGGAATAGATCTGACTAGTAAGAATCTTAAAACCTATGTATTGATATGTCTCCGTAAGGGAATCAAGTGTGTCTAGACTGGCATAAACATGGCAGCGAGAATCAGCTCAAACCCACTCTAAAAAGGAATTTCAAAAACAGAACAAAGAAACAGGGAAATTCTTTACAATTCCTTCAGGGTCTCTGATGCAACCTGGAATGACCCTATCTACGATGAGAGCTGGATGTGGCATGAGGCTGGACACTTGGGACTGAGAGGATTGGTGAGATTGGGTGAGCAAATGCAGACCCTTTAAAGCAATAATGCATGGCAACCATTCCATGGGTCCCACCTCTCCAGGTTGAAGGGAATATTACTACAGCTATAACATGTACAGGAAACCTAGAGAATGGACACACTGTGAATACGAAAGGTTTCTAAAACTCAACGAAGAGTCCCTCTCCTGGTGCTCCGGTTTGACTTTCCAACAGCTTTACTATCAATCTCCCAACTTGGAGAGACAGCCCCTTTAAGCTCCTGGTTCACACAGGTTGCCCATTTGGCAGAGGAGGAAAGGGAAGAGGGAGAACCAATGAGAGAGTAGCTGTTAGGCATTTGGATGGGCACATGTCACTCTAATTTCCCGGCAGGAAGAAGAATTCACCAAAGTCTCAGCCACCCACCGGGAACCAGTATAGGTCCTGAACCAAATGTTTGGACTTGCGTTCAGCTCACAAAAAACGAGTTGAAAAATGGAGCTCAGGGGCACAGCAATTCACAAACTGGCAGAGTAATCAAGGCCAACTATCGTCCAAAAATCTGTTGAGGGAAGGCAACGAGGCGGACTTGAATGCGAGGCAGAATAGCAGGAAACAGATTTCAAGAGGTACGTTAGAATCGCCTGTAAAGCACAGGAAGAGGGGCACAACTTCGACAATGATGCACTTGGCCAAAAAGGGCGTATGCGTTTTCTCCTGAATATATTCAGGAGAAAACGCATACGCCCTTTTTGGCCAAGCAAGCAAGCGGGCAATGCAAATCTGCACTACAAAGAAGTATCACTTCCCACCGGTCAAAAGGGACATCCACAAAATGTGTAAAAACCAGAAAGGCAAGACAGGCCCTGGAGAACAGGGAGCCCTGTTATGCTGATGGGCGGGATGTAAGTTGCCAACTGCCTCACAGGAGGAGTGCATTGTGTTCCCTAAAACAAGTAAACAACAGAGCTACAGAGCCAAGGGCACTTCCAGTCTAGGGAATATACCTTGGGAAAACTGAAAATCCATAAGACAGAGCCACCCCCAAATTGAGGGCTGCACTGCTTACAAGAACCTCAACCTGGGTACACCTGAAATATCCCAGGAAATATAAAAATGGTTCAAAACATTGTGGAACTTAGGTACGATGGAATATCCCTCAGCCATGAAATCAATGTCATAAGACCAGTAGCAGCAAAATGAGTGGATTCAGGTACGATGATTCTAAGTGAAAGAAGTCACACAGGAAAAGAAACTTATCATAAGATATCACTTAGGAAGATCCTGTAAACATGGCAACACATGAACTGAGTTAGGAAAGAGAACAGAGTCTCACATTTAGAAAACACTCTTATGCCTGCTTAAGGGGGAAGGAGAGGTGGGGTGATGCATCAAACCAGAGTTTGATATAAGCACAGGTACTGTTCCAAAAACCAACTATGGAATAGACAAGACCTACACCTTCCTCAGTGAAAGGGACTCAAAACCCCATATTTCCCGCAGAGGAATAAATCTGACTAGTAAGAATCTTAAAACCTATGTATTGATATGTCTCCGTAAGGGAATCAAGTGTGTCTAGACTGGCATAAACATGGCAGCGAGAATCAGCTCAAACCCACTCTAAAAAGGAATTTCAAAAACAGAACAAAGAAACAGGGAAATTCTTTACAATTCCTTCAGGGTCTCTGATGCAACCTGGAATGACCCTATCTACGATGACAGCTGGATGTGGCATGAGGCTGGACACTTGGGACTGAGAGGATTGGTGAGATTGGGTGAGCAAATGCAGACCCTTTAAAGCAATAATGCATGGCAACCATTCCATGGGTCCCACCTCTCCAGGTTGAAGGGAATATTACTACAGCTATAACATGTACGGGAAACCTAGAGAATGGACACACTGTGAATACGAAAGGTTTCTAAAACTCAACGAAGAGTCCCTCTCCTGGTGCTCCGGTTTGACTTTCCAACAGCTTTACTATCAATCTCCCAACTTGGAGAGACAGCCCCTTTAAGCTCCTGGTTCACACAGGTTGCCCATTTGGCAGAGGAGGAAAGGGAAGAGGGAGAACCAATGAGAGAGTAGCTGTTAGGCATTTGGATGGGCACATGTCACTCTAATTTCCCGGCAGGAAGAAGAATTCACCAAAGTCTCAGCCACCCACCGGGAACCAGTATAGGTCCTGAACCAAATGTTTGGACTTGCGTTCAGCTCACAAAAAACGAGTTGAAAAATGGAGCTCAGGGGCACAGCAATTCACAAACAGGCAGAGTAATCAAGGCCAACTATCGTCCAAAAATCTGTTGAGGGAAGGCAACGAGGCGGACTTGAATGCGAGGCAGAATAGCAGGAAACAGATTTCAAGAGGTACGTTAGAATCGCCTGTAAAGCACAGGAAGAGGGGCACAACTTCGACAGTGATGCACTTGACCAAAAAGGGCGTATGCGTTTTCTCCTGAATATATTCAGGAGAAAACGCATACGCCCTTTTTGGCCAAGCAAGCAAGCGGGCAATGCAAATCTGCACTACACAGAAGTATCACTTCCCAACGGTCAAAAGGGACATCCACAAAATGTGTAAAAACCAGAAAGGCAAGACAGGCCCTGGAGAACAGGGAGCCTTGTTATGCTGATGGGCGGGATGTAAGTTGCCAACTGCCTCACTGGAGGAGTGCATTGTGTTCCCTAAAACAAGTAAACAACAGAGCTACAGAGCCAAGGGCACTTCCAGTCTAGGGAATATACCTTGGGAAAACTGAAAATCCATAAGACAGAGCCACCCCCAAATTGAGGGCTGCACTGCTTACAAGAACCTCAACCTGGGTACACCTGAAATATCCCAGGAAATGTAAAAATGGTTCAAAACATTGTGGAACTTACGTACGATGGAATATCCCTCAGCCATGAAATCAATGTCATAAGACCAGTAGCAGCAAAATGAGTGGATTCAGGTACGATGATTCTAAGTGAAAGAAGTCACACAGGAAAAGAAACTTATCATAAGATATCACTTAGGAAGATCCTGTAAACATGGCAACACATGAACTGAGTTAGGAAAGAGAACAGAGTCTCACATTTAGAAAACACTCTTATGCCTGCTTAAGGGGGAAGGAGAGGTAGGGTGATGCATCAAACCAGAGTTTGATATAAGCACAGGTACTGTTCCAAAAACCAACTATGGAATAGACAAGACCTACACCTTCCTCAGTGAAAGGGACTCAAAACCCCATATTTCCCGCAGAGGAATAGATCTGACTAGTAAGAATCTTAAAACCTATGTATTGATATGTCTCCGTAAGGGAATCAAGTGTGTCTAGACTGGCATAAACATGGCAGCGAGAATCAGCTCAAACCCACTCTAAAAAGGAATTTCAAAAACAGAACAAAGAAACAGGGAAATTCTTTACAATTCCTTCAGGGTCTCTGATGCAACCTGGAATGACCCTATCTACGATGACAGCTGGATGTGGCATGAGGCTGGACACTTGGGACTGAGAGGATTGGTGAGATTGGGTGAGCAAATGCAGACCCTTTAAAGCAATAATGCATGGCAACCATTCCATGGGTCCCACCTCTCCAGGTTGAAGGGAATATTACTACAGCTATAACATGTACGGGAAACCTAGAGAATGGACACACTGTGAATACGAAAGGTTTCTAAAACTCAACGAAGAGTCCCTCTCCTGGTGCTCCGGTTTGACTTTCCAACAGCTTTACTATCAATCTCCCAACTTGGAGAGACAGCCCCTTTAAGCTCCTGGTTCACACAGGTTGCCCATTTGGCAGAGGAGGAAAGGGAAGAGGGAGAACCAATGAGAGAGTAGCTGTTAGGCATTTGGATGGGCACATGTCACTCTAATTTCCCGGCAGGAAGAAGAATTCACCAAAGTCTCAGCCACCCACCGGGAACCAGTATAGGTCCTGAACCAAATGTTTGGACTTGCGTTCAGCTCACAAAAAACGAGTTGAAAAATGGAGCTCAGGGGCACAGCAATTCACAAACTGGCAGAGTAATCAAGGCCAACTATCGTCCAAAAATCTGTTGAGGGAAGGCAACGAGGCGGACTTGAATGCGAGGCAGAATAGCAGGAAACAGATTTCAAGAGGTACGTTAGAATCGCCTGTAAAGCACAGGAAGAGGGGCACAACTTCGACAATGATGCACTTGGCCAAAAAGGGCGTATGCGTTTTCTCCTGAATATATTCAGGAGAAAACGCATACGCCCTTTTTGGCCAAGCAAGCAAGCGGGCAATGCAAATCTGCACTACAAAGAAGTATCACTTCCCACCGGTCAAAAGGGACATCCACAAAATGTGTAAAAACCAGAAAGGCAAGACAGGCCCTGGAGAACAGGGAGCCCTGTTATGCTGATGGGCGGGATGTAAGTTGCCAACTGCCTCACTGGAGGAGTGCATTGTGTTCCCTAAAACAAGTAAACAACAGAGCTACAGAGCCAAGGGCACTTCCAGTCTAGGGAATATACCTTGGGAAAACTGAAAATCCACAAGACAGAGCCACCCCCAAATTGAGGGCTGCACTGCTTACAAGAACCTCAACCTGGGTACACCTGAAATATCCCAGGAAATATAAAAATGGTTCAAAACATTGTGGAACTTACGTACGATGGAATATCCCTCAGCCATGAAATCAATGTCATAAGACCAGTAGCAGCAAAATGAGTGGATTCAGGTACGATGATTCTAAATGAAAGAAGTCACACAGAAAAAGAAACTTATCATAAGATATCACTTAGGAAGATCCTGTAAACATGGCAACACATGAACTGAGTTAGGAAAGAGAACAGAGTCTCACATTTAGAAAACACTCTTATGCCTGCTTAAGGGGGAAGGAGAGGTGGGGTGATGCATCAAACCAGAGTTTGATATAAGCACAGGTACTGTTCCAAAAACCAACTATGGAATAGACAAGACCTACACCTTCCTCAGTGAAAGGGACTCAAAACCCCATATTTCCCGCAGAGGAATAGATCTGACTAGTAAGAATCTTAAAACCTATGTATTGATATGTCTCCGTAAGGGAATCAAGTGTGCCTAGACTGGCATAAACATGGCAGCGAGAATCAGCTCAAACCCACTCTAAAAAGGAATTTCAAAAACAGAACAAAGAAACAGGGAAATTCTTTACAATTCCTTCAGGGTCTCTGATGCAACCTGGAATGACCCTATCTACGATGACAGCTGGATGTGGCATGAGGCTGGACACTTGGGACTGAGAGGATTGGTGAGATTGGGTGAGCAAATGCAGACCCTTTAAAGCAATAATGCATGGCAACCATTCCATGGGTCCCACCTCTCCAGGTTGAAGGGAATATTACTACAGCTATAACATGTACGGGAAACCTAGAGAATGGACACACTGTGAATACGAAAGGTTTCTAAAACTCAACGAAGAGTCCCTCTCCTGGTGCTCCGGTTTGACTTTCCAACAGCTTTACTATCAATCTCCCAACTTGGAGAGACAGCCCCTTTAAGCTCCTGGTTCACACAGGTTGCCCATTTGGCAGAGGAGGAAAGGGAAGAGGGAGAACCAATGAGAGAGTAGCTGTTAGGCATTTGGATGGGCACATGTCACTCTAATTTCCCGGCAGGAAGAAGAATTCACCAAAGTCTCAGCCACCCACCGGGAACCAGTATAGGTCCTGAACCAAATGTTTGGACTTGCGTTCAGCTCACAAAAAACGAGTTGAAAAATGGAGCTCAGGGGCACAGCAATTCACAAACTGGCAGAGTAATCAAGGCCAACTATCGTCCAAAAATCTGTTGAGGGAAGGCAACGAGGCGGACTTGAATGCGAGGCAGAATAGCAGGAAACAGATTTCAAGAGGTACGTTAGAATCGCCTGTAAAGCACAGGAAGAGGGGCACAACTTCGACAATGATGCACTTGGCCAAAAAGGGCGTATGCGTTTTCTCCTGAATATATTCAGGAGAAAACGCATACGCCCTTTTTGGCCAAGCAAGCAAGCGGGCAATGCAAATCTGCACTACAAAGAAGTATCACTTCCCAACGGTCAAAAGGGACATCCACAAAATGTGTAAAAACCAGAAAGGCAAGACAGGCCCTGGAGAACAGGGAGCCTTGTTATGCTGATGGGCGGGATGTAAGTTGCCAACTGCCTCACTGGAGGAGTGCATTGTGTTCCCTAAAACAAGTAAACAACAGAGCTACAGAGCCAAGGGCACTTCCAGTCTAGGGAATATACCTTGGGAAAACTGAAAATCCACAAGACAGAGCCACCCCCAAATTGAGGGCTGCACTGCTTACAAGAACCTCAACCTGGGTACACCTGAAATATCCCAGGAAATATAAAAATGGTTCCAAACATTGTGGAACTTACGTACGATGGAATATCCCTCAGCCACGAAATCAATGTCATAAGACCAGTAGCAGCAAATTGAGTGGATTCAGGTACGATGATTCTAAGGGAAAGAAGTCACACAGGAAAAGAAACTTATCATAAGATATCACTTAGGAAGATCCTGTAAACATGGCTACACATGAACTGGGTTAGGAAAGAGAACGGAGTCTCACATTTAGAAAACACTCTTATGCCTGCTTAAGGGGGAAGGAGAGGTGGGGTGATGCATCAAACCAGAGTTTGATATAAGCACAGGTACTGTTCCAAAAACCAACTATGGAATAGACAAGACCTACACCTTCCTCAGTGAAAGGGACTCAAAACCCCATATTTCCCGCAGAGGAATAGATCTGACTAGTAAGAATCTTAAAACCTATGTATTGATATGTCTCCGTAAGGGAATCAAGTGTGTCTAGACTGGCATAAACATGGCAGCGGGAATCAGCTCAAACCCACTCTAAAAAGGAATTTCAAAAACAGAACAAAGAAACAGGGAAATTCTTTACAATTCCTTCAGGGTCTCTGATGCAACCTGGAATGACCCTATCTACGATGACAGCTGGATGTGGCATGAGGCTGGACACTTGGGACTGAGAGGATTGGTGAGATTGGGTGAGCAAATGCAGACCCTTTAAAGCAATAATGCATGGCAACCATTCCATGGGTCCCACCTCTCCAGGTTGAAGGGAATATTACTACAGCTATAACATGTACGGGAAACCTAGAGAATGGACACACTGTGAATACGAAAGGTTTCTAAAACTCAACGAAGAGTCCCTCTCCTGGTGCTCCGGTTTGACTTTCCAACAGCTTTACTATCAATCTCCCAACTTGGAGAGACAGCCCCTTTAAGCTCCTGGTTCACACAGGTTGCCCATTTGGCAGAGGAGGAAAGGGAAGAGGGAGAACCAATGAGAGAGTAGCTGTTAGGCATTTGGATGGGCACATGTCACTCTAATTTCCTGGCAGGAAGAAGAATTCACCAAAGTCTCAGCCACCCACCGGGAACCAGTATAGGTCCTGAACCAAATGTTTGGACTTGCGTTCAGCTCACAAAAAACGAGTTGAAAAATGGAGCTCAGGGGCACAGCAATTCACAAACTGGCAGAGTAATCAAGGCCAACTATCGTCCAAAAATCTGTTGAGGGAAGGCAACGAGGCGGACTTGAATGCGAGGCAGAATAGCAGGAAACAGATTTCAAGAGGTACGTTAGAATCGCCTGTAAAGCACAGGAAGAGGGGCACAACTTCGACAATGATGCACTTGGCCAAAAAGGGCGTATGCGTTTTCTCCTGAATATATTCAGGAGAAAACGCATACGCCCTTTTTGGCCAAGCAAGCAAGCGGGCAATGCAAATCTGCACTACACAGAAGTATCACTTCCCACCGGTCAAAAGGGACATCCACAAAATGTGTAAAAACCAGAAAGGCAAGACAGGCCCTGGAGAACAGGGAGCCTTGTTATGCTGATGGGCGGGATGTAAGTTGCCAACTGCCTCACTGGAGGAGTGCATTGTGTTCCCTAAAACAAGTAAACAACAGAGCTACAGAGCCAAGGGCACTTCCAGTCTAGGGAATATACCTTGGGAAAACTGAAAATCCATAAGACAGAGCCACCCCCAAATTGAGGGCTGCACTGCTTACAAGAACCTCAACCTGGGTACACCTGAAATATCCCAGGAAATATAAAAATGGTTCAAAACATTGTGGAACTTACGTACGATGGAATATCCCTCAGCCACGAAATCAATGTCATAAGACCAGTAGCAGCAAAATGAGTGGATTCAGGTACGATGATTCTAAGTGAAAGAAGTAACACAGAAAAAGAAACTTATCATAAGATATCACTTAGGAAGATCCTGTAAACATGGCAACACATGAACTGAGTTAGGAAAGAGAACAGAGTCTCACATTTAGAAAACACTCTTATGCCTGCTTAAGGGGGAAGGAGAGGTGGGGTGATGCATCAAACCAGAGTTTGATATAAGCACAGGTACTGTTCCAAAAACCAACTATGGAATAGACAAGACCTACACCTTCCTCAGTGAAAGGGACTCAAAACCCCATATTTCCCGCAGAGGAATAGATCTGACTAGTAAGAATCTTAAAACCTATGTATTGATATGTCTCCGTAAGGGAATCAAGTGTGTCTAGACTGGCATAAACATGGCAGCGAGAATCAGCTCAAACCCACTCTAAAAAGGAATTTCAAAAACAGAACAAAGAAACAGGGAAATTCTTTACAATTCCTTCAGGGTCTCTGATGCAACCTGGAATGACCCTATCTACGATGACAGCTGGATGTGGCATGAGGCTGGACACTTGGGACTGAGAGGATTGGTGAGATTGGGTGAGCAAATGCAGACCCTTTAAAGCAATAATGCATGGCAACCATTCCATGGGTCCCACCTCTCCAGGTTGAAGGGAATATTACTACAGCTATAACATGTACGGGAAACCTAGAGAATGGACACACTGTGAATACGAAAGGTTTCTAAAACTCAACGAAGAGTCCCTCTCCTGGTGCTCCGGTTTGACTTTCCAACAGCTTTACTATCAATCTCCCAACTTGGAGAGACAGCCCCTTTAAGCTCCTGGTTCACACAGGTTGCCCATTTGGCAGAGGAGGAAAGGGAAGAGGGAGAACCAATGAGAGAGTAGCTGTTAGGCATTTGGATGGGCACATGTCACTCTAATTTCCTGGCAGGAAGAAGAATTCACCAAAGTCTCAGCCACCCACCGGGAACCAGTATAGGTCCTGAACCAAATGTTTGGACTTGCGTTCAGCTCACAAAAAACGAGTTGAAAAATGGAGCTCAGGGGCACAGCAATTCACAAACTGGCAGAGTAATCAAGGCTAACTATCGTCCAAAAATCTGTTGAGGGAAGGCAACGAGGCGGACTTGAATGCGAGGCAGAATAGCAGGAAACAGATTTCAAGAGGTACGTTAGAATCGCCTGTAAAGCACAGGAAGAGGGGCACAACTTCGACAATGATGCACTTGGCCAAAAAGGGCGTATGCGTTTTCTCCTGAATATATTCAGGAGAAAACGCATACGCCCTTTTTGGCCAAGCAAGCAAGCGGGCAATGCAAATCTGCACTACAAAGAAGTATCACTTCCCACCGGTCAAAAGGGACATCCACAAAATGTGTAAAAACCAGAAAGGCAAGACAGGCCCTGGAGAACAGGGAGCCCTGTTATGCTGATGGGCGGGATGTAAGTTGCCAACTGCCTCACTGGAGGAGTGCATTGTGTTCCCTAAAACAAGTAAACAACAGAGCTACAGAGCCAAGGGCACTTCCAGTCTAGGGAATATACCTTGGGAAAACTGAAAATCCATAAGACAGAGCCACCCCCAAATTGAGGGCTGCACTGCTTACAAGAACCTCAACCTGGGTACACCTGAAATATCCCAGGAAATATAAAAATGGTTCAAAACATTGTGGAACTTACGTACGATGGAATATCCCTCAGCCATGAAATCAATGTCATAAGACCAGTAGCAGCAAAATGAGTGGATTCAGGTACGATGATTCTAAGTGAAAGAAGTCACACAGAAAAAGAAACTTATCATAAGATATCACTTAGGAAGATCCTGTAAACATGGCAACACATGAACTGAGTTAGGAAAGAGAACAGAGTCTCACATTTAGAAAACACTCTTATGCCTGCTTAAGGGGGAAGGAGAGGTGGGGTGATGCATCAAACCAGAGTTTGATATAAGCACAGGTACTGTTCCAAAAACCAACTATGGAATAGACAAGACCTACACCTTCCTCAGTGAAAGGGACTCAAAACCCCATATTTCCCGCAGAGGAATAGATCTGACTAGTAAGAATCTTAAAACCTATGTATTGATATGTCTCCATAAGGGAATCAAGTGTGTCTAGACTGGCATAAACATGGCAGCGAGAATCAGCTCAAACCCACTCTAAAAAGGAATTTCAAAAACAGAACAAAGAAACAGGGAAATTCTTTACAATTCCTTCAGGGTCTCTGATGCAACCTGGAATGACCCTATCTACGATGACAGCTGGATGTGGCATGAGGCTGGACACTTGGGACTGAGAGGATTGGTGAGATTGGGTGAGCAAATGCAGACCCTTTAAAGCAATAATGCATGGCAACCATTCCATGGGTCCCACCTCTCCAGGTTGAAGGGAATATTACTACAGCTATAACATGTACGGGAAACCTAGAGAATGGACACACTGTGAATACGAAAGGTTTCTAAAACTCAACGAAGAGTCCCTCTCCTGGTGCTCCGGTTTGACTTTCCAACAGCTTTACTATCAATCTCCCAACTTGGAGAGACAGCCCCTTTAAGCTCCTGGTTCACACAGGTTGCCCATTTGGCAGAGGAGGAAAGGGAAGAGGGAGAACCAATGAGAGAGTAGCTGTTAGGCATTTGGATGGGCACATGTCACTCTAATTTCCCGGCAGGAAGAAGAATTCACCAAAGTCTCAGCCACCCACCGGGAACCAGTATAGGTCCTGAACCAAATGTTTGGACTTGCGTTCAGCTCACAAAAAACGAGTTGAAAAATGGAGCTCAGGGGCACAGCAATTCACAAACTGGCAGAGTAATCAAGGCCAACTATCGTCCAAAAATCTGTTGAGGGAAGGCAACGAGGCGGACTTGAATGCGAGGCAGAATAGCAGGAAACAGATTTCAAGAGGTACGTTAGAATCGCCTGTAAAGCACAGGAAGAGGGGCACAACTTCGACAATGATGCACTTGGCCAAAAAGGGCGTATGCGTTTTCTCCTGAATATATTCAGGAGAAAACGCATACGCCCTTTTTGGCCAAGCAAGCAAGCGGGCAATGCAAATCTGCACTACACAGAAGTATCACTTCCCACCGGTCAAAAGGGACATCCACAAAATGTGTAAAAACCAGAAAGGCAAGACAGGCCCTGGAGAACAGGGAGCCTTGTTATGCTGATGGGCGGGATGTAAGTTGCCAACTGCCTCACTGGAGGAGTGCATTGTGTTCCCTAAAACAAGTAAACAACAGAGCTACAGAGCCAAGGGCACTTCCAGTCTAGGGAATATACCTTGGGAAAACTGAAAATCCATAAGACAGAGCCACCCCCAAATTGAGGGCTGCACTGCTTACAAGAACCTCAACCTGGGTACACCTGAAATATCCCAGGAAATATAAAAATGGTTCCAAACATTGTGGAACTTACGTACGATGGAATATCCCTCAGCCACGAAATCAATGTCATAAGACCAGTAGCAGCAAAATGAGTGGATTCAGGTACGATGATTCTAAGTGAAAGAAGTCACACAGAAAAAGAAACTTATCATAAGATATCACTTAGGAAGATCCTGTAAACATGGCAACACATGAACTGAGTTAGGAAAGAGAACAGAGTCTCACATTTAGAAAACACTCTTATGCCTGCTTAAGGGGGAAGGAGAGGTGGGGTGATGCATCAAACCAGAGTTTGATATAAGCACAGGTACTGTTCCAAAAACCAACTATGGAATAGACAAGACCTACACCTTCCTCAGTGAAAGGGACTCAAAACCCCATATTTCCCGCAGAGGAATAGATCTGACTAGTAAGAATCTTAAAACCTATGTATTGATATGTCTCCGTAAGGGAATCAAGTGTGCCTAGACTGGCATAAACATGGCAGCGAGAATCAGCTCAAACCCACTCTAAAAAGGAATTTCAAAAACAGAACAAAGAAACAGGGAAATTCTTTACAATTCCTTCAGGGTCTCTGATGCAACCTGGAATGACCCTATCTACGATGACAGCTGGATGTGGCATGAGGCTGGACACTTGGGACTGAGAGGATTGGTGAGATTGGGTGAGCAAATGCAGACCCTTTAAAGCAATAATGCATGGCAACCATTCCATGGGTCCCACCTCTCCAGGTTGAAGGGAATATTACTACAGCTATAACATGTACGGGAAACCTAGAGAATGGACACACTGTGAATACGAAAGGTTTCTAAAACTCAACGAAGAGTCCCTCTCCTGGTGCTCCGGTTTGACTTTCCAACAGCTTTACTATCAATCTCCCAACTTGGAGAGACAGCCCCTTTAAGCTCCTGGTTCACACAGGTTGCCCATTTGGCAGAGGAGGAAAGGGAAGAGGGAGAACCAATGAGAGAGTAGCTGTTAGGCATTTGGATGGGCACATGTCACTCTAATTTCCCGGCAGGAAGAAGAATTCACCAAAGTCTCAGCCACCCACCGGGAACCAGTATAGGTCCTGAACCAAATGTTTGGACTTGCGTTCAGCTCACAAAAAACGAGTTGAAAAATGGAGCTCAGGGGCACAGCAATTCACAAACTGGCAGAGTAATCAAGGCTAACTATCGTCCAAAAATCTGTTGAGGGAAGGCAACGAGGCGGACTTGAATGCGAGGCAGAATAGCAGGAAACAGATTTCAAGAGGTACGTTAGAATCGCCTGTAAAGCACAGGAAGAGGGGCACAACTTCGACAATGATGCACTTGGCCAAAAAGGGCGTATGCGTTTTCTCCTGAATATATTCAGGAGAAAACGCATACGCCCTTTTTGGCCAAGCAAGCAAGCGGGCAATGCAAATCTGCACTACAAAGAAGTATCACTTCCCACCGGTCAAAAGGGACATCCACAAAATGTGTAAAAACCAGAAAGGCAAGACAGGCCCTGGAGAACAGGGAGCCCTGTTATGCTGATGGGCGGGATGTAAGTTGCCAACTGCCTCACTGGAGGAGTGCATTGTGTTCCCTAAAACAAGTAAACAACAGAGCTACAGAGCCAAGGGCACTTCCAGTCTAGGGAATATACCTTGGGAAAACTGAAAATCCATAAGACAGAGCCACCCCCAAATTGAGGGCTGCACTGCTTACAAGAACCTCAACCTGGGTACACCTGAAATATCCCAGGAAATATAAAAATGGTTCAAAACATTGTGGAACTTACGTACGATGGAATATCCCTCAGCCATGAAATCAATGTCATAAGACCAGTAGCAGCAAAATGAGTGGATTCAGGTACGATGATTCTAAGTGAAAGAAGTCACACAGAAAAAGAAACTTATCATAAGATATCACTTAGGAAGATCCTGTAAACATGGCAACACATGAACTGAGTTAGGAAAGAGAACAGAGTCTCACATTTAGAAAACACTCTTATGCCTGCTTAAGGGGGAAGGAGAGGTGGGGTGATGCATCAAACCAGAGTTTGATATAAGCACAGGTACTGTTCCAAAAACCAACTATGGAATAGACAAGACCTACACCTTCCTCAGTGAAAGGGACTCAAAACCCCATATTTCCCGCAGAGGAATAGATCTGACTAGTAAGAATCTTAAAACCTATGTATTGATATGTCTCCATAAGGGAATCAAGTGTGTCTAGACTGGCATAAACATGGCAGCGAGAATCAGCTCAAACCCACTCTAAAAAGGAATTTCAAAAACAGAACAAAGAAACAGGGAAATTCTTTACAATTCCTTCAGGGTCTCTGATGCAACCTGGAATGACCCTATCTACGATGACAGCTGGATGTGGCATGAGGCTGGACACTTGGGACTGAGAGGATTGGTGAGATTGGGTGAGCAAATGCAGACCCTTTAAAGCAATAATGCATGGCAACCATTCCATGGGTCCCACCTCTCCAGGTTGAAGGGAATATTACTACAGCTATAACATGTACGGGAAACCTAGAGAATGGACACACTGTGAATACGAAAGGTTTCTAAAACTCAACGAAGAGTCCCTCTCCTGGTGCTCCGGTTTGACTTTCCAACAGCTTTACTATCAATCTCCCAACTTGGAGAGACAGCCCCTTTAAGCTCCTGGTTCACACAGGTTGCCCATTTGGCAGAGGAGGAAAGGGAAGAGGGAGAACCAATGAGAGAGTAGCTGTTAGGCATTTGGATGGGCACATGTCACTCTAATTTCCCGGCAGGAAGAAGAATTCACCAAAGTCTCAGCCACCCACCGGGAACCAGTATAGGTCCTGAACCAAATGTTTGGACTTGCGTTCAGCTCACAAAAAACGAGTTGAAAAATGGAGCTCAGGGGCACAGCAATTCACAAACTGGCAGAGTAATCAAGGCCAACTATCGTCCAAAAATCTGTTGAGGGAAGGCAACGAGGCGGACTTGAATGCGAGGCAGAATAGCAGGAAACAGATTTCAAGAGGTACGTTAGAATCGCCTGTAAAGCACAGGAAGAGGGGCACAACTTCGACAATGATGCACTTGGCCAAAAAGGGCGTATGCGTTTTCTCCTGAATATATTCAGGAGAAAACGCATACGCCCTTTTTGGCCAAGCAAGCAAGCGGGCAATGCAAATCTGCACTACACAGAAGTATCACTTCCCACCGGTCAAAAGGGACATCCACAAAATGTGTAAAAACCAGAAAGGCAAGACAGGCCCTGGAGAACAGGGAGCCTTGTTATGCTGATGGGCGGGATGTAAGTTGCCAACTGCCTCACTGGAGGAGTGCATTGTGTTCCCTAAAACAAGTAAACAACAGAGCTACAGAGCCAAGGGCACTTCCAGTCTAGGGAATATACCTTGGGAAAACTGAAAATCCAAAAGACAGAGCCACCCCCAAATTGAGGGCTGCACTGCTTACAAGAACCTCAACCTGGGTACACCTGAAATATCCCAGGAAATATAAAAATGGTTCAAAACATTGTGGAACTTACGTACGATGGAATATCCCTCAGCCATGAAATCAATGTCATAAGACCAGTAGCAGCAAAATGAGTGGATTCAGGTACGATGATTCTAAGTGAAAGAAGTCACACAGAAAAAGAAACTTATCATAAGATATCACTTAGGAAGATCCTGTAAACATGGCAACACATGAACTGAGTTAGGAAAGAGAACAGAGTCTCACATTTAGAAAACACTCTTATGCCTGCTTAAGGGGGAAGGAGAGGTGGGGTGATGCATCAAACCAGAGTTTGATATAAGCACAGGTACTGTTCCAAAAACCAACTATGGAATAGACAAGACCTACACCTTCCTCAGTGAAAGGGACTCAAAACCCCATATTTCCCGCAGAGGAATAGATCTGACTAGTAAGAATCTTAAAACCTATGTATTGATATGTCTCCGTAAGGGAATCAAGTGTGCCTAGACTGGCATAAACATGGCAGCGAGAATCAGCTCAAACCCACTCTAAAAAGGAATTTCAAAAACAGAACAAAGAAACAGGGAAATTCTTTACAATTCCTTCAGGGTCTCTGATGCAACCTGGAATGACCCTATCTACGATGACAGCTGGATGTGGCATGAGGCTGGACACTTGGGACTGAGAGGATTGGTGAGATTGGGTGAGCAAATGCAGACCCTTTAAAGCAATAATGCATGGCAACCATTCCATGGGTCCCACCTCTCCAGGTTGAAGGGAATATTACTACAGCTATAACATGTACGGGAAACCTAGAGAATGGACACACTGTGAATACGAAAGGTTTCTAAAACTCAACGAAGAGTCCCTCTCCTGGTGCTCCGGTTTGACTTTCCAACAGCTTTACTATCAATCTCCCAACTTGGAGAGACAGCCCCTTTAAGCTCCTGGTTCACACAGGTTGCCCATTTGGCAGAGGAGGAAAGGGAAGAGGGAGAACCAATGAGAGAGTAGCTGTTAGGCATTTGGATGGGCACATGTCACTCTAATTTCCCGGCAGGAAGAAGAATTCACCAAAGTCTCAGCCACCCACCGGGAACCAGTATAGGTCCTGAACCAAATGTTTGGACTTGCGTTCAGCTCACAAAAAACGAGTTGATAAATGGAGCTCAGGGGCACAGCAATTCACAAACTGGCAGAGTAATCAAGGCCAACTATCGTCCAAAAATCTGTTGAGGGAAGGCAACGAGGCGGACTTGAATGCGAGGCAGAATAGCAGGAAACAGATTTCAAGAGGTACGTTAGAATCGCCTGTAAAGCACAGGAAGAGGGGCACAACTTCGACAATGATGCACTTGGCCAAAAAGGGCGTATGCGTTTTCTCCTGAATATATTCAGGAGAAAACGCATACGCCCTTTTTGGCCAAGCAAGCAAGCGGGCAATGCAAATCTGCACTACACAGAAGTATCACTTCCCACCGGTCAAAAGGGACATCCACAAAATGTGTAAAAACCAGAAAGGCAAGACAGGCCCTGGAGAAGAGGGAGCCTTGTTATGCTGATGGGCGGGATGTAAGTTGCCAACTGCCTCACTGGAGGAGTGCATTGTGTTCCCTAAAACAAGTAAACAACAGAGCTACAGAGCCAAGGGCACTTCCAGTCTAGGGAATATACCTTGGGAAAACTGAAAATCCATAAGACAGAGCCACCCCCAAATTGAGGGCTGCACTGCTTACAAGAACCTCAACCTGGGTACACCTGAAATATCCCAGGAAATATAAAAATGGTTCAAAACATTGTGGAACTTACGTACGATGGAATATCCCTCAGCCATGAAATCAATGTCATAAGACCAGTAGCAGCAAAATGAGTGGATTCAGGTACGATGATTCTAAGTGAAAGAAGTCACACAGAAAAAGAAACTTATCATAAGATATCACTTAGGAAGATCCTGTAAACATGGCAACACATGAACTGAGTTAGGAAAGAGAACAGAGTCTCACATTTAGAAAACACTCTTATGCCTGCTTAAGGGGGAAGGAGAGGTGGGGTGATGCATCAAACCAGAGTTTGATATAAGCACAGGTACTGTTCCAAAAACCAACTATGGAATAGACAAGACCTACACCTTCCTCAGTGAAAGGGACTCAAAACCCCATATTTCCCGCAGAGGAATAGATCTGACTAGTAAGAATCTTAAAACCTATGTATTGATATGTCTCCGTAAGGGAATCAAGTGTGTCTAGACTGGCATAAACATGGCAGCGAGAATCAGCTCAAACCCACTCTAAAAAGGAATTTCAAAAACAGAACAAAGAAACAGGGAAATTCTTTACAATTCCTTCAGGGTCTCTGATGCAACCTGGAATGACCCTATCTACGATGACAGCTGGATGTGGCATGAGGCTGGACACTTGGGACTGAGAGGATTGGTGAGATTGGGTGAGCAAATGCAGACCCTTTAAAGCAATAATGCATGGCAACCATTCCATGGGTCCCACCTCTCCAGGTTGAAGGGAATATTACTACAGCTATAACATGTACGGGAAACCTAGAGAATGGACACACTGTGAATACGAAAGGTTTCTAAAACTCAACGAAGAGTCCCTCTCCTGGTGCTCCGGTTTGACTTTCCAACAGCTTTACTATCAATCTCCCAACTTGGAGAGACAGCCCCTTTAAGCTCCTGGTTCACACAGGTTGCCCATTTGGCAGAGGAGGAAAGGGAAGAGGGAGAACCAATGAGAGAGTAGCTGTTAGGCATTTGGATGGGCACATGTCACTCTAATTTCCCGGCAGGAAGAAGAATTCACCAAAGTCTCAGCCACCCACCGGGAACCAGTATAGGTCCTGAACCAAATGTTTGGACTTGCGTTCAGCTCACAAAAAACGAGTTGAAAAATGGAGCTCAGGGGCACAGCAATTCACAAACTGGCAGAGTAATCAAGGCTAACTATCGTCCAAAAATCTGTTGAGGGAAGGCAACGAGGCGGACTTGAATGCGAGGCAGAATAGCAGGAAACAGATTTCAAGAGGTACGTTAGAATCGCCTGTAAAGCACAGGAAGAGGGGCACAACTTCGACAATGATGCACTTGGCCAAAAAGGGCGTATGCGTTTTCTCCTGAATATATTCAGGAGAAAACGCATACGCCCTTTTTGGCCAAGCAAGCAAGCGGGCAATGCAAATCTGCACTACAAAGAAGTATCACTTCCCACCGGTCAAAAGGGACATCCACAAAATGTGTAAAAACCAGAAAGGCAAGACAGGCCCTGGAGAACAGGGAGCCCTGTTATGCTGATGGGCGGGATGTAAGTTGCCAACTGCCTCACTGGAGGAGTGCATTGTGTTCCCTAAAACAAGTAAACAACAGAGCTACAGAGCCAAGGGCACTTCCAGTCTAGGGAATATACCTTGGGAAAACTGAAAATCCATAAGACAGAGCCACCCCCAAATTGAGGGCTGCACTGCTTACAAGAACCTCAACCTGGGTACACCTGAAATATCCCAGGAAATATAAAAATGGTTCAAAACATTGTGGAACTTACGTACGATGGAATATCCCTCAGCCATGAAATCAATGTCATAAGACCAGTAGCAGCAAAATGAGTGGATTCAGGTACGATGATTCTAAGTGAAAGAAGTCACACAGAAAAAGAAACTTATCATAAGATATCACTTAGGAAGATCCTGTAAACATGGCAACACATGAACTGAGTTAGGAAAGAGAACAGAGTCTCACATTTAGAAAACACTCTTATGCCTGCTTAAGGGGGAAGGAGAGGTGGGGTGATGCATCAAACCAGAGTTTGATATAAGCACAGGTACTGTTCCAAAAACCAACTATGGAATAGACAAGACCTACACCTTCCTCAGTGAAAGGGACTCAAAACCCCATATTTCCCGCAGAGGAATAGATCTGACTAGTAAGAATCTTAAAACCTATGTATTGATATGTCTCCATAAGGGAATCAAGTGTGTCTAGACTGGCATAAACATGGCAGCGAGAATCAGCTTAAACCCACTCTAAAAAGGAATTTCAAAAACAGAACAAAGAAACAGGGAAATTCTTTACAATTCCTTCAGGGTCTCTGATGCAACCTGGAATGACCCTATCTACGATGACAGCTGGATGTGGCATGAGGCTGGACACTTGGGACTGAGAGGATTGGTGAGATTGGGTGAGCAAATGCAGACCCTTTAAAGCAATAATGCATGGCAACCATTCCATGGGTCCCACCTCTCCAGGTTGAAGGGAATATTACTACAGCTATAACATGTACGGGAAACCTAGAGAATGGACACACTGTGAATACGAAAGGTTTCTAAAACTCAACGAAGAGTCCCTCTCCTGGTGCTCCGGTTTGACTTTCCAACAGCTTTACTATCAATCTCCCAACTTGGAGAGACAGCCCCTTTAAGCTCCTGGTTCACACAGGTTGCCCATTTGGCAGAGGAGGAAAGGGAAGAGGGAGAACCAATGAGAGAGTAGCTGTTAGGCATTTGGATGGGCACATGTCACTCTAATTTCCCGGCAGGAAGAAGAATTCACCAAAGTCTCAGCCACCCACCGGGAACCAGTATAGGTCCTGAACCAAATGTTTGGACTTGCGTTCAGCTCACAAAAAACGAGTTGAAAAATGGAGCTCAGGGGCACAGCAATTCACAAACTGGCAGAGTAATCAAGGCCAACTATCGTCCAAAAATCTGTTGAGGGAAGGCAACGAGGCGGACTTGAATGCGAGGCAGAATAGCAGGAAACAGATTTCAAGAGGTACGTTAGAATCGCCTGTAAAGCACAGGAAGAGGGGCACAACTTCGACAATGATGCACTTGGCCAAAAAGGGCGTATGCGTTTTCTCCTGAATATATTCAGGAGAAAACGCATACGCCCTTTTTGGCCAAGCAAGCAAGCGGGCAATGCAAATCTGCACTACACAGAAGTATCACTTCCCACCGGTCAAAAGGGACATCCACAAAATGTGTAAAAACCAGAAAGGCAAGACAGGCCCTGGAGAACAGGGAGCCTTGTTATGCTGATGGGCGGGATGTAAGTTGCCAACTGCCTCACTGGAGGAGTGCATTGTGTTCCCTAAAACAAGTAAACAACAGAGCTACAGAGCCAAGGGCACTTCCAGTCTAGGGAATATACCTTGGGAAAACTGAAAATCCATAAGACAGAGCCACCCCCAAATTGAGGGCTGCACTGCTTACAAGAACCTCAACCTGGGTACACCTGAAATATCCCAGGAAATATAAAAATGGTTCAAAACATTGTGGAACTTACGTACGATGGAATATCCCTCAGCCATGAAATCAATGTCATAAGACCAGTAGCAGCAAAATGAGTGGATTCAGGTACGATGATTCTAAGTGAAAGAAGTCACACAGAAAAAGAAACTTATCATAAGATATCACTTAGGAAGATCCTGTAAACATGGCAACACATGAACTGAGTTAGGAAAGAGAACAGAGTCTCACATTTAGAAAACACTCTTATGCCTGCTTAAGGGGGAAGGAGAGGTGGGGTGATGCATCAAACCAGAGTTTGATATAAGCACAGGTACTGTTCCAAAAACCAACTATGGAATAGACAAGACCTACACCTTCCTCAGTGAAAGGGACTCAAAACCCCATATTTCCCGCAGAGGAATAGATCTGACTAGTAAGAATCTTAAAACCTATGTATTGATATGTCTCCGTAAGGGAAACAAGTGTGTCTAGACTGGCATAAACATGGCAGCGAGAATCAGCTCAAACCCACTCTAAAAAGGAATTTCAAAAACAGAACAAAGAAACAGGGAAATTCTTTACAATTCCTTCAGGGTCTCTGATGCAACCTGGAATGACCCTATCTACGATGACAGCTGGATGTGGCATGAGGCTGGACACTTGGGACTGAGAGGATTGGTGAGATTGGGTGAGCAAATGCAGACCCTTTAAAGCAATAATGCATGGCAACCATTCCATGGGTCCCACCTCTCCAGGTTGAAGGGAATATTACTACAGCTATAACATGTACGGGAAACCTAGAGAATGGACACACTGTGAATACGAAAGGTTTCTAAAACTCAACGAAGAGTCCCTCTCCTGGTGCTCCGGTTTGACTTTCCAACAGCTTTACTATCAATCTCCCAACTTGGAGAGACAGCCCCTTTAAGCTCCTGGTTCACACAGGTTGCCCATTTGGCAGAGGAGGAAAGGGAAGAGGGAGAACCAATGAGAGAGTAGCTGTTAGGCATTTGGATGGGCACATGTCACTCTAATTTCCCGGCAGGAAGAAGAATTCACCAAAGTCTCAGCCACCCACCGGGAACCAGTATAGGTCCTGAACCAAATGTTTGGACTTGCGTTCAGCTCACAAAAAACGAGTTGAAAAATGGAGCTCAGGGGCACAGCAATTCACAAACTGGCAGAGTAATCAAGGCCAACTATCGTCCAAAAATCTGTTGAGGGAAGGCAACGAGGCGGACTTGAATGCGAGGCAGAATAGCAGGAAACAGATTTCAAGAGGTACGTTAGAATCGCCTGTAAAGCACAGGAAGAGGGGCACAACTTCGACAATGATGCACTTGGCCAAAAAGGGCGTATGCGTTTTCTCCTGAATATATTCAGGAGAAAACGCATACGCCCTTTTTGGCCAAGCAAGCAAGCGGGCAATGCAAATCTGCACTACAAAGAAGTATCACTTCCCACCGGTCAAAAGGGACATCCACAAAATGTGTAAAAACCAGAAAGGCAAGACAGGCCCTGGAGAAGAGGGAGCCTTGTTATGCTGATGGGCGGGATGTAAGTTGCCAACTGCCTCACTGGAGGAGTGCATTGTGTTCCCTAAAACAAGTAAACAACAGAGCTACAGAGCCAAGGGCACTTCCAGTCTAGGGAATATACCTTGGGAAAACTGAAAATCCATAAGACAGAGCCACCCCCAAATTGAGGGCTGCACTGCTTACAAGAACCTCAACCTGGGTACACCTGAAATATCCCAGGAAATATAAAAATGGTTCAAAACATTGTGGAACTTACGTACGATGGAATATCCCTCAGCCATGAAATCAATGTCATAAGACCAGTAGCAGCAAAATGAGTGGATTCAGGTACGATGATTCTAAGTGAAAGAAGTCACACAGGAAAAGAAACTTATCATAAGATATCACTTAGGAAGATCCTGTAAACATGGCAACACATGAACTGAGTTAGGAAAGAGAACAGAGTCTCACATTTAGAAAACACTCTTATGCCTGCTTAAGGGGGAAGGAGAGGTGGGGTGATGCATCAAACCAGAGTTTGATATAAGCACAGGTACTGTTCCAAAAACCAACTATGGAATAGACAAGACCTACACCTTCCTCAGTGAAAGGGACTCAAAACCCCATATTTCCCGCAGAGGAATAGATCTGACTAGTAAGAATCTTAAAACCTATGTATTGATATGTCTCCGTAAGGGAATCAAGTGTGCCTAGACTGGCATAAACATGGCAGCGAGAATCAGCTCAAACCCACTCTAAAAAGGAATTTCAAAAACAGAACAAAGAAACAGGGAAATTCTTTACAATTCCTTCAGGGTCTCTGATGCAACCTGGAATGACCCTATCTACGATGACAGCTGGATGTGGCATGAGGCTGGACACTTGGGACTGAGAGGATTGGTGAGATTGGGTGAGCAAATGCAGACCCTTTAAAGCAATAATGCATGGCAACCATTCCATGGGTCCCACCTCTCCAGGTTGAAGGGAATATTACTACAGCTATAACATGTACGGGAAACCTAGAGAATGGACACACTGTGAATACGAAAGGTTTCTAAAACTCAACGAAGAGTCCCTCTCCTGGTGCTCCGGTTTGACTTTCCAACAGCTTTACTATCAATCTCCCAACTTGGAGAGACAGCCCCTTTAAGCTCCTGGTTCACACAGGTTGCCCATTTGGCAGAGGAGGAAAGGGAAGAGGGAGAACCAATGAGAGAGTAGCTGTTAGGCATTTGGATGGGCACATGTCACTCTAATTTCCCGGCAGGAAGAAGAATTCACCAAAGTCTCAGCCACCCACCGGGAACCAGTATAGGTCCTGAACCAAATGTTTGGACTTGCGTTCAGCTCACAAAAAACGAGTTGAAAAATGGAGCTCAGGGGCACAGCAATTCACAAACTGGCAGAGTAATCAAGGCCAACTATCGTCCAAAAATCTGTTGAGGGAAGGCAACGAGGCGGACTTGAATGCGAGGCAGAATAGCAGGAAACAGATTTCAAGAGGTACGTTAGAATCGCCTGTAAAGCACAGGAAGAGGGGCACAACTTCGACAATGATGCACTTGGCCAAAAAGGGCGTATGCGTTTTCTCCTGAATATATTCAGGAGAAAACGCATACGCCCTTTTTGGCCAAGCAAGCAAGCGGGCAATGCAAATCTGCACTACAAAGAAGTATCACTTCCCACCGGTCAAATGGGACATCCACAAAATGTGTAAAAACCAGAAAGGCAAGACAGGCCCTGGAGAACAGGGAGCCCTGTTATGCTGATGGGCGGGATGTAAGTTGCCAACTGCCTCACTGGAGGAGTGCATTGTGTTCCCTAAAACAAGTAAACAACAGAGCTACAGAGCCAAGGGCACTTCCAGTCTAGGGAATATACCTTGGGAAAACTGAAAATCCATAAGACAGAGCCACCCCCAAATTGAGGGCTGCACTGCTTACAAGAACCTCAACCTGGGTACACCTGAAATATCCCAGGAAATGTAAAAATGGTTCAAAACATTGTGGAACTTACGTACGATGGAATATCCCTCAGCCATGAAATCAATGTCATAAGACCAGTAGCAGCAAAATGAGTGGATTCAGGTACGATGATTCTAAGTGAAAGAAGTCACACAGAAAAAGAAACTTATCATAAGATATCACTTAGGAAGATCCTGTAAACATGGCAACACATGAACTGAGTTAGGAAAGAGAACAGAGTCTCACATTTAGAAAACACTCTTATGCCTGCTTAAGGGGGAAGGAGAGGTGGGGTGATGCATCAAACCAGAGTTTGATATAAGCACAGGTACTGTTCCAAAAACCAACTATGGAATAGACAAGACCTACACCTTCCTCAGTGAAAGGGACTCAAAACCCCATATTTCCCGCAGAGGAATAGATCTGACTAGTAAGAATCTTAAAACCTATGTATTGATATGTCTCCGTAAGGGAATCAAGTGTGTCTAGACTGGCATAAACATGGCAGCGAGAATCAGCTCAAACCCACTCTAAAAAGGAATTTCAAAAACAGAACAAAGAAACAGGGAAATTCTTTACAATTCCTTCAGGGTCTCTGATGCAACCTGGAATGACCCTATCTACGATGACAGCTGGATGTGGCATGAGGCTGGACACTTGGGACTGAGAGGATTGGTGAGATTGGGTGAGCAAATGCAGACCCTTTAAAGCAATAATGCATGGCAACCATTCCATGGGTCCCACCTCTCCAGGTTGAAGGGAATATTACTACAGCTATAACATGTACGGGAAACCTAGAGAATGGACACACTGTGAATACGAAAGGTTTCTAAAACTCAACGAAGAGTCCCTCTCCTGGTGCTCCGGTTTGACTTTCCAACAGCTTTACTATCAATCTCCCAACTTGGAGAGACAGCCCCTTTAAGCTCCTGGTTCACACAGGTTGCCCATTTGGCAGAGGAGGAAAGGGAAGAGGGAGAACCAATGAGAGAGTAGCTGTTAGGCATTTGGATGGGCACATGTCACTCTAATTTCCCGGCAGGAAGAAGAATTCACCAAAGTCTCAGCCACCCACCGGGAACCAGTATAGGTCCTGAACCAAATGTTTGGACTTGCGTTCAGCTCACAAAAAACGAGTTGAGAAATGGAGCTCAGGGGCACAGCAATTCACAAACTGGCAGAGTAATCAAGGCCAACTATCGTCCAAAAATCTGTTGAGGGAAGGCAACGAGGCGGACTTGAATGCGAGGCAGAATAGCAGGAAACAGATTTCAAGAGGTACGTTAGAATCGCCTGTAAAGCACAGGAAGAGGGGCACAACTTCGACAATGATGCACTTGGCCAAAAAGGGCGTATGCGTTTTCTCCTGAATATATTCAGGAGAAAACGCATACGCCCTTTTTGGCCAAGCAAGCAAGCGGGCAATGCAAATCTGCACTACAAAGAAGTATCACTTCCCACCGGTCAAAAGGGACATCCACAAAATGTGTAAAAACCAGAAAGGCAAGACAGGCCCTGGAGAACAGGGAGCCCTGTTATGCTGATGGGCGGGATGTAAGTTGCCAACTGCCTCACTGGAGGAGTGCATTGTGTTCCCTAAAACAAGTAAACAACAGAGCTACAGAGCCAAGGGCACTTCCAGTCTAGGGAATATACCTTGGGAAAACTGAAAATCCATAAGACAGAGCCACCCCCAAATTGAGGGCTGCACTGCTTACAAGAACCTCAACCTGGGTACACCTGAAATATCCCAGGAAATATAAAAATGGTTCAAAACATTGTGGAACTTACGTACGATGGAATATCCCTCAGCCATGAAATCAATGTCATAAGACCAGTAGCAGCAAAATGAGTGGATTCAGGGACGATGATTCTAAGTGAAAGAAGTCACACAGGAAAAGAAACTTATCATAAGATATCACTTAGGAAGATCCTGTAAACATGGCAACACATGAACTGAGTTAGGAAAGAGAACAGAGTCTCACATTTAGAAAACACTCTTATGCCTGCTTAAGGGGGAAGGAGAGGTGGGGTGATGCATCAAACCAGAGTTTGATATAAGCACAGGTACTGTTCCAAAAACCAACTATGGAATAGACAAGACCTACACCTTCCTCAGTGAAAGGGACTCAAAACCCCATATTTCCCGCAGAGGAATAGATCTGACTAGTAAGAATCTTAAAACCTATGTATTGATATGTCTGCGTAAGGGAATCAAGTGTGTCTAGACTGGCATAAACATGGCAGCGAGAATCAGCTCAAACCCACTCTAAAAAGGAATTTCAAAAACAGAACAAAGAAACAGGGAAATTCTTTACAATTCCTTCAGGGTCTCTGATGCAACCTGGAATGACCCTATCTACGATGACAGCTGGATGTGGCATGAGGCTGGACACTTGGGACTGAGAGGATTGGTGAGATTGGGTGAGCAAATGCAGACCCTTTAAAGCAATAATGCATGGCAACCATTCCATGGGTCCCACCTCTCCAGGTTGAAGGGAATATTACTACAGCTATAACATGTACGGGAAACCTAGAGAATGGACACACTGTGAATACGAAAGGTTTCTAAAACTCAACGAAGAGTCCCTCTCCTGGTGCTCCGGTTTGACTTTCCAACAGCTTTACTATCAATCTCCCAACTTGGAGAGACAGCCCCTTTAAGCTCCTGGTTCACACAGGTTGCCCATTTGGCAGAGGAGGAAAGGGAAGAGGGAGAACCAATGAGAGAGTAGCTGTTAGGCATTTGGATGGGCACATGTCACTCTAATTTCCCGGCAGGAAGAAGAATTCACCAATGTCTCAGCCACCCACCGGGAACCAGTATAGGTCCTGAACCAAATGTTTGGACTTGCGTTCAGCTCACAAAAAACGAGTTGAATAATGGAGCTCAGGGGCACAGCAATTCACAAACTGGCAGAGAAATCAAGGCCAACTATCGTCCAAAAATCTGTTGAGGGAAGGCAACGAGGCGGACTTGAATGCGAGGCAGAATAGCAGGAAACAGATTTCAAGAGGTACGTTAGAATCGCCTGTAAAGCACAGGAAGAGGGGCACAACTTCGACAATGATGCACTTGGCCAAAAAGGGCGTATGCGTTTTCTCCTGAATATATTCAGGAGAAAATGCATACGCCCTTTTTGGCCAAGCAAGCAAGCGGGCAATGCAAATCTGCACTACAAAGAAGTATCACTTCCCAACGGTCAAAAGGGACATCCACAAAATGTGTAAAAACCAGAAAGGCAAGACAGGCCCTGGAGAACAGGGAGCCTTGTTATGCTGATGGGCGGGATGTAAGTTGCCAACTGCCTCACTGGAGGAGTGCATTGTGTTCCCTAAAACAAGTAAACAACAGAGCTACAGAGCCAAGGGCACTTCCAGTCTAGGGAATATACCTTGGGAAAACTGAAAATCCATAAGACAGAGCCACCCCCAAATTGAGGGCTGCACTGCTTACAAGAACCTCAACCTGGGTACACCTGAAATATCCCAGGAAATGTAAAAATGGTTCAAAACATTGTGGAACTTACGTACGATGGAATATCCCTCAGCCATGAAATCAATGTCATAAGACCAGTAGCAGCAAAATGAGTGGATTCAGGTACGATGATTCTAAGTGAAAGAAGTCACACAGAAAAAGAAACTTATCATAAGATATCACTTAGGAAGATCCTGTAAACATGGCAACACATGAACTGAGTTAGGAAAGAGAACAGAGTCTCACATTTAGAAAACACTCTTATGCCTGCTTAAGGGGGAAGGAGAGGTGGGGTGATGCATCAAACCAGAGTTTTATATAAGCACAGGTACTGTTCCAAAAACCAACTATGGAATAGACAAGACCTACACCTTCCTCAGTGAAAGGGACTCAAAACCCCATATTTCCCGCAGAGGAATAGATCTGACTAGTAAGAATCTTAAAACCTATGTATTGATATGTCTCCGTAAGGGAATCAAGTGTGTCTAGACTGGCATAAACATGGCAGCGAGAATCAGCTCAAACCCACTCTAAAAAGGAATTTCAAAAACAGAACAAAGAAACAGGGAAATTCTTTACAATTCCTTCAGGGTCTCTGATGCAACCTGGAATGACCCTATCTACGATGACAGCTGGATGTGGCATGAGGCTGGACACTTGGGACTGAGAGGATTGGTGAGATTGGGTGAGCAAATGCAGACCCTTTAAAGCAATAATGCATGGCAACCATTCCATGGGTCCCACCTCTCCAGGTTGAAGGGAATATTACTACAGCTATAACATGTACGGGAAACCTAGAGAATGGACACACTGTGAATACGAAAGGTTTCTAAAACTCAACGCAGAGTCCCTCTCCTGGTGCTCCGGTTTGACTTTCCAACAGCTTTACTATCAATCTCCCAACTTGGAGAGACAGCCCCTTTAAGCTCCTGGTTCACACAGGTTGCCCATTTCGCAGAGGAGGAAAGGGAAGAGGGAGAACCAATGAGAGAGTAGCTGTTAGGCATTTGGATGGGCACATGTCACTCTAATTTCCCGGCAGGAAGAAGAATTCACCAAAGTCTCAGCCACCCACCGGGAACCAGTATAGGTCCTGAACCAAATGTTTGGACTTGCGTTCAGCTCACAAAAAACGAGTTGAAAAATGGAGCTCAGGGGCACAGCAATTCACAAACTGGCAGAGTAATCAAGGCCAACTATCGTCCAAAAATCTGTTGAGGGAAGGCAACGAGGCGGACTTGAATGCGAGGCAGAATAGCAGGAAACAGATTTCAAGAGGTACGTTAGAATCGCCTGTAAAGCACAGGAAGAGGGGCACAACTTCGACAATGATGCACTTGGCCAAAAAGGGCGTATGCGTTTTCTCCTGAATATATTCAGGAGAAAACGCATACGCCCTTTTTGGCCAAGCAAGCAAGCGGGCAATGCAAATCTGCACTACAAAGAAGTATCACTTCCCACCGGTCAAAAGGGACATCCACAAAATGTGTAAAAACCAGAAAGGCAAGACAGGCCCTGGAGAACAGGGAGCCTTGTTATGCTGATGGGCGGGATGTAAGTTGCCAACTGCCTCACTGGAGGAGTGCATTGTGTTCCCTAAAACAAGTAAACAACAGAGCTACAGAGCCAAGGGCACTTCCAGTCTAGGGAATATACCTTGGGAAAACTGAAAATCCATAAGACAGAGCCACCCCCAAATTGAGGGCTGCACTGCTTACAAGAACCTCAACCTGGGTACACCTGAAATATCCCAGGAAATATAAAAATGGTTCAAAACATTGTGGAACTTACGTACGATGGAATATCCCTCAGCCATGAAATCAATGTCATAAGACCAGTAGCAGCAAAATGAGTGGATTCAGGTACGATGATTCTAAGTGAAAGAAGTCACACAGAAAAAGAAACTTATCATAAGATATCACTTAGGAAGATCCTGTAAACATGGCAACACATGAACTGAGTTAGGAAAGAGAACAGAGTCTCACATTTAGAAAACACTCTTATGCCTGCTTAAGGGGGAAGGAGAGGTGGGGTGATGCATCAAACCAGAGTTTGATATAAGCACAGGTACTGTTCCAAAAACCAACTATGGAATAGACAAGACCTACACCTTCCTCAGTGAAAGGGACTCAAAACCCCATATTTCCCGCAGAGGAATAGATCTGACTAGTAAGAATCTTAAAACCTATGTATTGATATGTCTCCGTAAGGGAATCAAGTGTGTCTAGACTGGCATAAACATGGCAGCGAGAATCAGCTCAAACCCACTCTAAAAAGGAATTTCAAAAACAGAACAAAGAAACAGGGAAATTCTTTACAATTCCTTCAGGGTCTCTGATGCAACCTGGAATGACCCTATCTACGATGACAGCTGGATGTGGCATGAGGCTGGACACTTGGGACTGAGAGGATTGGTGAGATTGGGTGAGCAAATGCAGACCCTTTAAAGCAATAATGCATGGCAACCATTCCATGGGTCCCACCTCTCCAGGTTGAAGGGAATATTACTACAGCTATAACATGTACGGGAAACCTAGAGAATGGACACACTGTGAATACGAAAGGTTTCTAAAACTCAACGAAGAGTCCCTCTCCTGGTGCTCCGGTTTGACTTTCCAACAGCTTTACTATCAATCTCCCAACTTGGAGAGACAGCCCCTTTAAGCTCCTGGTTCACACAGGTTGCCCATTTCGCAGAGGAGGAAAGGGAAGAGGGAGAACCAATGAGAGAGTAGCTGTTAGGCATTTGGATGGGCACATGTCACTCTAATTTCCCGGCAGGAAGAAGAATTCACCAAAGTCTCAGCCACCCACCGGGAACCAGTATAGGTCCTGAACCAAATGTTTGGACTTGCGTTCAGCTCACAAAAAACGAGTTGAAAAATGGAGCTCAGGGGCACAGCAATTCACAAACTGGCAGAGTAATCAAGGCCAACTATCGTCCAAAAATCTGTTGAGGGAAGGCAACGAGGCGGACTTGAATGTGAGGCAGAATAGCAGGAAACAGATTTCAAGAGGTACGTTAGAATCGCCTGTAAAGCACAGGAAGAGGGGCACAACTTCGACAATGATGCACTTGGCCAAAAAGGGCGTATGCGTTTTCTCCTGAATATATTCAGGAGAAAACGCATACGCCCTTTTTGGCCAAGCAAGCAAGCGGGCAATGCAAATCTGCACTACAAAGAAGTATCACTTCCCACCGGTCAAAAGGGACATCCACAAAATGTGTAAAAACCAGAAAGGCAAGACAGGCCCTGGAGAACAGGGAGCCTTGTTATGCTGATGGGCGGGATGTAAGTTGCCAACTGCCTCACTGGAGGAGTGCATTGTGTTCCCTAAAACAAGTAAACAACAGAGCTACAGAGCCAAGGGCACTTCCAGTCTAGGGAATATACCTTGGGAAAACTGAAAATCCATAAGACAGAGCCACCCCCAAATTGAGGGCTGCACTGCTTACAAGAACCTCAACCTGGGTACACCTGAAATATCCCAGGAAATGTAAAAATGGTTCCAAACATTGTGGAACTTACGTACGATGGAATATCCCTCAGCCATGAAATCAATGTCATAAGACCAGTAGCAGCAAAATGAGTGGATTCAGGTACGATGATTCTAAGTGAAAGAAGTCACACAGGAAAAGAAACTTATCATAAGATATCACTTAGGAAGATCCTGTAAACATGGCAACACATGAACTGAGTTAGGAAAGAGAACAGAGTCTCACATTTAGAAAACACTCTTATGCCTGCTTAAGGGGGAAGGAGAGGTGGGGTGATGCATCAAACCAGAGTTTGATATAAGCACAGGTACTGTTCCAAAAACCAACTATGGAATAGACAAGACCTACACCTTCCTCAGTGAAAGGGACTCAAAACCCCATATTTCCCGCAGAGGAATAGATCTGACTAGTAAGAATCTTAAAACCTATGTATTGATATGTCTCCGTAAGGGAATCAAGTGTGCCTAGACTGGCATAAACATGGCCGCGAGAATCAGCTCAAACCCACTCTAAAAAGGAATTTCAAAAACAGAACAAAGAAACAGGGAAATTCTTTACAATTCCTTCAGGGTCTCTGATGCAACCTGGAATGACCCTATCTACGATGACAGCTGGATGTGGCATGAGGCTGGACACTTGGGACTGAGAGGATTGGTGAGATTGGGTGAGCAAATGCAGACCCTTTAAAGCAATAATGCATGGCAACCATTCCATGGGTCCCACCTCTCCAGGTTGAAGGGAATATTACTACAGCTATAACATGTACGGGAAACCTAGAGAATGGACACACTGTGAATACGAAAGGTTTCTAAAACTCAACGAAGAGTCCCTCTCCTGGTGCTCCGGTTTGACTTTCCAACAGCTTTACTATCAATCTCCCAACTTGGAGAGACAGCCCCTTTAAGCTCCTGGTTCACACAGGTTGCCCATTTGGCAGAGGAGGAAAGGGAAGAGGGAGAACCAATGAGAGAGTAGCTGTTAGGCATTTGGATGGGCACATGTCACTCTAATTTCCCGGCAGGAAGAAGAATTCACCAAAGTCTCAGCCACCCACCGGGAACCAGTATAGGTCCTGAACCAAATGTTTGGACTTGCGTTCAGCTCACAAAAAACGAGTTGAAAAATGGAGCTCAGGGGCACAGCAATTCACAAACTGGCAGAGTAATCAAGGCCAACTATCGTCCAAAAATCTGTTGAGGGAAGGCAACGAGGCGGACTTGAATGCGAGGCAGAATAGCAGGAAACAGATTTCAAGAGGTACGTTAGAATCGCCTGTAAAGCACAGGAAGAGGGGCACAACTTCGACAATGATGCACTTGGACAAAAAGGGCATATGCGTTTTCTCCTGAATATATTCAGGAGAAAACGCATACGCCCTTTTTGGCCAAGCAAGCAAGCGGGCAATGCAAATCTGCACTACAAAGAAGTATCACTTCCCACCGGTCAAAAGGGACATCCACAAAATGTGTAAAAACCAGAAAGGCAAGACAGGCCCTGGAGAACAGGGAGCCCTGTTATGCTGATGGGCGGGATGTAAGTTGCCAACTGCCTCACTGGAGGAGTGCATTGTGTTCCCTAAAACAAGTAAACAACAGAGCTACAGAGCCAAGGGCACTTCCAGTCTAGGGAATATACCTTGGGAAAACTGAAAATCCATAAGACAGAGCCACCCCCAAATTGAGGGCTGCACTGCTTACAAGAACCTCAACCTGGGTACACCTGAAATATCCCAGGAAATATGAAAATGGTTCAAAACATTGTGGAACTTACGTACGATGGAATATCCCTCAGCCATGAAATCAATGTCATAAGACCAGTAGCAGCAAAATGAGTGAATTCAGGTACGATGATTCTAAGTGAAAGAAGTCACACAGGAAAAGAAACTTATCATAAGATATCACTTAGGAAGATCCTGTAAACATGGCAACACATGAACTGAGTTAGGAAAGAGAACAGAGTCTCACATTTAGAAAACACTCTTATGCCTGCTTAAGGGGGAAGGAGAGGTGGGGTGATGCATCAAACCAGAGTTTGATATAAGCACAGGTACTGTTCCAAAAACCAACTATGGAATAGACAAGACCTACACCTTCCTCAGTGAAAGGGACTCAAAACCCCATATTTCCCGCAGAGGAATAGATCTGACTAGTAAGAATCTTAAAACCTATGTATTGATATGTCTCCGTAAGGGAATCAAGTGTGCCTAGACTGGCATAAACATGGCAGCGAGAATCAGCTCAAACCCACTCTAAAAAGGAATTTCAAAAACAGAACAAAGAAACAGGGAAATTCTTTACAATTCCTTCAGGGTCTCTGATGCAACCTGGAATGACCCTATCTACGATGACAGCTGGATGTGGCATGAGGCTGGACACTTGGGACTGAGAGGATTGGTGAGATTGGGTGAGCAAATGCAGACCCTTTAAAGCAATAATGCATGGCAACCATTCCATGGGTCCCACCTCTCCAGGTTGAAGGGAATATTACTACAGCTATAACATGTACGGGAAACCTAGAGAATGGACACACTGTGAATACGAAAGGTTTCTAAAACTCAACGAAGTGTCCCTCTCCTGGTGCTCCGGTTTGACTTTCCAACAGCTTTACTATCAATCTCCCAACTTGGAGAGACAGCCCCTTTAAGCTCCTGGTTCACACAGGTTGCCCATTTGGCAGAGGAGGAAAGGGAAGAGGGAGAACCAATGAGAGAGTAGCTGTTAGGCATTTGGATGGGCACATGTCACTCTAATTTCCCGGCAGGAAGAAGAATTCACCAAAGTCTCAGCCACCCACCGGGAACCAGTATAGGTCCTGAACCAAATGTTTGGACTTGCGTTCAGCTCACAAAAAACGAGTTGAAAAATGGAGCTCAGGGGCACAGCAATTCACAAACTGGCAGAGTAATCAAGGCCAACTATCGTCCAAAAATCTGTTGAGGGAAGGCAACGAGGCGGACTTGAATGCGAGGCAGAATAGCAGGAAACAGATTTCAAGAGGTACGTTAGAATCGCCTGTAAAGCACAGGAAGAGGGGCACAACTTCGACAATGATGCACTTGGCCAAAAAGGGCGTATGCGTTTTCTCCTGAATATATTCAGGAGAAAACGCATACGCCCTTTTTGGCCAAGCAAGCAAGCGGGCAATGCAAATCTGCACTACAAAGAAGTATCACTTCCCACCGGTCAAAAGGGACATCCACAAAATGTGTAAAAACCAGAAAGGCAAGACAGGCCCTGGAGAACAGGGAGCCCTGTTATGCTGATGGGCGGGATGTAAGTTGCCAACTGCCTCACAGGAGGAGTGCATTGTGTTCCCTAAAACAAGTAAACAACAGAGCTACAGAGCCAAGGGCACTTCCAGTCTAGGGAATATACCTTGGGAAAACTGAAAATCCATAAGACAGAGACACCCCCAAATTGAGGGCTGCACTGCTTACAAGAACCTCAACCTGGGTACACCTGAAATATCCCAGGAAATATGAAAATGGTTCAAAACATTGTGGAACTTACGTACGATGGAATATCCCTCAGCCATGAAATCAATGTCATAAGACCAGTAGCAGCAAAATGAGTGGATTCAGGTACGATGATTCTAAGTGAAAGAAGTCACACAGAAAAAGAAACTTATCATAAGATATCACTTAGGAAGATCCTGTAAACATGGCAACACATGAACTGAGTTAGGAAAGAGAACAGAGTCTCACATTTAGAAAACACTCTTATGCCTGCTTAAGGGGGAAGGAGAGGTGGGGTGATGCATCAAACCAGAGTTTGATATAAGCACAGGTACTGTTCCAAAAACCAACTATGGAATAGACAAGACCTACACCTTCCTCAGTGAAAGGGACTCAAAACCCCATATTTCCCGCAGAGGAATAGATCTGACTAGTAAGAATCTTAAAACCTATGTATTGATATGTCTCCGTAAGGGAAACAAGTGTGCCTAGACTGGCATAAACATGGCAGCGAGAATCAGCTCAAACCCACTCTAAAAAGGAATTTCAAAAACAGAACAAAGAAACAGGGAAATTCTTTACAATTCCTTCAGGGTCTCTGATGCAACCTGGAATGACCCTATCTACGATGACAGCTGGATGTGGCATGAGGCTGGACACTTGGGACTGAGAGGATTGGTGAGATTGGGTGAGCAAATGCAGACCCTTTAAAGCAATAATGCATGGCAACCATTCCATGGGTCCCACCTCTCCAGGTTGAAGGGAATATTACTACAGCTATAACATGTACGGGAAACCTAGAGAATGGACACACTGTGAATACGAAAGGTTTCTAAAACTCAACGAAGAGTCCCTCTCCTGGTGCTCCGGTTTGACTTTCCAACAGCTTTACTATCAATCTCCCAACTTGGAGAGACAGCCCCTTTAAGCTCCTGGTTCACACAGGTTGCCCATTTGGCAGAGGAGGAAAGGGAAGAGGGAGAACCAATGAGAGAGTAGCTGTTAGGCATTTGGATGGGCACATGTCACTCTAATTTCCCGGCAGGAAGAAGAATTCACCAAAGTCTCAGCCACCCACCGGGAACCAGTATAGGTCCTGAACCAAATGTTTGGACTTGCGTTCAGCTCACAAAAAACGAGTTGAAAAATGGAGCTCAGGGGCACAGCAATTCACAAACTGGCAGAGTAATCAAGGCCAACTATCGTCCAAAAATCTGTTGAGGGAAGGCAACGAGGCGGACTTGAATGCGAGGCAGAATAGCAGGAAACAGATTTCAAGAGGTACGTTAGAATCGCCTGTAAAGCACAGGAAGAGGGGCACAACTTCGACAATGATGCACTTGGCCAAAAAGGGCGTATGCGTTTTCTCCTGAATATATTCAGGAGAAAACGCATACGCCCTTTTTGGCCAAGCAAGCAAGCGGGCAATGCAAATCTGCACTACAAAGAAGTATCACTTCCCACCGGTCAAAAGGGACATCCACAAAATGTGTAAAAACCAGAAAGGCAAGACAGGCCCTGGAGAACAGGGAGCCTTGTTATGCTGATGGGCGGGATGTAAGTTGCCAACTGCCTCACTGGAGGAGTGCATTGTGTTCCCTAAAACAAGTAAACAACAGAGCTACAGAGCCAAGGGCACTTCCAGTCTAGGGAATATACCTTGGGAAAACTGAAAATCCATAAGACAGAGCCACCCCCAAATTGAGGGCTGCACTGCTTACAAGAACCTCAACCTGGGTACACCTGAAATATCCCAGGAAATATGAAAATGGTTCAAAACATTGTGGAACTTACGTACGATGGAATATCCCTCAGCCATGAAATCAATGTCATAAGACCAGTAGCAGCAAAATGAGTGGATTCAGGTACGATGATTCTAAGTGAAAGAAGTCACACAGAAAAAGAAACTTATCATAAGATATCACTTAGGAAGATCCTGTAAACATGGCAACACATGAACTGAGTTAGGAAAGAGAACAGAGTCTCACATTTAGAAAACACTCTTATGCCTGCTTAAGGGGGAAGGAGAGGTGGGGTGATGCATCAAACCAGAGTTTGATATAAGCACAGGTACTGTTCCAAAAACCAACTATGGAATAGACAAGACCTACACCTTCCTCAGTGAAAGGGACTCAAAACCCCATATTTCCCGCAGAGGAATAGATCTGACTAGTAAGAATCTTAAAACCTATGTATTGATATGTCTCCGTAAGGGAATCAAGTGTGCCTAGACTGGCATAAACATGGCAGCGAGAATCAGCTCAAACCCACTCTAAAAAGGAATTTCAAAAACAGAACAAAGAAACAGGGAAATTCTTTACAATTCCTTCAGGGTCTCTGATGCAACCTGGAATGACCCTATCTACGATGACAGCTGGATGTGGCATGAGGCTGGACACTTGGGACTGAGAGGATTGGTGAGATTGGGTGAGCAAATGCAGACCCTTTAAAGCAATAATGCATGGCAACCATTCCATGGGTCCCACCTCTCCAGGTTGAAGGGAATATTACTACAGCTATAACATGTACGGGAAACCTAGAGAATGGACACACTGTGAATACGAAAGGTTTCTAAAACTCAACGAAGAGTCCCTCTCCTGGTGCTCCGGTTTGACTTTCCAACAGCTTTACTATCAATCTCCCAACTTGGAGAGACAGCCCCTTTAAGCTCCTGGTTCACACAGGTTGCCCATTTGGCAGAGGAGGAAAGGGAAGAGGGAGAACCAATGAGAGAGTAGCTGTTAGGCATTTGGATGGGCACATGTCACTCTAATTTCCCGGCAGGAAGAAGAATTCACCAAAGTCTCAGCCACCCACCGGGAACCAGTATAGGTCCTGAACCAAATGTTTGGACTTGCGTTCAGCTCACAAAAAACGAGTTGAAAAATGGAGCTCAGGGGCACAGCAATTCACAAACTGGCAGAGTAATCAAGGCCAACTATCGTCCAAAAATCTGTTGAGGGAAGGCAACGAGGCGGACTTGAATGCGAGGCAGAATAGCAGGAAACAGATTTCAAGAGGTACGTTAGAATCGCCTGTAAAGCACAGGAAGAGGGGCACAACTTCGACAATGATGCACTTGGCCAAAAAGGGCGTATGCGTTTTCTCCTGAATATATTCAGGAGAAAACGCATACGCCCTTTTTGGCCAAGCAAGCAAGCGGGCAATGCAAATCTGCACTACAAAGAAGTATCACTTCCCACCGGTCAAAAGGGACATCCACAAAATGTGTAAAAACCAGAAAGGCAAGACAGGCCCTGGAGAACAGGGAGCCCTGTTATGCTGATGGGCGGGATGTAAGTTGCCAACTGCCTCACTGGAGGAGTGCATTGTGTTCCCTAAAACAAGTAAACAACAGAGCTACAGAGCCAAGGGCACTTCCAGTCTAGGGAATATACCTTGGGAAAACTGAAAATCCATAAGACAGAGCCACCCCCAAATTGAGGGCTGCACTGCTTACAAGAACCTCAACCTGGGTACACCTGAAATATCCCAGGAAATATGAAAATGGTTCAAAACATTGTGGAACTTACGTACGATGGAATATCCCTCAGCCATGAAATCAATGTCATAAGACCAGTAGCAGCAAAATGAGTGGATTCAGGTACGATGATTCTAAGTGAAAGAAGTCACACAGGAAAAGAAACTTATCATAAGATATCACTTAGGAAGATCCTGTAAACATGGCAACACATGAACTGAGTTAGGAAAGAGAACAGAGTCTCACATTTAGAAAACACTCTTATGCCTGCTTAAGGGGGAAGGAGAGGTGGGGTGATGCATCAAACCAGAGTTTGATATAAGCACAGGTACTGTTCCAAAAACCAACTATGGAATAGACAAGACCTACACCTTCCTCAGTGAAAGGGACTCAAAACGCCATATTTCCCGCAGAGGAATAGATCTGACTAGTAAGAATCTTAAAACCTATGTATTGATATGTCTCCGTAAGGGAATCAAGTGTGCCTAGACTGGCATAAACATGGCAGCGAGAATCAGCTCAAACCCACTCTAAAAAGGAATTTCAAAAACAGAACAAAGAAACAGGGAAATTCTTTACAATTCCTTCAGGGTCTCTGATGCAACCTGGAATGACCCTATCTACGATGACAGCTGGATGTGGCATGAGGCTGGACACTTGGGACTGAGAGGATTGGTGAGATTGGGTGAGCAAATGCAGACCCTTTAAAGCAATAATGCATGGCAACCATTCCATGGGTCCCACCTCTCCAGGTTGAAGGGAATATTACTACAGCTATAACATGTACGGGAAACCTAGAGAATGGACACACTGTGAATACGAAAGGTTTCTAAAACTCAACGAAGAGTCCCTCTCCTGGTGCTCCGGTTTGACTTTCCAACAGCTTTACTATCAATCTCCCAACTTGGAGAGACAGCCCCTTTAAGCTCCTGGTTCACACAGGTTGCCCATTTGGCAGAGGAGGAAAGGGAAGAGGGAGAACCAATGAGAGAGTAGCTGTTAGGCATTTGGATGGGCACATGTCACTCTAATTTCCCGGCAGGAAGAAGAATTCACCAAAGTCTCAGCCACCCACCGGGAACCAGTATAGGTCCTGAACCAAATGTTTGGACTTGCGTTCAGCTCACAAAAAACGAGTTGAAAAATGGAGCTCAGGGGCACAGCAATTCACAAACTGGCAGAGTAATCAAGGCCAACTATCGTCCAAAAATCTGTTGAGGGAAGGCAACGAGGCGGACTTGAATGCGAGGCAGAATAGCAGGAAACAGATTTCAAGAGGTACGTTAGAATCGCCTGTAAAGCACAGGAAGAGGGGCACAACTTCGACAATGATGCACTTGGCCAAAAAGGGCGTATGCGTTTTCTCCTGAATATATTCAGGAGAAAACGCATACGCCCTTTTTGGCCAAGCAAGCAAGCGGGCAATGCAAATCTGCACTACAAAGAAGTATCACTTCCCACCGGTCAAAAGGGACATCCACAAAATGTGTAAAAACCAGAAAGGCAAGACAGGCCCTGGAGAACAGGGAGCCTTGTTATGCTGATGGGCGGGATGTAAGTTGCCAACTGCCTCACTGGAGGAGTGCATTGTGTTCCCTAAAACAAGTAAACAACAGAGCTACAGAGCCAAGGGCACTTCCAGTCTAGGGAATATACCTTGGGAAAACTGAAAATCCATAAGACAGAGCCACCCCCAAATTGAGGGCTGCACTGCTTACAAGAACCTCAACCTGGGTACACCTGAAATATCCCAGGAAATATAAAAATGGTTCAAAACATTGTGGAACTTACGTACGATGGAATATCCCTCAGCCATGAAATCAATGTCATAAGACCAGTAGCAGCAAAATGAGTGGATTCAGGTACGATGATTCTAAGTGAAAGAAGTCACACAGAAAAAGAAACTTATCATAAGATATCACTTAGGAAGATCCTGTAAACATGGCAACACATGAACTGAGTTAGGAAAGAGAACAGAGTCTCACATTTAGAAAACACTCTTATGCCTGCTTAAGGGGGAAGGAGAGGTGGGGTGATGCATCAAACCAGAGTTTGATATAAGCACAGGTACTGTTCCAAAAACCAACTATGGAATAGACAAGACCTACACCTTCCTCAGTGAAAGGGACTCAAAACCCCATATTTCCCGCAGAGGAATAGATCTGACTAGTAAGAATCTTAAAACCTATGTATTGATATGTCTCCGTAAGGGAATCAAGTGTGTCTAGACTGGCATAAACATGGCAGCGAGAATCAGCTCAAACCCACTCTAAAAAGGAATTTCAAAAACAGAACAAAGAAACAGGGAAATTCTTTACAATTCCTTCAGGGTCTCTGATGCAACCTGGAATGACCCTATCTACGATGACAGCTGGATGTGGCATGAGGCTGGACACTTGGGACTGAGAGGATTGGTGAGATTGGGTGAGCAAATGCAGACCCTTTAAAGCAATAATGCATGGCAACCATTCCATGGGTCCCACCTCTCCAGGTTGAAGGGAATATTACTACAGCTATAACATGTACGGGAAACCTAGAGAATGGACACACTGTGAATACGAAAGGTTTCTAAAACTCAACGAAGAGTCCCTCTCCTGGTGCTCCGGTTTGACTTTCCAACAGCTTTACTATCAATCTCCCAACTTGGAGAGACAGCCCCTTTAAGCTCCTGGTTCACACAGGTTGCCCATTTGGCAGAGGAGGAAAGGGAAGAGGGAGAACCAATGAGAGAGTAGCTGTTAGGCATTTGGATGGGCACATGTCACTCTAATTTCCCGGCAGGAAGAAGAATTCACCAAAGTCTCAGCCACCCACCGGGAACCAGTATAGGTCCTGAACCAAATGTTTGGACTTGCGTTCAGCTCACAAAAAACGAGTTGAAAAATGGAGCTCAGGGGCACAGCAATTCACAAACTGGCAGAGTAATCAAGGCCAACTATCGTCCAAAAATCTGTTGAGGGAAGGCAACGAGGCGGACTTGAATGCGAGGCAGAATAGCAGGAAACAGATTTCAAGAGGTACGTTAGAATCGCCTGTAAAGCACAGGAAGAGGGGCACAACTTCGACAATGATGCACTTGGCCAAAAAGGGCGTATGCGTTTTCTCCTGAATATATTCAGGAGAAAACGCATACGCCCTTTTTGGCCAAGCAAGCAAGCGGGCAATGCAAATCTGCACTACAAAGAAGTATCACTTCCCACCGGTCAAAAGGGACATCCACAAAATGTGTAAAAACCAGAAAGGCAAGACAGGCCCTGGAGAACAGGGAGCCCTGTTATGCTGATGGGCGGGATGTAAGTTGCCAACTGCCTCACTGGAGGAGTGCATTGTGTTCCCTAAAACAAGTAAACAACAGAGCTACAGAGCCAAGGGCACTTCCAGTCTAGGGAATATACCTTGGGAAAACTGAAAATCCATAAGACAGAGCCACCCCCAAATTGAGGGCTGCACTGCTTACAAGAACCTCAACCTGGGTACACCTGAAATATCCCAGGAAATATGAAAATGGTTCAAAACATTGTGGAACTTACGTACGATGGAATATCCCTCAGCCATGAAATCAATGTCATAAGACCAGTAGCAGCAAAATGAGTGGATTCAGGTACGATGATTCTAAGTGAAAGAAGTCACACAGGAAAAGAAACTTATCATAAGATATCACTTAGGAAGATCCTGTAAACATGGCAACACATGAACTGAGTTAGGAAAGAGAACAGAGTCTCACATTTAGAAAACACTCTTATGCCTGCTTAAGGGGGAAGGAGAGGTGGGGTGATGCATCAAACCAGAGTTTGATATAAGCACAGGTACTGTTCCAAAAACCAACTATGGAATAGACAAGACCTACACCTTCCTCAGTGAAAGGGACTCAAAACGCCATATTTCCCGCAGAGGAATAGATCTGACTAGTAAGAATCTTAAAACCTATGTATTGATATGTCTCCGTAAGGGAATCAAGTGTGCCTAGACTGGCATAAACATGGCAGCGAGAATCAGCTCAAACCCACTCTAAAAAGGAATTTCAAAAACAGAACAAAGAAACAGGGAAATTCTTTACAATTCCTTCAGGGTCTCTGATGCAACCTGGAATGACCCTATCTACGATGACAGCTGGATGTGGCATGAGGCTGGACACTTGGGACTGAGAGGATTGGTGAGATTGGGTGAGCAAATGCAGACCCTTTAAAGCAATAATGCATGGCAACCATTCCATGGGTCCCACCTCTCCAGGTTGAAGGGAATATTACTACAGCTATAACATGTACGGGAAACCTAGAGAATGGACACACTGTGAATACGAAAGGTTTCTAAAACTCAACGAAGAGTCCCTCTCCTGGTGCTCCGGTTTGACTTTCCAACAGCTTTACTATCAATCTCCCAACTTGGAGAGACAGCCCCTTTAAGCTCCTGGTTCACACAGGTTGCCCATTTGGCAGAGGAGGAAAGGGAAGAGGGAGAACCAATGAGAGAGTAGCTGTTAGGCATTTGGATGGGCACATGTCACTCTAATTTCCCGGCAGGAAGAAGAATTCACCAAAGTCTCAGCCACCCACCGGGAACCAGTATAGGTCCTGAACCAAATGTTTGGACTTGCGTTCAGCTCACAAAAAACGAGTTGAAAAATGGAGCTCAGGGGCACAGCAATTCACAAACTGGCAGAGTAATCAAGGCCAACTATCGTCCAAAAATCTGTTGAGGGAAGGCAACGAGGCGGACTTGAATGCGAGGCAGAATAGCAGGAAACAGATTTCAAGAGGTACGTTAGAATCGCCTGTAAAGCACAGGAAGAGGGGCACAACTTCGACAATGATGCACTTGGCCAAAAAGGGCGTATGCGTTTTCTCCTGAATATATTCAGGAGAAAACGCATACGCCCTTTTTGGCCAAGCAAGCAAGCGGGCAATGCAAATCTGCACTACAAAGAAGTATCACTTCCCACCGGTCAAAAGGGACATCCACAAAATGTGTAAAAACCAGAAAGGCAAGACAGGCCCTGGAGAACAGGGAGCCTTGTTATGCTGATGGGCGGGATGTAAGTTGCCAACTGCCTCACTGGAGGAGTGCATTGTGTTCCCTAAAACAAGTAAACAACAGAGCTACAGAGCCAAGGGCACTTCCAGTCTAGGGAATATACCTTGGGAAAACTGAAAATCCATAAGACAGAGCCACCCCCAAATTGAGGGCTGCACTGCTTACAAGAACCTCAACCTGGGTACACCTGAAATATCCCAGGAAATATAAAAATGGTTCAAAACATTGTGGAACTTACGTACGATGGAATATCCCTCAGCCATGAAATCAATGTCATAAGACCAGTAGCAGCAAAATGAGTGGATTCAGGTACGATGATTCTAAGTGAAAGAAGTCACACAGAAAAAGAAACTTATCATAAGATATCACTTAGGAAGATCCTGTAAACATGGCAACACATGAACTGAGTTAGGAAAGAGAACAGAGTCTCACATTTAGAAAACACTCTTATGCCTGCTTAAGGGGGAAGGAGAGGTGGGGTGATGCATCAAACCAGAGTTTGATATAAGCACAGGTACTGTTCCAAAAACCAACTATGGAATAGACAAGACCTACACCTTCCTCAGTGAAAGGGACTCAAAACCCCATATTTCCCGCAGAGGAATAGATCTGACTAGTAAGAATCTTAAAACCTATGTATTGATATGTCTCCGTAAGGGAATCAAGTGTGTCTAGACTGGCATAAACATGGCAGCGAGAATCAGCTCAAACCCACTCTAAAAAGGAATTTCAAAAACAGAACAAAGAAACAGGGAAATTCTTTACAATTCCTTCAGGGTCTCTGATGCAACCTGGAATGACCCTATCTACGATGACAGCTGGATGTGGCATGAGGCTGGACACTTGGGACTGAGAGGATTGGTGAGATTGGGTGAGCAAATGCAGACCCTTTAAAGCAATAATGCATGGCAACCATTCCATGGGTCCCACCTCTCCAGGTTGAAGGGAATATTACTACAGCTATAACATGTACGGGAAACCTAGAGAATGGACACACTGTGAATACGAAAGGTTTCTAAAACTCAACGAAGAGTCCCTCTCCTGGTGCTCCGGTTTGACTTTCCAACAGCTTTACTATCAATCTCCCAACTTGGAGAGACAGCCCCTTTAAGCTCCTGGTTCACACAGGTTGCCCATTTCGCAGAGGAGGAAAGGGAAGAGGGAGAACCAATGAGAGAGTAGCTGTTAGGCATTTGGATGGGCACATGTCACTCTAATTTCCCGGCAGGAAGAAGAATTCACCAAAGTCTCAGCCACCCACCGGGAACCAGTATAGGTCCTGAACCAAATGTTTGGACTTGCGTTCAGCTCACAAAAAACGAGTTGAAAAATGGAGCTCAGGGGCACAGCAATTCACAAACTGGCAGAGTAATCAAGGCCAACTATCGTCCAAAAATCTGTTGAGGGAAGGCAACGAGGCGGACTTGAATGTGAGGCAGAATAGCAGGAAACAGATTTCAAGAGGTACGTTAGAATCGCCTGTAAAGCACAGGAAGAGGGGCACAACTTCGACAATGATGCACTTGGCCAAAAAGGGCGTATGCGTTTTCTCCTGAATATATTCAGGAGAAAACGCATACGCCCTTTTTGGCCAAGCAAGCAAGCGGGCAATGCAAATCTGCACTACAAAGAAGTATCACTTCCCACCGGTCAAAAGGGACATCCACAAAATGTGTAAAAACCAGAAAGGCAAGACAGGCCCTGGAGAACAGGGAGCCCTGTTATGCTGATGGGCGGGATGTAAGTTGCCAACTGCCTCACAGGAGGAGTGCATTGTGTTCCCTAAAACAAGTAAACAACAGAGCTACAGAGCCAAGGGCACTTCCAGTCTAGGGAATATACCTTGGGAAAACTGAAAATCCATAAGACAGAGCCACCCCCAAATTGAGGGCTGCACTGCTTACAAGAACCTCAACCTGGGTACACCTGAAATATCCCAGGAAATATGAAAATGGTTCAAAACATTGTGGAACTTACGTACGATGGAATATCCCTCAGCCATGAAATCAATGTCATAAGACCAGTAGCAGCAAAATGAGTGGATTCAGGTACGATGATTCTAAGTGAAAGAAGTCACACAGAAAAAGAAACTTATCATAAGATATCACTTAGGAAGACCCTGTAAACATGGCAACACATGAACTGAGTTAGGAAAGAGAACAGAGTCTCACATTTAGAAAACACTCTTATGCCTGCTTAAGGGGGAAGGAGAGGTGGGGTGATGCATCAAACCAGAGTTTGATATAAGCACAGGTACTGTTCCAAAAACCAACTATGGAATAGACAAGACCTACACCTTCCTCAGTGAAAGGGACTCAAAACCCCATATTTCCCGCAGAGGAATAGATCTGACTAGTAAGAATCTTAAAACCTATGTATTGATATGTCTCCGTAAGGGAATCAAGTGTGCCTAGACTGGCATAAACATGGCAGCGAGAATCAGCTCAAACCCACTCTAAAAAGGAATTTCAAAAACAGAACAAAGAAACAGGGAAATTCTTTACAATTCCTTCAGGGTCTCTGATGCAACCTGGAATGACCCTATCTACGATGACAGCTGGATGTGGCATGAGGCTGGACACTTGGGACTGAGAGGATTGGTGAGATTGGGTGAGCAAATGCAGACCCTTTAAAGCAATAATGCATGGCAACCATTCCATGGGTCCCACCTCTCCAGGTTGAAGGGAATATTACTACAGCTATAACATGTACGGGAAACCTAGAGAATGGACACACTGTGAATACGAAAGGTTTCTAAAACTCAACGAAGAGTCCCTCTCCTGGTGCTCCGGTTTGACTTTCCAACAGCTTTACTATCAATCTCCCAACTTGGAGAGACAGCCCCTTTAAGCTCCTGGTTCACACAGGTTGCCCATTTGGCAGAGGAGGAAAGGGAAGAGGGAGAACCAATGAGAGAGTAGCTGTTAGGCATTTGGATGGGCACATGTCACTCTAATTTCCCGGCAGGAAGAAGAATTCACCAAAGTCTCAGCCACCCACCGGGAACCAGTATAGGTCCTGAACCAAATGTTTGGACTTGCGTTCAGCTCACAAAAAACGAGTTGAAAAATGGAGCTCAGGGGCACAGCAATTCACAAACTGGCAGAGTAATCAAGGCCAACTATCGTCCAAAAATCTGTTGAGGGAAGGCAACGAGGCGGACTTGAATGCGAGGCAGAATAGCAGGAAACAGATTTCAAGAGGTACGTTAGAATCGCCTGTAAAGCACAGGAAGAGGGGCACAACTTCGACAATGATGCACTTGGCCAAAAAGGGCGTATGCGTTTTCTCCTGAATATATTCAGGAGAAAACGCATACGCCCTTTTTGGCCAAGCAAGCAAGCGGGCAATGCAAATCTGCACTACAAAGAAGTATCACTTCCCACCGGTCAAAAGGGACATCCACAAAATGTGTAAAAACCAGAAAGGCAAGACAGGCCCTGGAGAACAGGGAGCCCTGTTATGCTGATGGGCGGGATGTAAGTTGCCAACTGCCTCACTGGAGGAGTGCATTGTGTTCCCTAAAACAAGTAAACAACAGAGCTACAGAGCCAAGGGCACTTCCAGTCTAGGGAATATACCTTGGGAAAACTGAAAATCCATAAGACAGAGCCACCCCCAAATTGAGGGCTGCACTGCTTACAAGAACCTCAACCTGGGTACACCTGAAATATCCCAGGAAATATGAAAATGGTTCAAAACATTGTGGAACTTACGTACGATGGAATATCCCTCAGCCATGAAATCAATGTCATAAGACCAGTAGCAGCAAAATGAGTGGATTCAGGTACGATGATTCTAAGTGAAAGAAGTCACACAGGAAAAGAAACTTATCATAAGATATCACTTAGGAAGATCCTGTAAACATGGCAACACATGAACTGAGTTAGGAAAGAGAACAGAGTCTCACATTTAGAAAACACTCTTATGCCTGCTTAAGGGGGAAGGAGAGGTGGGGTGATGCATCAAACCAGAGTTTGATATAAGCACAGGTACTGTTCCAAAAACCAACTATGGAATAGACAAGACCTACACCTTCCTCAGTGAAAGGGACTCAAAACCCCATATTTCCCGCAGAGGAATAGATCTGACTAGTAAGAATCTTAAAACCTATGTATTGATATGTCTCCGTAAGGGAATCAAGTGTGTCTAGACTGGCATAAACATGGCAGCGAGAATCAGCTCAAACCCACTCTAAAAAGGAATTTCAAAAACAGAACAAAGAAACAGGGAAATTCTTTACAATTCCTTCAGGGTCTCTGATGCAACCTGGAATGACCCTATCTACGATGACAGCTGGATGTGGCATGAGGCTGGACACTTGGGACTGAGAGGATTGGTGAGATTGGGTGAGCAAATGCAGACCCTTTAAAGCAATAATGCATGGCAACCATTCCATGGGTCCCACCTCTCCAGGTTGAAGGGAATATTACTACAGCTATAACATGTACGGGAAACCTAGAGAATGGACACACTGTGAATACGAAAGGTTTCTAAAACTCAACGAAGAGTCCCTCTCCTGGTGCTCCGGTTTGACTTTCCAACAGCTTTACTATCAATCTCCCAACTTGGAGAGACAGCCCCTTTAAGCTCCTGGTTCACACAGGTTGCCCATTTGGCAGAGGAGGAAAGGGAAGAGGGAGAACCAATGAGAGAGTAGCTGTTAGGCATTTGGATGGGCACATGTCACTCTAATTTCCCGGCAGGAAGAAGAATTCACCAAAGTCTCAGCCACCCACCGGGAACCAGTATAGGTCCTGAACCAAATGTTTGGACTTGCGTTCAGCTCACAAAAAACGAGTTGAAAAATGGAGCTCAGGGGCACAGCAATTCACAAACTGGCAGAGTAATCAAGGCCAACTATCGTCCAAAAATCTGTTGAGGGAAGGCAACGAGGCGGACTTGAATGCGAGGCAGAATAGCAGGAAACAGATTTCAAGAGGTACGTTAGAATCGCCTGTAAAGCACAGGAAGAGGGGCACAACTTCGACAATGATGCACTTGGCCAAAAAGGGTGTATGCGTTTTCTCCTGAATATATTCAGGAGAAAACGCATACGCCCTTTTTGGCCAAGCAAGCAAGCGGGCAATGCAAATCTGCACTACAAAGAAGTATCACTTCCCACCGGTCAAAAGGGACATCCACAAAATGTGTAAAAACCAGAAAGGCAAGACAGGCCCTGGAGAACAGGGAGCCCTGTTATGCTGATGGGCGGGATGTAAGTTGCCAACTGCCTCACTGGAGGAGTGCATTGTGTTCCCTAAAACAAGTAAACAACAGAGCTACAGAGCCAAGGGCACTTCCAGTCTAGGGAATATACCTTGGGAAAACTGAAAATCCATAAGACAGAGCCACCCCCAAATTGAGGGCTGCACTGCTTACAAGAACCTCAACCTGGGTACACCTGAAATATCCCAGGAAATATAAAAATGGTTCAAAACATTGTGGAACTTACGTACGATGGAATATCCCTCAGCCATGAAATCAATGTCATAAGACCAGTAGCAGCAAAATGAGTGGATTCAGGTACGATGATTCTAAGTGAAAGAAGTCACACAGGAAAAGAAACTTATCATAAGATATCACTTAGGAAGATCCTGTAAACATGGCAACACATGAACTGAGTTAGGAAAGAGAACAGAGTCTCACATTTAGAAAACACTCTTATGCCTGCTTAAGGGGGAAGGAGAGGTGGGGTGATGCATCAAACCAGAGTTTGATATAAGCACAGGTACTGTTCCAAAAACCAACTATGGAATAGACAAGACCTACACCTTCCTCAGTGAAAGGGACTCAAAACCCCATATTTCCCGCAGAGGAATAGATCTGACTAGTAAGAATCTTAAAACCTATGTATTGATATGTCTCCGTAAGGGAATCAAGTGTGTCTAGACTGGCATAAACATGGCAGCGAGAATCAGCTCAAACCCACTCTAAAAAGGAATTTCAAAAACAGAACAAAGAAACAGGGAAATTCTTTACAATTCCTTCAGGGTCTCTGATGCAACCTGGAATGACCCTATCTACGATGACAGCTGGATGTGGCATGAGGCTGGACACTTGGGACTGAGAGGATTGGTGAGATTGGGTGAGCAAATGCAGACCCTTTAAAGCAATAATGCATGGCAACCATTCCATGGGTCCCACCTCTCCAGGTTGAAGGGAATATTACTACAGCTATAACATGTACGGGAAACCTAGAGAATGGACACACTGTGAATACGAAAGGTTTCTAAAACTCAACGAAGAGTCCCTCTCCTGGTGCTCCGGTTTGACTTTCCAACAGCTTTACTATCAATCTCCCAACTTGGAGAGACAGCCCCTTTAAGCTCCTGGTTCACACAGGTTGCCCATTTGGCAGAGGAGGAAAGGGAAGAGGGAGAACCAATGAGAGAGTAGCTGTTAGGCATTTGGATGGGCACATGTCACTCTAATTTCCCGGCAGGAAGAAGAATTCACCAAAGTCTCAGCCACCCACCGGGAACCAGTATAGGTCCTGAACCAAATGTTTGGACTTGCGTTCAGCTCACAAAAAACGAGTTGAAAAATGGAGCTCAGGGGCACAGCAATTCACAAACTGGCAGAGTAATCAAGGCCAACTATCGTCCAAAAATCTGTTGAGGGAAGGCAACGAGGCGGACTTGAATGCGAGGCAGAATAGCAGGAAACAGATTTCAAGAGGTACGTTAGAATCGCCTGTAAAGCACAGGAAGAGGGGCACAACTTCGACAATGATGCACTTGGCCAAAAAGGGCGTATGCGTTTTCTCCTGAATATATTCAGGAGAAAACGCATACGCCCTTTTTGGCCAAGCAAGCAAGCGGGCAATGCAAATCTGCACTACAAAGAAGTATCACTTCCCACCGGTCAAAAGGGACATCCACAAAATGTGTAAAAACCAGAAAGGCAAGACAGGCCCTGGAGAACAGGGAGCCTTGTTATGCTGATGGGCGGGATGTAAGTTGCCAACTGCCTCACTGGAGGAGTGCATTGTGTTCCCTAAAACAAGTAAACAACAGAGCTACAGAGCCAAGGGCACTTCCAGTCTAGGGAATATACCTTGGGAAAACTGAAAATCCATAAGACAGAGCCACCCCCAAATTGAGGGCTGCACTGCTTACAAGAACCTCAACCTGGGTACACCTGAAATATCCCAGGAAATATGAAAATGGTTCAAAACATTGTGGAACTTACGTACGATGGAATATCCCTCAGCCATGAAATCAATGTCATAAGACCAGTAGCAGCAAAATGAGTGGATTCAGGTACGATGATTCTAAGTGAAAGAAGTCACACAGAAAAAGAAACTTATCATAAGATATCACTTAGGAAGATCCTGTAAACATGGCAACACATGAACTGAGTTAGGAAAGAGAACAGAGTCTCACATTTAGAAAACACTCTTATGCCTGCTTAAGGGGGAAGGAGAGGTGGGGTGATGCATCAAACCAGAGTTTGATATAAGCACAGGTACTGTTCCAAAAACCAACTATGGAATAGACAAGACCTACACCTTCCTCAGTGAAAGGGACTCAAAACCCCATATTTCCCGCAGAGGAATAGATCTGACTAGTAAGAATCTTAAAACCTATGTATTGATATGTCTCCGTAAGGGAATCAAGTGTGTCTAGACTGGCATAAACATGGCAGCGAGAATCAGCTCAAACCCACTCTAAAAAGGAATTTCAAAAACAGAACAAAGAAACAGGGAAATTCTTTACAATTCCTTCAGGGTCTCTGATGCAACCTGGAATGACCCTATCTACGATGACAGCTGGATGTGGCATGAGGCTGGACACTTGGGACTGAGAGGATTGGTGAGATTGGGTGAGCAAATGCAGACCCTTTAAAGCAATAATGCATGGCAACCATTCCATGGGTCCCACCTCTCCAGGTTGAAGGGAATATTACTACAGCTATAACATGTACGGGAAACCTAGAGAATGGACACACTGTGAATACGAAAGGTTTCTAAAACTCAACGAAGAGTCCCTCTCCTGGTGCTCCGGTTTGACTTTCCAACAGCTTTACTATCAATCTCCCAACTTGGAGAGACAGCCCCTTTAAGCTCCTGGTTCACACAGGTTGCCCATTTGGCAGAGGAGGAAAGGGAAGAGGGAGAACCAATGAGAGAGTAGCTGTTAGGCATTTGGATGGGCACATGTCACTCTAATTTCCCGGCAGGAAGAAGAATTCACCAAAGTCTCAGCCACCCACCGGGAACCAGTATAGGTCCTGAACCAAATGTTTGGACTTGCGTTCAGCTCACAAAAAACGAGTTGAAAAATGGAGCTCAGGGGCACAGCAATTCACAAACTGGCAGAGTAATCAAGGCCAACTATCGTCCAAAAATCTGTTGAGGGAAGGCAACGAGGCGGACTTGAATGCGAGGCAGAATAGCAGGAAACAGATTTCAAGAGGTACGTTAGAATCGCCTGTAAAGCACAGGAAGAGGGGCACAACTTCGACAATGATGCACTTGGCCAAAAAGGGCGTATGCGTTTTCTCCTGAATATATTCAGGAGAAAACGCATACGCCCTTTTTGGCCAAGCAAGCAAGCGGGCAATGCAAATCTGCACTACAAAGAAGTATCACTTCCCACCGGTCAAAAGGGACATCCACAAAATGTGTAAAAACCAGAAAGGCAAGACAGGCCCTGGAGAACAGGGAGCCCTGTTATGCTGATGGGCGGGATGTAAGTTGCCAACTGCCTCACTGGAGGAGTGCATTGTGTTCCCTAAAACAAGTAAACAACAGAGCTACAGAGCCAAGGGCACTTCCAGTCTAGGGAATATACCTTGGGAAAACTGAAAATCCATAAGACAGAGCCACCCCCAAATTGAGGGCTGCACTGCTTACAAGAACCTCAACCTGGGTACACCTGAAATATCCCAGGAAATATGAAAATGGTTCAAAACATTGTGGAACTTACGTACGATGGAATATCCCTCAGCCATGAAATCAATGTCATAAGACCAGTAGCAGCAAAATGAGTGGATTCAGGTACGATGATTCTAAGTGAAAGAAGTCACACAGGAAAAGAAACTTATCATAAGATATCACTTAGGAAGATCCTGTAAACATGGCAACACATGAACTGAGTTAGGAAAGAGAACAGAGTCTCACATTTAGAAAACACTCTTATGCCTGCTTAAGGGGGAAGGAGAGGTGGGGTGATGCATCAAACCAGAGTTTGATATAAGCACAGGTACTGTTCCAAAAACCAACTATGGAATAGACAAGACCTACACCTTCCTCAGTGAAAGGGACTCAAAACGCCATATTTCCCGCAGAGGAATAGATCTGACTAGTAAGAATCTTAAAACCTATGTATTGATATGTCTCCGTAAGGGAATCAAGTGTGCCTAGACTGGCATAAACATGGCAGCGAGAATCAGCTCAAACCCACTCTAAAAAGGAATTTCAAAAACAGAACAAAGAAACAGGGAAATTCTTTACAATTCCTTCAGGGTCTCTGATGCAACCTGGAATGACCCTATCTACGATGACAGCTGGATGTGGCATGAGGCTGGACACTTGGGACTGAGAGGATTGGTGAGATTGGGTGAGCAAATGCAGACCCTTTAAAGCAATAATGCATGGCAACCATTCCATGGGTCCCACCTCTCCAGGTTGAAGGGAATATTACTACAGCTATAACATGTACGGGAAACCTAGAGAATGGACACACTGTGAATACGAAAGGTTTCTAAAACTCAACGAAGAGTCCCTCTCCTGGTGCTCCGGTTTGACTTTCCAACAGCTTTACTATCAATCTCCCAACTTGGAGAGACAGCCCCTTTAAGCTCCTGGTTCACACAGGTTGCCCATTTGGCAGAGGAGGAAAGGGAAGAGGGAGAACCAATGAGAGAGTAGCTGTTAGGCATTTGGATGGGCACATGTCACTCTAATTTCCCGGCAGGAAGAAGAATTCACCAAAGTCTCAGCCACCCACCGGGAACCAGTATAGGTCCTGAACCAAATGTTTGGACTTGCGTTCAGCTCACAAAAAACGAGTTGAAAAATGGAGCTCAGGGGCACAGCAATTCACAAACTGGCAGAGTAATCAAGGCCAACTATCGTCCAAAAATCTGTTGAGGGAAGGCAACGAGGCGGACTTGAATGCGAGGCAGAATAGCAGGAAACAGATTTCAAGAGGTACGTTAGAATCGCCTGTAAAGCACAGGAAGAGGGGCACAACTTCGACAATGATGCACTTGGCCAAAAAGGGTGTATGCGTTTTCTCCTGAATATATTCAGGAGAAAACGCATACGCCCTTTTTGGCCAAGCAAGCAAGCGGGCAATGCAAATCTGCACTACAAAGAAGTATCACTTCCCACCGGTCAAAAGGGACATCCACAAAATGTGTAAAAACCAGAAAGGCAAGACAGGCCCTGGAGAACAGGGAGCCTTGTTATGCTGATGGGCGGGATGTAAGTTGCCAACTGCCTCACTGGAGGAGTGCATTGTGTTCCCTAAAACAAGTAAACAACAGAGCTACAGAGCCAAGGGCACTTCCAGTCTAGGGAATATACCTTGGGAAAACTGAAAATCCATAAGACAGAGCCACCCCCAAATTGAGGGCTGCACTGCTTACAAGAACCTCAACCTGGGTACACCTGAAATATCCCAGGAAATATAAAAATGGTTCAAAACATTGTGGAACTTACGTACGATGGAATATCCCTCAGCCATGAAATCAATGTCATAAGACCAGTAGCAGCAAAATGAGTGGATTCAGGTACGATGATTCTAAGTGAAAGAAGTCACACAGAAAAAGAAACTTATCATAAGATATCACTTAGGAAGATCCTGTAAACATGGCAACACATGAACTGAGTTAGGAAAGAGAACAGAGTCTCACATTTAGAAAACACTCTTATGCCTGCTTAAGGGGGAAGGAGAGGTGGGGTGATGCATCAAACCAGAGTTTGATATAAGCACAGGTACTGTTCCAAAAACCAACTATGGAATAGACAAGACCTACACCTTCCTCAGTGAAAGGGACTCAAAACCCCATATTTCCCGCAGAGGAATAGATCTGACTAGTAAGAATCTTAAAACCTATGTATTGATATGTCTCCGTAAGGGAATCAAGTGTGTCTAGACTGGCATAAACATGGCAGCGAGAATCAGCTCAAACCCACTCTAAAAAGGAATTTCAAAAACAGAACAAAGAAACAGGGAAATTCTTTACAATTCCTTCAGGGTCTCTGATGCAACCTGGAATGACCCTATCTACGATGACAGCTGGATGTGGCATGAGGCTGGACACTTGGGACTGAGAGGATTGGTGAGATTGGGTGAGCAAATGCAGACCCTTTAAAGCAATAATGCATGGCAACCATTCCATGGGTCCCACCTCTCCAGGTTGAAGGGAATATTACTACAGCTATAACATGTACGGGAAACCTAGAGAATGGACACACTGTGAATACGAAAGGTTTCTAAAACTCAACGAAGAGTCCCTCTCCTGGTGCTCCGGTTTGACTTTCCAACAGCTTTACTATCAATCTCCCAACTTGGAGAGACAGCCCCTTTAAGCTCCTGGTTCACACAGGTTGCCCATTTGGCAGAGGAGGAAAGGGAAGAGGGAGAACCAATGAGAGAGTAGCTGTTAGGCATTTGGATGGGCACATGTCACTCTAATTTCCCGGCAGGAAGAAGAATTCACCAAAGTCTCAGCCACCCACCGGGAACCAGTATAGGTCCTGAACCAAATGTTTGGACTTGCGTTCAGCTCACAAAAAACGAGTTGAAAAATGGAGCTCAGGGGCACAGCAATTCACAAACTGGCAGAGTAATCAAGGCCAACTATCGTCCAAAAATCTGTTGAGGGAAGGCAACGAGGCGGACTTGAATGTGAGGCAGAATAGCAGGAAACAGATTTCAAGAGGTACGTTAGAATCGCCTGTAAAGCACAGGAAGAGGGGCACAACTTCGACAATGATGCACTTGGCCAAAAAGGGCGTATGCGTTTTCTCCTGAATATATTCAGGAGAAAACGCATACGCCCTTTTTGGCCAAGCAAGCAAGCGGGCAATGCAAATCTGCACTACAAAGAAGTATCACTTCCCACCGGTCAAAAGGGACATCCACAAAATGTGTAAAAACCAGAAAGGCAAGACAGGCCCTGGAGAACAGGGAGCCCTGTTATGCTGATGGGCGGGATGTAAGTTGCCAACTGCCTCACAGGAGGAGTGCATTGTGTTCCCTAAAACAAGTAAACAACAGAGCTACAGAGCCAAGGGCACTTCCAGTCTAGGGAATATACCTTGGGAAAACTGAAAATCCATAAGACAGAGCCACCCCCAAATTGAGGGCTGCACTGCTTACAAGAACCTCAACCTGGGTACACCTGAAATATCCCAGGAAATATGAAAATGGTTCAAAACATTGTGGAACTTACGTACGATGGAATATCCCTCAGCCATGAAATCAATGTCATAAGACCAGTAGCAGCAAAATGAGTGGATTCAGGTACGATGATTCTAAGTGAAAGAAGTCACACAGGAAAAGAAACTTATCATAAGATATCACTTAGGAAGATCCTGTAAACATGGCAACACATGAACTGAGTTAGGAAAGAGAACAGAGTCTCACATTTAGAAAACACTCTTATGCCTGCTTAAGGGGGAAGGAGAGGTGGGGTGATGCATCAAACCAGAGTTTGATATAAGCACAGGTACTGTTCCAAAAACCAACTATGGAATAGACAAGACCTACACCTTCCTCAGTGAAAGGGACTCAAAACCCCATATTTCCCGCAGAGGAATAGATCTGACTAGTAAGAATCTTAAAACCTATGTATTGATATGTCTCCGTAAGGGAATCAAGTGTGTCTAGACTGGCATAAACATGGCAGCGAGAATCAGCTCAAACCCACTCTAAAAAGGAATTTCAAAAACAGAACAAAGAAACAGGGAAATTCTTTACAATTCCTTCAGGGTCTCTGATGCAACCTGGAATGACCCTATCTACGATGACAGCTGGATGTGGCATGAGGCTGGACACTTGGGACTGAGAGGATTGGTGAGATTGGGTGAGCAAATGCAGACCCTTTAAAGCAATAATGCATGGCAACCATTCCATGGGTCCCACCTCTCCAGGTTGAAGGGAATATTACTACAGCTATAACATGTACGGGAAACCTAGAGAATGGACACACTGTGAATACGAAAGGTTTCTAAAACTCAACGAAGAGTCCCTCTCCTGGTGCTCCGGTTTGACTTTCCAACAGCTTTACTATCAATCTCCCAACTTGGAGAGACAGCCCCTTTAAGCTCCTGGTTCACACAGGTTGCCCATTTGGCAGAGGAGGAAAGGGAAGAGGGAGAACCAATGAGAGAGTAGCTGTTAGGCATTTGGATGGGCACATGTCACTCTAATTTCCCGGCAGGAAGAAGAATTCACCAAAGTCTCAGCCACCCACCGGGAACCAGTATAGGTCCTGAACCAAATGTTTGGACTTGCGTTCAGCTCACAAAAAACGAGTTGAAAAATGGAGCTCAGGGGCACAGCAATTCACAAACTGGCAGAGTAATCAAGGCCAACTATCGTCCAAAAATCTGTTGAGGGAAGGCAACGAGGCGGACTTGAATGCGAGGCAGAATAGCAGGAAACAGATTTCAAGAGGTACGTTAGAATCGCCTGTAAAGCACAGGAAGAGGGGCACAACTTCGACAATGATGCACTTGGCCAAAAAGGGCGTATGCGTTTTCTCCTGAATATATTCAGGAGAAAACGCATACGCCCTTTTTGGCCAAGCAAGCAAGCGGGCAATGCAAATCTGCACTACAAAGAAGTATCACTTCCCACCGGTCAAAAGGGACATCCACAAAATGTGTAAAAACCAGAAAGGCAAGACAGGCCCTGGAGAACAGGGAGCCCTGTTATGCTGATGGGCGGGATGTAAGTTGCCAACTGCCTCACTGGAGGAGTGCATTGTGTTCCCTAAAACAAGTAAACAACAGAGCTACAGAGCCAAGGGCACTTCCAGTCTAGGGAATATACCTTGGGAAAACTGAAAATCCATAAGACAGAGCCACCCCCAAATTGAGGGCTGCACTGCTTACAAGAACCTCAACCTGGGTACACCTGAAATATCCCAGGAAATATGAAAATGGTTCAAAACATTGTGGAACTTACGTACGATGGAATATCCCTCAGCCATGAAATCAATGTCATAAGACCAGTAGCAGCAAAATGAGTGGATTCAGGTACGATGATTCTAAGTGAAAGAAGTCACACAGGAAAAGAAACTTATCATAAGATATCACTTAGGAAGATCCTGTAAACATGGCAACACATGAACTGAGTTAGGAAAGAGAACAGAGTCTCACATTTAGAAAACACTCTTATGCCTGCTTAAGGGGGAAGGAGAGGTGGGGTGATGCATCAAACCAGAGTTTGATATAAGCACAGGTACTGTTCCAAAAACCAACTATGGAATAGACAAGACCTACACCTTCCTCAGTGAAAGGGACTCAAAACCCCATATTTCCCGCAGAGGAATAGATCTGACTAGTAAGAATCTTAAAACCTATGTATTGATATGTCTCCGTAAGGGAATCAAGTGTGTCTAGACTGGCATAAACATGGCAGCGAGAATCAGCTCAAACCCACTCTAAAAAGGAATTTCAAAAACAGAACAAAGAAACAGGGAAATTCTTTACAATTCCTTCAGGGTCTCTGATGCAACCTGGAATGACCCTATCTACGATGACAGCTGGATGTGGCATGAGGCTGGACACTTGGGACTGAGAGGATTGGTGAGATTGGGTGAGCAAATGCAGACCCTTTAAAGCAATAATGCATGGCAACCATTCCATGGGTCCCACCTCTCCAGGTTGAAGGGAATATTACTACAGCTATAACATGTACGGGAAACCTAGAGAATGGACACACTGTGAATACGAAAGGTTTCTAAAACTCAACGAAGAGTCCCTCTCCTGGTGCTCCGGTTTGACTTTCCAACAGCTTTACTATCAATCTCCCAACTTGGAGAGACAGCCCCTTTAAGCTCCTGGTTCACACAGGTTGCCCATTTGGCAGAGGAGGAAAGGGAAGAGGGAGAACCAATGAGAGAGTAGCTGTTAGGCATTTGGATGGGCACATGTCACTCTAATTTCCCGGCAGGAAGAAGAATTCACCAAAGTCTCAGCCACCCACCGGGAACCAGTATAGGTCCTGAACCAAATGTTTGGACTTGCGTTCAGCTCACAAAAAACGAGTTGAAAAATGGAGCTCAGGGGCACAGCAATTCACAAACTGGCAGAGTAATCAAGGCCAACTATCGTCCAAAAATCTGTTGAGGGAAGGCAACGAGGCGGACTTGAATGCGAGGCAGAATAGCAGGAAACAGATTTCAAGAGGTACGTTAGAATCGCCTGTAAAGCACAGGAAGAGGGGCACAACTTCGACAATGATGCACTTGGCCAAAAAGGGTGTATGCGTTTTCTCCTGAATATATTCAGGAGAAAACGCATACGCCCTTTTTGGCCAAGCAAGCAAGCGGGCAATGCAAATCTGCACTACAAAGAAGTATCACTTCCCACCGGTCAAAAGGGACATCCACAAAATGTGTAAAAACCAGAAAGGCAAGACAGGCCCTGGAGAACAGGGAGCCCTGTTATGCTGATGGGCGGGATGTAAGTTGCCAACTGCCTCACTGGAGGAGTGCATTGTGTTCCCTAAAACAAGTAAACAACAGAGCTACAGAGCCAAGGGCACTTCCAGTCTAGGGAATATACCTTGGGAAAACTGAAAATCCATAAGACAGAGCCACCCCCAAATTGAGGGCTGCACTGCTTACAAGAACCTCAACCTGGGTACACCTGAAATATCCCAGGAAATATAAAAATGGTTCAAAACATTGTGGAACTTACGTACGATGGAATATCCCTCAGCCATGAAATCAATGTCATAAGACCAGTAGCAGCAAAATGAGTGGATTCAGGTACGATGATTCTAAGTGAAAGAAGTCACACAGGAAAAGAAACTTATCATAAGATATCACTTAGGAAGATCCTGTAAACATGGCAACACATGAACTGAGTTAGGAAAGAGAACAGAGTCTCACATTTAGAAAACACTCTTATGCCTGCTTAAGGGGGAAGGAGAGGTGGGGTGATGCATCAAACCAGAGTTTGATATAAGCACAGGTACTGTTCCAAAAACCAACTATGGAATAGACAAGACCTACACCTTCCTCAGTGAAAGGGACTCAAAACCCCATATTTCCCGCAGAGGAATAGATCTGACTAGTAAGAATCTTAAAACCTATGTATTGATATGTCTCCGTAAGGGAATCAAGTGTGTCTAGACTGGCATAAACATGGCAGCGAGAATCAGCTCAAACCCACTCTAAAAAGGAATTTCAAAAACAGAACAAAGAAACAGGGAAATTCTTTACAATTCCTTCAGGGTCTCTGATGCAACCTGGAATGACCCTATCTACGATGACAGCTGGATGTGGCATGAGGCTGGACACTTGGGACTGAGAGGATTGGTGAGATTGGGTGAGCAAATGCAGACCCTTTAAAGCAATAATGCATGGCAACCATTCCATGGGTCCCACCTCTCCAGGTTGAAGGGAATATTACTACAGCTATAACATGTACGGGAAACCTAGAGAATGGACACACTGTGAATACGAAAGGTTTCTAAAACTCAACGAAGAGTCCCTCTCCTGGTGCTCCGGTTTGACTTTCCAACAGCTTTACTATCAATCTCCCAACTTGGAGAGACAGCCCCTTTAAGCTCCTGGTTCACACAGGTTGCCCATTTGGCAGAGGAGGAAAGGGAAGAGGGAGAACCAATGAGAGAGTAGCTGTTAGGCATTTGGATGGGCACATGTCACTCTAATTTCCCGGCAGGAAGAAGAATTCACCAAAGTCTCAGCCACCCACCGGGAACCAGTATAGGTCCTGAACCAAATGTTTGGACTTGCGTTCAGCTCACAAAAAACGAGTTGAAAAATGGAGCTCAGGGGCACAGCAATTCACAAACTGGCAGAGTAATCAAGGCCAACTATCGTCCAAAAATCTGTTGAGGGAAGGCAACGAGGCGGACTTGAATGCGAGGCAGAATAGCAGGAAACAGATTTCAAGAGGTACGTTAGAATCGCCTGTAAAGCACAGGAAGAGGGGCACAACTTCGACAATGATGCACTTGGCCAAAAAGGGCGTATGCGTTTTCTCCTGAATATATTCAGGAGAAAACGCATACGCCCTTTTTGGCCAAGCAAGCAAGCGGGCAATGCAAATCTGCACTACAAAGAAGTATCACTTCCCACCGGTCAAAAGGGACATCCACAAAATGTGTAAAAACCAGAAAGGCAAGACAGGCCCTGGAGAACAGGGAGCCCTGTTATGCTGATGGGCGGGATGTAAGTTGCCAACTGCCTCACAGGAGGAGTGCATTGTGTTCCCTAAAACAAGTAAACAACAGAGCTACAGAGCCAAGGGCACTTCCAGTCTAGGGAATATACCTTGGGAAAACTGAAAATCCATAAGACAGAGCCACCCCCAAATTGAGGGCTGCACTGCTTACAAGAACCTCAACCTGGGTACACCTGAAATATCCCAGGAAATATGAAAATGGTTCAAAACATTGTGGAACTTACGTACGATGGAATATCCCTCAGCCATGAAATCAATGTCATAAGACCAGTAGCAGCAAAATGAGTGGATTCAGGTACGATGATTCTAAGTGAAAGAAGTCACACAGGAAAAGAAACTTATCATAAGATATCACTTAGGAAGATCCTGTAAACATGGCAACACATGAACTGAGTTAGGAAAGAGAACAGAGTCTCACATTTAGAAAACACTCTTATGCCTGCTTAAGGGGGAAGGAGAGGTGGGGTGATGCATCAAACCAGAGTTTGATATAAGCACAGGTACTGTTCCAAAAACCAACTATGGAATAGACAAGACCTACACCTTCCTCAGTGAAAGGGACTCAAAACCCCATATTTCCCGCAGAGGAATAGATCTGACTAGTAAGAATCTTAAAACCTATGTATTGATATGTCTCCGTAAGGGAATCAAGTGTGTCTAGACTGGCATAAACATGGCAGCGAGAATCAGCTCAAACCCACTCTAAAAAGGAATTTCAAAAACAGAACAAAGAAACAGGGAAATTCTTTACAATTCCTTCAGGGTCTCTGATGCAACCTGGAATGACCCTATCTACGATGACAGCTGGATGTGGCATGAGGCTGGACACTTGGGACTGAGAGGATTGGTGAGATTGGGTGAGCAAATGCAGACCCTTTAAAGCAATAATGCATGGCAACCATTCCATGGGTCCCACCTCTCCAGGTTGAAGGGAATATTACTACAGCTATAACATGTACGGGAAACCTAGAGAATGGACACACTGTGAATACGAAAGGTTTCTAAAACTCAACGAAGAGTCCCTCTCCTGGTGCTCCGGTTTGACTTTCCAACAGCTTTACTATCAATCTCCCAACTTGGAGAGACAGCCCCTTTAAGCTCCTGGTTCACACAGGTTGCCCATTTCGCAGAGGAGGAAAGGGAAGAGGGAGAACCAATGAGAGAGTAGCTGTTAGGCATTTGGATGGGCACATGTCACTCTAATTTCCCGGCAGGAAGAAGAATTCACCAAAGTCTCAGCCACCCACCGGGAACCAGTATAGGTCCTGAACCAAATGTTTGGACTTGCGTTCAGCTCACAAAAAACGAGTTGAAAAATGGAGCTCAGGGGCACAGCAATTCACAAACTGGCAGAGTAATCAAGGCCAACTATCGTCCAAAAATCTGTTGAGGGAAGGCAACGAGGCGGACTTGAATGCGAGGCAGAATAGCAGGAAACAGATTTCAAGAGGTACGTTAGAATCGCCTGTAAAGCACAGGAAGAGGGGCACAACTTCGACAATGATGCACTTGGCCAAAAAGGGCGTATGCGTTTTCTCCTGAATATATTCAGGAGAAAACGCATACGCCCTTTTTGGCCAAGCAAGCAAGCGGGCAATGCAAATCTGCACTACAAAGAAGTATCACTTCCCACCGGTCAAAAGGGACATCCACAAAATGTGTAAAAACCAGAAAGGCAAGACAGGCCCTGGAGAACAGGGAGCCCTGTTATGCTGATGGGCGGGATGTAAGTTGCCAACTGCCTCACTGGAGGAGTGCATTGTGTTCCCTAAAACAAGTAAACAACAGAGCTACAGAGCCAAGGGCACTTCCAGTCTAGGGAATATACCTTGGGAAAACTGAAAATCCATAAGACAGAGCCACCCCCAAATTGAGGGCTGCACTGCTTACAAGAACCTCAACCTGGGTACACATGAAATATCCCAGGAAATATGAAAATGGTTCAAAACATTGTGGAACTTACGTACGATGGAATATCCCTCAGCCATGAAATCAATGTCATAAGACCAGTAGCAGCAAAATGAGTGGATTCAGGTACGATGATTCTAAGTGAAAGAAGTCACACAGGAAAAGAAACTTATCATAAGATATCACTTAGGAAGATCCTGTAAACATGGCAACACATGAACTGAGTTAGGAAAGAGAACAGAGTCTCACATTTAGAAAACACTCTTATGCCTGCTTAAGGGGGAAGGAGAGGTGGGGTGATGCATCAAACCAGAGTTTGATATAAGCACAGGTACTGTTCCAAAAACCAACTATGGAATAGACAAGACCTACACCTTCCTCAGTGAAAGGGACTCAAAACCCCATATTTCCCGCAGAGGAATAGATCTGACTAGTAAGAATCTTAAAACCTATGTATTGATATGTCTCCGTAAGGGAATCAAGTGTGTCTAGACTGGCATAAACATGGCAGCGAGAATCAGCTCAAACCCACTCTAAAAAGGAATTTCAAAAACAGAACAAAGAAACAGGGAAATTCTTTACAATTCCTTCAGGGTCTCTGATGCAACCTGGAATGACCCTATCTACGATGACAGCTGGATGTGGCATGAGGCTGGACACTTGGGACTGAGAGGATTGGTGAGATTGGGTGAGCAAATGCAGACCCTTTAAAGCAATAATGCATGGCAACCATTCCATGGGTCCCACCTCTCCAGGTTGAAGGGAATATTACTACAGCTATAACATGTACGGGAAACCTAGAGAATGGACACACTGTGAATACGAAAGGTTTCTAAAACTCAACGAAGAGTCCCTCTCCTGGTGCTCCGGTTTGACTTTCCAACAGCTTTACTATCAATCTCCCAACTTGGAGAGACAGCCCCTTTAAGCTCCTGGTTCACACAGGTTGCCCATTTGGCAGAGGAGGAAAGGGAAGAGGGAGAACCAATGAGAGAGTAGCTGTTAGGCATTTGGATGGGCACATGTCACTCTAATTTCCCGGCAGGAAGAAGAATTCACCAAAGTCTCAGCCACCCACCGGGAACCAGTATAGGTCCTGAACCAAATGTTTGGACTTGCGTTCAGCTCACAAAAAACGAGTTGAAAAATGGAGCTCAGGGGCACAGCAATTCACAAACTGGCAGAGTAATCAAGGCCAACTATCGTCCAAAAATCTGTTGAGGGAAGGCAACGAGGCGGACTTGAATGTGAGGCAGAATAGCAGGAAACAGATTTCAAGAGGTACGTTAGAATCGCCTGTAAAGCACAGGAAGAGGGGCACAACTTCGACAATGATGCACTTGGCCAAAAAGGGTGTATGCGTTTTCTCCTGAATATATTCAGGAGAAAACGCATACGCCCTTTTTGGCCAAGCAAGCAAGCGGGCAATGCAAATCTGCACTACAAAGAAGTATCACTTCCCACCGGTCAAAAGGGACATCCACAAAATGTGTAAAAACCAGAAAGGCAAGACAGGCCCTGGAGAACAGGGAGCCCTGTTATGCTGATGGGCGGGATGTAAGTTGCCAACTGCCTCACAGGAGGAGTGCATTGTGTTCCCTAAAACAAGTAAACAACAGAGCTACAGAGCCAAGGGCACTTCCAGTCTAGGGAATATACCTTGGGAAAACTGAAAATCCATAAGACAGAGCCACCCCCAAATTGAGGGCTGCACTGCTTACAAGAACCTCAACCTGGGTACACCTGAAATATCCCAGGAAATATGAAAATGGTTCAAAACATTGTGGAACTTACGTACGATGGAATATCCCTCAGCCATGAAATCAATGTCATAAGACCAGTAGCAGCAAAATGAGTGGATTCAGGTACGATGATTCTAAGTGAAAGAAGTCACACAGGAAAAGAAACTTATCATAAGATATCACTTAGGAAGATCCTGTAAACATGGCAACACATGAACTGAGTTAGGAAAGAGAACAGAGTCTCACATTTAGAAAACACTCTTATGCCTGCTTAAGGGGGAAGGAGAGGTGGGGTGATGCATCAAACCAGAGTTTGATATAAGCACAGGTACTGTTCCAAAAACCAACTATGGAATAGACAAGACCTACACCTTCCTCAGTGAAAGGGACTCAAAACCCCATATTTCCCGCAGAGGAATAGATCTGACTAGTAAGAATCTTAAAACCTATGTATTGATATGTCTCCGTAAGGGAATCAAGTGTGTCTAGACTGGCATAAACATGGCAGCGAGAATCAGCTCAAACCCACTCTAAAAAGGAATTTCAAAAACAGAACAAAGAAACAGGGAAATTCTTTACAATTCCTTCAGGGTCTCTGATGCAACCTGGAATGACCCTATCTACGATGACAGCTGGATGTGGCATGAGGCTGGACACTTGGGACTGAGAGGATTGGTGAGATTGGGTGAGCAAATGCAGACCCTTTAAAGCAATAATGCATGGCAACCATTCCATGGGTCCCACCTCTCCAGGTTGAAGGGAATATTACTACAGCTATAACATGTACGGGAAACCTAGAGAATGGACACACTGTGAATACGAAAGGTTTCTAAAACTCAACGAAGAGTCCCTCTCCTGGTGCTCCGGTTTGACTTTCCAACAGCTTTACTATCAATCTCCCAACTTGGAGAGACAGCCCCTTTAAGCTCCTGGTTCACACAGGTTGCCCATTTCGCAGAGGAGGAAAGGGAAGAGGGAGAACCAATGAGAGAGTAGCTGTTAGGCATTTGGATGGGCACATGTCACTCTAATTTCCCGGCAGGAAGAAGAATTCACCAAAGTCTCAGCCACCCACCGGGAACCAGTATAGGTCCTGAACCAAATGTTTGGACTTGCGTTCAGCTCACAAAAAACGAGTTGAAAAATGGAGCTCAGGGGCACAGCAATTCACAAACTGGCAGAGTAATCAAGGCCAACTATCGTCCAAAAATCTGTTGAGGGAAGGCAACGAGGCGGACTTGAATGCGAGGCAGAATAGCAGGAAACAGATTTCAAGAGGTACGTTAGAATCGCCTGTAAAGCACAGGAAGAGGGGCACAACTTCGACAATGATGCACTTGGCCAAAAAGGGCGTATGCGTTTTCTCCTGAATATATTCAGGAGAAAACGCATACGCCCTTTTTGGCCAAGCAAGCAAGCGGGCAAAGCAAATCTGCACTACAAAGAAGTATCACTTCCCACCGGTCAAAAGGGACATCCACAAAATGTGTAAAAACCAGAAAGGCAAGACAGGCCCTGGAGAACAGGGAGCCCTGTTATGCTGATGGGCGGGATGTAAGTTGCCAACTGCCTCACTGGAGGAGTGCATTGTGTTCCCTAAAACAAGTAAACAACAGAGCTACAGAGCCAAGGGCACTTCCAGTCTAGGGAATATACCTTGGGAAAACTGAAAATCCATAAGACAGAGCCACCCCCAAAATGAGGGCTGCACTGCTTACAAGAACCTCAACCTGGGTACACATGAAATATCCCAGGAAATATGAAAATGGTTCAAAACATTGTGGAACTTACGTACGATGGAATATCCCTCAGCCATGAAATCAATGTCATAAGACCAGTAGCAGCAAAATGAGTGGATTCAGGTACGATGATTCTAAGTGAAAGAAGTCACACAGGAAAAGAAACTTATCATAAGATATCACTTAGGAAGATCCTGTAAACATGGCAACACATGAACTGAGTTAGGAAAGAGAACAGAGTCTCACATTTAGAAAACACTCTTATGCCTGCTTAAGGGGGAAGGAGAGGTGGGGTGATGCATCAAACCAGAGTTTGATATAAGCACAGGTACTGTTCCAAAAACCAACTATGGAATAGACAAGACCTACACCTTCCTCAGTGAAAGGGACTCAAAACCCCATATTTCCCGCAGAGGAATAGATCTGACTAGTAAGAATCTTAAAACCTATGTATTGATATGTCTCCGTAAGGGAATCAAGTGTGTCTAGACTGGCATAAACATGGCAGCGAGAATCAGCTCAAACCCACTCTAAAAAGGAATTTCAAAAACAGAACAAAGAAACAGGGAAATTCTTTACAATTCCTTCAGGGTCTCTGATGCAACCTGGAATGACCCTATCTACGATGACAGCTGGATGTGGCATGAGGCTGGACACTTGGGACTGAGAGGATTGGTGAGATTGGGTGAGCAAATGCAGACCCTTTAAAGCAATAATGCATGGCAACCATTCCATGGGTCCCACCTCTCCAGGTTGAAGGGAATATTACTACAGCTATAACATGTACGGGAAACCTAGAGAATGGACACACTGTGAATACGAAAGGTTTCTAAAACTCAACGAAGAGTCCCTCTCCTGGTGCTCCGGTTTGACTTTCCAACAGCTTTACTATCAATCTCCCAACTTGGAGAGACAGCCCCTTTAAGCTCCTGGTTCACACAGGTTGCCCATTTGGCAGAGGAGGAAAGGGAAGAGGGAGAACCAATGAGAGAGTAGCTGTTAGGCATTTGGATGGGCACATGTCACTCTAATTTCCCGGCAGGAAGAAGAATTCACCAAAGTCTCAGCCACCCACCGGGAACCAGTATAGGTCCTGAACCAAATGTTTGGACTTGCGTTCAGCTCACAAAAAACGAGTTGAAAAATGGAGCTCAGGGGCACAGCAATTCACAAACTGGCAGAGTAATCAAGGCCAACTATCGTCCAAAAATCTGTTGAGGGAAGGCAACGAGGCGGACTTGAATGCGAGGCAGAATAGCAGGAAACAGATTTCAAGAGGTACGTTAGAATCGCCTGTAAAGCACAGGAAGAGGGGCACAACTTCGACAATGATGCACTTGGCCAAAAAGGGTGTATGCGTTTTCTCCTGAATATATTCAGGAGAAAACGCATACGCCCTTTTTGGCCAAGCAAGCAAGCGGGCAATGCAAATCTGCACTACAAAGAAGTATCACTTCCCACCGGTCAAAAGGGACATCCACAAAATGTGTAAAAACCAGAAAGGCAAGACAGGCCCTGGAGAACAGGGAGCCCTGTTATGCTGATGGGCGGGATGTAAGTTGCCAACTGCCTCACTGGAGGAGTGCATTGTGTTCCCTAAAACAAGTAAACAACAGAGCTACAGAGCCAAGGGCACTTCCAGTCTAGGGAATATACCTTGGGAAAACTGAAAATCCATAAGACAGAGCCACCCCCAAATTGAGGGCTGCACTGCTTACAAGAACCTCAACCTGGGTACACCTGAAATATCCCAGGAAATATAAAAATGGTTCAAAACATTGTGGAACTTACGTACGATGGAATATCCCTCAGCCATGAAATCAATGTCATAAGACCAGTAGCAGCAAAATGAGTGGATTCAGGTACGATGATTCTAAGTGAAAGAAGTCACACAGGAAAAGAAACTTATCATAAGATATCACTTAGGAAGATCCTGTAAACATGGCAACACATGAACTGAGTTAGGAAAGAGAACAGAGTCTCACATTTAGAAAACACTCTTATGCCTGCTTAAGGGGGAAGGAGAGGTGGGGTGATGCATCAAACCAGAGTTTGATATAAGCACAGGTACTGTTCCAAAAACCAACTATGGAATAGACAAGACCTACACCTTCCTCAGTGAAAGGGACTCAAAACCCCATATTTCCCGCAGAGGAATAGATCTGACTAGTAAGAATCTTAAAACCTATGTATTGATATGTCTCCGTAAGGGAATCAAGTGTGTCTAGACTGGCATAAACATGGCAGCGAGAATCAGCTCAAACCCACTCTAAAAAGGAATTTCAAAAACAGAACAAAGAAACAGGGAAATTCTTTACAATTCCTTCAGGGTCTCTGATGCAACCTGGAATGACCCTATCTACGATGACAGCTGGATGTGGCATGAGGCTGGACACTTGGGACTGAGAGGATTGGTGAGATTGGGTGAGCAAATGCAGACCCTTTAAAGCAATAATGCATGGCAACCATTCCATGGGTCCCACCTCTCCAGGTTGAAGGGAATATTACTACAGCTATAACATGTACGGGAAACCTAGAGAATGGACACACTGTGAATACGAAAGGTTTCTAAAACTCAACGAAGAGTCCCTCTCCTGGTGCTCCGGTTTGACTTTCCAACAGCTTTACTATCAATCTCCCAACTTGGAGAGACAGCCCCTTTAAGCTCCTGGTTCACACAGGTTGCCCATTTGGCAGAGGAGGAAAGGGAAGAGGGAGAACCAATGAGAGAGTAGCTGTTAGGCATTTGGATGGGCACATGTCACTCTAATTTCCCGGCAGGAAGAAGAATTCACCAAAGTCTCAGCCACCCACCGGGAACCAGTATAGGTCCTGAACCAAATGTTTGGACTTGCGTTCAGCTCACAAAAAACGAGTTGAAAAATGGAGCTCAGGGGCACAGCAATTCACAAACTGGCAGAGTAATCAAGGCCAACTATCGTCCAAAAATCTGTTGAGGGAAGGCAACGAGGCGGACTTGAATGCGAGGCAGAATAGCAGGAAACAGATTTCAAGAGGTACGTTAGAATCGCCTGTAAAGCACAGGAAGAGGGGCACAACTTCGACAATGATGCACTTGGCCAAAAAGGGCGTATGCGTTTTCTCCTGAATATATTCAGGAGAAAACGCATACGCCCTTTTTGGCCAAGCAAGCAAGCGGGCAATGCAAATCTGCACTACAAAGAAGTATCACTTCCCACCGGTCAAAAGGGACATCCACAAAATGTGTAAAAACCAGAAAGGCAAGACAGGCCCTGGAGAACAGGGAGCCTTGTTATGCTGATGGGCGGGATGTAAGTTGCCAACTGCCTCACTGGAGGAGTGCATTGTGTTCCCTAAAACAAGTAAACAACAGAGCTACAGAGCCAAGGGCACTTCCAGTCTAGGGAATATACCTTGGGAAAACTGAAAATCCATAAGACAGAGCCACCCCCAAATTGAGGGCTGCACTGCTTACAAGAACCTCAACCTGGGTACACCTGAAATATCCCAGGAAATATAAAAATGGTTCAAAACATTGTGGAACTTACGTACGATGGAATATCCCTCAGCCATGAAATCAATGTCATAAGACCAGTAGCAGCAAAATGAGTGGATTCAGGTACGATGATTCTAAGTGAAAGAAGTCACACAGGAAAAGAAACTTATCATAAGATATCACTTAGGAAGATCCTGTAAACATGGCAACACATGAACTGAGTTAGGAAAGAGAACAGAGTCTCACATTTAGAAAACACTCTTATGCCTGCTTAAGGGGGAAGGAGAGGTGGGGTGATGCATCAAACCAGAGTTTGATATAAGCACAGGTACTGTTCCAAAAACCAACTATGGAATAGACAAGACCTACACCTTCCTCAGTGAAAGGGACTCAAAACCCCATATTTCCCGCAGAGGAATAGATCTGACTAGTAAGAATCTTAAAACCTATGTATTGATATGTCTCCGTAAGGGAATCAAGTGTGTCTAGACTGGCATAAACATGGCAGCGAGAATCAGCTCAAACCCACTCTAAAAAGGAATTTCAAAAACAGAACAAAGAAACAGGGAAATTCTTTACAATTCCTTCAGGGTCTCTGATGCAACCTGGAATGACCCTATCTACGATGACAGCTGGATGTGGCATGAGGCTGGACACTTGGGACTGAGAGGATTGGTGAGATTGGGTGAGCAAATGCAGACCCTTTAAAGCAATAATGCATGGCAACCATTCCATGGGTCCCACCTCTCCAGGTTGAAGGGAATATTACTACAGCTATAACATGTACGGGAAACCTAGAGAATGGACACACTGTGAATACGAAAGGTTTCTAAAACTCAACGAAGAGTCCCTCTCCTGGTGCTCCGGTTTGACTTTCCAACAGCTTTACTATCAATCTCCCAACTTGGAGAGACAGCCCCTTTAAGCTCCTGGTTCACACAGGTTGCCCATTTGGCAGAGGAGGAAAGGGAAGAGGGAGAACCAATGAGAGAGTAGCTGTTAGGCATTTGGATGGGCACATGTCACTCTAATTTCCCGGCAGGAAGAAGAATTCACCAAAGTCTCAGCCACCCACCGGGAACCAGTATAGGTCCTGAACCAAATGTTTGGACTTGCGTTCAGCTCACAAAAAACGAGTTGAAAAATGGAGCTCAGGGGCACAGCAATTCACAAACTGGCAGAGTAATCAAGGCCAACTATCGTCCAAAAATCTGTTGAGGGAAGGCAACGAGGCGGACTTGAATGCGAGGCAGAATAGCAGGAAACAGATTTCAAGAGGTACGTTAGAATCGCCTGTAAAGCACAGGAAGAGGGGCACAACTTCGACAATGATGCACTTGGCCAAAAAGGGCGTATGCGTTTTCTCCTGAATATATTCAGGAGAAAACGCATACGCCCTTTTTGGCCAAGCAAGCAAGCGGGCAATGCAAATCTGCACTACAAAGAAGTATCACTTCCCACCGGTCAAAAGGGACATCCACAAAATGTGTAAAAACCAGAAAGGCAAGACAGGCCCTGGAGAACAGGGAGCCTTGTTATGCTGATGGGCGGGATGTAAGTTGCCAACTGCCTCACTGGAGGAGTGCATTGTGTTCCCTAAAACAAGTAAACAACAGAGCTACAGAGCCAAGGGCACTTCCAGTCTAGGGAATATACCTTGGGAAAACTGAAAATCCATAAGACAGAGCCACCCCCAAATTGAGGGCTGCACTGCTTACAAGAACCTCAACCTGGGTACACCTGAAATATCCCAGGAAATATAAAAATGGTTCCAAACATTGTGGAACTTACGTACGATGGAATATCCCTCAGCCATGAAATCAATGTCATAAGACCAGTAGCAGCAAAATGAGTGGATTCAGGTACGATGATTCTAAGTGAAAGAAGTCACACAGAAAAAGAAACTTATCATAAGATATCACTTAGGAAGATCCTGTAAACATGGCAACACATGAACTGAGTTAGGAAAGAGAACAGAGTCTCACATTTAGAAAACACTCTTATGCCTGCTTAAGGGGGAAGGAGAGGTGGGGTGATGCATCAAACCAGAGTTTGATATAAGCACAGGTACTGTTCCAAAAACCAACTATGGAATAGACAAGACCTACACCTTCCTCAGTGAAAGGGACTCAAAACCCCATATTTCCCGCAGAGGAATAGATCTGACTAGTAAGAATCTTAAAACCTATGTATTGATATGTCTCCGTAAGGGAATCAAGTGTGTCTAGACTGGCATAAACATGGCAGCGAGAATCAGCTCAAACCCACTCTAAAAAGGAATTTCAAAAACAGAACAAAGAAACAGGGAAATTCTTTACAATTCCTTCAGGGTCTCTGATGCAACCTGGAATGACCCTATCTACGATGACAGCTGGATGTGGCATGAGGCTGGACACTTGGGACTGAGAGGATTGGTGAGATTGGGTGAGCAAATGCAGACCCTTTAAAGCAATAATGCATGGCAACCATTCCATGGGTCCCACCTCTCCAGGTTGAAGGGAATATTACTACAGCTATAACATGTACGGGAAACCTAGAGAATGGACACACTGTGAATACGAAAGGTTTCTAAAACTCAACGAAGAGTCCCTCTCCTGGTGCTCCGGTTTGACTTTCCAACAGCTTTACTATCAATCTCCCAACTTGGAGAGACAGCCCCTTTAAGCTCCTGGTTCACACAGGTTGCCTATTTGGCAGAGGAGGAAAGGGAAGAGGGAGAACCAATGAGAGAGTAGCTGTTAGGCATTTGGATGGGCACATGTCACTCTAATTTCCCGGCAGGAAGAAGAATTCACCAAAGTCTCAGCCACCCACCGGGAACCAGTAGAGGTCCTGAACCAAATGTTTGGACTTGCGTTCAGCTCACAAAAAACGAGTTGAAAAATGGAGCTCAGGGGCACAGCAATTCACAAACTGGCAGAGTAATCAAGGCCAACTATCGTCCAAAAATCTGTTGAGGGAAGGCAACGAGGCGGACTTGAATGCGAGGCAGAATAGCAGGAAACAGATTTCAAGAGGTACGTTAGAATCGCCTGTAAAGCACAGGAAGAGGGGCACAACTTCGACAATGATGCGCTTGGCCAAAAAGGGCGTATGCGTTTTCTCCTGAATATATTCAGGAGAAAACGCATACGCCCTTTTTGGCCAAGCAAGCAAGCGGGCAATGCAAATCTGCACTACAAAGAAGTATCACTTCCCAACGGTCAAAAGGGATATCCACAAAATGTGTAAAAACCAGAAAGGCAAGACAGGCCCTGGAGAACAGGGAGCCTTGTTATGCTGATGGGCGGGATGTAAGTTGCCAACTGCCTCACTGGAGGAGTGCATTGTGTTCCCTAAAACAAGTAAACAACAGAGCTACAGAGCCAAGGGCACTTCCAGTCTAGGGAATATACCTTGGGAAAACTGAAAATCCATAAGACAGAGCCACCCCCAAATTGAGGGCTGCACTGCTTACAAGAACCTCAACCTGGGTACACCTGAAATATCCCAGGAAATATAAAAATGGTTCAAAACATTGTGGAACTTACGTACGATGGAATATCCCTCAGCCATGAAATCAATGTCATAAGACCAGTAGCAGCAAAATGAGTGGATTCAGGTACGATGATTCTAAGTGAAAGAAGTCACACAGGAAAAGAAACTTATCATAAGATATCACTTAGGAAGATCCTGTAAACATGGCAACACATGAACTGAGTTAGGAAAGAGAACAGAGTCTCACATTTAGAAAACACTCTTATGCCTGCTTAAGGGGGAAGGAGAGGTGGGGTGATGCATCAAACCAGAGTTTGATATAAGCACAGGTACTGTTCCAAAAACCAACTATGGAATAGACAAGACCTACACCTTCCTCAGTGAAAGGGACTCAAAACCCCATATTTCCCGCAGAGGAATCGATCTGACTAGTAAGAATCTTAAAACCTATGTATTGATATGTCTCCGTAAGGGAATCAAGTGTGTCTAGACTGGCATAAACATGGCAGCGAGAATCAGCTCAAACCCACTCTAAAAAGGAATTTCAAAAACAGAACAAAGAAACAGGGAAATTCTTTACAATTCCTTCAGGGTCTCTGATGCAACCTGGAATGACCCTATCTACGATGACAGCTGGATGTGGCATGAGGCTGGACACTTGGGACTGAGAGGATTGGTGAGATTGGGTGAGCAAATGCAGACCCTTTAAAGCAATAATGCATGGCAACCATTCCATGGGTCCCACCTCTCCAGGTTGAAGGGAATATTACTACAGCTATAACATGTACGGGAAACCTAGAGAATGGACACACTGTGAATACGAAAGGTTTCTAAAACTCAACGAAGAGTCCCTCTCCTGGTGCTCCGGTTTGACTTTCCAACAGCTTTACTATCAATCTCCCAACTTGGAGAGACAGCCCCTTTAAGCTCCTGGTTCACACAGGTTGCCCATTTGGCAGAGGAGGAAAGGGAAGAGGGAGAACCAATGAGAGAGTAGCTGTTAGGCATTTGGATGGGCACATGTCACTCTAATTTCCCGGCAGGAAGAAGAATTCACCAAAGTCTCAGCCACCCACCGGGAACCAGTATAGGTCCTGAACCAAATGTTTGGACTTGCGTTCAGCTCACAAAAAACGAGTTGAAAAATGGAGCTCAGGGGCACAGCAATTCACAAACTGGCAGAGTAATCAAGGCCAACTATCGTCCAAAAATCTGTTGAGGGAAGGCAACGAGGCGGACTTGAATGCGAGGCAGAATAGCAGGAAACAGATTTCAAGAGGTACGTTAGAATCGCCTGTAAAGCACAGGAAGAGGGGCACAACTTCGACAATGATGCACTTGGCCAAAAAGGGCGTATGCGTTTTCTCCTGAATATATTCAGGAGAAAACGCATACGCCCTTTTTGGCCAAGCAAGCAAGCGGGCAATGCAAATCTGCACTACAAAGAAGTATCACTTCCCACCGGTCAAAAGGGACATCCACAAAATGTGTAAAAACCAGAAAGGCAAGACAGGCCCTGGAGAACAGGGAGCCTTGTTATGCTGATGGGCGGGATGTAAGTTGCCAACTGCCTCACTGGAGGAGTGCATTGTGTTCCCTAAAACAAGTAAACAACAGAGCTACAGAGCCAAGGGCACTTCCAGTCTAGGGAATATACCTTGGGAAAACTGAAAATCCATAAGACAGAGCCACCCCCAAATTGAGGGCTGCACTGCTTACAAGAACCTCAACCTGGGTACACCTGAAATATCCCAGGAAATATAAAAATGGTTCCAAACATTGTGGAACTTACGTACGATGGAATATCCCTCAGCCATGAAATCAATGTCATAAGACCAGTAGCAGCAAAATGAGTGGATTCAGGTACGATGATTCTAAGGGAAAGAAGTCACACAGAAAAAGAAACTTATCATAAGATATCACTTAGGAAGATCCTGTAAACATGGCAACACATGAACTGAGTTAGGCAAGAGAACAGAGTCTCACATTTAGAAAACACTCTTATGCCTGCTTAAGGGGGAAGGAGAGGTGGGGTGATGCATCAAACCAGAGTTTGATATAAGCACAGGTACTGTTCCAAAAACCAACTATGGAATAGACAAGACCTACACCTTCCTCAGTGAAAGGGACTCAAAACCCCATATTTCCCGCAGAGGAATAGATCTGACTAGTAAGAATCTTAAAACCTATGTATTGATATGTCTCCGTAAGGGAATCAAGTGTGTCTAGACTGGCATAAACATGGCAGCGAGAATCAGCTCAAACCCACTCTAAAAAGGAATTTCAAAAACAGAACAAAGAAACAGGGAAATTCTTTACAATTCCTTCAGGGTCTCTGATGCAACCTGGAATGACCCTATCTACGATGACAGCTGGATGTGGCATGAGGCTGGACACTTGGGACTGAGAGGATTGGTGAGATTGGGTGAGCAAATGCAGACCCTTTAAAGCAATAATGCATGGCAACCATTCCATGGGTCCCACCTCTCCAGGTTGAAGGGAATATTACTACAGCTATAACATGTACGGGAAACCTAGAGAATGGACACACTGTGAATACGAAAGGTTTCTAAAACTCAACGAAGAGTCCCTCTCCTGGTGCTCCGGTTTGACTTTCCAACAGCTTTACTATCAATCTCCCAACTTGGAGAGACAGCCCCTTTAAGCTCCTGGTTCACACAGGTTGCCTATTTGGCAGAGGAGGAAAGGGAAGAGGGAGAACCAATGAGAGAGTAGCTGTTAGGCATTTGGATTGGCACATGTCACTCTAATTTCCCAGCAGGAAGAAGAATTCACCAAAGTCTCAGCCACCCACCGGGAACCAGTATAGGTCCTGAACCAAATGTTTGGACTTGCGTTCAGCTCACAAAAAACGAGTTGAAAAATGGAGCTCAGGGGCACAGCAATTCACAAACTGGCAGAGTAATCAAGGCCAACTATCGTCCAAAAATCTGTTGAGGGAAGGCAACGAGGCGGACTTGAATGCGAGGCAGAATAGCAGGAAACAGATTTCAAGAGGTACGTTAGAATCGCCTGTAAAGCACAGGAAGAGGGGCACAACTTCGACAATGATGCGCTTGGCCAAAAAGGGCGTATGCGTTTTCTCCTGAATATATTCAGGAGAAAACGCATACGCCCTTTTTGGCCAAGCAAGCAAGCGGGCAATGCAAATCTGCACTACAAAGAAGTATCACTTCCCAACGGTCAAAAGGGATATCCACAAAATGTGTAAAAACCAGAAAGGCAAGACAGGCCCTGGAGAACAGGGAGCCTTGTTATGCTGATGGGCGGGATGTAAGTTGCCAACTGCCTCACTGGAGGAGTGCATTGTGTTCCCTAAAACAAGTAAACAACAGAGCTACAGAGCCAAGGGCACTTCCAGTCTAGGGAATATACCTTGGGAAAACTGAAAATCCATAAGACAGAGCCACCCCCAAATTGAGGGCTGCACTGCTTACAAGAACCTCAACCTGGGTACACCTGAAATATCCCAGGAAATATAAAAATGGTTCAAAACATTGTGGAACTTACGTACGATGGAATATCCCTCAGCCATGAAATCAATGTCATAAGACCAGTAGCAGCAAAATGAGTGGATTCAGGTACGATGATTCTAAGTGAAAGAAGTCACACAGGAAAAGAAACTTATCATAAGATATCACTTAGGAAGATCCTGTAAACATGGCAACACATGAACTGAGTTAGGAAAGAGAACAGAGTCTCACATTTAGAAAACACTCTTATGCCTGCTTAAGGGGGAAGGAGAGGTGGGGTGATGCATCAAACCAGAGTTTGATATAAGCACAGGTACTGTTCCAAAAACCAACTATGGAATAGACAAGACCTACACCTTCCTCAGTGAAAGGGACTCAAAACCCCATATTTCCCGCAGAGGAATCGATCTGACTAGTAAGAATCTTAAAACCTATGTATTGATATGTCTCCGTAAGGGAATCAAGTGTGTCTAGACTGGCATAAACATGGCAGCGAGAATCAGCTCAAACCCACTCTAAAAAGGAATTTCAAAAACAGAACAAAGAAAGAGGGAAATTCTTTACAATTCCTTCAGGGTCTCTGATGCAACCTGGAATGACCCTATCTACGATGACAGCTGGATGTGGCATGAGGCTGGACACTTGGGACTGAGAGGATTGGTGAGATTGGGTGAGCAAATGCAGACCCTTTAAAGCAATAATGCATGGCAACCATTCCATGGGTCCCACCTCTCCAGGTTGAAGGGAATATTACTACAGCTATAACATGTACGGGAAACCTAGAGAATGGACACACTGTGAATACGAAAGGTTTCTAAAACTCAACGAAGAGTCCCTCTCCTGGTGCTCCGGTTTGACTTTCCAACAGCTTTACTATCAATCTCCCAACTTGGAGAGACAGCCCCTTTAAGCTCCTGGTTCACACAGGTTGCCCATTTGGCAGAGGAGGAAAGGGAAGAGGGAGAACCAATGAGAGAGTAGCTGTTAGGCATTTGGATGGGCACATGTCACTCTAATTTCCCGGCAGGAAGAAGAATTAACCAAAGTCTCAGCCACCCACCGGGAACCAGTATAGGTCCTGAACCAAATGTTTGGACTTGCGTTCAGCTCACAAAAAACGAGTTGAAAAATGGAGCTCAGGGGCACAGCAATTCACAAACTGGCAGAGTAATCAAGGCCAACTATCGTCCAAAAATCTGTTGAGGGAAGGCAACGAGGCGGACTTGAATGCGAGGCAGAATAGCAGGAAACAGATTTCAAGAGGTACGTTAGAATCGCCTGTAAAGCACAGGAAGAGGGGCACAACTTCGACAATGATGCACTTGGCCAAAAAGGGCGTATGCGTTTTCTCCTGAATATATTCAGGAGAAAACGCATACGCCCTTTTTGGCCAAGCAAGCAAGCGGGCAATGCAAATCTGCACTACAAAGAAGTATCACTTCCCACAGGTCAAAAGGGACATCCACAAAATGTGTAAAAACCAGAAAGGCAAGACAGGCCCTGGAGAACAGGGAGCCTTGTTATGCTGATGGGCGGGATGTAAGTTGCCAACTGCCTCACTGGAGGAGTGCATTGTGTTCCCTAAAACAAGTAAACAACAGAGCTACAGAGCCAAGGGCACTTCCAGTCTAGGGAATATACCTTGGGAAAACTGAAAATCCATAAGACAGAGCCACCCCCAAATTGAGGGCTGCACTGCTTACAAGAACCTCAACCTGGGTACACCTGAAATATCCCAGGAAATATAAAAATGGTTCCAAACATTGTGGAACTTACGTACGATGGAATATCCCTCAGCCATGAAATCAATGTCATAAGACCAGTAGCAGCAAAATGAGTGGATTCAGGTACGATGATTCTAAGTGAAAGAAGTCACACAGAAAAAGAAACTTATCATAAGATATCACTTAGGAAGATCCTGTAAACATGGCAACACATGAACTGAGTTAGGAAAGAGAACAGAGTCTCACATTTAGAAAACACTCTTATGCCTGCTTAAGGGGGAAGGAGAGGTGGGGTGATGCATCAAACCAGAGTTTGATATAAGCACAGGTACTGTTCCAAAAACCAACTATGGAATAGACAAGACCTACACCTTCCTCAGTGAAAGGGACTCAAAACCCCATATTTCCTGCAGAGGAATAGATCTGACTAGTAAGAATCTTAAAACCTATGTATTGATATGTCTCCGTAAGGGAATCAAGTGTGTCTAGACTGGCATAAACATGGCAGCGAGAATCAGCTCAAACCCACTCTAAAAAGGAATTTCAAAAACAGAACAAAGAAACAGGGAAATTCTTTACAATTCCTTCAGGGTCTCTGATGCAACCTGGAATGACCCTATCTACGATGACAGCTGGATGTGGCATGAGGCTGGACACTTGGGACTGAGAGGATTGGTGAGATTGGGTGAGCAAATGCAGACCCTTTAAAGCAATAATGCATGGCAACCATTCCATGGGTCCCACCTCTCCAGGTTGAAGGGAATATTACTACAGCTATAACATGTACGGGAAACCTAGAGAATGGACACACTGTGAATACGAAAGGTTTCTAAAACTCAACGAAGAGTCCCTCTCCTGGTGCTCCGGTTTGACTTTCCAACAGCTTTACTATCAATCTCCCAACTTGGAGAGACAGCCCCTTTAAGCTCCTGGTTCACACAGGTTGCCTATTTGGCAGAGGAGGAAAGGGAAGAGGGAGAACCAATGAGAGAGTAGCTGTTAGGCATTTGGATGGGCACATGTCACTCTAATTTCCCAGCAGGAAGAAGAATTAACCAAAGTCTCAGCCACCAACCGGGAACCAGTATAGGTCCTGAACCAAATGTTTGGACTTGCGTTCAGCTCACAAAAAATGAGTTGAAAAATGGAGCTCAGGGGCACAGCAATTCACAAACTGGCAGAGTAATCAAGGCCAACTATCGTCCAAAAATCTGTTGAGGGAAGGCAACGAGGCGGACTTGAATGCGAGGCAGAATAGCAGGAAACAGATTTCAAGAGGTACGTTAGAATCGCCTGTAAAGCACAGGAAGAGGGGCACAACTTCGACAATGATGCGCTTGGCCAAAAAGGGCGTATGCGTTTTCTCCTGAATATATTCAGGAGAGAACGCATACACCCTTTTTGGCCAAGCAAGCAAGCGGGCAATGCAAATCTGCACTACAAAGAAGTATCACTTCCCAACGGTCAAAAGGGACATCCACAAAATGTGTAAAAACCAGAAAGGCAAGACAGGCCCTGGAGAACAGGGAGCCTTGTTATGCTGATGGGCGGGATGTAAGTTGCCAACTGCCTCACTGGAGGAGTGCATTGTGTTCCCTAAAACAAGTAAACAACAGAGCTACAGAGCCAAGGGCACTTCCAGTCTAGGGAATATACCTTGGGAAAACTGAAAATCCATAAGACAGAGCCACCCCCAAATTGAGGGCTGCACTGCTTACAAGAACCTCAACCTGGGTACACCTGAAATATCCCAGGAAATATAAAAATGGTTCAAAACATTGTGGAACTTACGTACGATGGAATATCCCTCAGCCATGAAATCAATGTCATAAGACCAGTAGCAGCAAAATGAGTGGATTCAGGTACGATGATTCTAAGTGAAAGAAGTCACACAGGAAAAGAAACTTATCATAAGATATCACTTAGGAAGATCCTGTAAACATGGCAACACATGAACTGAGTTAGGAAAGAGAACAGAGTCTCACATTTAGAAAACACTCTTATGCCTGCTTAAGGGGGAAGGAGAGGTGGGGTGATGCATCAAACCAGAGTTTGATATAAGCACAGGTACTGTTCCAAAAACCAACTATGGAATAGACAAGACCTACACCTTCCTCAGTGAAAGGGACTCAAAACCCCATATTTCCCGCAGAGGAATAGATCTGACTAGTAAGAATCTTAAAACCTATGTATTGATATGTCTCCGTAAGGGAATCAAGTGTGTCTAGACTGGCATAAACATGGCAGCGAGAATCAGCTCAAACCCACTCTAAAAAGGAATTTCAAAAACAGAACAAAGAAACAGGGAAATTCTTTACAATTCCTTCAGGGTCTCTGATGCAACCTGGAATGACCCTATCTACGATGACAGCTGGATGTGGCATGAGGCTGGACACTTGGGACTGAGAGGATTGGTGAGATTGGGTGAGCAAATGCAGACCCTTTAAAGCAATAATGCATGGCAACCATTCCATGGGTCCCACCTCTCCAGGTTGAAGGGAATATTACTACAGCTATAACATGTACGGGAAACCTAGAGAATGGACACACTGTGAATACGAAAGGTTTCTAAAACTCAACGAAGAGTCCCTCTCCTGGTGCTCCGGTTTGACTTTCCAACAGCTTTACTATCAATCTCCCAACTTGGAGAGACAGCCCCTTTAAGCTCCTGGTTCACACAGGTTGCCCATTTGGCAGAGGAGGAAAGGGAAGAGGGAGAACCAATGAGAGAGTAGCTGTTAGGCATTTGGATGGGCACATGTCACTCTAATTTCCCGGCAGGAAGAAGAATTCACCAAAGTCTCAGCCACCCACCGGGAACCAGTATAGGTCCTGAACCAAATGTTTGGACTTGCGTTCAGCTCACAAAAAACGAGTTGAAAAATGGAGCTCAGGGGCACAGCAATTCACAAACTGGCAGAGTAATCAAGGCCAACTATCGTCCAAAAATCTGTTGAGGGAAGGCAACGAGGCGGACTTGAATGCGAGGCAGAATAGCAGGAAACAGATTTCAAGAGGTACGTTAGAATCACCTGTAAAGCACAGGAAGAGGGGCACAACTTCGACAATGATGCACTTGGCCAAAAAGGGCGTATGCGTTTTCTCCTGAATATATTCAGGAGAAAACGCATACGCCCTTTTTGGCCAAGCAAGCAAGCGGGCAATGCAAATCTGCACTACAAAGAAGTATCACTTCCCACCGGTCAAAAGGGACATCCACAAAATGTGTAAAAACCAGAAAGGCAAGACAGGCCCTGGAGAACAGGGAGCCTTGTTATGCTGATGGGCGGGATGTAAGTTGCCAACTGCCTCACTGGAGGAGTGCATTGTGTTCCCTAAAACAAGTAAACAACAGAGCTACAGAGCCAAGGGCACTTCCAGTCTAGGGAATATACCTTGGGAAAACTGAAAATCCATAAGACAGAGCCACCCCCAAATTGAGGGCTGCACTGCTTACAAGAACCTCAACCTGGGTACACCTGAAATATCCCAGGAAATATAAAAATGGTTCAAAACATTGTGGAACTTACGTACGATGGAATATCCCTCAGCCATGAAATCAATGTCATAAGACCAGTAGCAGCAAAATGAGTGGATTCAGGTACGATGATTCTAAGTGAAAGAAGTCACACAGAAAAAGAAACTTATCATAAGATATCACTTAGGAAGATCCTGTAAACATGGCAACACATGAACTGAGTTAGGAAAGAGAACAGAGTCTCACATTTAGAAAACACTCTTATGCCTGCTTAAGGGGGAAGGAGAGGTGGGGTGATGCATCAAACCAGAGTTTGATATAAGCACAGGTACTGTTCCAAAAACCAACTATGGAATAGACAAGACCTACACCTTCCTCAGTGAAAGGGACTCAAAACCCCATATTTCCCGCAGAGGAATAGATCTGACTAGTAAGAATCTTAAAACCTATGTATTGATATGTCTCCGTAAGGGAATCAAGTGTGTCTAGACTGGCATAAACATGGCAGCGAGAATCAGCTCAAACCCACTCTAAAAAGGAATTTCAAAAACAGAACAAAGAAACAGGGAAATTCTTTACAATTCCTTCAGGGTCTCTGATGCAACCTGGAATGACCCTATCTACGATGACAGCTGGATGTGGCATGAGGCTGGACACTTGGGACTGAGAGGATTGGTGAGATTGGGTGAGCAAATGCAGACCCTTTAAAGCAATAATGCATGGCAACCATTCCATGGGTCCCACCTCTCCAGGTTGAAGGGAATATTACTACAGCTATAACATGTACGGGAAACCTAGAGAATGGACACACTGTGAATACGAAAGGTTTCTAAAACTCAACGAAGAGTCCCTCTCCTGGTGCTCCGGTTTGACTTTCCAACAGCTTTACTATCAATCTCCCAACTTGGAGAGACAGCCCCTTTAAGCTCCTGGTTCACACAGGTTGCCCATTTGGCAGAGGAGGAAAGGGAAGAGGGAGAACCAATGAGAGAGTAGCTGTTAGGCATTTGGATGGGCACATGTCACTCTAATTTCCCGGCAGGAAGAAGAATTCACCAAAGTCTCAGCCACCCACCGGGAACCAGTATAGGTCCTGAACCAAATGTTTGGACTTGCGTTCAGCTCACAAAAAACGAGTTGAAAAATGGAGCTCAGGGGCACAGCAATTCACAAACTGGCAGAGTAATCAAGGCCAACTATCGTCCAAAAATCTGTTGAGGGAAGGCAACGAGGCGGACTTGAATGCGAGGCAGAATAGCAGGAAACAGATTTCAAGAGGTACGTTAGAATCGCCTGTAAAGCACAGGAAGAGGGGCACAACTTCGACAATGATGCACTTGGCCAAAAAGGGCGTATGCGTTTTCTCCTGAATATATTCAGGAGAAAACGCATACGCCCTTTTTGGCCAAGCAAGCAAGCGGGCAATGCAAATCTGCACTACAAAGAAGTATCACTTCCCACCGGTCAAAAGGGACATCCACAAAATGTGTAAAAACCAGAAAGGCAAGACAGGCCCTGGAGAACAGGGAGCCTTGTTATGCTGATGGGCGGGATGTAAGTTGCCAACTGCCTCACTGGAGGAGTGCATTGTGTTCCCTAAAACAAGTAAACAACAGAGCTACAGAGCCAAGGGCACTTCCAGTCTAGGGAATATACCTTGGGAAAACTGAAAATCCATAAGACAGAGCCACCCCCAAATTGAGGGCTGCACTGCTTACAAGAACCTCAACCTGGGTACACCTGAAATATCCCAGGAAATATAAAAATGGTTCCAAACATTGTGGAACTTACGTACGATGGAATATCACTCAGCCATGAAATCAATGTCATAAGACCAGTAGCAGCAAAATGAGTGGATTCAGGTACGATGATTCTAAGTGAAAGAAGTCACACAGAAAAAGAAACTTATCATAAGATATCACTTAGGAAGATCCTGTAAACATGGCAACACATGAACTGAGTTAGGAAAGAGAACAGAGTCTCACATTTAGAAAACACTCTTATGCCTGCTTAAGGGGGAAGGAGAGGTGGGGTGATGCATCAAACCAGAGTTTGATATAAGCACAGGTACTGTTCCAAAAACCAACTATGGAATAGACAAGACCTACACCTTCCTCAGTGAAAGGGACTCAAAACCCCATATTTCCTGCAGAGGAATAGATCTGACTAGTAAGAATCTTAAAACCTATGTATTGATATGTCTCCGTAAGGGAATCAAGTGTGTCTAGACTGGCATAAACATGGCAGCGAGAATCAGCTCAAACCCACTCTAAAAAGGAATTTCAAAAACAGAACAAAGAAACAGGGAAATTCTTTACAATTCCTTCAGGGTCTCTGATGCAACCTGGAATGACCCTATCTACGATGACAGCTGGATGTGGCATGAGGCTGGACACTTGGGACTGAGAGGATTGGTGAGATTGGGTGAGCAAATGCAGACCCTTTAAAGCAATAATGCATGGCAACCATTCCATGGGTCCCACCTCTCCAGGTTGAAGGGAATATTACTACAGCTATAACATGTACGGGAAACCTAGAGAATGGACACACTGTGAATACGAAAGGTTTCTAAAACTCAACGAAGAGTCCCTCTCCTGGTGCTCCGGTTTGACTTTCCAACAGCTTTACTATCAATCTCCCAACTTGGAGAGACAGCCCCTTTAAGCTCCTGGTTCACACAGGTTGCCTATTTGGCAGAGGAGGAAAGGGAAGAGGGAGAACCAATGAGAGAGTAGCTGTTAGGCATTTGGATGGGCACATGTCACTCTAATTTCCCAGCAGGAAGAAGAATTAACCAAAGTCTCAGCCACCCACCGGAAACCAGTATAGGTCCTGAACCAAATGTTTGGACTTGCGTTCAGCTCACAAAAAACGAGTTGAAAAATGGAGCTCAGGGGCACAGCAATTCACAAACTGGCAGAGTAATCAAGGCCAACTATCGTCCAAAAATCTGTTGAGGGAAGGCAACGAGGCGGACTTGAATGCGAGGCAGAATAGCAGGAAACAGATTTCAAGAGGTACGTAAGAATCGCCTGTAAAGCACAGGAAGAGGGGCACAACTTCGACAATGATGTGCTTGGCCAAAAAGGGCGTATGCGTTTTCTCCTGAATATATTCAGGAGAAAACGCATACACCCTTTTTGGCCAAGCAAGCAAGCGGGCAATGCAAATCTGCACTACAAAGAAGTATCACTTCCCACCGGTCAAAAGGGACATCCACAAAATGTGTAAAAACCAGAAAGGCAAGACAGGCCCTGGAGAACAGGGAGCCTTGTTATGCTGATGGGCGGGATGTAAGTTGCCAACTGCCTCACTGGAGGAGTGCATTGTGTTCCCTAAAACAAGTAAACAACAGAGCTACAGAGCCAAGGGCACTTCCAGTCTAGGGAATATACCTTGGGAAAACTGAAAATCCATAAGACAGAGCCACCCCCAAATTGAGGGCTGCACTGCTTACAAGAACCTCAACCTGGGTACACCTGAAATATCCCAGGAAATATAAAAATGGTTCCAAACATTGTGGAACTTACGTACGATGGAATATCCCTCAGCCATGAAATCAATGTCATAAGACCAGTAGCAGCAAAATGAGTGGATTCAGGTACGATGATTCTAAGTGAAAGAAGTCACACAGAAAAAGAAACTTATCATAATATATCACTTAGGAAGATCCTGTAAACATGGCTACACATGAACTGAGTTAGGAAAGAGAACAGAGTCTCACATTTAGAAAACACTCTTATGCCTGCTTAAGGGGGAAGGAGAGGTGGGGTGATGCATCAAACCAGAGTTTGATATAAGCACAGGTACTGTTCCAAAAACCAACTATGGAATAGACAAGACCTACACCTTCCTCAGTGAAAGGGACTCAAAACCCCATATTTCCCGCAGAGGAATAGATCTGACTAGTAAGAATCTTAAAACCTATGTATTGATATGTCTCCGTAAGGGAATCAAGTGTGTCTAGACTGGCATAAACATGGCAGCGAGAATCAGCTCAAACCCACTCTAAAAAGGAATTTCAAAAACAGAACAAAGAAACAGGGAAATTCTTTACAATTCCTTCAGGGTCTCTGATGCAACCTGGAATGACACTATCTACGATGACAGCTGGATGTGGCATGAGGCTGGACACTTGGGACTGAGAGGATTGGTGAGATTGGGTGAGCAAATGCAGACCCTTTAAAGCAATAATGCATGGCAACCATTCCATGGGTCCCACCTCTCCAGGTTGAAGGGAATATTACTACAGCTATAACATGTACGGGAAACCTAGAGAATGGACACACTGTGAATACGAAAGGTTTCTAAAACTCAACGAAGAGTCCCTCTCCTGGTGCTCCGGTTTGACTTTCCAACAGCTTTACTATCAATCTCCCAACTTGGAGAGACAGCCCCTTTAAGCTCCTGGTTCACACAGGTTGCCTATTTGGCAGAGGAGGAAAGGGAAGAGGGAGAACCAATGAGAGAGTAGCTGTTAGGCATTTGGATGGGCACATGTCACTCTAATTTCCCAGCAGGAAGAAGAATTAACCAAAGTCTCAGCCACCCACCGGAAACCAGTATAGGTCCTGAACCAAATGTTTGGACTTGCGTTCAGCTCACAAAAAACGAGTTGAAAAATGGAGCTCAGGGGCACAGCAATTCACAAACTGGCAGAGTAATCAAGGCCAACTATCGTCCAAAAATCTGTTGAGGGAAGGCAACGAGGCGGACTTGAATGCGAGGCAGAATAGCAGGAAACAGATTTCAAGAGGTACGTAAGAATCGCCTGTAAAGCACAGGAAGAGGGGCACAACTTCGACAATGATGTGCTTGGCCAAAAAGGGCGTATGCGTTTTCTCCTGAATATATTCAGGAGAAAACGCATACGCCCTTTTTGGCCAAGCAAGCAAGCGGGCAATGCAAATCTGCACTACAAAGAAGTATCACTTCCCACCGGTCAAAAGGGACATCCACAAAATGTGTAAAAACCAGAAAGGCAAGACAGGCCCTGGAGAACAGGGAGCCTTGTTATGCTGATGGGCGGGATGTAAGTTGCCAACTGCCTCACTGGAGGAGTGCATTGTGTTCCCTAAAACAAGTAAACAACAGAGCTACAGAGCCAAGGGCACTTCCAGTCTAGGGAATATACCTTGGGAAAACTGAAAATCCATAAGACAGAGCCACCCCCAAATTGAGGGCTGCACTGCTTACAAGAACCTCAACCTGGGTACACCTGAAATATCCCAGGAAATATAAAAATGGTTCCAAACATTGTGGAACTTACGTACGATGGAATATCCCTCAGCCATGAAATCAATGTCATAAGACCAGTAGCAGCAAAATGAGTGGATTCAGGTACGATGATTCTAAGTGAAAGAAGTCACACAGAAAAAGAAACTTATCATAAGATATCACTTAGGAAGATCCTGTAAACATGGCTACACATGAACTGAGTTAGGAAAGAGAACAGAGTCTCACATTTAGAAAACACTCTTATGCCTGCTTAAGGGGGAAGGAGAGGTGGGGTGATGCATCAAACCAGAGTTTGATATAAGCACAGGTACTGTTCCAAAAACCAACTATGGAATAGACAAGACCTACACCTTCCTCAGTGAAAGGGACTCAAAACCCCATATTTCCCGCAGAGGAATAGATCTGACTAGTAAGAATCTTAAAACCTATGTATTGATATGTCTCCGTAAGGGAATCAAGTGTGTCTAGACTGGCATAAACATGGCAGCGAGAATCAGCTCAAACCCACTCTAAAAAGGAATTTCAAAAACAGAACAAAGAAACAGGGAAATTCTTTACAATTCCTTCAGGGTCTCTGATGCAACCTGGAATGACACTATCTACGATGACAGCTGGATGTGGCATGAGGCTGGACACTTGGGACTGAGAGGATTGGTGAGATTGGGTGAGCAAATGCAGACCCTTTAAAGCAATAATGCATGGCAACCATTCCATGGGTCCCAACTCTCCAGGTTGAAGGGAATATTACTACAGCTTTAACATGTACGGGAAACCTAGAGAATGGACACACTGTGAATACGAAAGGTTTCTAAAACTCAACGAAGAGTCCCTCTCCTGGTGCTCCGGTTTGACTTTCCAACAGCTTAACTATCAATCTCCCAACTTGGAGAGACAGCCCCTTTAAGCTCCTGGTTCACACAGGTTGCCCATTTGGCAGAGGAAGAAAGGGAAGAGGGAGAACCAATGAGAGAGTAGCTGTTAGGCATTTGGATGGGCACATGTCACTCTAATTTCCCGGCAGGATGAAGAATTCACCAAAGTCTCAGCCACCCACCGGGAACCAGTATAGGTCCTGAACCAAATGTTTGGACTTGCGTTCAGCTCACAAAAAACGAGTTGAAAAATGGAGCTCAGGGGCACAGCAATTCACAAACTGGCAGAGTAATCAAGGCCAACTATCGTCCAAAAATCTGTTGAGGGAAGGCAACGAGGCGGACTTGAATGCGAGGCAGAATAGCAGGAAACAGATTTCAAGAGGTACGTTAGAATCGCCTGTAAAGCACAGGAAGAGGGGCACAACTTCGACAATGATGCACTTGGCCAAAAAGGGCGTATGCGTTTTCTCCTGAATATATTCAGGAGAAAACGCATACGCCCTTTTTGGCCAAGCAAGCAAGCGGGCAATGCAAATCTGCACTACAAAGAAGTATCACTTCCCACTGGTCAAAAGGGACATCCACAAAATGTGTAAAAACCAGAAAGGCAAGACAGGCCCTGGAGAACAGGGAGCCTTGTTATGCTGATGGGCGGGATGTAAGTTGCCAACTGCCTCACTGGAGGAGTGCATTGTGTTCCCTAAAACAAGTAAACAACAGAGCTACAGAGCCAAGGGCACTTCCAGTCTAGGGAATATACCTTGGGAAAACTGAAAATCCATAAGACAGAGCCACCCCCAAATTGAGGGCTGCACTGCTTACAAGAACCTCAACCTGGGTACACCTGAAATATCCCAGGAAATATAAAAATGGTTCAAAACATTGTGGAACTTACGTACGATGGAATATCCCTCAGCCATGAAATCAATGTCATAAGACCAGTAGCAGCAAAATGAGTGGATTCAGGTACGATGATTCTAAGTGAAAGAAGTCACACAGAAAAAGAAACTTATCATAAGATATCACTTAGGAAGATCCTGTAAACATGGCAACACATGAACTGAGTTAGGAAAGAGAACAGAGTCTCACATTTAGAAAACACTCTTATGCCTGCTTAAGGGGGAAGGAGAGGTGGGGTGATGCATCAAACCAGAGTTTGATATAAGCACAGGTACTGTTCCAAAAACCAACTATGGAATAGACAAGACCTACACCTTCCTCAGTGAAAGGGACTCAAAACCCCATATTTCCCGCAGAGGAATAGATCTGACTAGTAAGAATCTTAAAACCTATGTATTGATATGTCTCCGTAAGGGAATCAAGAGTGTCTAGACTGGCATAAACATGGCAGCGAGAATCAGCTCAAACCCACTCTAAAAAGGAATTTCAAAAACAGAACAAAGAAACAGGGAAATTCTTTACAATTCCTTCAGGGTCTCTGATGCAACCTGGAATGACCCTATCTACAATGACAGCTGGATGCGGCATGAGGCTGGACACTTGGGACTGAGAGGATTGGAGAGATTGGGTGAGCAAATGCAGACCCTTTATAGCAATAATGCATGGCACCCATTCCACGATTCCCAACTCTCCAGGTTGAAGGGAATATTACTACAGCTTTAACATGTACGGGAAATCTAGAGAATGGACACACTGTGAATACGAAAGGTTTCTAAAACTCAACGAAGAGTCCCTCTCCTGGTGCTCCGGTTTGACTTTCCAACTGCTTTACTATCAATCTCCCAACTTGGAGAGACAGCCCCTTTAAGCTCCTGGTTCACACAGTTTGCCCATTTGGCAGAGGATGAAAGGGAAGAGGGAGAACCAATGAGAGAGTCGCTGTTAGGCATTTGGATGGGCACATGTCACTCTAATTTCCCGGCAGGAAGAAGAATTAACCAAAGTCTCAGCCACCCACCGGGAACCAGTATAGGTCCTGAACCAAAAGTTTGGACTTGCGTTCAGCTCACAAAAAACGAGTTTGAAAATGGAGCTCAGGGGCACAGCAATTCACAAACAGGCAGAGTAATCAAGGCCAACAATCGTCCAAAAATCTGTTGAGGGAAGGCAACGAGGCGGACTTGAAATCGAGGCAGAATAGCAGGAAACAGATTTCAAGAGGTACGTTGGAATCACCTGTAAAGCACAGGAAGAGGGGCACAACTTCGACAATGATGCACTTGGCCAAAAAGGGCGTATGCGTTTTCTCCTGAATATATTCAGGAGAACACGCATACGCCCTTTTGGCCAAGCAAGCAAGCGGGCAATGCAAATCTGCACTACAAAGAAGTATCACTTCCCACGGGTCAAAAGGGACATCCACAAAATGTGTAAAAACCAGAAAGGCAAGACAGGCCGTGGCGAAATGGGAGCCTTGTTATGCTGATGGGCGGGATGTAAGTTGCCAACTGCCTCACTGGAGGAGTGCATTGTGCTCCCTAAAACAAGTAAACAACAGAGCTACAGAGCCAAGGGCACTTCCAGTCTAGGGAATATACCTTGGGAAAACTGAAAATCCATAAGACAGAGCCACCCCCAAATTGAGGGCTGCACTGCTTACAAGAACCTCAAACTGGGTACACCTGAAATATCCCAGGAAATATAAAAATGGTTCAAAACATGGTGGAAATTACATACGATGGAATATCCCTCCGCCATGAAATCAATGTCATAAGACCAGTAGCAGCAAAATGAGTGGATTCAGGTACGATGATTCTAAGTGAAAGAAGTCACACAGAAAAAGAAACTTATCATAAGATATCACTTAGGAAGATCCTGTAAACATGGCTACACATGAACTGAGTTAGGAAAGAGAACAGAGTCTCACATTTAGAAAACACTCTTATGCCTGCTTAAGGGGGAAGGAGAGGTGGGGTGATGCATCAAACCAGAGTTTGATATAAGCACAGGTACTGTTCCAAAAACCAACTATGGAATAGACAAGACCTACACCTTCCTCAGTGAAAGGGACTCAAAACCCCATATTTCCCACAGAGGAATAGATCTGACTTGTAAGAATCTTAAAACCTATGTATTGATATGTCTCCGTAAGGGAATCAAGTGTGTCTAGACTGGCATAAACATGGCAGCGAGAATCAGCTCAAACCCACTCTAAAAAGGAATTTCAAAAGCAGAACAAAGAAACAGGGAAATTCTTTACAATTCCTTCAGGGTCTCTGATGCAACCTGGAATGACCCTATCTACGATGACAGCTGGATGTGGCATGAGGCTGGACACTTGGGACTGAGAGGATTGGTGAGATTGGGTGAGCAAATGCAGACCCTTTAAAGCAATAATGCATGGCACCCATTCCATGGGTCCCACCTCTCCAGGTTGAAGGGAATATTACTACAGCTATAACATGTACGGGAAACCTAGAGAATGGACACACTGTGAATACGAATGGTTTCTAAAACTCAACGAAGAGTCCCTCTCCTGGTGCTCCGGTTTGACTTTCCAACAGCTTTACTATCAATCTCCCAACTTGGAGAGACAGCCCCTTTAAGCTCCTGGTTCACACAGGTTGCCCATTTGGCAGAGGAGGAAAGGGAAGAGGGAGAACCAATGAGAGAGTAGCTGTTAGGCATTTGGATGGGCACATGTCACTCTAATTTCCCGGCAGGAAGAAGAATTCACCAAAGTCTCAGCCACCCACCGGGAACCAGTATAGGTGCTGAACCAAATGTTTGGACTTGCGTTCAGCTCACAAAAAACGAGTTGAAAAATGGAGCTCAGGGGCACAGCAATTCACAAACTGGCAGAGTAATCAAGGCCAACTATCGTCCAAAAATCTGTTGAGGGAAGGCAACGAGGCGGACTTGAATGCGAGGCAGAATAGCAGGAAACAGATTTCAAGAGGTACGTTAGAATCGCCTGTAAAGCACAGGAAGAGGGGCACAACTTCGACAATGATGCACTTGGCCAAAAAGGGCGTATGCGTTTTCTCCTGAATATATTCAGGAGAAAACGCATACGCCCTTTTTGGCCAAGCAAGCAAGCGGGCAATGCAAATCTGCACTACAAAGAAGTATCACTTCCCACCGGTCAAAAGGGACATCCACAAAATGTGTAAAAACCAGAAAGGCAAGACAGGCCCTGGAGAACAGGGAGCCCTGTTATGCTGATGGGCGGGATGTAAGTTGCCAACTGCCTCACTGGAGGAGTGCATTGTGTTCCCTAATACAAGTAAACAACAGAGCTACAGAGCCAAGGGCACTTCCAGTCTAGGGAATATACCTTGGGAAAACTGAAAATCCATAAGACACAGCCACCCCCAAATTGAGGGCTGCACTGCTTACAAGAACCTCAACCTGGGTACACCTGAAATATCCCAGGAAATATAAAAATGGTTCAAAACATTGTGGAACTTACGTACGATGGAATATCCCTCAGCCATGAAATCAATGTCATAAGACCAGTAGCAGCAAAATGAGTGGATTCAGGTACGATGATTCTAAGTGAAAGAAGTCACACAGAAAAAGAAACTTATCATAAGATATCACTTAGGAAGATCCTGTAAACATGGCAACACATGAACTGAGTTAGGAAAGAGAACAGAGTCTCACATTTAGAAAACACTCTTATGCCTGCTTAAGGGGGAAGGAGAGGTGGGGTGATGCATCAAACCAGAGTTTGATATAAGCACAGGTACTGTTCCAAAAACCAACTATGGAATAGACAAGACCTACACCTTCCTCAGTGAAAGGGACTCAAAACCCCATATTTCCCGCAGAGGAATAGATCTGACTAGTAAGAATCTTAAAACCTATGTATTGATATGTCTCCGTAAGGGAATCAAGAGTGTCTAGACTGGCATAAACATGGCAGCGAGAATCAGCTCAAACCCACTCTAAAAAGGAATTTCAAAAACAGAACAAAGAAACAGGGAAATTCTTTACAATTCCTTCAGGGTCTCTGATGCAACCTGGAATGACCCTATCTACAATGACAGCTGGATGCGGCATGAGGCTGGACACTTGGGACTGAGAGGATTGGAGAGATTGGGTGAGCAAATGCAGACCCTTTATAGCAATAATGCATGGCACCCATTCCACGATTCCCAACTCTCCAGGTTGAAGGGAATATTACTACAGCTTTAACATGTACGGGAAATCTAGAGAATGGACACACTGTGAATACGAAAGGTTTCTAAAACTCAACGAAGAGTCCCTCTCCTGGTGCTCCGGTTTGACTTTCCAACTGCTTTACTATCAATCTCCCAACTTGGAGAGACAGCCCCTTTAAGCTCCTGGTTCACACAGTTTGCCCATTTGGCAGAGGATGAAAGGGAAGAGGGAGAACCAATGAGAGAGTCGCTGTTAGGCATTTGGATGGGCACATGTCACTCTAATTTCCCGGCAGGAAGAAGAATTAACCAAAGTCTCAGCCACCCACCGGGAACCAGTATAGGTCCTGAACCAAAAGTTTGGACTTGCGTTCAGCTCACAAAAAACGAGTTTGAAAATGGAGCTCAGGGGCACAGCAATTCACAAACAGGCAGAGTAATCAAGGCCAACAATCGTCCAAAAATCTGTTGAGGGAAGGCAACGAGGCGGACTTGAAATCGAGGCAGAATAGCAGGAAACAGATTTCAAGAGGTACGTTGGAATCACCTGTAAAGCACAGGAAGAGGGGCACAACTTCGACAATGATGCACTTGGCCAAAAAGGGCGTATGCGTTTTCTCCTGAATATATTCAGGAGAACACGCATACGCCCTTTTGGCCAAGCAAGCAAGCGGGCAATGCAAATCTGCACTACAAAGAAGTATCACTTCCCACGGGTCAAAAGGGACATCCACAAAATGTGTAAAAACCAGAAAGGCAAGACAGGCCGTGGCGAAATGGGAGCCTTGTTATGCTGATGGGCGGGATGTAAGTTGCCAACTGCCTCACTGGAGGAGTGCATTGTGCTCCCTAAAACAAGTAAACAACAGAGCTACAGAGCCAAGGGCACTTCCAGTCTAGGGAATATACCTTGGGAAAACTGAAAATCCATAAGACACAGCCACCCCCAAATTGAGGGCTGCACTGCTTACAAGAACCTCAAACTGGGTACACCTGAAATATCCCAGGAAATATAAAAATGGTTCAAAACATGGTGGAAATTACATACGATGGAATATCCCTCCGCCATGAAATCAATGTCATAAGACCAGTAGCAGCAAAATGAGTGGATTCAGGTACGATGATTCTAAGTGAAAGAAGTCACACAGAAAAAGAAACTTATCATAAGATATCACTTAGGAAGATCCTGTAAACATGGCTACACATGAACTGAGTTAGGAAAGAGAACAGAGTCTCACATTTAGAAAACACTCTTATGCCTGCTTAAGGGGGAAGGAGAGGTGGGGTGATGCATCAAACCAGAGTTTGATATAAGCACAGGTACTGTTCCAAAAACCAACTATGGAATAGACAAGACCTACACCTTCCTCAGTGAAAGGGACTCAAAACCCCATATTTCCCACAGAGGAATAGATCTGACTTGTAAGAATCTTAAAACCTATGTATTGATATGTCTCCGTAAGGGAATCAAGGGTGTCTAGACTGGCATAAACATGGCAGCGAGAATCAGCTCAAACCCACTCTAAAAAGGAATTTCAAAAGCAGAACAAAGAAACAGGGAAATTCTTTACAATTCCTTCAGGGTCTCTGATGCAACCTGGAATGACCCTATCTACGATGACAGCTGGATGTGGCATGAGGCTGGACACTTGGGACTGAGAGGATTGGTGAGATTGGGTGAGCAAATGCAGACCCTTTAAAGCAATAATGCATGGCACCCATTCCATGGGTCCCACCTCTCCAGGTTGAAGGGAATATTACTACAGCTATAACATGTACGGGAAACCTAGAGAATGGACACACTGTGAATACGAATGGTTTCTAAAACTCAACGAAGAGTCCCTCTCCTGGTGCTCCGGTTTGACTTTCCAACAGCTTTACTATCAATCTCCCAACTTGGAGAGACAGCCCCTTTAAGCTCCTGGTTCACACAGGTTGCCCATTTGGCAGAGGAGGAAAGGGAAGAGGGAGAACCAATGAGAGAGTAGCTGTTAGGCATTTGGATGGGCACATGTCACTCTAATTTCCCGGCAGGAAGAAGAATTCACCAAAGTCTCAGCCACCCACCGGGAACCAGTATAGGTGCTGAACCAAATGTTTGGACTTGCGTTCAGCTCACAAAAAACGAGTTGAAAAATGGAGCTCAGGGGCACAGCAATTCACAAACTGGCAGAGTAATCAAGGCCAACTATCGTCCAAAAATCTGTTGAGGGAAGGCAACGAGGCGGACTTGAATGCGAGGCAGAATAGCAGGAAACAGATTTCAAGAGGTACGTTAGAATCGCCTGTAAAGCACAGGAAGAGGGGCACAACTTCGACAATGATGCACTTGGCCAAAAAGGGCGTATGCGTTTTCTCCTGAATATATTCAGGAGAAAACGCATACGCCCTTTTTGGCCAAGCAAGCAAGCGGGCAATGCAAATCTGCACTACAAAGAAGTATCACTTCCCACCGGTCAAAAGGGACATCCACAAAATGTGTAAAAACCAGAAAGGCAAGACAGGCCCTGGAGAACAGGGAGCCCTGTTATGCTGATGGGCGGGATGTAAGTTGCCAACTGCCTCACTGGAGGAGTGCATTGTGTTCCCTAATACAAGTAAACAACAGAGCTACAGAGCCAAGGGCACTTCCAGTCTAGGGAATATACCTTGGGAAAACTGAAAATCCATAAGACACAGCCACCCCCAAATTGAGGGCTGCACTGCTTACAAGAACCTCAACCTGGGTACACCTGAAATATCCCAGGAAATATAAAAATGGTTCAAAACATTGTGGAACTTACGTACGATGGAATATCCCTCAGCCATGAAATCAATGTCATAAGACCAGTAGCAGCAAAATGAGTGGATTCAGGTACGATGATTCTAAGTGAAAGAAGTCACACAGAAAAAGAAACTTATCATAAGATATCACTTAGGAAGATCCTGTAAACATGGCAACACATGAACTGAGTTAGGAAAGAGAACAGAGTCTCACATTTAGAAAACACTCTTATGCCTGCTTAAGGGGGAAGGAGAGGTGGGGTGATGCATCAAACCAGAGTTTGATATAAGCACAGGTACTGTTCCAAAAACCAACTATGGAATACACAAGACCTACACCTTCCTCAGTGAAAGGGACTCAAAACCCCATATTTCCCGCAGAGGAATAGATCTGACTAGTAAGAATCTTAAAACCTATGTATTGATATGTCTCCGTAAGGGAATCAAGTGTGCCTAGACTGGCATAAACATGGCAGCGAGAATCAGCTCAAACCCACTCTAAAAAGGAATTTCAAAAACAGAACAAAGAAACAGGGAAATTCTTTACAATTCCTTCAGGGTCTCTGATGCAACCTGGAATGACCCTATCTACGATGACAGCTGGATGTGGCATGAGGCTGGACACTTGGGACTGAGAGGATTGGTGAGATTGGGTGAGCAAATGCAGACCCTTTAAAGCAATAATGCATGGCAACCATTCCATGGGTCCCACCTCTCCAGGTTGAAGGGAATATTACTACAGCTATAACATGTACGGGAACCCTAGAGAATGGACACACTGTGAATACGAAAGGTTTCTAAAACTCAACGAAGAGTCCCTCTCCTGGTGCTCCGGTTTGACTTTCCAACAGCTTTACTATCAATCTCCCAACTTGGAGAGACAGCCCCTTTAAGCTCCTGGTTCACACAGGTTGCCCATTTGGCAGAGGAGGAAAGGGAAGAGGGAGAACCAATGAGAGAGTAGCTGTTAGGCATTTGGATGGGCACATGTCACTCTAATTTCCCGGCAGGAAGAAGAATTCACCAAAGTCTCAGCCACCCACCGGGAACCAGTATAGGTCCTGAACCAAATGTTTGGACTTGCGTTCAGCTCACAAAAAACGAGTTGAAAAATGGAGCTCAGGGGCACAGCAATTCACAAACCGGCAGAGTAATCAAGGCCAACTATCGTCCAAAAATCTGTTGAGGGAAGGCAACGAGGCGGACTTGAATGCGAGGCAGAATAGCAGGAAACAGATTTCAAGAGGTATGTTAGAATCGCCTGTAAAGCACAGGAAGAGGGGCACAACTTCGACAATGATGCACTTGGCCAAAAAGGGCGTATGCGTTTTCTCCTGAATATATTCAGGAGAAAACGCATACGCCCTTTTTGGCCAAGCAAGCAAGCGGGCAATGCAAATCTGCACTACAAAGAAGTATCACTTCCCACCGGTCAAAAGGGACATCCACAAAATGTGTAAAAACCAGAAAGGCAAGACAGGCCCTGGAGAACAGGGAGCCCTGTTATGCTGATGGGCGGGATGTAAGTTGCCAACTGCCTCACTGGAGGAGTGCATTGTGTTCCCTAAAACAAGTAAACAACAGAGCTACAGAGCCAAGGGCACTTCCAGTCTAGGGAATATACCTTGGGAAAACTGAAAATCCATAAGACAGAGCCACCCCCAAATTGAGGGCTGCACTGCTTACAAGAACCTCAACCTGGGTACACCTGAAATATCCCAGGAAATATAAAAATGGTTCAAAACATTGTGGAACTTACGTACGATGGAATATCCCTCAGCCATGAAATCAATGTCATAAGACCAGTAGCAGCAAAATGAGTGAATTCAGGTACGATGATTCTAAGTGAAAGAAGTCACACAGGAAAAGAAACTTATCATAAGATATCACTTAGGAAGATCCTGTAAACATGGCAACACATGAACTGAGTTAGGAAAGAGAACAGAGTCTCACATTTAGAAAACACTCTTATGCCTGCTTAAGGGGGAAGGAGAGGTGGGGTGATGCATCAAACCAGAGTTTGATATAAGCACAGGTACTGTTCCAAAAACCAACTATGGAATAGACAAGACCTACACCTTCCTCAGTGAAAGGGACTCAAAACCCCATATTTCCCGCAGAGGAATAGATCTGACTAGTAAGAATCTTAAAACCTATGTATTGATATGTCTCCGTAAGGGAATCAAGTGTGCCTAGACTGGCATAAACATGGCAGCGAGAATCAGCTCAAACCCACTCTAAAAAGGAATTTCAAAAACAGAACAAAGAAACAGGGAAATTCTTTACAATTCCTTCAGGGTCTCTGATGCAACCTGGAATGACCCTATCTACGATGACAGCTGGATGTGGCATGAGGCTGGACACTTGGGACTGAGAGGATTGGTGAGATTGGGTGAGCAAATGCAGACCCTTTAAAGCAATAATGCATGGCAACCATTCCATGGGTCCCACCTCTCCAGGTTGAAGGGAATATTACTACAGCTATAACATGTACGGGAAACCTAGAGAATGGACACACTGTGAATACGAAAGGTTTCTAAAACTCAACGAAGAGTCCCTCTCCTGGTGCTCCGGTTTGACTTTCCAACAGCTTTACTATCAATCTCCCAACTTGGAGAGACAGCCCCTTTAAGCTCCTGGTTCACACAGGTTGCCCATTTGGCAGAGGAGGAAAGGGAAGAGGGAGAACCAATGAGAGAGTAGCTGTTAGGCATTTGGATGGGCACATGTCACTCTAATTTCCCGGCAGGAAGAAGAATTCACCAAAGTCTCAGCCACCCACCGGGAACCAGTATAGGTCCTGAACCAAATGTTTGGACTTGCGTTCAGCTCACAAAAAACGAGTTGAAAAATGGAGCTCAGGGGCACAGCAATTCACAAACTGGCAGAGTAATCAAGGCCAACTATCGTCCAAAAATCTGTTGAGGGAAGGCAACGAGGCGGACTTGAATGCGAGGCAGAATAGCAGGAAACAGATTTCAAGAGGTACGTTAGAATCGCCTGTAAAGCACAGGAAGAGGGGCACAACTTCGACAATGATGCACTTGGCCAAAAAGGGCGTATGCGTTTTCTCCTGAATATATTCAGGAGAAAACGCATACGCCCTTTTTGGCCAAGCAAGCAAGCGGGCAATGCAAATCTGCACTACAAAGAAGTATCACTTCCCACCGGTCAAAAGGGACATCCACAAAATGTGTAAAAACCAGAAAGGCAAGACAGGCCCTGGAGAACAGGGAGCCTTGTTATGCTGATGGGCGGGATGTAAGTTGCCAACTGCCTCACTGGAGGAGTGCATTGTGTTCCCTAAAACAAGTAAACAACAGAGCTACAGAGCCAAGGGCACTTCCAGTCTAGGGAATATACCTTGGGAAAACTGAAAATCCATAAGACAGAGCCACCCCCAAATTGAGGGCTGCACTGCTTACAAGAACCTCAACCTGGGTACACCTGAAATATCCCAGGAAATATAAAAATGGTTCCAAACATTGTGGAACTTACGTACGATGGAATATCCCTCAGCCATGAAATCAATGTCATAAGACCAGTAGCAGCAAAATGAGTGGATTCAGGTACGATGATTCTAAGTGAAAGAAGTCACACAGAAAAAGAAACTTATCATAAGATATCACTTAGGAAGATCCTGTAAACATGGCAACACATGAACTGAGTTAGGAAAGAGAACAGAGTCTCACATTTAGAAAACACTCTTATGCCTGCTTAAGGGGGAAGGAGAGGTGGGGTGATGCATCAAACCAGAGTTTGATATAAGCACAGGTACTGTTCCAAAAACCAACTATGGAATAGACAAGACCTACACCTTCCTCAGTGAAAGGGACTCAAAACCCCATATTTCCCGCAGAGGAATAGATCTGACTAGTAAGAATCTTAAAACCTATGTATTGATATGTCTCCGTAAGGGAATCAAGTGTGTCTAGACTGGCATAAACATGGCAGCGAGAATCAGCTCAAACCCACTCTAAAAAGGAATTTCAAAAACAGAACAAAGAAACAGGGAAATTCTTTACAATTCCTTCAGGGTCTCTGATGCAACCTGGAATGACCCTATCTACGATGACAGCTGGATGTGGCATGAGGCTGGACACTTGGGACTGAGAGGATTGGTGAGATTGGGTGAGCAAATGCAGACCCTTTAAAGCAATAATGCATGGCAACCATTCCATGGGTCCCACCTCTCCAGGTTGAAGGGAATATTACTACAGCTATAACATGTACGGGAAACCTAGAGAATGGACACACTGTGAATACGAAAGGTTTCTAAAACTCAACGAAGAGTCCCTCTCCTGGTGCTCCGGTTTGACTTTCCAACAGCTTTACTATCAATCTCCCAACTTGGAGAGACAGCCCCTTTAAGCTCCTGGTTCACACAGGTTGCCCATTTCGCAGAGGAGGAAAGGGAAGAGGGAGAACCAATGAGAGAGTAGCTGTTAGGCATTTGGATGGGCACATGTCACTCTAATTTCCCGGCAGGAAGAAGAATTCACCAAAGTCTCAGCGACCCACCGGGAACCAGTATAGGTCCTGAACCAAATGTTTGGTCTTGCGTTCAGCTCACAAAAAACGAGTTGAAAAATGGAGCTCAGGGGCACAGCAATTCACAAACTGGCAGAGTAATCAAGGCCAACTATCGTCCAAAAATCTGTTGAGGGAAGGCAACGAGGCGGACTTGAATGTGAGGCAGAATAGCAGGAAACAGATTTCAAGAGGTACGTTAGAATCGCCTGTAAAGCACAGGAAGAGGGGCACAACTTCGACAATGATGCACTTGGCCAAAAAGGGCGTATGCGTTTTCTCCTGAATATATTCAGGAGAAAACGCATACGCCCTTTTTGGCCAAGCAAGCAAGCGGGCAATGCAAATCTGCACTACAAAGAAGTATCACTTCCCACCGGTCAAAAGGGACATCCACAAAATGTGTAAAAACCAGAAAGGCAAGACAGGCCCTGGAGAACAGGGAGCCCTGTTATGCTGATGGGCGGGATGTAAGTTGCCAACTGCCTCACAGGAGGAGTGCATTGTGTTCCCTAAAACAAGTAAACAACAGAGCTACAGAGCCAAGGGCACTTCCAGTCTAGGGAATATACCTTGGGAAAACTGAAAATCCATAAGACAGAGCCACCCCCAAATTGAGGGCTGCACTGCTTACAAGAACCTCAACCTGGGTACACCTGAAATATCCCAGGAAATATGAAAATGGTTCAAAACATTGTGGAACTTACGTACGATGGAATATCCCTCAGCCATGAAATCAATGTCATAAGACCAGTAGCAGCAAAATGAGTGGATTCAGGTACGATGATTCTAAGTGAAAGAAGTCACACAGGAAAAGAAACTTATCATAAGATATCACTTAGGAAGATCCTGTAAACATGGCAACACATGAACTGAGTTAGGAAAGAGAACAGAGTCTCACATTTAGAAAACACTCTTATGCCTGCTTAAGGGGGAAGGAGAGGTGGGGTGATGCATCAAACCAGAGTTTGATATAAGCACAGGTACTGTTCCAAAAACCAACTATGGAATAGACAAGACCTACACCTTCCTCAGTGAAAGGGACTCAAAACCCCATATTTCCCGCAGAGGAATAGATCTGACTAGTAAGAATCTTAAAACCTATGTATTGATATGTCTCCGTAAGGGAATCAAGTGTGTCTAGACTGGCATAAACATGGCAGCGAGAATCAGCTCAAACCCACTCTAAAAAGGAATTTCAAAAACAGAACAAAGAAACAGGGAAATTCTTTACAATTCCTTCAGGGTCTCTGATGCAACCTGGAATGACCCTATCTACGATGACAGCTGGATGTGGCATGAGGCTGGACACTTGGGACTGAGAGGATTGGTGAGATTGGGTGAGCAAATGCAGACCCTTTAAAGCAATAATGCATGGCAACCATTCCATGGGTCCCACCTCTCCAGGTTGAAGGGAATATTACTACAGCTATAACATGTACGGGAAACCTAGAGAATGGACACACTGTGAATACGAAAGGTTTCTAAAACTCAACGAAGAGTCCCTCTCCTGGTGCTCCGGTTTGACTTTCCAACAGCTTTACTATCAATCTCCCAACTTGGAGAGACAGCCCCTTTAAGCTCCTGGTTCACACAGGTTGCCCATTTGGCAGAGGAGGAAAGGGAAGAGGGAGAACCAATGAGAGAGTAGCTGTTAGGCATTTGGATGGGCACATGTCACTCTAATTTCCCGGCAGGAAGAAGAATTCACCAAAGTCTCAGCCACCCACCGGGAACCAGTATAGGTCCTGAACCAAATGTTTGGACTTGCGTTCAGCTCACAAAAAACGAGTTGAAAAATGGAGCTCAGGGGCACAGCAATTCACAAACTGGCAGAGTAATCAAGGCCAACTATCGTCCAAAAATCTGTTGAGGGAAGGCAACGAGGCGGACTTGAATGCGAGGCAGAATAGCAGGAAACAGATTTCAAGAGGTACGTTAGAATCGCCTGTAAAGCACAGGAAGAGGGGCACAACTTCGACAATGATGCACTTGGCCAAAAAGGGCGTATGCGTTTTCTCCTGAATATATTCAGGAGAAAACGCATACGCCCTTTTTGGCCAAGCAAGCAAGCGGGCAATGCAAATCTGCACTACAAAGAAGTATCACTTCCCACCGGTCAAAAGGGACATCCACAAAATGTGTAAAAACCAGAAAGGCAAGACAGGCCCTGGAGAACAGGGAGCCTTGTTATGCTGATGGGCGGGATGTAAGTTGCCAACTGCCTCACTGGAGGAGTGCATTGTGTTCCCTAAAACAAGTAAACAACAGAGCTACAGAGCCAAGGGCACTTCCAGTCTAGGGAATATACCTTGGGAAAACTGAAAATCCATAAGACAGAGCCACCCCCAAATTGAGGGCTGCACTGCTTACAAGAACCTCAACCTGGGTACACCTGAAATATCCCAGGAAATATAAAAATGGTTCAAAACATTGTGGAACTTACGTACGATGGAATATCCCTCAGCCATGAAATCAATGTCATAAGACCAGTAGCAGCAAAATGAGTGGATTCAGGTACGATGATTCTAAGTGAAAGAAGTCACACAGGAAAAGAAACTTATCATAAGATATCACTTAGGAAGATCCTGTAAACATGGCAACACATGAACTGAGTTAGGAAAGAGAACAGAGTCTCACATTTAGAAAACACTCTTATGCCTGCTTAAGGGGGAAGGAGAGGTGGGGTGATGCATCAAACCAGAGTTTGATATAAGCACAGGTACTGTTCCAAAAACCAACTATGGAATAGACAAGACCTACACCTTCCTCAGTGAAAGGGACTCAAAACCCCATATTTCCCGCAGAGGAATAGATCTGACTAGTAAGAATCTTAAAACCTATGTATTGATATGTCTCCGTAAGGGAATCAAGTGTGTCTAGACTGGCATAAACATGGCAGCGAGAATCAGCTCAAACCCACTCTAAAAAGGAATTTCAAAAACAGAACAAAGAAACAGGGAAATTCTTTACAATTCCTTCAGGGTCTCTGATGCAACCTGGAATGACCCTATCTACGATGACAGCTGGATGTGGCATGAGGCTGGACACTTGGGACTGAGAGGATTGGTGAGATTGGGTGAGCAAATGCAGACCCTTTAAAGCAATAATGCATGGCAACCATTCCATGGGTCCCACCTCTCCAGGTTGAAGGGAATATTACTACAGCTATAACATGTACGGGAAACCTAGAGAATGGACACACTGTGAATACGAAAGGTTTCTAAAACTCAACGAAGAGTCCCTCTCCTGGTGCTCCGGTTTGACTTTCCAACAGCTTTACTATCAATCTCCCAACTTGGAGAGACAGCCCCTTTAAGCTCCTGGTTCACACAGGTTGCCCATTTGGCAGAGGAGGAAAGGGAAGAGGGAGAACCAATGAGAGAGTAGCTGTTAGGCATTTGGATGGGCACATGTCACTCTAATTTCCCGGCAGGAAGAAGAATTCACCAAAGTCTCAGCCACCCACCGGGAACCAGTATAGGTCCTGAACCAAATGTTTGGACTTGCGTTCAGCTCACAAAAAACGAGTTGAAAAATGGAGCTCAGGGGCACAGCAATTCACAAACTGGCAGAGTAATCAAGGCCAACTATCGTCCAAAAATCTGTTGAGGGAAGGCAACGAGGCGGACTTGAATGCGAGGCAGAATAGCAGGAAACAGATTTCAAGAGGTACGTTAGAATCGCCTGTAAAGCACAGGAAGAGGGGCACAACTTCGACAATGATGCACTTGGCCAAAAAGGGCGTATGCGTTTTCTCCTGAATATATTCAGGAGAAAACGCATACGCCCTTTTTGGCCAAGCAAGCAAGCGGGCAATGCAAATCTGCACTACAAAGAAGTATCACTTCCCACCGGTCAAAAGGGACATCCACAAAATGTGTAAAAACCAGAAAGGCAAGACAGGCCCTGGAGAACAGGGAGCCTTGTTATGCTGATGGGCGGGATGTAAGTTGCCAACTGCCTCACTGGAGGAGTGCATTGTGTTCCCTAAAACAAGTAAACAACAGAGCTACAGAGCCAAGGGCACTTCCAGTCTAGGGAATATACCTTGGGAAAACTGAAAATCCATAAGACAGAGCCACCCCCAAATTGAGGGCTGCACTGCTTACAAGAACCTCAACCTGGGTACACCTGAAATATCCCAGGAAATGTAAAAATGGTTCCAAACATTGTGGAACTTACGTACGATGGAATATCCCTCAGCCATGAAATCAATGTCATAAGACCAGTAGCAGCAAAATGAGTGGATTCAGGTACGATGATTCTAAGTGAAAGAAGTCACACAGGAAAAGAAACTTATCATAAGATATCACTTAGGAAGATCCTGTAAACATGGCAACACATGAACTGAGTTAGGAAAGAGAACAGAGTCTCACATTTAGAAAACACTCTTATGCCTGCTTAAGGGGGAAGGAGAGGTGGGGTGATGCATCAAACCAGAGTTTGATATAAGCACAGGTACTGTTCCAAAAACCAACTATGGAATAGACAAGACCTACACCTTCCTCAGTGAAAGGGACTCAAAACCCCATATTTCCCGCAGAGGAATAGATCTGACTAGTAAGAATCTTAAAACCTATGTATTGATATGTCTCCGTAAGGGAATCAAGTGTGTCTAGACTGGCAGAAACATGGCAGCGAGAATCAGCTCAAACCCACTCTAAAAAGGAATTTCAAAAACAGAACAAAGAAACAGGGAAATTCTTTACAATTCCTCAGGGTCTCTGATGCAACCTGGAATGACCCTATCTAGGATGACAGCTGGATGTGGCATGAGGCTGGACACTTGGGACTGAGAGGATTGGTGAGATTGGGTGAGTAAATGCAGACCCTTTAAAGCAATAATGCATGGCCACCATTCCATGGGTCCCACCTCTCCAGGTTGAAGGGAATATTACTACAGCTATAACATGTACGGGAAACCTAGAGAATGGACACACTGTGAATACGAAAGGTTTCTAAAACTCAACGAAGAGTCCCTCTCCTGGTGCTCCGGTTTGACTTTCCAACAGCTTTACTATCAATCTCCCAACTTGGAGAGACAGCCCCTTTAAGCTCCTGGTTCACACAGGTTGCCCATTTGGCAGAGGAGGAAAGGGAAGAGGGAGAACCAATGAGAGAGTAGCTGTTAGGCATTTGGATGGGCACATGTCACTCTAATTTCCCGGCAGGAAGAAGAATTCACCAAAGTCTCAGCCACCCACTGGGAACCAGTATAGGTCCTGAACCAAATGTTTGGACTTGCGTTCAGCTCACAAAAAACGAGGTGAAAAATGGAGCTCAGGGGCACAGCAATTCACAAACTGGCAGAGTAATCAAGGCCAACTATCGTCCAAAAATCTGTTGAGGGAAGGCAACGAGGCGGACTTGAATGCGAGGCAGAATAGCAGGAAACAGATTTCAAGAGGTACGTTAGAATCGCCTGTAAAGCACAGGAAGAGGGGCACAACTTCGACAATGATGCACTTGGCCAAAAAGGGCGTATGCGTTTTCTCCTGAATATATTCAGGAGAAAACGCATACGCCCTTTTTGGCCAAGCAAGCAAGCGGGCAATGCAAATCTGCACTACAAAGAAGTATCACTTCCCACCGGTCAAAAGGGACATCCACAAAATGTGTAAAAACCAGAAAGGCAAGACAGGCCCTGGAGAACAGGGAGCCTTGTTATGCTGATGGGCGGGATGTAAGTTGCCAACTGCCTCACTGGAGGAGTGCATTGTGTTCCCTAAAACAAGTAAACAACAGAGCTACAGAGCCAAGGGCACTTCCAGTCTAGGGAATATACCTTGGGAAAACTGAAAATCCATAAGACAGAGCCACCCCCAAATTGAGGGCTGCACTGCTTACAAGAACCTCAACCTGGGTACACCTGAAATATCCCAGGAAATATAAAAATGGTTCCAAACATTGTGGAACTTACGTACGATGGAATATCCCTCAGCCATGAAATCAATGTCATAAGACCAGTAGCAGCAAAATGAGTGGATTCAGGTACGATGATTCTAAGTGAAAGAAGTCACACAGAAAAAGAAACTTATCATAAGATATCACTTAGGAAGATCCTGTAAACATGGCTACACATGAACTGAGTTAGGAAAGAGAACAGAGTCTCACATTTAGAAAACACTCTTATGCCTGCTTAAGGGGGAAGGAGAGGTGGGGTGATGCATCAAACCAGAGTTTGATATAAGCACAGGTACTGTTCCAGAAACCAACTATGGAATAGACAAGACCTACACCTTCCTCAGTGAAAGGGACTCAAAACCCCATATTTCCCGCAGAGGAATAGATCTGACTAGTAAGAATCTTAAAACCTATGTATTGATATGTCTCCGTAAGGGAATCAAGTGTGTCTAGACTGGCATAAACATGGCAGCGAGAATCAGCTCAAACCCACTCTAAAAAGGAATTTCAAAAACAGAACAAAGAAACAGGGAAATTCTTTACAATTCCTTCAGGGTCTCTGATGCAACCTGGAATGACCCTATCTACGATGACAGCTGGATGTGGCATGAGGCTGGACACTTGGGACTGAGAGGATTGGTGAGATTGGGTGAGCAAATGCAGACCCTTTAAAGCAATAATGCATGGCAACCATTCCATGGGTCCCACCTCTCCAGGTTGAAGGGAATATTACTACAGCTATAACATGTACGGGAAACCTAGAGAATGGACACACTGTGAATACGAAAGGTTTCTAAAACTCAACGAAGAGTCCCTCTCCTGGTGCTCCGGTTTGACTTTCCAACAGCTTTACTATCAATCTCCCAACTTGGAGAGACAGCCCCTTTAAGCTCCTGGTTCACACAGGTTGCCTATTTGGCAGAGGAGGAAAGGGAAGAGGGAGAACCAATGAGAGAGTAGCTGTTAGGCATTTGGATGGGCACATGTCACTCTAATTTCCCAGCAGGAAGAAGAATTCACCAAAGTCTCAGCCACCCACCGGGAACCAGTATAGGTCCTGAACCAAATGTTTGGACTTGCGTTCAGCTCACAAAAAACGAGTTGAAAAATGGAGCTCAGGGGCACAGCAATTCACAAACTGGCAGAGTAATCAAGGCCAACTATCGTCCAAAAATCTGTTGAGGGAAGGCAACGAGGCGGACTTGAATGCGAGGCAGAATAGCAGGAAACAGATTTCAAGAGGTACGTTAGAATCGCCTGTAAAGCACAGGAAGAGGGGCACAACTTCAACAATGATGCGCTTGGCCAAAAAGGGCGTATGCGTTTTCTCCTGAATATATTCAGGAGAAAACGCATACACCCTTTTTGGCCAAGCAAGCAAGCGGGCAATGCAAATCTGCACTACAAAGAAGTATCACTTCCCACCGGTCAAAAGGGACATCCACAAAATGTGTAAAAACCAGAAAGGCAAGACAGGCCCTGGAGAACAGGGAGCCTTGTTATGCTGATGGGCGGGATGTAAGTTGCCAACTGCCTCACTGGAGGAGTGCATTGTGTTCCCTAAAACAAGTAAACAACAGAGCTACAGAGCCAAGGGCACTTCCAGTCTAGGGAATATACCTTGGGAAAACTGAAAATCCATAAGACAGAGCCACCCCCAAATTGAGGGCTGCACTGCTTACAAGAACCTCAACCTGGGTACACCTAAAATATCCCAGGAAATATAAAAATGGTTCCAAACATTGTGGAACTTACGTACGATGGAATATCCCTCAGCCACGAAATCAATGTCATAAGACCAGTAGCAGCAAAATGAGTGGATTCAGGTACGATGATTCTAAGTGAAAGAAGTCACACAGAAAAAGAAACTTATCATAAGATATCACTTAGGAAGATCCTGTAAACATGGCTACACATGAACTGAGTTAGGAAAGAGAACAGAGTCTCACATTTAGAAAACACTCTTATGCCTGCTTAAGGGGGAAGGAGAGGTGGGGTGATGCATCAAACCAGAGTTTGATATAAGCACAGGTACTGTTCCAAAAACCAACTATGGAATACACAAGACCTACACCTTCCTCAGTGAAAGGGACTCAAAACCCCATATTTCCCGCAGAGGAATAGATCTGACTAGTAAGAATCTTAAAACCTATGTATTGATATGTCTCCGTAAGGGAATCAAGTGTGTCTAGACTGGCAGAAACATGGCAGCGAGAATCAGCTCAAACCCACTCTAAAAAGGAATTTCAAAAACAGAACAAAGAAACAGGGAAATTCTTTACAATTCCTTCAGGGTCTCTGATGCAACCTGGAATGACCCTATCTACGATGACAGCTGGATGTGGCATGAGGCTGGACACTTGGGACTGAGAGGATTGGTGAGATTGGGTGAGCAAATGCAGACCCTTTAAAGCAATAATGCATGGCAACCATTCCATGGGTCCCAACTCTCCAGGTTGAAGGGAATATTACTACAGCTTTAACATGTACGGGAAACCTAGAGAATGGACACACTGTGAATACGAAAGGTTTCTAAAACTCAACGAAGAGTCCCTCTCCTGGTGCTCCGGTTTGACTTTCCAACAGCTTAACTATCAATCTCCCATCTTGGAGAGACAGCCCCTTTAAGCTCCTGGTTCACACAGGTTGCCCATTTGGCAGAGGAAGAAAGGGAAGAGGGAGAACCAATGAGAGAGTAGCTGTTAGGCATTTGGATGGGCACATGTCACTCTAATTTCCCTGCAGGATGAAGAATTAACCAAAGTCTCAGCCACCCACCGGGAACCAGTATAGGTCCTGAACCAAATGTTTGGACTTGCGTTCAGCTCACAAAAAACGAGTTGAAAAATGGAGCTCAGGGGCACAGCAATTCACAAACTGGCAGAGTAATCAAGGCCAACTATCGTCCAAAAATCTGTTGAGGGAAGGCAACGAGGCGGACTTGAATGCGAGGCAGAATAGCAGGAAACAGATTTCAAGAGGTACGTTAGAATCGCCTGTAAAGCACAGGAAGAGGGGCACAACTTCGACAATGATGCACTTGGCCAAAAAGGGCGTATGCGTTTTCTCCTGAATATATTCAGGAGAAAACGCATACGCCCTTTTTGGCCAAGCAAGCAAGCGGGCAATGCAAATCTGCACTACAAAGAAGTATCACTTCCCACTGGTCAAAAGGGACATCCACAAAATGTGTAAAAACCAGAAAGGCAAGACAGGCCCTGGAGAACAGGGAGCCTTGTTATGCTGATGGGCGGGATGTAAGTTGCCAACTGCCTCACTGGAGGAGTGCATTGTGTTCCCTAAAACAAGTAAACAACAGAGCTACAGAGCCAAGGGCACTTCCAGTCTAGGGAATATACCTTGGGAAAACTGAAAATCCATAAGACAGAGCCACCCCCAAATTGAGGGCTGCACTGCTTACAAGAACCTCAACCTGGGTACACCTGAAATATCCCAGGAAATATAAAAATGGTTCCAAACATTGTGGAACTTACGTACGATGGAATATCCCTCAGCCATGAAATCAATGTCATAAGACCAGTAGCAGCAAAATGAGTGGATTCAGGTACGATGATTCTAAGTGAAAGAAGTCACACAGAAAAAGAAACTTATCATAAGATATCACTTAGGAAGATCCTGTAAACATGGCTACACATGAACTGAGTTAGGCAAGAGAACAGAGTCTCACATTTAGAAAACACTCTTATGCCTGCTTAAGGGGGAAGGAGAGGTGGGGTGATGCATCAAACCAGAGTTTGATATAAGCACAGGTACTGTTCCAAAAACCAACTATGGAATAGACAAGACCTACACCTTCCTCAGTGAAAGGGACTCAAAACCCCATATTTCCCGCAGAGGAATAGATCTGACTAGTAAGAATCTTAAAACCTATGTATTGATATGTCTCCGTAAGGGAATCAAGAGTGTCTAGACTGGCATAAACATGGCAGCGAGAATCAGCTCAAACCCACTCTAAAAAGGAATTTCAAAAACAGAACAAAGAAACAGGGAAATTCTTTACAATTCCTTCAGGGTCTCTGATGCAACCTGGAATGACCCTATCTACAATGACAGCTGGATGCGGCATGAGGCTGGACACTTGGGACTGAGAGGATTGGAGAGATTGGGTGAGCAAATGCAGACCCTTTATAGCAATAATGCATGGCACCCATTCCATGATTCCCAACTCTCCAGGTTGAAGGGAATATTACTACATCTTTAACATGTACGGGAAATCTAGAGAATGGACACACTGTGAATACGATAGGTTTTTAAAACTCAAAGAAGAGTCCCTCTCCTGGTGCTCCGGTTTGACTTTCCAACTGCTTTACTATCAATCTCCCAACTTGGAGAGACAGCCCCTTTAAGCTCCTGGTTCACACAGGTTGCCCATTTGGCAGAGGATGAAAGGGAAGAGGGAGAACCAATGAGAGAGTCGCTGTTAGGCATTTGGATGGGCACATGTCACTCTAATTTCCCGGCAGGAAGAAGAATTAACCAAAGTCTCAGCCACCCACCGGGAACCAGTATAGGTCCTGAACCAAAAGTTTGGACTTGCGTTCAGCTCACAAAAAACGAGTTTGAAAATGGAGCTCAGGGGCACAGCAATTCACAAACAGGCAGAGTAATCAAGGCCAACAATCGTCCAAAAATCTGTTGAGGGAAGGCAACGAGGCAGACTTGAAATCGAGGCAGAATAGCAGGAAACAGATTTCAAGAGGTACGTTGGAATCACCTGTAAAGCACAGGAAGAGGGGCACAACTTCGACAATGATGCACTTGGCCAAAAAGGGCGTATGCGTTTTCTCCTGAATATATTCAGGAGAACACGCATACGCCCTTTAGGCCAAGCAAGCAAGCGGGCAATGCAAATCTGCACTACAAAGAAGTATCACTTCCCAACGGTCAAAAGGGACATCCACAAAATGTGTAAAAACCAGAAAGGCAAGACAGGCCGTGGCGAAATGGGAGCCTTGTTATGCTGATGGGCGGGATGTAAGTTGCCAACTGCCTCACTGGAGGAGTGCATTGTGCTCCCTAAAACAAGTAAACAACAGAGCTACAGAGCCAAGGGCACTTCCAGTCTAGGGAATATACCTTGGGAAAACTGAAAATCCATAAGACAGAGCCACCCCCAAATTGAGGGCTGCACTGCTTACAAGAACCTCAACCTGGGTACACCTGAAATATCCCAGGAAATATAAAAATGGTTCCAAACATTGTGGAACTTACGTACGATGGAATATCCCTCAGCCATGAAATCAATGTCATAAGACCAGTAGCAGCAAAATGAGTGGATTCAGGTACGATGATTCTAAGTGAAAGAAGTCACACAGAAAAAGAAACTTATCATAAGATATCACTTAGGAAGATCCTGTAAACATGGCAACACATGAACTGAGTTAGGAAAGAGAACAGAGTCTCACATTTAGAAAACACTCTTATGCCTGCTTAAGGGGGAAGGAGAGGTGGGGTGATGCATCAAACCAGAGTTTGATATAAGCACAGGTACTGTTCCAAAAACCAACTATGGAATAGACAAGACCTACACCTTCCTCAGTGAAAGGGACTCAAAACCCCATATTTCCTGCAGAGGAATAGATCTGACTAGTAAGAATCTTAAAACCTATGTATTGATATGTCTCCGTAAGGGAATCAAGTGTGTCTAGACTGGCATAAACATGGCAGCGAGAATCAGCTCAAACCCACTCTAAAAAGGAATTTCAAAAACAGAACAAAGAAACAGGGAAATTCTTTACAATTCCTTCAGGGTCTCTGATGCAACCTGGAATGACCCTATCTACGATGACAGCTGGATGTGGCATGAGGCTGGACACTTGGGACTGAGAGGATTGGTGAGATTGGGTGAGCAAATGCAGACCCTTTAAAGCAATAATGCATGGCAACCATTCCATGGGTCCCACCTCTCCAGGTTGAAGGGAATATTACTACAGCTATAACATGTACGGGAAACCTAGAGAATGGACACACTGTGAATACGAAAGGTTTCTAAAACTCAACGAAGAGTCCCTCTCCTGGTGCTCCGGTTTGACTTTCCAACAGCTTTACTATCAATCTCCCAACTTGGAGAGACAGCCCCTTTAAGCTCCTGGTTCACACAGGTTGCCTATTTGGCAGAGGAGGAAAGGGAAGAGGGAGAACCAATGAGAGAGTAGCTGTTAGGCATTTGGATGGGCACATGTCACTCTAATTTCCCAGCAGGAAGAAGAATTAACCAAAGTCTCAGCCCCCCACCGGGAACCAGTATAGGTCCTGAACCAAATGTTTGGACTTGCGTTCAGCTCACAAAGAACGAGTTGAAAAATGGAGCTCAGGGGCACAGCAATTCACAAACTGGCAGAGTAATCAAGGCCAACTATCGTCCAAAAATCTGTTGAGGGAAGGCAACGAGGCGGACTTGAATGCGAGGCAGAATAGCAGGAAACAGATTTCAAGAGGTACGTTAGAATCGCCTGTAAAGCACAGGAAGAGGGGCACAACTTCGACAATGATGTGCTTGGCAAAAAAGGGCGTATGCGTTTTCTCCTGAATATATTCAGGAGAAAACGCATACGCCCTTTTTGGCCAAGCAAGCAAGCGGGCAATGCAAATCTGCACTACAAAGAAGTATCACTTCCCACCGGTCAAAAGGGACATCCACAAAATGTGTAAAAACCAGAAAGGCAAGACAGGCCCTGGAGAACAGGGAGCCTTGTTATGCTGATGGGCGGGATGTAAGTTGCCAACTGCCTCACTGGAGGAGTGCATTGTGTTCCCTAAAACAAGTAAACAACAGAGCTACAGAGCCAAGGGCACTTCCAGTCTAGGGAATATACCTTGGGAAAACTGAAAATCCATAAGACAGAGCCACCCCCAAATTGAGGGCTGCACTGCTTACAAGAACCTCAACCTGGGTACACCTGAAATATCCCAGGAAATATAAAAATGGTTCCAAACATTGTGGAACTTACGTACGATGGAATATCCCTCAGCCATGAAATCAATGTCATAAGACCAGTAGCAGCAAAATGAGTGGATTCAGGTACGATGATTCTAAGTGAAAGAAGTCACACAGAAAAAGAAACTTATCATAAGATATCACTTAGGAAGATCCTGTAAACATGGCTACACATGAACTGAGTTAGGAAAGAGAACAGAGTCTCACATTTAGAAAACACTCTTATGCCTGCTTAAGGGGGAAGGAGAGGTGGGGTGATGCATCAAACCAGAGTTTGATATAAGCACAGGTACTGTTCCAAAAACCAACTATGGAATAGACAAGACCTACACCTTCCTCAGTGAAAGGGACTCAAAACCCCATATTTCCCGCAGAGGAATAGATCTGACTAGTAAGAATCTTAAAACCTATGTATTGATATGTCTCCGTAAGGGAATCAAGTGTGTCTAGACTGGCATAAACATGGCAGCGAGAATCAGCTCAAACCCACTCTAAAAAGGAATTTCAAAAACAGAACAAAGAAACAGGGAAATTCTTTACAATTCCTTCAGGGTCTCTGATGCAACCTGGAATGACCCTATCTACGATGACATCTGGATGTGGCATGAGGCTGGACACTTGGGACTGAGAGGATTGGTGAGATTGGGTGAGCAAATGCAGACCCTTTAAAGCAATAATGCATGGCAACCATTCCATGGGTCCCAACTCTCCAGGTTGAAGGGAATATTACTACAGCTTTAACATGTACGGGAAACCTAGAGAATGGACACACTGTGAATACGAAAGGTTTCTAAAACTCAACGAAGAGTCCCTCTCCTGGTGCTCCGGTTTGACTTTCCAACAGCTTAACTATCAATCTCCCATCTTGGAGAGACAGCCCCTTTAAGCTCCTGGTTCACACAGGTTGCCCATTTGGCAGAGGAAGAAAGGGAAGAGGGAGAACCAATGAGAGAGTAGCTGTTAGGCATTTGGATGGGCACATGTCACTCTAATTTCCCGGCAGGATGAAGAATTAACCAAAGTCTCAGCCACCCACCGGGAACCAGTATAGGTCCTGAACCAAATGTTTGGACTTGCGTTCAGCTCACAAAAAACGAGTTGAAAAATGGAGCTCAGGGGCACAGCAATTCACAAACTGGCAGAGTAATCAAGGCCAACTATCGTCCAAAAATCTGTTGAGGGAAGGCAACGAGGCGGACTTGAATGCGAGGCAGAATAGCAGGAAACAGATTTCAAGAGGTACGTTAGAATCGCCTGTAAAGCACAGGAAGAGGGGCACAACTTCGACAATGATGCACTTGGCCAAAAAGGGCGTATGCGTTTTCTCCTGAATATATTCAGGAGAAAACGCATACGCCCTTTTTGGCCAAGCAAGCAAGCGGGCAATGCAAATCTGCACTACAAAGAAGTATCACTTCCCACTGGTCAAAAGGGACATCCACAAAATGTGTAAAAACCAGAAAGGCAAGACAGGCCCTGGAGAACAGGGAGCCTTGTTATGCTGATGGGCGGGATGTAAGTTGCCAACTGCCTCACTGGAGGAGTGCATTGTGTTCCCTAAAACAAGTAAACAACAGAGCTACAGAGCCAAGGGCACTTCCAGTCTAGGGAATATACCTTGGGAAAACTGAAAAACCATAAGACAGAGCCACCCCCAAATTGAGGGCTGCACTGCTTACAAGAACCTCAACCTGGGTACACCTGAAATATCCCAGGAAATATAAAAATGGTTCCAAACATTGTGGAACTTACGTACGATGGAATATCCCTCAGCCATGAAATCAATGTCATAAGACCAGTAGCAGCAAAATGAGTGGATTCAGGTACGATGATTCTAAGTGAAAGAAGTCACACAGAAAAAGAAACTTATCATAAGATATCACTTAGGAAGATCCTGTAAACATGGCTACACATGAACTGAGTTAGGAAAGAGAACAGAGTCTCACATTTAGAAAACACTCTTATGCCTGCTTAAGGGGGAAGGAGAGGTGGGGTGATGCATCAAACCAGAGTTTGATATAAGCACAGGTACTGTTCCAAAAACCAACTATGGAATAGACAAGACCTACACCTTCCTCAGTGAAAGGGACTCAAAACCCCATATTTCCCGCAGAGGAATAGATCTGACTAGTAAGAATCTTAAAACCTATGTATTGATATGTCTCCGTAAGGGAATCAAGAGTGTCTAGACTGGCATAAACATGGCAGCGAGAATCAGCTCAAACCCACTCTAAAAAGGAATTTCAAAAACAGAACAAAGAAACAGGGAAATTCTTTACAATTCCTTCAGGGTCTCTGATGCAACCTGGAATGACCCTATCTACAATGACAGCTGGATGCGGCATGAGGCTGGACACTTGGGACTGAGAGGATTGGAGAGATTGGGTGAGCAAATGCAGACCCTTTATAGCAATAATGCATGGCACCCATTCCATGATTCCCAACTCTCCAGGTTGAAGGGAATATTACTACATCTTTAACATGTACGGGAAATCTAGAGAATGGACACACTGTGAATACGATAGGTTTTTAAAACTCAACGAAGAGTCCCTCTCCTGGTGCTCCGGTTTGACTTTCCAACTGCTTTACTATCAATCTCCCAACTTGGAGAGACAGCCCCTTTAAGCTCCTGGTTCACACAGGTTGCCCATTTGGCAGAGGATGAAAGGGAAGAGGGAGAACCAATGAGAGAGTCGCTGTTAGGCATTTGGATGGGCACATGTCACTCTAATTTCCCGGCAGGAAGAAGAATTAACCAAAGTCTCAGCCACCCACCGGGAACCAGTATAGGTCCTGAACCAAAAGTTTGGACTTGCGTTCAGCTCACAAAAAACGAGTTTGAAAATGGAGCTCAGGGGCACAGCAATTCACAAACAGGCAGAGTAATCAAGGCCAACAATCGTCCAAAAATCTGTTGAGGGAAGGCAACGAGGCGGACTTGAAATCGAGGCAGAATAGCAGGAAACAGATTTCAAGAGGTACGTTGGAATCACCTGTAAAGCACAGGAAGAGGGGCACAACTTCGACAATGATGCAGTTGGCCAAAAAGGGCGTATGCGTTTTCTCCTGAATATATTCAGGAGAACACGCATACGCCCTTTAGGCCAAGCAAGCAAGCGGGCAATGCAAATCTGCACTACAAAGAAGTATCACTTCCCAACGGTCAAAAGGGACATCCACAAAATGTGTAAAAACCAGAAAGGCAAGACAGGCCGTGGCGAAATGGGAGCCTTGTTATGCTGATGGGCGGGATGTAAGTTGCCAACTGCCTCACTGGAGGAGTGCATTGTGCTCCCTAAAACAAGTAAACAACAGAGCTACAGAGCCAAGGGCACTTCCAGTCTAGGGAATATACCTTGGGAAAACTGAAAATCCATAAGACAGAGCCACCCCCAAATTGAGGGCTGCACTGCTTACAAGAACCTCAACCTGGGTACACCTGAAATATCCCAGGAAATATAAAAATGGTTCAAAACATTGTGGAACTTACGTACGATGGAATATCCCTCAGCCATGAAATCAATGTCATAAGACCAGTAGCAGCAAAATGAGTGGATTCAGGTACGATGATTCTAAGTGAAAGAAGTAACACAGAAAAAGAAACTTATCATAAGATATCACTTAGGAAGATCCTGTAAACATGGCTACACATGAACTGAGTTAGGAAAGAGAACAGAGTCTCACATTTAGAAAACACTCTTATGCCTGCTTAAGGGGGAAGGAGAGGTGGGGTGATGCATCAAACCAGAGTTTGATATAAGCACAGGTACTGTTCCAAAAACCAACTATGGAATAGACAAGACCTACACCTTCCTCAGTGAAAGGGACTCAAAACCCCATATTTCCCGCAGAGGAATAGATCTGACTAGTAAGAATCTTAAAACCTATGTATTGATATGTCTCCGTAAGGGAATCAAGTGTGTCTAGACTGGCATAAACATGGCAGCGAGAATCAGCTCAAACCCACTCTAAAAAGGAATTTCAAAAACAGAACAAAGAAACAGGGAAATTCTTTACAATTCCTTCAGGGTCTCTGATGCAACCTGGAATGACCCTATCTACAATGACAGCTGGATGCGGCATGAGGCTGGACACTTGGGACTGAGAGGATTGGAGAGATTGGGTGAGCAAATGCAGACCCTTTATAGCAATAATGCATGGCACCCATTCCATGATTCCCAACTCTCCAGGTTGAAGGGAATATTACTACAGCTTTAACATGTACGGGAAATCTAGAGAATGGACACACTGTGAATACGAAAGGTTTCTAAAACTCAACGAAGAGTCCCTCTCCTGGTGCTCCGGTTTGACTTTCCAACTGCTTTACTATCAATCTCCCAACTTGGAGAGACAGCCCCTTTAAGCTCCTGGTTCACACAGTTTGCCCATTTGGCAGAGGATGAAAGGGAAGAGGGAGAACCAATGAGAGAGTCGCTGTTAGGCATTTGGATGGGCACATGTCACTCTAATTTCCCGGCAGGAAGAAGAATTAACCAAAGTCTCAGCCACCCACCGGGAACCAGTATAGGTCCTGAACCAAAAGTTTGGACTTGCGTTCAGCTCACAAAAAACGAGTTTGAAAATGGAGCTCAGGGGCACAGCAATTCACAAACAGGCAGAGTAATCAAGGCCAACAATCGTCCAAAAATCTGTTGAGGGAAGGCAACGAGGCGGACTTGAAATCGAGGCAGAATAGCAGGAAACAGATTTCAAGAGGTACGTTGGAATCACCTGTAAAGCACAGGAAGAGGGGCACAACATCGACAATGATGCACTTGGCCAAAAAGGGCGTATGCGTTTTCTCCTGAATATATTCAGGAGAACACGCATACGCCCTTTTGGCCAAGCAAGCAAGCGGGCAATGCAAATCTGCACTACAAAGAAGTATCACTTCCCACGGGTCAAAAGGGACATCCACAAAATGTGTAAAAACCAGAAAGGCAAGACAGGCCGTGGCGAAATGGGAGCCTTGTTATGCTGATGGGCGGGATGTAAGTTGCCAACTGCCTCACTGGAGGAGTGCATTGTGCTCCCTAAAACAAGTAAACAACAGAGCTACAGAGCCAAGGGCACTTCCAGTCTAGGGAATATACCTTGGGAAAACTGAAAATCCATAAGACAGAGCCACCCCCAAATTGAGGGCTGCACTGCTTACAAGAACCTCAACCTGGGTACACCTGAAATATCCCAGGAAATATAAAAATGGTTCAAAACATGGTGGAAATTACATACGATGGAATATCCCTCCGCCATGAAATCAATGTCATAAGACCAGTAGCAGCAAAATGAGTGGATTCAGGTACGATGATTCTAAGTGAAAGAAGTCACACAGAAAAAGAAACTTATCATAAGATATCACTTAGGAAGATCCTGTAAACATGGCTACACATGAACTGAGTTAGGAAAGAGAACAGAGTCTCACATTTAGAAAACACTCTTATGCCTGCTTAAGGGGGAAGGAGAGGTGGGGTGATGCATCAAACCAGAGTTTGATATAAGCACAGGTACTGTTCCAAAAACCAACTATGGAATAGACAAGACCTACACCTTCCTCAGTGAAAGGGACTCAAAACCCCATATTTCCCGCAGAGGAATAGATCTGACTAGTAAGAATCTTAAAACCTATGTATTGATATGTCTCCGTAAGGGAATCAAGTGTGTCTAGACTGGCATAAACATGGCAGCGAGAATCAGCTCAAACCCACTCTAAAAAGGAATTTCAAAAACAGAACAAAGAAACAGGGAAATTCTTTACAATTCCTTCAGGGTCTCTGATGCAACCTGGAATGACCCTATCTACGATGACAGCTGGATGTGGCATGAGGCTGGACACTTGGGACTGAGAGGATTGGTGAGATTGGGTGAGCAAATGCAGACCCTTTAAAGCAATAATGCATGGCAACCATTCCATGGGTCCCACCTCTCCAGGTTGAAGGGAATATTACTACAGCTATAACTTGTACGGGAAACCTAGAGAATGGACACACTGTGAATACGAAAGGTTTCTAATACTCAACGAAGAGTCCCTCTCCTGGTGCTCCGGTTTGACTTTCCAACAGCTTTACTATCAATCTCCCAACTTGGAGAGACAGCCCCTTTAAGCTCCTGGTTCACACAGGTTGCCCATTTGGCAGAGGAGGAAAGGGAAGAGGGAGAACCAATGAGAGAGTAGCTGTTAGGCATTTGGATGGGCACATGTCACTCTAATTTCCCGGCAGGAAGAAGAATTCACCAAAGTCTCAGCCACCCACCGGGAACCAGTATAGGTCCTGAACCAAATGTTTGGACTTGCGTTCAGCTCACAAAAAACGAGTTGAAAAATGGAGCTCAGGGGCACAGCAATTCACAAACTGGCAGAGTAATCAAGGCCAACTATCGTCCAAAAATCTGTTGAGGGAAGGCAACGAGGCGGACTTGAATGCGAGGCAGAATAGCAGGAAACAGATTTCAAGAGGTACGTTAGAATCGCCTGTAAAGCACAGGAAGAGGGGCACAACTTCGACAATGATGCACTTGGCCAAAAAGGGCATATGCGTTTTCTCCTGAATATATTCAGGAGAAAACGCATACGCCCTTTTTGGCCAAGCAAGCAAGCGGGCAATGCAAATCTGCACTACAAAGAAGTATCACTTCCCACCGGTCAAAAGGGACATCCACAAAATGTGTAAAAACCAGAAAGGCAAGACAGGCCCTGGAGAACAGGGAGCCTTGTTTTGATGATGGGCGGGATGTAAGTTGCCAACTGCCTCACTGGAGGAGTGCATTGTGTTCCCTAAAACAAGTAAACAACAGAGCTACAGAGCCAAGGGCACTTCCAGTCTAGGGAATATACCTTGGGAAAACTGAAAATCCATAAGACAGAGCCACCCCCAAATTGAGGGCTGCACTGCTTACAAGAACCTCAACCTGGGTACACCTGAAATATCCCAGGAAATATAAAAATGGTTCAAAACATTGTGGAACTTACGTACGATGGAATATCCCTCAGCCACGAAATCAATGTCATAAGACCAGTAGCAGCAAAATGAGTGGATTCAGGTACGATGATTCTAAGTGAAAGAAGTCACACAGGAAAAGAAACTTATCATAAGATATCACTTAGGAAGATCCTGTAAACATGGCTACACATGAACTGAGTTAGGAAAGAGAACAGAGTCTCACATTTAGAAAACACTCTTATGCCTGCTTAAGGGGGAAGGAGAGGTGGGGTGATGCATCAAACCCGAGTTTGATATAAGCACAGGTACTGTTCCAAAAACCAACTATGGAATAGACAAGACCTACACCTTCCTCAGTGAAAGGGACTCAAAACCCCATATTTCCCGCAGAGGAATAGATCTGACTAGTAAGAATCTTAAAACCTATGTATTGATATGTCTCCGTAAGGGAATCAAGTGTGTCTAGACTGGCATAAACATGGCAGCGAGAATCAGCTCAAACCCACTCTAAAAAGGAATTTCAAAAACAGAACAAAGAAACAGGGAAATTCTTTACAATTCCTTCAGGGTCTCTGATGCAACCTGGAATGACCCTATCTACGATGACAGCTGGATGTGGCATGAGGCTGGACACTTGGGACTGAGAGGATTGGTGAGATTGGGTGAGCAAATGCAGACCCTTTAAAGCAATAATGCATGGCAACCATTCCATGGGTCCCACCTCTCCAGGTTGAAGGGAATATTACTACAGCTATAACATGTACGGGAAACCTAGAGAATGGACACACTGTGAATACGAAAGGTTTCTAAAACTCAACGAAGAGTCCCTCTCCTGGTGCTCCGGTTTGACTTTCCAACAGCTTTACTATCAATCTCCCAACTTGGAGAGACAGCCCCTTTAAGCTCCTGGTTCACACAGGTTGCCCATTTGGCAGAGGAGGAAAGGGAAGAGGGAGAACCAATGAGAGAGTAGCTGTTAGGCATTTGGATGGGCACATGTCACTCTAATTTCCCGGCAGGAAGAAGAATTCACCAAAGTCTCAGCCACCCACCGGGAACCAGTATAGGTCCTGAACCAAATGTTTGGACTTGCGTTCAGCTCACAAAAAACGAGTTGAAAAATGGAGCTCAGGGGCACAGCAATTCACAAACTGGCAGAGTAATCAAGGCCAACTATCGTCCAAAAATCTGTTGAGGGAAGGCAACGAGGCGGACTTGAATGCGAGGCAGAATAGCAGGAAACAGATTTCAAGAGGTACGTTAGAATCGCCTGTAAAGCACAGGAAGAGGGGCACAACTTCGACAATGATGCACTTGGCCAAAAAGGGCGTATGCGTTTTCTCCTGAATATATTCAGGAGAAAACGCATACGCCCTTTTTGGCCAAGCAAGCAAGCGGGCAATGCAAATCTGCACTACAAAGAAGTATCACTTCCCACCGGTCAAAAGGGACATCCACAAAATGTGTAAAAACCAGAAAGGCAAGACAGGCCCTGGAGAACAGGGAGCCTTGTTTTGCTGATGGGCGGGATGTAAGTTGCCAACTGCCTCACTGGAGGAGTGCATTGTGTTCCCTAAAACAAGTAAACAACAGAGCTACAGAGCCAAGGGCACTTCCAGTCTAGGGAATATACCTTGGGAAAACTGAAAATCCATAAGACAGAGCCACCCCCAAATTGAGGGCTGCACTGCTTACAAGAACCTCAACCTGGGTACACCTGAAATATCCCAGGAAATATAAAAATGGTTCCAAACATTGTGGAACTTACGTACGATGGAATATCCCTCAGCCACGAAATCAATGTCATAAGACCAGTAGCAGCAAAATGAGTGGATTCAGGTACGATGATTCTAAGGGAAAGAAGTCACACAGGAAAAGAAACTTATCATAAGATATCACTTAGGAAGATCCTGTAAACATGGCAACACATGAACTGAGTTAGGAAAGAGAACAGAGTCTCACATTTAGAAAACACTCTTATGCCTGCTTAAGGGGGAAGGAGAGGTGGGGTGATGCATCAAACCAGAGTTTGATATAAGCACAGGTACTGTTCCAAAAACCAACTATGGAATAGACAAGACCTACACCTTCCTCAGTGAAAGGGACTCAAAACCCCATATTTCCCGCAGAGGAATAGATCTGACTAGTAAGAATCTTAAAACCTATGTATTGATATGTCTCCGTAAGGGAATCAAGTGTGTCTAGACTGGCATAAACATGGCAGCGAGAATCAGCTCAAACCCACTCTAAAAAGGAATTTCAAAAACAGAACAAAGAAACAGGGAAATTCTTTACAATTCCTTCAGGGTCTCTGATGCAACCTGGAATGACCCTATCTACGATGACAGCTGGATGTGGCATGAGGCTGGACACTTGGGACTGAGAGGATTGGTGAGATTGGGTGAGCAAATGCAGACCCTTTAAAGCAATAATGCATGGCAACCATTCCATGGGTCCCACCTCTCCAGGTTGAAGGGAATATTACTACAGCTATAACATGTACGGGAAACCTAGAGAATGGACACACTGTGAATACGAAAGGTTTCTAAAACTCAACGAAGAGTCCCTCTCCTGGTGCTCCGGTTTGACTTTCCAACAGCTTTACTATCAATCTCCCAACTTGGAGAGACAGCCCCTTTAAGCTCCTGGTTCACACAGGTTGCCCATTTGGCAGAGGAGGAAAGGGAAGAGGGAGAACCAATGAGAGAGTAGCTGTTAGGCATTTGGATGGGCACATGTCACTCTAATTTCCCGGCAGGAAGAAGAATTCACCAAAGTCTCAGCCACCCACCGGGAACCAGTATAGGTCCTGAACCAAATGTTTGGACTTGCGTTCAGCTCACAAAAAACGAGTTGAGAAATGGAGCTCAGGGGCACAGCAATTCACAAACTGGCAGAGTAATCAAGGCCAACTATCGTCCAAAAATCTGTTGAGGGAAGGCAACGAGGCGGACTTGAATGCGAGGCAGAATAGCAGGAAACAGATTTCAAGAGGTACGTTAGAATCGCCTGTAAAGCACAGGAAGAGGGGTACAACTTCGACAATGATGCACTTGGCCAAAAAGGGCGTATGCGTTTTCTCCTGAATATATTCAGGAGAAAACGCATACGCCCTTTTTGGCCAAGCAAGCAAGCGGGCAATGCAAATCTGCACTACAAAGAAGTATCACTTCCCACCGGTCAAAAGGGACATCCACAAAATGTGTAAAAACCAGAAAGGCAAGACAGGCCCTGGAGAACAGGGAGCCTTGTTATGCTGATGGGCGGGATGTAAGTTGCCAACTGCCTCACTGGAGGAGTGCATTGTGTTCCCTAAAACAAGTAAACAACAGAGCTACAGAGCCAAGGGCACTTCCAGTCTAGGGAATATACCTTGGGAAAACTGAAAATCCATAAGACAGAGCCACCCCCAAATTGAGGGCTGCACTGCTTACAAGAACCTCAACCTGGGTACACCTGAAATATCCCAGGAAATATAAAAATGGTTCAAAACATTGTGGAACTTACGTACGATGGAATATCCCTCAGCCATGAAATCAATGTCATAAGACCAGTAGCAGCAAAATGAGTGGATTCAGGTACGATGATTCTAAGTGAAAGAAGTCACACAGAAAAAGAAACTTATCATAAGATATCACTTAGGAAGATCCTGTAAACATGGCAACACATGAACTGAGTTAGGAAAGAGAACAGAGTCTCACATTTAGAAAACACTCTTATGCCTGCTTAAGGGGGAAGGAGAGGTGGGGTGATGCATCAAACCAGAGTTTGATATAAGCACAGGTACTGTTCCAAAAACCAACTATGGAATAGACAAGACCTACACCTTCCTCAGTGAAAGGGACTCAAAACCCCATATTTCCCGCAGAGGAATAGATCTGACTAGTAAGAATCTTAAAACCTATGTATTGATATGTCTCCGTAAGGGAATCAAGTGTGTCTAGACTGGCATAAACATGGCAGCGAGAATCAGCTCAAACCCACTCTAAAAAGGAATTTCAAAAACAGAACAAAGAAACAGGGAAATTCTTTACAATTCCTTCAGGGTCTCTGATGCAACCTGGAATGACCCTATCTACGATGACAGCTGGATGTGGCATGAGGCTGGACACTTGGGACTGAGAGGATTGGTGAGATTGGGTGAGCAAATGCAGACCCTTTAAAGCAATAATGCATGGCAACCATTCCATGGGTCCCACCTCTCCAGGTTGAAGGGAATATTACTACAGCTATAACATGTACGGGAAACCTAGAGAATGGACACACTGTGAATACGAAAGGTTTCTAAAACTCAACGAAGAGTCCCTCTCCTGGTGCTCCGGTTTGACTTTCCAACAGCTTTACTATCAATCTCCCAACTTGGAGAGACAGCCCCTTTAAGCTCCTGGTTCACACAGGTTGCCCATTTGGCCGAGGAGGAAAGGGAAGAGGGAGAACCAATGAGAGAGTAGCTGTTAGGCATTTGGATGGGCACATGTCACTCTAATTTCCCGGCAGGAAGAAGAATTCACCAAAGTCTCAGCCACCCACCGGGAACCAGTATAGGTCCTGAACCAAATGTTTGGACTTGCGTTCAGCTCACAAAAAACGAGTTGAAAAATGGAGCTCAGGGGCACAGCAATTCACAAACTGGCAGAGTAATCAAGGCCAACTATCGTCCAAAAATCTGTTGAGGGAAGGCAACGAGGCGGACTTGAATGCGAGGCAGAATAGCAGGAAACAGATTTCAAGAGGTACGTTAGAATCGCCTGTAAAGCACAGGAAGAGGGGCACAACTTCGACAATGATGCACTTGGCCAAAAAGGGCGTATGCGTTTTCTCCTGAATATATTCAGGAGAAAACGCATACGCCCTTTTTGGCCAAGCAAGCAAGCGGGCAATGCAAATCTGCACTACAAAGAAGTATCACTTCCCACCGGTCAAAAGGGACATCCACAAAATGTGTAAAAACCAGAAAGGCAAGACAGGCCCTGGAGAACAGGGAGCCTTGTTATGCTGATGGGAGGGATGTAAGTTGCCAACTGCCTCACTGGAGGAGTGCATTGTGTTCCCTAAAACAAGTAAACAACAGAGCTACAGAGCCAAGGGCACTTCCAGTCTAGGGAATATACCTTGGGAAAACTGAAAATCCATAAGACAGAGCCACCCCCAAATTGAGGGCTGCACTGCTTACAAGAACCTCAACCTGGGTACACCTGAAATATCCCAGGAAATATAAAAATGGTTCCAAACATTGTGGAACTTACGTACGATGGAATATCCCTCAGCCATGAAATCAATGTCATAAGACCAGTAGCAGCAAAATGAGTGGATTCAGGTACGATGATTCTAAGTGAAAGAAGTCACACAGAAAAAGAAACTTATCATAAGATATCACTTAGGAAGATCCTGTAAACATGGCAACACATGAACTGAGTTAGGAAAGAGAACAGAGTCTCACATTTAGAAAACACTCTTATGCCTGCTTAAGGGGGAAGGAGAGGTGGGGTGATGCATCAAACCAGAGTTTGATATAAGCACAGGTACTGTTCCAAAAACCAACTATGGAATAGACAAGACCTACACCTTCCTCAGTGAAAGGGACTCAAAACCCCATATTTCCCGCAGAGGAATAGATCTGACTAGTAAGAATCTTAAAACCTATGTATTGATATGTCTCCGTAAGGGAATCAAGTGTGTCTAGACTGGCATAAACATGGCAGCGAGAATCAGCTCAAACCCACTCTAAAAAGGAATTTCAAAAACAGAACAAAGAAACAGGGAAATTCTTTACATTTCCTTCAGGGTCTCTGATGCAACCTGGAATGACCCTATCTACGATGACAGCTGGATGTGGCATGAGGCTGGACACTTGGGACTGAGAGGATTGGTGAGATTGGGTGAGCAAATGCAGACCCTTTAAAGCAATAATGCATGGCAACCATTCCATGGGTCCCACCTCTCCAGGTTGAAGGGAATATTACTACAGCTATAACATGTACGGGAAACCTAGAGAATGGACACACTGTGAATACGAAAGGTTTCTAAAACTCAACGAAGAGTCCCTCTCCTGGTGCTCCGGTTTGACTTTCCAACAGCTTTACTATCAATCTCCCAACTTGGAGAGACAGCCCCTTTAAGCTCCTGGTTCACACAGGTTGCCCATTTGGCAGAGGAGGAAAGGGAAGAGGGAGAACCAATGAGAGAGTAGCTGTTAGGCATTTGGATGGGCACATGTCACTCTAATTTCCCGGCAGGAAGAAGAATTCACCAAAGTCTCAGCCACCCACCGGGAACCAGTATAGGTCCTGAACCAAATGTTTGGACTTGCGTTCAGCTCACAAAAAACGAGTTGAAAAATGGAGCTCAGGGGCACAGCCATTCACAAACTGGCAGAGTAATCAAGGCCAACTATCGTCCAAAAATCTGTTGAGGGAAGGCAACGAGGCGGACTTGAATGCGAGGCAGAATAGCAGGAAACAGATTTCAAGAGGTACGTTAGAATCGCCTGTAAAGCACAGGAAGAGGGGCACAACTTCGACAATGATGCACTTGGCCAAAAAGGGCGTATGCGTTTTCTCCTGAATATATTCAGGAGAAAACGCATACGCCCTTTTTGGCCAAGCAAGCAAGCGGGCAATGCAAATCTGCACTACAAAGAAGTATCACTTCCCACCGGTCAAAAGGGACATCCACAAAATGTGTAAAAACCAGAAAGGCAAGACAGGCCCTGGAGAACAGGGAGCCTTGTTATGCTGATGGGCGGGATGTAAGTTGCCAACTGCCTCACTGGAGGAGTGCATTGTGTTCCCTAAAACAAGTAAACAACAGAGCTACAGAGCCAAGGGCACTTCCAGTCTAGGGAATATACCTTGGGAAAACTGAAAATCCATAAGACAGAGCCACCCCCAAATTGAGGGCTGCACTGCTTACAAGAACCTCAACCTGGGTACACCTGAAATATCCCAGGAAATATAAAAATGGTTCCAAACATTGTGGAACTTACGTACGATGGAATATCCCTCAGCCATGAAATCAATGTCATAAGACCAGTAGCAGCAAAATGAGTGGATTCAGGTACGATGATTCTAAGTGAAAGAAGTCACACAGAAAAAGAAACTTATCATAAGATATCACTTAGGAAGATCCTGTAAACATGGCTACACATGAACTGAGTTAGGAAAGAGAACAGAGTCTCACATTTAGAAAACACTCTTATGCCTGCTTAAGGGGGAAGGAGAGGTGGGGTGATGCATCAAACCAGAGTTTGATATAAGCACAGGTACTGTTCCAAAAACCAACTATGGAATAGACAAGACCTACACCTTCCTCAGTGAAAGGGACTCAAAACCCCATATTTCCCGCAGAGGAATAGATCTGACTAGTAAGAATCTTAAAACCTATGTATTGATATGTCTCCGTAAGGGAATCAAGTGTGTCTAGACTGGCATAAACATGGCAGCGAGAATCAGCTCAAACCCACTCTAAAAAGGAATTTCAAAAACAGAACAAAGAAACAGGGAAATTCTTTACAATTCCTTCAGGGTCTCTGATGCAACCTGGAATGACCCTATCTACGATGACAGCTGGATGTGGCATGAGGCTGGACACTTGGGACTGAGAGGATTGGTGAGATTGGGTGAGCAAATGCAGACCCTTTAAAGCAATAATGCATGGCAACCATTCCATGGGTCCCACCTCTCCAGGTTGAAGGGAATATTACTACAGCTATAACATGTACGGGAAACCTAGAGAATGGACACACTGTGAATACGAAAGGTTTCTAAAACTCAACGAAGAGTCCCTCTCCTGGTGCTCCGGTTTGACTTTCCAACAGCTTTACTATCAATCTCCCAACTTGGAGAGACAGCCCCTTTAAGCTCCTGGTTCACACAGGTTGCCCATTTGGCAGAGGAGGAAAGGGAAGAGGGAGAACCAATGAGAGAGTAGCTGTTAGGCATTTGGATGGGCACATGTCACTCTAATTTCCCGGCAGGAAGAAGAATTCACCAAAGTCTCAGCCACCCACCGGGAACCAGTATAGGTCCTGAACCAAATGTTTGGACTTGCGTTCAGCTCACAAAAAACGAGTTGAGAAATGGAGCTCAGGGGCACAGCAATTCACAAACTGGCAGAGTAATCAAGGCCAACTATCGTCCAAAAATCTGTTGAGGGAAGGCAACGAGGCGGACTTGAATGCGAGGCAGAATAGCAGGAAACAGATTTCAAGAGGTACGTTAGAATCGCCTGTAAAGCACAGGAAGAGGGGCACAACTTCGACAATGATGCACTTGGCCAAAAAGGGCGTATGCGTTTTCTCCTGAATATATTCAGGAGAAAACGCATACGCCCTTTTTGGCCAAGCAAGCAAGCGGGCAATGCAAATCTGCACTACAAAGAAGTATCACTTCCCACCGGTCAAAAGGGACATCCACAAAATGTGTAAAAACCAGAAAGGCAAGACAGGCCCTGGAGAACAGGGAGCCTTGTTATGCTGATGGGCGGGATGTAAGTTGCCAACTGCCTCACTGGAGGAGTGCATTGTGTTCCCTAAAACAAGTAAACAACAGAGCTACAGAGCCAAGGGCACTTCCAGTCTAGGGAATATACCTTGGGAAAACTGAAAATCCATAAGACAGAGCCACCCCCAAATTGAGGGCTGCACTGCTTACAAGAACCTCAACCTGGGTACACCTGAAATATCCCAGGAAATATAAAAATGGTTCCAAACATTGTGGAACTTACGTACGATGGAATATCCCTCAGCCATGAAATCAATGTCATAAGACCAGTAGCAGCAAAATGAGTGGATTCAGGTACGATGATTCTAAGTGAAAGAAGTCACACAGAAAAAGAAACTTATCATAAGATATCACTTAGGAAGATCCTGTAAACATGGCTACACATGAACTGAGTTAGGAAAGAGAACAGAGTCTCACATTTAGAAAACACTCTTATGCCTGCTTAAGGGGGAAGGAGAGGTGGGGTGATGCATCAAACCAGAGTTTGATATAAGCACAGGTACTGTTCCAAAAACCAACTATGGAATAGACAAGACCTACACCTTCCTCAGTGAAAGGGACTCAAAACCCCATATTTCCCGCAGAGGAATAGATCTGACTAGTAAGAATCTTAAAACCTATGTATTGATATGTCTCCATAAGGGAATCAAGTGTGTCTAGCCTGGCATAAACATGGCAGCGAGAATCAGCTCAAACCCACTCTAAAAAGGAATTTCAAAAACAGAACAAAGAAACAGGGAAATTCTTTACAATTCCTTCAGGGTCTCTGATGCAACCTGGAATGACCCTATCTAGGATGACAGCTGGATGTGGCATGAGGCTGGACACTTGGGACTGAGAGGATTGGTGAGATTGGGTGAGCAAATGCAGACCCTTTAAAGCAATAATGCATGGCAACCATTCCATGGGTCCCACCTCTCCAGGTTGAAGGGAATATTACTACAGCTATAACATGTACGGGAAACCTAGAGAATGGACACACTGTGAATACGAAAGGTTTCTAAAACTCAACGAAGAGTCCCTCTCCTGGTGCTCCGGTTTGACTTTCCAACAGCTTTACTATCAATCTCCCAACTTGGAGAGACAGCCCCTTTAAGCTCCTGGTTCACACAGGTTGCCCATTTGGCAGAGGAGGAAAGGGAAGAGGGAGAACCAATGAGAGAGTAGCTGTTAGGCATTTGGAAGGGCACATGTCACTCTAATTTCCCAGCAGGAAGAAGAATTAACCAAAGTCTCAGCCACCCACCGGGAACCAGTATAGGTCCTGAACCAAATGTTTGGACTTGCGTTCAGCTCACAAAAAACGAGTTGAGAAATGGAGCTCAGGGGCACAGCAATTCACAAACTGGCAGAGTAATCAAGGCCAACTATCGTCCAAAAATCTGTTGAGGGAAGGCAAAGAGGCGGACTTGAATGCGAGGCAGAATAGCAGGAAACAGATTTCAAGAGGTACGTTAGAATCGCCTGTAAAGCACAGGAAGAGGGGCACAACTTCGACAATGATGCACTTGGCCAAAAAGGGCGTATGCGTTTTCTCCTGAATATATTCAGGAGAAAACGCATACGCCCTTTTTGGCCAAGCAAGCAAGCGGGCAATGCAAATCTGCACTACAAAGAAGTATCACTTCCCACCGGTCAAAAGGGACATCCACAAAATGTGTAAAAACCAGAAAGGCAAGACAGGCCCTGGAGAACAGGGAGCCTTGTTATGCTGATGGGCGGGATGTAAGTTGCCAACTGCCTCACTGGAGGAGTGCATTGTGTTCCCTAAAACAAGTAAACAACAGAGCTACAGAGCCAAGGGCACTTCCAGTCTAGGGAATATACCTTGGGAAAACTGAAAATCCATAAGACAGAGCCACCCCCAAATTGAGGGCTGCACTGCTTACAAGAACCTCAACCTGGGTACACCTGAAATATCCCAGGAAATATAAAAATGGTTCCAAACATTGTGGAACTTACGTACGATGGAATATCCCTCAGCCATGAAATCAATGTCATAAGACCAGTAGCAGCAAAATGAGTGGATTCAGGTACGATGATTCTAAGTGAAAGAAGTCACACAGAAAAAGAAACTTATCATAAGATATCACTTAGGAAGATCCTGTAAACATGGCTACACATGAACTGAGTTAGGAAAGAGAACAGAGTCTCACATTTAGAAAACACTCTTATGCCTGCTTAAGGGGGAAGGAGAGGTGGGGTGATGCATCAAACCAGAGTTTGATATAAGCACAGGTACTGTTCCAAAAACCAACTATGGAATAGACAAGACCTACACCTTCCTCAGTGAAAGGGACTCAAAACCCCATATTTCCCGCAGAGGAATAGATCTGACTAGTAAGAATCTTAAAACCTATGTATTGATATGTCTCCGTAAGGGAATCAAGTGTGTCTAGACTGGCATAAACATGGCAGCGAGAATCAGCTCAAACCCACTCTAAAAAGGAATTTCAAAAACAGAACAAAGAAACAGGGAAATTCTTTACAATTCCTTCAGGGTCTCTGATGCAACCTGGAATGACCCTATCTACGATGACAGCTGGATGTGGCATGAGGCTGGACACTTGGGACTGAGAGGATTGGTGAGATTGGGTGAGCAAATGCAGACCCTTTAAAGCAATAATGCATGGCAACCATTCCATGGGTCCCACCTCTCCAGGTTGAAGGGAATATTACTACAGCTATAACATGTACGGGAAACCTAGAGAATGGACACACTGTGAATACGAAAGGTTTCTAAAACTCAACGAAGAGTCCCTCTCCTGGTGCTCCGGTTTGACTTTCCAACAGCTTTACTATCAATCTCCCAACTTGGAGAGACAGCCCCTTTAAGCTCCTGGTTCACACAGGTTGCCCATTTGGCAGAGGAGGAAAGGGAAGAGGGAGAACCAATGAGAGAGTAGCTGTTAGGCATTTGGAAGGGCACATGTCACTCTAATTTCCCAGCAGGAAGAAGAATTAACCAAAGTCTCAGCCACCCACCGGGAACCAGTATAGGTCCTGAACCAAATGTTTGGACTTGCGTTCAGCTCACAAAAAACGAGTTGAAAAATGGAGCTCAGGGGCACAGCAATTCACAAACTGGCAGAGTAATCAAGGCCAACTATCGTCCAAAAATCTGTTGAGGGAAGGCAACGAGGCGGACTTGAATGCGAGGCAGAATAGCAGGAAACAGATTTCAAGAGGTACGTTAGAATCGCCTGTAAAGCACAGGAAGAGGGGCACAACTTCGACAATGATGCACTTGGCCAAAAAGGGCGTATGCGTTTTCTCCTGAATATATTCAGGAGAAAACGCATACGCCCTTTTTGGCCAAGCAAGCAAGCGGGCAATGCAAATCTGCACTACAAAGAAGTATCACTTCCCACCGGTCAAAAGGGACATCCACAAAATGTGTAAAAACCAGAAAGGCAAGACAGGCCCTGGAGAACAGGGAGCCTTGTTATGCTGATGGGCGGGATGTAAGTTGCCAACTGCCTCACTGGAGGAGTGCATTGTGTTCCCTAAAACAAGTAAACAACAGAGCTACAGAGCCAAGGGCACTTCCAGTCTAGGGAATATACCTTGGGAAAACTGAAAATCCATAAGACAGAGCCACCCCCAAATTGAGGGCTGCACTGCTTACAAGAACCTCAACCTGGGTACACCTGAAATATCCCAGGAAATATAAAAATGGTTCCAAACATTGTGGAACTTACGTACGATGGAATATCCCTCAGCCATGAAATCAATGTCATAAGACCAGTAGCAGCAAAATGAGTGGATTCAGGTACGATGATTCTAAGTGAAAGAAGTCACACAGAAAAAGAAACTTATCATAAGATATCACTTAGGAAGATCCTGTAAACATGGCTACACATGAACTGAGTTAGGAAAGAGAACAGAGTCTCACATTTAGAAAACACTCTTATGCCTGCTTAAGGGGGAAGGAGAGGTGGGGTGATGCATCAAACCAGAGTTTGATATAAGCACAGGTACTGTTCCAAAAACCAACTATGGAATAGACAAGACCTACACCTTCCTCAGTGAAAGGGACTCAAAACCCCATATTTCCTGCAGAGGAATAGATCTGACTAGTAAGAATCTTAAAACCTATGTATTGATATGTCTCCGTAAGGGAATCAAGTGTGTCTAGACTGGCATAAACATGGCAGCGAGAATCAGCTCAAACCCACTCTAAAAAGGAATTTCAAAAACAGAACAAAGAAACAGGGAAATTCTTTACAATTCCTTCAGGGTCTCTGATGCAACCTGGAATGACCCTATCTACGATGACAGCTGGATGTGGCATGAGGCTGGACACTTGGGACTGAGAGGATTGGTGAGATTGGGTGAGCAAATGCAGACCCTTTAAAGCAATAATGCATGGCAACCATTCCATGGGTCCCACCTCTCCAGGTTGAAGGGAATATTACTACAGCTATAACATGTACGGGAAACCTAGAGAATGGACACACTGTGAATACGAAAGGTTTCTAAAACTCAACGAAGAGTCCCTCTCCTGGTGCTCCGGTTTGACTTTCCAACAGCTTTACTATCAATCTCCCAACTTGGAGAGACAGCCCCTTTAAGCTCCTGGTTCACACACGTTGCCCATTTGGCAGAGGAGGAAAGGGAAGAGGGAGAACCAATGAGAGAGTAGCTGTTAGGCATTTGGATGGGCACATGTCACTCTAATTTCCCGGCAGGAAGAAGAATTCACCAAAGTCTCAGCCACCCACCGGGAACCAGTATAGGTCCTGAACCAAAAGTTTGGACTTGCGTTCAGCTCACAAAAAACGAGTTGAAAAATGGAGCTCAGGGGCACAGCAATTCACAAACTGGCAGAGTAATCAAGGCCAACTATCGTCCAAAAATCTGTTGAGGGAAGGCAACGAGGCGGACTTGAATGCGAGGCAGAATAGCAGGAAACAGATTTCAAGAGGTACGTTAGAATCGCCTGTAAAGCACAGGAAGAGGGGCACAACTTCGACAATGATGCACTTGGCCAAAAAGGGCGTATGCGTTTTCTCCTGAATATATTCAGGAGAAAACGCATACGCCCTTTTTGGCCAAGCAAGCAAGCGGGCAATGCAAATCTGCACTACAAAGAAGTATCACTTCCCACCGGTCAAAAGGGACATCCACAAAATGTGTAAAAACCAGAAAGGCAAGACAGGCCCTGGAGAACAGGGAGCCTTGTTATGCTGATGGGCGGGATGTAAGTTGCCAACTGCCTCACTGGAGGAGTGCATTGTGTTCCCTAAAACAAGTAAACAACAGAGCTACAGAGCCAAGGGCACTTCCAGTCTAGGGAATATACCTTGGGAAAACTGAAAATCCATAAGACAGAGCCACCCCCAAATTGAGGGCTGCACTGCTTACAAGAACCTCAACCTGGGTACACCTGAAATATCCCAGGAAATATAAAAATGGTTCCAAACATTGTGGAACTTACGTACGATGGAATATCCCTCAGCCATGAAATCAATGTCATAAGACCAGTAGCAGCAAAATGAGTGGATTCAGGTACGATGATTCTAAGTGAAAGAAGTCACACAGAAAAAGAAACTTATCATAAGATATCACTTAGGAAGATCCTGTAAACATGGCAACACATGAACTGAGTTAGGAAAGAGAACAGAGTCTCACATTTAGAAAACACTCTTATGCCTGCTTAAGGGGGAAGGAGAGGTGGGGTGATGCATCAAACCAGAGTTTGATATAAGCACAGGTACTGTTCCAAAAACCAACTATGGAATAGACAAGACCTACACCTTCCTCAGTGAAAGGGACTCAAAACCCCATATTTCCCGCAGAGGAATAGATCTGACTAGTAAGAATCTTAAAACCTATGTATTGATATGTCTCCGTAAGGGAATCAAGTGTGTCTAGACTGGCATAAACATGGCAGCGAGAATCAGCTCAAACCCACTCTAAAAAGGAATTTCAAAAACAGAACAAAGAAACAGGGAAATTCTTTACAATTCCTTCAGGGTCTCTGATGCAACCTGGAATGACCCTATCTAGGATGACAGCTGGATGTGGCATGAGGCTGGACACTTGGGACTGAGAGGATTGGTGAGATTGGGTGAGCAAATGCAGACCCTTTAAAGCAATAATGCATGGCAACCATTCCATGGGTCCCACCTCTCCAGGTTGAAGGGAATATTACTACAGCTATAACATGTACGGGAAACCTAGAGAATGGACACACTGTGAATACGAAAGGTTTCTAAAACTCAACGAAGAGTCCCTCTCCTGGTGCTCCGGTTTGACTTTCCAACAGCTTTACTATCAATCTCCCAACTTGGAGAGACAGCCCCTTTAAGCTCCTGGTTCACACAGGTTGCCCATTTGGCAGAGGAGGAAAGGGAAGAGGGAGAACCAATGAGAGAGTAGCTGTTAGGCATTTGGAAGGGCACATGTCACTCTAATTTCCCAGCAGGAAGAAGAATTAACCAAAGTCTCAGCCACCCACCGGGAACCAGTATAGGTCCTGAACCAAATGTTTGGACTTGCGTTCAGCTCACAAAAAAACGAGTTGAAAAATGGAGCTCAGGGGCACAGCAATTCACAAACTGGCAGAGTAATCAAGGCCAACTATCGTCCAAAAATCTGTTGAGGGAAGGCAACGAGGCGGACTTGAATGCGAGGCAGAATAGCAGGAAACAGATTTCAAGAGGTACGTTAGAATCGCCTGTAAAGCACAGGAAGAGGGGCACAACTTCGACAATGATGCACTTGGCCAAAAAGGGCGTATGCGTTTTCTCCTGAATATATTCAGGAGAAAACGCATACGCCCTTTTTGGCCAAGCAAGCAAGCGGGCAATGCAAATCTGCACTACAAAGAAGTATCACTTCCCACCGGTCAAAAGGGACATCCACAAAATGTGTAAAAACCAGAAAGGCAAGACAGGCCCTGGAGAACAGGGAGCCTTGTTATGCTGATGGGCGGGATGTAAGTTGCCAACTGCCTCACTGGAGGAGTGCATTGTGTTCCCTAAAACAAGTAAACAACAGAGCTACAGAGCCAAGGGCACTTCCAGTCTAGGGAATATACCTTGGGAAAACTGAAAATCCATAAGACAGAGCCACCCCCAAATTGAGGGCTGCACTGCTTACAAGAACCTCAACCTGGGTACACCTGAAATATCCCAGGAAATATAAAAATGGTTCCAAACATTGTGGAACTTACGTACGATGGAATATCCCTCAGCCATGAAATCAATGTCATAAGACCAGTAGCAGCAAAATGAGTGGATTCAGGTACGATGATTCTAAGTGAAAGAAGTCACACAGAAAAAGAAACTTATCATAAGATATCACTTAGGAAGATCCTGTAAACATGGCAACACATGAACTGAGTTAGGAAAGAGAACAGAGTCTCACATTTAGAAAACACTCTTATGCCTGCTTAAGGGGGAAGGAGAGGTGGGGTGATGCATCAAACCAGAGTTTGATATAAGCACAGGTACTGTTCCAAAAACCAACTATGGAATAGACAAGACCTACACCTTCCTCAGTGAAAGGGACTCAAAACCCCATATTTCCCGCAGAGGAATAGATCTGACTAGTAAGAATCTTAAAACCTATGTATTGATATGTCTCCGTAAGGGAATCAAGTGTGTCTAGACTGGCATAAACATGGCAGCGAGAATCAGCTCAAACCCACTCTAAAAAGGAATTTCAAAAACAGAACAAAGAAACAGGGAAATTCTTTACAATTCCTTCAGGGTCTCTGATGCAACCTGGAATGACCCTATCTACGATGACAGCTGGATGTGGCATGAGGCTGGACACTTGGGACTGAGAGGATTGGTGAGATTGGGTGAGCAAATGCAGACCCTTTAAAGCAATAATGCATGGCAACCATTCCATGGGTCCCACCTCTCCAGGTTGAAGGGAATATTACTACAGCTATAACATGTACGGGAAACCTAGAGAATGGACACACTGTGAATACGAAAGGTTTCTAAAACTCAACGAAGAGTCCCTCTCCTGGTGCTCCGGTTTGACTTTCCAACAGCTTTACTATCAATCTCCCAACTTGGAGAGACAGCCCCTTTAAGCTCCTGGTTCACACAGGTTGCCCATTTGGCAGAGGAGGAAAGGGAAGAGGGAGAACCAATGAGAGAGTAGCTGTTAGGCATTTGGAAGGGCACATGTCACTCTAATTTCCCAGCAGGAAGAAGAATTAACCAAAGTCTCAGCCACCCACCGGGAACCAGTATAGGTCCTGAACCAAATGTTTGGACTTGCGTTCAGCTCACAAAAAACGAGTTGAAAAATGGAGCTCAGGGGCACAGCAATTCACAAACTGGCAGAGTAATCAAGGCCAACTATCGTCCAAAAATCTGTTGAGGGAAGGCAACAAGGCGGACTTGAATGCGAGGCAGAATAGCAGGAAACAGATTTCAAGAGGTACGTTAGAATCGCCTGTAAAGCACAGGAAGAGGGGCACAACTTCGACAATGATGCACTTGGCCAAAAAGGGCGTATGCGTTTTCTCCTGAATATATTCAGGAGAAAACGCATACGCCCTTTTTGGCCAAGCAAGCAAGCGGGCAATGCAAATCTGCACTACAAAGAAGTATCACTTCCCACCGGTCAAAAGGGACATCCACAAAATGTGTAAAAACCAGAAAGGCAAGACAGGCCCTGGAGAACAGGGAGCCTTGTTATGCTGATGGGCGGGATGTAAGTTGCCAACTGCCTCACTGGAGGAGTGCATTGTGTTCCCTAAAACAAGTAAACAACAGAGCTACAGAGCCAAGGGCACTTCCAGTCTAGGGAATATACCTTGGGAAAACTGAAAATCCATAAGACAGAGCCACCCCCAAATTGAGGGCTGCACTGCTTACAAGAACCTCAACCTGGGTACACCTGAAATATCCCAGGAAATATAAAAATGGTTCCAAACATTGTGGAACTTACGTACGATGGAATATCCCTCAGCCATGAAATCAATGTCATAAGACCAGTAGCAGCAAAATGAGTGGATTCAGGTACGATGATTCTAAGTGAAAGAAGTCACACAGAAAAAGAAACTTATCATAAGATATCACTTAGGAAGATCCTGTAAACATGGCTACACATGAACTGAGTTAGGAAAGAGAACAGAGTCTCACATTTAGAAAACACTCTTATGCCTGCTTAAGGGGGAAGGAGAGGTGGGGTGATGCATCAAACCAGAGTTTGATATAAGCACAGGTACTGTTCCAAAAACCAACTATGGAATAGACAAGACCTACACCTTCCTCAGTGAAAGGGACTCAAAACCCCATATTTCCCGCAGAGGAATAGATCTGACTAGTAAGAATCTTAAAACCTATGTATTGATATGTCTCCGTAAGGGAATCAAGTGTGTCTAGACTGGCATAAACATGGCAGCGAGAATCAGCTCAAACCCACTCTAAAAAGGAATTTCAAAAACAGAACAAAGAAACAGGGAAATTCTTTACAATTCCTTCAGGGTCTCTGATGCAACCTGGAATGACCCTATCTACGATGACAGCTGGATGTGGCATGAGGCTGGACACTTGGGACTGAGAGGATTGGTGAGATTGGGTGAGCAAATGCAGACCCTTTAAAGCAATAATGCATGGCAACCATTCCATGGGTCCCACCTCTCCAGGTTGAAGGGAATATTACTACAGCTATAACATGTACGGGAAACCTAGAGAATGGACACACTGTGAATACGAAAGGTTTCTAAAACTCAACGAAGAGTCCCTCTCCTGGTGCTCCGGTTTGACTTTCCAACAGCTTTACTATCAATCTCCCAACTTGGAGAGACAGCCCCTTTAAGCTCCTGGTTCACACAGGTTGCCCATTTGGCAGAGGAGGAAAGGGAAGAGGGAGAACCAATGAGAGAGTAGCTGTTAGGCATTTGGAAGGGCACATGTCACTCTAATTTCCCAGCAGGAAGAAGAATTAACCAAAGTCTCAGCCACCCACCGGGAACCAGTATAGGTCCTGAACCAAATGTTTGGACTTGCGTTCAGCTCACAAAAAACGAGTTGAAAAATGGAGCTCAGGGGCACAGCAATTCACAAACTGGCAGAGTAATCAAGGCCAACTATCGTCCAAAAATCTGTTGAGGGAAGGCAACGAGGCGGACTTGAATGCGAGGCAGAATAGCAGGAAACAGATTTCAAGAGGTACGTTAGAATCGCCTGTAAAGCACAGGAAGAGGGGCACAACTTCGACAATGATGCACTTGGCCAAAAAGGGCGTATGCGTTTTCTCCTGAATATATTCAGGAGAAAACGCATACGCCCTTTTTGGCCAAGCAAGCAAGCGGGCAATGCAAATCTGCACTACAAAGAAGTATCACTTCCCACCGGTCAAAAGGGACATCCACAAAATGTGTAAAAACCAGAAAGGCAAGACAGGCCCTGGAGAACAGGGAGCCTTGTTATGCTGATGGGCGGGATGTAAGTTGCCAACTGCCTCACTGGAGGAGTGCATTGTGTTCCCTAAAACAAGTAAACAACAGAGCTACAGAGCCAAGGGCACTTCCAGTCTAGGGAATATACCTTGGGAAAACTGAAAATCCATAAGACAGAGCCACCCCCAAATTGAGGGCTGCACTGCTTACAAGAACCTCAACCTGGGTACACCTGAAATATCCCAGGAAATATAAAAATGGTTCCAAACATTGTGGAACTTACGTACGATGGAATATCCCTCAGCCATGAAATCAATGTCATAAGACCAGTAGCAGCAAAATGAGTGGATTCAGGTACGATGATTCTAAGTGAAAGAAGTCACACAGAAAAAGAAACTTATCATAAGATATCACTTAGGAAGATCCTGTAAACATGGCAACACATGAACTGAGTTAGGAAAGAGAACAGAGTCTCACATTTAGAAAACACTCTTATGCCTGCTTAAGGGGGAAGGAGAGGTGGGGTGATGCATCAAACCAGAGTTTGATATAAGCACAGGTACTGTTCCAAAAACCAACTATGGAATAGACAAGACCTACACCTTCCTCAGTGAAAGGGACTCAAAACCCCATATTTCCCGCAGAGGAATAGATCTGACTAGTAAGAATCTTAAAACCTATGTATTGATATGTCTCCGTAAGGGAATCAAGTGTGTCTAGACTGGCATAAACATGGCAGCGAGAATCAGCTCAAACCCACTCTAAAAAGGAATTTCAAAAACAGAACAAAGAAACAGGGAAATTCTTTACAATTCCTTCAGGGTCTCTGATGCAACCTGGAATGACCCTATCTAGGATGACAGCTGGATGTGGCATGAGGCTGGACACTTGGGACTGAGAGGATTGGTGAGATTGGGTGAGCAAATGCAGACCCTTTAAAGCAATAATGCATGGCAACCATTCCATGGGTCCCACCTCTCCAGGTTGAAGGGAATATTACTACAGCTATAACATGTACGGGAAACCTAGAGAATGGACACACTGTGAATACGAAAGGTTTCTAAAACTCAACGAAGAGTCCCTCTCCTGGTGCTCCGGTTTGACTTTCCAACAGCTTTACTATCAATCTCCCAACTTGGAGAGACAGCCCCTTTAAGCTCCTGGTTCACACAGGTTGCCCATTTGGCAGAGGAGGAAAGGGAAGAGGGAGAACCAATGAGAGAGTAGCTGTTAGGCATTTGGAAGGGCACATGTCACTCTAATTTCCCAGCAGGAAGAAGAATTAACCAAAGTCTCAGCCACCCACCGGGAACCAGTATAGGTCCTGAACCAAATGTTTGGACTTGCGTTCAGCTCACAAAAAACGAGTTGAAAAATGGAGCTCAGGGGCACAGCAATTCACAAACTGGCAGAGTAATCAAGGCCAACTATCGTCCAAAAATCTGTTGAGGGAAGGCAACAAGGCGGACTTGAATGCGAGGCAGAATAGCAGGAAACAGATTTCAAGAGGTACGTTAGAATCGCCTGTAAAGCACAGGAAGAGGGGCACAACTTCGACAATGATGCACTTGGCCAAAAAGGGCGTATGCGTTTTCTCCTGAATATATTCAGGAGAAAACGCATACGCCCTTTTTGGCCAAGCAAGCAAGCGGGCAATGCAAATCTGCACTACAAAGAAGTATCACTTCCCACCGGTCAAAAGGGACATCCACAAAATGTGTAAAAACCAGAAAGGCAAGACAGGCCCTGGAGAACAGGGAGCCTTGTTATGCTGATGGGCGGGATGTAAGTTGCCAACTGCCTCACTGGAGGAGTGCATTGTGTTCCCTAAAACAAGTAAACAACAGAGCTACAGAGCCAAGGGCACTTCCAGTCTAGGGAATATACCTTGGGAAAACTGAAAATCCATAAGACAGAGCCACCCCCAAATTGAGGGCTGCACTGCTTACAAGAACCTCAACCTGGGTACACCTGAAATATCCCAGGAAATATAAAAATGGTTCCAAACATTGTGGAACTTACGTACGATGGAATATCCCTCAGCCATGAAATCAATGTCATAAGACCAGTAGCAGCAAAATGAGTGGATTCAGGTACGATGATTCTAAGTGAAAGAAGTCACACAGAAAAAGAAACTTATCATAAGATATCACTTAGGAAGATCCTGTAAACATGGCTACACATGAACTGAGTTAGGAAAGAGAACAGAGTCTCACATTTAGAAAACACTCTTATGCCTGCTTAAGGGGGAAGGAGAGGTGGGGTGATGCATCAAACCAGAGTTTGATATAAGCACAGGTACTGTTCCAAAAACCAACTATGGAATAGACAAGACCTACACCTTCCTCAGTGAAAGGGACTCAAAACCCCATATTTCCCGCAGAGGAATAGATCTGACTAGTAAGAATCTTAAAACCTATGTATTGATATGTCTCCGTAAGGGAATCAAGTGTGTCTAGACTGGCATAAACATGGCAGCGAGAATCAGCTCAAACCCACTCTAAAAAGGAATTTCAAAAACAGAACAAAGAAACAGGGAAATTCTTTACAATTCCTTCAGGGTCTCTGATGCAACCTGGAATGACCCTATCTACGATGACAGCTGGATGTGGCATGAGGCTGGACACTTGGGACTGAGAGGATTGGTGAGATTGGGTGAGCAAATGCAGACCCTTTAAAGCAATAATGCATGGCAACCATTCCATGGGTCCCACCTCTCCAGGTTGAAGGGAATATTACTACAGCTATAACATGTACGGGAAACCTAGAGAATGGACACACTGTGAATACGAAAGGTTTCTAAAACTCAACGAAGAGTCCCTCTCCTGGTGCTCCGGTTTGACTTTCCAACAGCTTTACTATCAATCTCCCAACTTGGAGAGACAGCCCCTTTAAGCTCCTGGTTCACACAGGTTGCCCATTTGGCAGAGGAGGAAAGGGAAGAGGGAGAACCAATGAGAGAGTAGCTGTTAGGCATTTGGAAGGGCACATGTCACTCTAATTTCCCAGCAGGAAGAAGAATTAACCAAAGTCTCAGCCACCCACCGGGAACCAGTATAGGTCCTGAACCAAATGTTTGGACTTGCGTTCAGCTCACAAAAAACGAGTTGAGAAATGGAGCTCAGGGGCACAGCAATTCACAAACTGGCAGAGTAATCAAGGCCAACTATCGTCCAAAAATCTGTTGAGGGAAGGCAAAGAGGCGGACTTGAATGCGAGGCAGAATAGCAGGAAACAGATTTCAAGAGGTACGTTAGAATCGCCTGTAAAGCACAGGAAGAGGGGCACAACTTCGACAATGATGCACTTGGCCAAAAAGGGCGTATGCGTTTTCTCCTGAATATATTCAGGAGAAAACGCATACGCCCTTTTTGGCCAAGCAAGCAAGCGGGCAATGCAAATCTGCACTACAAAGAAGTATCACTTCCCACCGGTCAAAAGGGACATCCACAAAATGTGTAAAAACCAGAAAGGCAAGACAGGCCCTGGAGAACAGGGAGCCTTGTTATGCTGATGGGCGGGATGTAAGTTGCCAACTGCCTCACTGGAGGAGTGCATTGTGTTCCCTAAAACAAGTAAACAACAGAGCTACAGAGCCAAGGGCACTTCCAGTCTAGGGAATATACCTTGGGAAAACTGAAAATCCATAAGACAGAGCCACCCCCAAATTGAGGGCTGCACTGCTTACAAGAACCTCAACCTGGGTACACCTGAAATATCCCAGGAAATATAAAAATGGTTCCAAACATTGTGGAACTTACGTACGATGGAATATCCCTCAGCCATGAAATCAATGTCATAAGACCAGTAGCAGCAAAATGAGTGGATTCAGGTACGATGATTCTAAGTGAAAGAAGTCACACAGAAAAAGAAACTTATCATAAGATATCACTTAGGAAGATCCTGTAAACATGGCTACACATGAACTGAGTTAGGAAAGAGAACAGAGTCTCACATTTAGAAAACACTCTTATGCCTGCTTAAGGGGGAAGGAGAGGTGGGGTGATGCATCAAACCAGAGTTTGATATAAGCACAGGTACTGTTCCAAAAACCAACTATGGAATAGACAAGACCTACACCTTCCTCAGTGAAAGGGACTCAAAACCCCATATTTCCCGCAGAGGAATAGATCTGACTAGTAAGAATCTTAAAACCTATGTATTGATATGTCTCCGTAAGGGAATCAAGTGTGTCTAGACTGGCATAAACATGGCAGCGAGAATCAGCTCAAACCCACTCTAAAAAGGAATTTCAAAAACAGAACAAAGAAACAGGGAAATTCTTTACAATTCCTTCAGGGTCTCTGATGCAACCTGGAATGACCCTATCTACGATGACAGCTGGATGTGGCATGAGGCTGGACACTTGGGACTGAGAGGATTGGTGAGATTGGGTGAGCAAATGCAGACCCTTTAAAGCAATAATGCATGGCAACCATTCCATGGGTCCCACCTCTCCAGGTTGAAGGGAATATTACTACAGCTATAACATGTACGGGAAACCTAGAGAATGGACACACTGTGAATACGAAAGGTTTCTAAAACTCAACGAAGAGTCCCTCTCCTGGTGCTCCGGTTTGACTTTCCAACAGCTTTACTATCAATCTCCCAACTTGGAGAGACAGCCCCTTTAAGCTCCTGGTTCACACAGGTTGCCCATTTGGCAGAGGAGGAAAGGGAAGAGGGAGAACCAATGAGAGAGTAGCTGTTAGGCATTTGGATGGGCACACGTCACTCTAATTTCCCGGCAGGAAGAAGAATTAACCAAAGTCTCAGCCACCCACCGGGAACCAGTATAGGTCCTGAACCAAATGTTTGGACTTGCGTTCAGCTCACAAAAAACGAGTTGAAAAATGGAGCTCAGGGGCACAGCAATTCACAAACTGGCAGAGTAATCAAGGCCAACTATCGTCCAAAAATCTGTTGAGGGAAGGCAACGAGGCGGACTTGAATGCGAGGCAGAATAGCAGGAAACAGATTTCAAGAGGTACGTTAGAATCGCCTGTAAAGCACAGGAAGAGGGGCACAACTTCGACAATGATGCACTTGGCCAAAAAGGGCGTATGCGTTTTCTCCTGAATATATTCAGGAGAAAACGCATACGCCCTTTTTGGCCAAGCAAGCAAGCGGGCAATGCAAATCTGCACTACAAAGAAGTATCACTTCCCACCGGTCAAAAGGGACATCCACAAAATGTGTAAAAACCAGAAAGGCAAGACAGGCCCTGGAGAACAGGGAGCCTTGTTATGCTGATGGGCGGGATGTAAGTTGCCAACTGCCTCACTGGAGGAGTGCATTGTGTTCCCTAAAACAAGTAAACAACAGAGCTACAGAGCCAAGGGCACTTCCAGTCTAGGGAATATACCTTGGGAAAACTGAAAATCCATAAGACAGAGCCACCCCCAAATTGAGGGCTGCACTGCTTACAAGAACCTCAACCTGGGTACACCTGAAATATCCCAGGAAATATAAAAATGGTTCCAAACATTGTGGAACTTACGTACGATGGAATATCCCTCAGCCATGAAATCAATGTCATAAGACCAGTAGCAGCAAAATGAGTGGATTCAGGTACGATGATTCTAAGTGAAAGAAGTCACACAGAAAAAGAAACTTATCATAAGATATCACTTAGGAAGATCCTGTAAACATGGCAACACATGAACTGAGTTAGGAAAGAGAACAGAGTCTCACATTTAGAAAACACTCTTATGCCTGCTTAAGGGGGAAGGAGAGGTGGGGTGATGCATCAAACCAGAGTTTGATATAAGCACAGGTACTGTTCCAAAAACCAACTATGGAATAGACAAGACCTACACCTTCCTCAGTGAAAGGGACTCAAAACCCCATATTTCCCGCAGAGGAATAGATCTGACTAGTAAGAATCTTAAAACCTATGTATTGATATGTCTCCGTAAGGGAATCAAGTGTGTCTAGACTGGCATAAACATGGCAGCGAGAATCAGCTCAAACCCACTCTAAAAAGGAATTTCAAAAACAGAACAAAGAAACAGGGAAATTCTTTACAATTCCTTCAGGGTCTCTGATGCAACCTGGAATGACCCTATCTAGGATGACAGCTGGATGTGGCATGAGGCTGGACACTTGGGACTGAGAGGATTGGTGAGATTGGGTGAGCAAATGCAGACCCTTTAAAGCAATAATGCATGGCAACCATTCCATGGGTCCCACCTCTCCAGGTTGAAGGGAATATTACTACAGCTATAACATGTACGGGAAACCTAGAGAATGGACACACTGTGAATACGAAAGGTTTCTAAAACTCAACGAAGAGTCCCTCTCCTGGTGCTCCGGTTTGACTTTCCAACAGCTTTACTATCAATCTCCCAACTTGGAGAGACAGCCCCTTTAAGCTCCTGGTTCACACAGGTTGCCCATTTGGCAGAGGAGGAAAGGGAAGAGGGAGAACCAATGAGAGAGTAGCTGTTAGGCATTTGGAAGGGCACATGTCACTCTAATTTCCCAGCAGGAAGAAGAATTAACCAAAGTCTCAGCCACCCACCGGGAACCAGTATAGGTCCTGAACCAAATGTTTGGACTTGCGTTCAGCTCACAAAAAACGAGTTGAAAAATGGAGCTCAGGGGCACAGCAATTCACAAACTGGCAGAGTAATCAAGGCCAACTATCGTCCAAAAATCTGTTGAGGGAAGGCAACGAGGCGGACTTGAATGCGAGGCAGAATAGCAGGAAACAGATTTCAAGAGGTACGTTAGAATCGCCTGTAAAGCACAGGAAGAGGGGCACAACTTCGACAATGATGCACTTGGCCAAAAAGGGCGTATGCGTTTTCTCCTGAATATATTCAGGAGAAAACACATACGCCCTTTTTGGCCAAGCAAGCAAGCGGGCAATGCAAATCTGCACTACAAAGAAGTATCACTTCCCACCGGTCAAAAGGGACATCCACAAAATGTGTAAAAACCAGAAAGGCAAGACAGGCCCTGGAGAACAGGGAGCATTGTTATGCTGATGGGCGGGATGTAAGTTGCCAACTGCCTCACTGGAGGAGTGCATTGTGTTCCCTAAAACAAGTAAACAACAGAGCTACAGAGCCAAGGGCACTTCCAGTCTAGGGAATATACCTTGGGAAAACTGAAAATCCATAAGACAGAGCCACCCCCAAATTGAGGGCTGCACTGCTTACAAGAACCTCAACCTGGGTACACCTGAAATATCCCAGGAAATATAAAAATGGTTCCAAACATTGTGGAACTTACGTACGATGGAATATCCCTCAGCCATGAAATCAATGTCATAAGACCAGTAGCAGCAAAATGAGTGGATTCAGGTACGATGATTCTAAGTGAAAGAAGTCACACAGAAAAAGAAACTTATCATAAGATATCACTTAGGAAGATCCTGTAAACATGGCAACACATGAACTGAGTTAGGAAAGAGAACAGAGTCTCACATTTAGAAAACACTCTTATGCCTGCTTAAGGGGGAAGGAGAGGTGGGGTGATGCATCAAACCAGAGTTTGATATAAGCACAGGTACTGTTCCAAAAACCAACTATGGAATAGACAAGACCTACACCTTCCTCAGTGAAAGGGACTCAAAACCCCATATTTCCCGCAGAGGAATAGATCTGACTAGTAAGAATCTTAAAACCTATGTATTGATATGTCTCCGTAAGGGAATCAAGTGTGTCTAGACTGGCATAAACATGGCAGCGAGAATCAGCTCAAACCCACTCTAAAAAGGAATTTCAAAAACAGAACAAAGAAACAGGGAAATTCTTTACAATTCCTTCAGGGTCTCTGATGCAACCTGGAATGACCCTATCTACGATGACAGCTGGATGTGGCATGAGGCTGGACACTTGGGACTGAGAGGATTGGTGAGATTGGGTGAGCAAATGCAGACCCTTTAAAGCAATAATGCATGGCAACCATTCCATGGGTCCCACCTCTCCAGGTTGAAGGGAATATTACTACAGCTATAACATGTACGGGAAACCTAGAGAATGGACACACTGTGAATACGAAAGGTTTCTAAAACTCAACGAAGAGTCCCTCTCCTGGTGCTCCGGTTTGACTTTCCAACAGCTTTACTATCAATCTCCCAACTTGGAGAGACAGCCCCTTTAAGCTCCTGGTTCACACAGGTTGCCCATTTGGCAGAGGAGGAAAGGGAAGAGGGAGAACCAATGAGAGAGTAGCTGTTAGGCATTTGGAAGGGCACATGTCACTCTAATTTCCCAGCAGGAAGAAGAATTAACCAAAGTCTCAGCCACCCACCGGGAACCAGTATAGGTCCTGAACCAAATGTTTGGACTTGCGTTCAGCTCACAAAAAACGAGTTGAAAAATGGAGCTCAGGGGCACAGCAATTCACAAACTGGCAGAGTAATCAAGGCCAACTATCGTCCAAAAATCTGTTGAGGGAAGGCAACGAGGCGGACTTGAATGCGAGGCAGAATAGCAGGAAACAGATTTCAAGAGGTACGTTAGAATCGCCTGTAAAGCACAGGAAGAGGGGCACAACTTCGACAATGATGCACTTGGCCAAAAAGGGCGTATGCGTTTTCTCCTGAATATATTCAGGAGAAAACGCATACGCCCTTTTTGGCCAAGCAAGCAAGCGGGCAATGCAAATCTGCACTACAAAGAAGTATCACTTCCCACCGGTCAAAAGGGACATCCACAAAATGTGTAAAAACCAGAAAGGCAAGACAGGCCCTGGAGAACAGGGAGCCTTGTTATGCTGATGGGCGGGATGTAAGTTGCCAACTGCCTCACTGGAGGAGTGCATTGTGTTCCCTAAAACAAGTAAACAACAGAGCTACAGAGCCAAGGGCACTTCCAGTCTAGGGAATATACCTTGGGAAAACTGAAAATCCATAAGACAGAGCCACCCCCAAATTGAGGGCTGCACTGCTTACAAGAACCTCAACCTGGGTACACCTGAAATATCCCAGGAAATATAAAAATGGTTCCAAACATTGTGGAACTTACGTACGATGGAATATCCCTCAGCCATGAAATCAATGTCATAAGACCAGTAGCAGCAAAATGAGTGGATTCAGGTACGATGATTCTAAGTGAAAGAAGTCACACAGAAAAAGAAACTTATCATAAGATATCACTTAGGAAGATCCTGTAAACATGGCAACACATGAACTGAGTTAGGAAAGAGAACAGAGTCTCACATTTAGAAAACACTCTTATGCCTGCTTAAGGGGGAAGGAGAGGTGGGGTGATGCATCAAACCAGAGTTTGATATAAGCACAGGTACTGTTCCAAAAACCAACTATGGAATAGACAAGACCTACACCTTCCTCAGTGAAAGGGACTCAAAACCCCATATTTCCCGCAGAGGAATAGATCTGACTAGTAAGAATCTTAAAACCTATGTATTGATATGTCTCCGTAAGGGAATCAAGTGTGTCTAGACTGGCATAAACATGGCAGCGAGAATCAGCTCAAACCCACTCTAAAAAGGAATTTCAAAAACAGAACAAAGAAACAGGGAAATTCTTTACAATTCCTTCAGGGTCTCTGATGCAACCTGGAATGACCCTATCTACGATGACAGCTGGATGTGGCATGAGGCTGGACACTTGGGACTGAGAGGATTGGTGAGATTGGGTGAGCAAATGCAGACCCTTTAAAGCAATAATGCATGGCAACCATTCCATGGGTCCCACCTCTCCAGGTTGAAGGGAATATTACTACAGCTATAACATGTACGGGAAACCTAGAGAATGGACACACTGTGAATACGAAAGGTTTCTAAAACTCAACGAAGAGTCCCTCTCCTGGTGCTCCGGTTTGACTTTCCAACAGCTTTACTATCAATCTCCCAACTTGGAGAGACAGCCCCTTTAAGCTCCTGGTTCACACAGGTTGCCCATTTGGCAGAGGAGGAAAGGGAAGAGGGAGAACCAATGAGAGAGTAGCTGTTAGGCATTTGGAAGGGCACATGTCACTCTAATTTCCCAGCAGGAAGAAGAATTAACCAAAGTCTCAGCCACCCACCGGGAACCAGTATAGGTCCTGAACCAAATGTTTGGACTTGCGTTCAGCTCACAAAAAACGAGTTGAAAAATGGAGCTCAGGGGCACAGCAATTCACAAACTGGCAGAGTAATCAAGGCCAACTATCGTCCAAAAATCTGTTGAGGGAAGGCAACGAGGCGGACTTGAATGCGAGGCAGAATAGCAGGAAACAGATTTCAAGAGGTACGTTAGAATCGCCTGTAAAGCACAGGAAGAGGGGCACAACTTCGACAATGATGCACTTGGCCAAAAAGGGCGTATGCGTTTTCTCCTGAATATATTCAGGAGAAAACGCATACGCCCTTTTTGGCCAAGCAAGCAAGCGGGCAATGCAAATCTGCACTACAAAGAAGTATCACTTCCCACCGGTCAAAAGGGACATCCACAAAATGTGTAAAAACCAGAAAGGCAAGACAGGCCCTGGAGAACAGGGAGCCTTGTTATGCTGATGGGCGGGATGTAAGTTGCCAACTGCCTCACTGGAGGAGTGCATTGTGTTCCCTAAAACAAGTAAACAACAGAGCTACAGAGCCAAGGGCACTTCCAGTCTAGGGAATATACCTTGGGAAAACTGAAAATCCATAAGACAGAGCCACCCCCAAATTGAGGGCTGCACTGCTTACAAGAACCTCAACCTGGGTACACCTGAAATATCCCAGGAAATATAAAAATGGTTCCAAACATTGTGGAACTTACGTACGATGGAATATCCCTCAGCCATGAAATCAATGTCATAAGACCAGTAGCAGCAAAATGAGTGGATTCAGGTACGATGATTCTAAGTGAAAGAAGTCACACAGAAAAAGAAACTTATCATAAGATATCACTTAGGAAGATCCTGTAAACATGGCTACACATGAACTGAGTTAGGCAAGAGAACAGAGTCTCACATTTAGAAAACACTCTTATGCCTGCTTAAGGGGGAAGGAGAGGTGGGGTGATGCATCAAACCAGAGTTTGATATAAGCACAGGTACTGTTCCAAAAACCAACTATGGAATAGACAAGACCTACACCTTCCTCAGTGAAAGGGACTCAAAACCCCATATTTCCCGCAGAGGAATAGATCTGACTAGTAAGAATCTTAAAACCTATGTATTGATATGTCTCCGTAAGGGAATCAAGTGTGTCTAGACTGGCATAAACATGGCAGCGAGAATCAGCTCAAACCCACTCTAAAAAGGAATTTCAAAAACAGAACAAAGAAACAGGGAAATTCTTTACAATTCCTTCAGGGTCTCTGATGCAACCTGGAATGACCCTATCTACGATGACAGCTGGATGTGACATGAGGCTGGACACTTGGGACTGAGAGGATTGGTGAGATTGGGTGAGCAAATGCAGACCCTTTAAAGCAATAATGCATGGCAACCATTCCATGGGTCCCACCTCTCCAGGTTGAAGGGAATATTACTACAGCTATAACATGTACGGGAAACCTAGAGAATGGACACACTGTGAATACGAAAGGTTTCTAAAACTCAACGAAGAGTCCCTCTCCTGGTGCTCCGGTTTGACTTTCCAACAGCTTTACTATCAATCTCCCAACTTGGAGAGACAGCCCCTTTAAGCTCCTGGTTCACACAGGTTGCCCATTTGGCAGAGGAGGAAAGGGAAGAGGGAGAACCAATGAGAGAGTAGCTGTTAGGCATTTGGATGGGCACATGTCACTCTAATTTCCCGGCAGGAAGAAGAATTCACCAAAGTCTCAGCCACCCACCGGGAACCAGTATAGGTCCTGAACCAAATGTTTGGACTTGCGTTCAGCTCACAAAAAACGAGTTGAAAAATGGAGCTCAGGGGCACAGCAATTCACAAACTGGCAGAGTAATCAAGGCCAACTGTCGTCCAAAAATCTGTTGAGGGAAGGCAACGAGGCGGACTTGAATGCGAGGCAGAATAGCAGGAAACAGATTTCAAGAGGTACGTTAGAATCGCCTGTAAAGCACAGGAAGAGGGGCACAACTTCGACAATGATGCACTTGGCCAAAAAGGGCGTATGCGTTTTCTCCTGAATATATTCAGGAGAAAACGCATACGCCCTTTTTGGCCAAGCAAGCAAGCGGGCAATGCAAATCTGCACTACAAAGAAGTATCACTTCCCAACGGTCAAAAGGGACATCCACAAAATGTGTAAAAACCAGAAAGGCAAGACAGTCCCTGGAGAACAGGGAGCCTTGTTATGCTGATGGGCGGGATGTAAGTTGCCAACTGCCTCACTGGAGGAGTGCATTGTGTTCCCTAAAACAAGTAAACAACAGAGCTACAGAGCCAAGGGCACTTCCAGTCTAGGGAATATACCTTGGGAAAACTGAAAATCCATAAGACAGAGCCACCCCCAAATTGAGGGCTGCACTGCTTACAAGAACCTCAACCTGGGTACACCTGAAATATCCCAGGAAATATAAAAATGGTTCAAAACATTGTGGAACTTACGTACGATGGAATATCCCTCAGCCATGAAATCAATGTCATAAGACCAGCAGCAGCAAAATGAGTGGATTCAGGTACAATGATTCTAAGTGAAAGAAGTCACACAGAAAAAGAAACTTATCATAAGATATCACTTAGGAAGATCCTGTAAACATGGCAACACATGAACTGAGTTAGGAAAGAGAACAGAGTCTCACATTTAGAAAACACTCTTATGCCTGCTTAAGGGGGAAGGAGAGGTGGGGTGATGCATCAAACCAGGGTTTGATATAAGCACAGGTACTGTTCCAAAACCCAACTATGGAATAGACAAGACCTACACCTTCCTCAGTGAAAGGGACTCAAAACCCCATATTTCCCGCAGAGGAATAGATCTGACTAGTAAGAATCTTAAAACCTATGTATTGATATGTCTCCGTAAGGGAATCAAGTGTGTCTAGACTGGCATAAACATGGCAGCGAGAATCAGCTCAAACCCACTCTAAAAAGGAATTTCAAAAACAGAACAAAGAAACAGGGAAATTCTTTACAATTCCTTCAGGGTCTCTGATGCAACCTGGAATGACCCTATCTACGATGACAGCTGGATGTGGCATGAGGCTGGACACTTGGGACTGAGAGGATTGGTGAGATTGGGTGAGCAAATGCAGACCCTTTAAAGCAATAATGCATGGCACCCATTCCATGGGTCCCACCTCTCCAGGTTGAAGGGAATATTACTACAGCTATAACATGTACGGGAAACCTAGAGAATGGACACACTGTGAATACGAAAGGTTTCTAAAACTCAACGAAGAGTCCCTCTCCTGGTGCTCCGGTTTGACTTTCCAACAGCTTTACTATCAATCTCCCAACTTGGAGAGACAGCCCCTTTAAGCTCCTGGTTCACACAGGTTGCCCATTTGGCAGAGGAGGAAAGGGAAGAGGGAGAACCAATGAGAGAGTAGCTGTTAGGCATTTGGAAGGGCACATGTCACTCTAATTTTCCAGCAGAAAGAAGAATTAACCAAAGTCTCAGCCACCCACCGGGAACCAGTATAGGTCCTGAACCAAATGTTTGGACTTGCGTTCAGCTCACAAAAAACGAGTTGAAAAATGGAGCTCAGGGGCACAGCAATTCACAAACTGGCAGAGTAATCAAGGCCAACTATCGTCCAAAAATCTGTTGAGGGAAGGCAACGAGGCGGACTTGAATGCGAGGCAGAATAGCAGGAAACAGATTTCAAGAGGTACGTTAGAATCGCCTGTAAAGCACAGGAAGAGGGGCACAACTTCGACAATGATGCACTTGGCCAAAAAGGGCGTATGCGTTTTCTCCTGAATATATTCAGGAGAAAACGCATACGCCCTTTTTGGCCAAGCAAGCAAGCGGGCAATGCAAATCTGCACTACAAAGAAGTATCACTTCCCACCGGTCAAAAGGGACATCCACAAAATGTGTAAAAACCAGAAAGGCAAGACAGGCCCTGGAGAACAGGGAGCCTTGTTATGCTGATGGGCGGGATGTAAGTTGCCAACTGCCTCACTGGAGGAGTGCATTGTGTTCCCTAAAACAAGTAAACAACAGAGCTACAGAGCCAAGGGCACTTCCAGTCTAGGGAATATACCTTGGGAAAACTGAAAATCCATAAGACAGAGCCACCCCCAAATTGAGGGCTGCACTGCTTACAAGAACCTCAACCTGGGTACACCTGAAATATCCCAGGAAATATAAAAATGGTTCCAAACATTGTGGAACTTACGTACGATGGAATATCCCTCAGCCACGAAATCAATGTCATAAGACCAGTAGCAGCAAATTGAGTGGATTCAGGTACGATGATTCTAAGGGAAAGAAGTCACACAGGAAAAGAAACTTATCATAAGATATCACTTAGGAAGATCCTGTAAACATGGCTACACATGAACTGAGTTAGGAAAGAGAACAGAGTCTCACATTTAGAAAACACTCTTATGCCTGCTTAAGGGGGAAGGAGAGGTGGGGTGATGCATCAAACCAGAGTTTGATATAAGCACAGGTACTGTTCCAAAAACCAACTATGGAATAGACAAGACCTACACCTTCCTCAGTGAAAGGGACTCAAAACCCCATATTTCCCGCAGAGGAATAGATCTGACTAGTAAGAATCTTAAAACCTATGTATTGATATGTCTCCGTAAGGGAATCAAGTGTGTCTAGACTGGCATAAACATGGCAGCGAGAATCAGCTCAAACCCACTCTAAAAAGGAATTTCAAAAACAGAACAAAGAAACAGGGACATTCTTTACAATTCCTTCAGGGTCTCTGATGCAACCTGGAATGACCCTATCTACAATGACAGCTGGATGCGGCATGAGGCTGGACACTTGGGACTGAGAGGATTGGAGAGATTGGGTGAGCAAATGCAGACCCTTTATAGCAATAATGCATGGCACCCATTCCATAATTCCCAACTCTCCAGGTTGAAGGGAATATTACTACAGCTTTAACATGTACGGGAAATCTAGAGAATGGACACACTGTGAATACGAAAGGTTTCTAAAACTCAACGAAGAGTCCCTCTCCTGGTGCTCCGGTTTGACTTTCCAACTGCTTTACTATCAATCTCCCAACTTGGAGAGACAGCCCCTTTAAGCTCCTGGTTCACACAGGTTGCCCATTTGGCAGAGGATGAAAGGGAAGAGGGAGAACCAATGAGAGAGTCCCTGTTAGGCATTTGGATGGGCACATGTCACTCTAATTTCCCGGCAGGAAGAAGAATTCACCAAAGCCTCAGCCACCCACCGGGAACCAGTATAGGTCCTGAACCAAAAGTTTGGACTTGCGTTCAGCTCACAAAAAACGAGTTTGAAAATGGAGCTCAGGGGCACAGCAATTCACAAACAGGCAGAGTAATCAAGGCCAACATACGTCCAAAAATCTGTTGAGGGAAGGCAACGAGGCGGACTTGAAATCGAGGCAGAATAGCAGGAAACAGATTTCAAGAGGTACGTTGGAATCACCTGTAAAGCACAGGAAGAGGGGCACAACTTCGACAATGATGCACTTGGCCAAAAAGGGCGTATGCGTGTTCTCCTGAATATATTCAGGAGAACACGCATACGCCCTTTTGGCCAAGCAAGCAAGCGGGCAATGAAAATCTGCACTACAAAGAAGTATCACTTCCCACGGGTCAAAAGGGACATCCACAAAATGTGTAAAAACCAGAAAGGCAAGACAGGCCGTGGCGAAATGGGAGCCTTGTTATGCTGATGGGTGGGATGTAAGTTGCCAACTGCCTCACTGGAGGAGTGCATTGTGCTCCCAAAAACAAGTAAACAACAGAGCTACAGAGCCAAGGGCACATCCAGTCTAGGGAATATACCTTGGGAAAACTGAAAATCCATAAGACAGAGCCACCCCCAAATTGAGGGCTGCACTGCTTACAAGAACCTCAACCTGGGTACACCTGAAATATCCCAGGAAATATAAAAATGGTTCAAAACATTGTGGAAATTACATACGATGGAATATCCCTCCGCCATGAAATCAATGTCATAAGACCAGTAGCAGCAAAATGAGTGGATTCAGGTACGATGATTCTAAGTGAAAGAAGTCACACAGAAAAAGAAACTTATCATAAGATATCACTTAGGAAGATCCTGTAAACATGGCTACACATGAACTGAGTTAGGAAAGAGAACAGAGTCTCACATTTAGAAAACACTCTTATGCCTGCTTAAGGGGGAAGGAGAGGTGGGGTGATGCATCAAACCAAAGTTTGATATAAGCACAGGTACTGTTCCAAAAACCAACTATGGAATAGAAAAGACCTACACCTTCCTCAGTGAAAGGGACTCAAAACCCCATATTTCCCACAGAGGAATAGATCTGACTAGTAAGAATCTTAAAACCTATGTATTGATATGTCTCCGTAAGGGAATCAAGTGTGTCTAGACTGGCATAAACATGGCAGCGAGAATCAGCTCAAACCCACTCTAAAAAGGAATTTCAAAAACAGAACAAGGAAACAGGGAAATTCTTTACAATTCCTTCAGGGTCTCTGATGCAACCTGGAATGACCCTATCTACGATGACAGCTGGATGTGGCATGAGGCTGGACACTTGGGACTGAGAGGATTGGTGAGATTGGGTGAGCAAATGCAGACCCTTTAAAGCAATAATGCATGACAACCATTCCATGGGTCCCACCTCTCCAGGTTGAAGGGAATATTACTACAGCTATAACATGTACGGGAAACCTAGAGAATGGACACACTGTGAATACGAAAGGTTTCTAAAACTCAACGAAGAGTCCCTCTCCTGGTGCTCCGGTTTGACTTTCCAACAGCTTTACTATCAATCTCCCAACTTGGAGAGACAGCCCCTTTAAGCTCCTGGTTCACACAGGTTGCCCATTTGGCAGAGGAGGAAAGGGAAGAGGGAGAACCAATGAGAGAGTAGCTGTTAGGCATTTGGATGGGCACATGTCACTCTAATTTCCCGGCAGGAAGAAGAATTCACCAAAGTCTCAGCCACCCACCGGGAACCAGTATAGGTCCTGAACCAAATGTTTGGACTTGCGTTCAGCTCACAAAAAACGAGTTGAAAAATGGAGCTCAGGGGCACAGCAATTCACAAACTGGCAGAGTAATCAAGGCCAACTATCGTCCAAAAATCTGTTGAGGGAAGGCAACGAGGCGGACTTGAATGCGAGGCAGAATAGCAGGAAACAGATTTCAAGAGGTACGTTAGAATCGCCTGTAAAGCACAGGAAGAGGGGCACAACTTCGACAATGATGCACTTGGCCAAAAAGGGCGTATGCGTTTTCTCCTGAATATATTCAGGAGAAAACTACAATGAGGTATCACCTCACACCTGTTAGAATCGGCATCATCAGAAAATCTACAAACAACCAATTCTGGGGAGGGTGTGCACAAAAGGAGCCCTCTTCCACTATTGGTGGGGATGTAATTTGATACAGTCACTATGGAGAACAGTATGGAGTTTCCTTAAAAAAACTAGAAATAGAATTACCATCTGATCCAGCAATCCCACTTCTGGGCATATGCCCAGAGAAAACCCTATTTCAAAAAGGCACATTCACCACAATGTTCGTTGCAGCACTATTTACAATAGCCAGGTAATGGAAGCAACCTAAATGCCCACAGGCAGATGAATGGATAAAGATGTCGTACATATATAAAATGGAATATGACTCGGCCATAAAAAGGAATGAAACTGGGTCATTTGTAGAGACATCGATGGATCGAGAGACTGTCATACAGAATGAAGTAATTCAGAAAGAGGAAAACAAATATTGTATATTAATGCATATATGTGGAGCCTAAAAATGGTACAGATGAACTGGTTTGCAGGGAAGAAATAGAGACACAGAGGTAGAGAACAAACGTATGGACACCAAGTGTGGGAAGCCATGGGGTGGTGGTGGTGGGATGAGTTGGGAGATTGGGATTGACCTGTATACATGTATATGCATAAAATACATAACTAATAATAACGTGCTGTATAAAAACATAAATAAAATAAAATTTCAAAATTTTAAAAAATAAAATTTAAAAATAAAACATAAAAAATTCTTCCCGTCACACAGATGTATTTATAGGAATGAATTATTTCCATGCTTATATTTATAAATACATAAAAGAGGAATAAAATCTAACTTGAACCATAAAAGAAAAAAAAAAGTAAACCCACTAGTTATACAGAGGAAAACCCTATCAGGGCCCTTGCTCCAGCGGTAAACAATTCTGAAATTGGTCAGAGGTGGGGAACCTTCTCCCATATAGCCAGCAACCCACACCCATGCAAGGAGCGTCGTCATTGCAAAGATGGGGGACAGTGCCGAGGCATCTGTGAGTATACGTGAGCTGAGCCCCAGGCCAGCTGCTGCTGAACTGTTCCCACCCTTTCCAGGTAAAACACCTGAATATGTACAAGGGCTTGAAAGCCTAGAGGAAGGACCGTGGAGCCACACCAGCGACAGAACGCAGGCCAACTTGGTGCCTGTAGGCCAGCCAGGGTGGTCCTGGACCCTGGCGCTCTTCCAGAAGCTTCCCATTGCCCTGCCTGAGATACCCCTCCTGTCCCGGCCCTCACTGCTTTTTTCCTTCCTCACCTCTGTCCAGAGAGATATTCCAGCGGAAGGTATGGGTGACACATCCTCTTCTTTACAGGCGGCAGCATGGCAACTCCTGCAGAAAGGCCAGCAGAACCCCACACACACCGGGCCACCCACAAAGCTGTGGCCCCTCAATCCCTCCCACCAGCACAGCCCCGAGACTGCTGACGGGGCAGAGAATATGGAGTCAGGCACAGCTTCAGGGGCTATTGCTGCCTGGAGCGCTGTTTATATTGACCTCAACGAGGCACACCTGGGGAGGGCGGGCCGGCAGGGTAAGGCTGCCCAGGTCAGCTAATCCACAACCCTGAGGGAATCACATTGCTGAAAATGGACCCCGCTAAGGCAGAAGAGAAGCCAAGGGAAAAAAGGACACAATGCCATTTGCAGCACCGTAGATGAGTCTAGAAGTAATCACGTGACTTGTAGTAAGTCAGAAAGTGAAAGACACATATCATATCATATCACTTATAGGTGTTACCTAAAAATGGATACCAGGGCAGATATTTCCACGGAGAAGGGCAATCACAGATTCATTAAACAAACTTATGGTTCACCAATGGAAAGGTGTGAGGATAGGTTTCATTACGATATCGGGGTTAACAGACATATACAAACACAGGTGACATATATAATCACCAAAGACCTACAGAATACCAAGAGAGGACTACTCAACATTCTGTCATAACGTACATGGGAAAAGGATCCCAAGAAGAACAGTCATCTGTATATGTGTAAAAGAACCACATCTTCCACACCTACAACAAGCCAAACATTGTAATCAAACTTGCTGTAATAAAAAATAAAAAATTAAATTAAAAACACGAACAAGAAGTAGTGAGACAAACGTGAGGGGCTTTCTCCTGGCACATTCCATTCTAAACTCCAATCTAGAACACCACTTCCACTGAGGCTCTCTTGCCCTCATAACCAGATTTGGTAAGGGTGAACTGCTGCCACCTTGTGGCCGTTTCACACAACAGCAGCTTTAATCCCAGCGCTAATGGTCAGTTGATATTCAAAATCATTGCAGGCCTGTAAATGACACCTGCCCTGAAAACAAATCCTGGGGTCACATATCGACCAAAAATTTCAAAGGACGTCCATATTTCAAAACGACCATTTCAAAAGGCATATTTTACGCACATTAGTGTTCTGCTTCTTTTCCTTTCTTTCCTTTTTTGTTAAAAAACACGGGAATGGAAAAAGGCATCCCTCAGAATGGGCGAAAATCGTTGCAGACGAATCAATGGACAGAGGTTTAATCTCCAATATATAAAAACAGCCCATGCAGCTTAATATTAAAAAAACAAACAACCCAAAAAAAATGGGCAGAAGATCTAAAGAGACGTTTCTTCAAAGGAGACACAGAGATGGCCAAGACGCACATGAAAAGCTGCTCAACAGCACTAATTATTAGAGAAATGCAAATCAAAACTCCAATGAGGTATCACCTCACACCTGTTAGAATCGGCATCATCAGAAAATCTACAAACAACCAATTCTGGGGAGGGTGTGGACAAAAGGAGCCCTCTTCCACTATTGGTGGGAATGTAAATTGATACAGTCACTATGGAGAACAGTATGGAGTTTCCTTAAAAAAACTAGAAATAGAATTACCATCTGATCCAGCAATCCCACTTCTGGGCATATACCCAGAGAAAACCGTATTCCAAAAAGGCACATTCACCACAATGTTCGTTGCAGCACTATTTACAATAGCCAGGTAATGGAAGCAACCTAAATACCCACAGACAGATGAATGGATAAAGATGTGGTACATATATAAAATGGAATATTACTCGGCCATAAAAAGGAATGAAACTGGGTCATTTGTAGAGACATCGATGGATCGAGAGACTGTCATACAGAATGAAGTAAGTCAGAAAGAGGAAATCAAATATTGTCTATTAATGCATATATGTGGAGCCTAAAAATGGTACAGATGAACTGGTTTGCAGGGAAGAAATAGAGACACAGAGGTAGAGAACAAACGTATGGACACCAAGTGTGGGAAGCCATGGGGTGGTGGTTGTGGGATGAGTTGGGAGTTTGGGATTGACCTGTATACATGTATATGCATAAAATACATAACTAATAATAACGTGCTGTATAAAAAAATAAATAAAATTTCAAAATTTTAAAAAATAAAATTTAAAAATAAAACAGAAAAAAGTTCTTCCCGTCACACAGATGTATTTATAGGAATGAATTATTTCCATGCTTATATCTATAAATACATAAAAGAGGAATAACATCTAACTTGAAACATAAAACAAAAAAAAAGTGAACCCACGAGTTATACAGAGGAAAACCCTATCACGGCACTTGCTCCAGTGGTAAACAATTCTGAAATTGGTCAGATGTGGGGAACCATCTCCCATACAGACAGCAACCCAACCCCCACGCAAGGAGCGTCCTCATTGCAAAGCTGGGGGACTGTGCCGAGGCATCTGTGAGTAAACGTGAGCTGAGCCCCAGGCCAGCTGCTGCTGAACTGTTCCCACCCTTTCCAGGTAAAACACCTGAATATGTACAAGGGCTTGAAAGCCTAGAGGAAGGACCGTGGAGCCACACCAGCGACAGCACGCAGGCCAACTTGGTGCCTGCAGGCCAGCCAGCGTGGTCCTGGACCCTGGCGCTCTTCCAGAAGCTTTCCATTGCCCTGCCTGAGATACCCCTCCTGTCCCGGCCCCCACTGCTTTTTTCCTTCCTCACCTCTCTCCGGAGAGAAATTCCAGCAGAAGGTATGGGTGACACATCCTCTTCTTTACAGGCGGCAGCCTGGAAACTCCTGCAGAAAGGCCACCAGAACCCCACTCACACCGCGCCACCCACAAAGCTGTGGCCCCTCCCTCCCTCCCACCAGCACAGCCCCGAGACTGCTGATGGGGCAGAGAATATGGAGTCAGGCACAGCTTCAGGGGCTATTGCTGCCTGGAGCTCTGTTTATATTGACCTCAACGAGGCACAGCTGGGTAGGGCGGGCCGGCATGGTAAGGCTGCCCAGGTCAGCTAATCCACAACCCTCAGGGAATCACATTGTTGAAAATGGACCCCGCTAAGGCAGAAGAGAAGCCAAGGGAAAAAAGGACACAATGCCATTTGCAGCACCGTAGATGAGTCTAGAAGTAATCACGTGACTTGTAGTAACTCAGAAAGTGAAAGACACATATATCATATCACTTATAGGTGTTACCTAAAAATGGATACCAGGGCAGATATTTCCACGGAGAAGGGCAATCACAGATTCATTAAACAAACTTATGGTTCACCAATGGAAAGGTGTGAGGATTGGTTTCATTACGATATCAGGGTTAACAGACATATACAAACACAGGTGACATATATAATCACCAAAGACCTACAGACTACCACGAGAGGACTACTCAACATTCTGTCATAACGTACATGGGAAAAGGATCCCAAGAAGAACAGTCATCTGTATATGTGTAAAAGAACCACATCTTCCACACCTACAACAAGCCAAACATTGTAATCAAACTTGCTGTAATAAAAAATAAAAAATTAAATTAAAAACACGAACAAGAAGTAGTGAGACAAACGTGAGGGGCTTTCTCCTTGCACATTCCATTCTAAACTCCAATCTAGAACACCACTTCCACTGAGGCTCTCTTGCCCTAGTAACCAGATTTGGTAAGGGTGAACTGCTGCCACCTTGTGGCCGTTTCACACAACAGCAGCTTTAATCCCAGCGCTAATGGTCAGTTGATATTCAAAATCATTGCAGGCCTGTAAATGACACCTGCCCTGAAAACAAATCCTGGGGTCACATATCGACCAAAAATTTCAAAGGACGTCCATATTTCAAAACGACCGTTTCAAAAGGCATATTTTACGCACATTAGTGTTCTGCTTCTTTTCCTTTCTTTCCTTTTTTGTTAAAAAACACGGGAATGGAAAAAGGCATCCCTCAGAATGGGCGAAAATCGTTGCAGACGAATCAATGGACAGAGGTTTAATCTCCAATATATATAAACAGCTCATGCAGCTTAATATTAAAAAAACAAACAACCCAAAAAAAATGGGCAGAAGATCTAAAGAGACGTTTCTTCAAAGGAGACACAGAGATGGGCAAGACGCACATGAAAAGCTGCTCAACAGCACTAATTATTAGAGAAATGCAAATCAAAACTACAATGAGGTATCACCTCACACCTGTTAGAATCGGCATCATCAGAAAATCTACAAACAACCAATTCTGGGGAGGGTGTGGACAAAAGGAGCCCTCTTCCACTATTGGTGGGAATGTAAATTGATACAGTCACTATGGAGAACAGTATGGAGTTTCCTTAAAAAAACTAGAAATAGAATTACCATCTGATCCAGCAATCCCACTTCTGGGCATATACCCAGAGAAAACCGTATTTCAAAAAGGCACATTCACCACAATGTTCGTTGCAGCACTATTTACAATAGCCAGGTAATGGAAGCAACCTAAATGCCCACAGACAGATGAATGGATAAAGATGTGGTACATATATAAAATGGAATATTACTCGGCCATAAAAAGGAATGAAACTGGGTCATCTGTAGAGACATCGTTGGATCGAGAGACTGTCATACAGAATGAAGTAAGTCAGAAAGAGGAAAACAAATATTGTATATTAATGCATATATGTGGAGCCTAAAAATGGTACAGATGAACTGGTTTGCAGGGAAGAAATAGAGACACAGAGGTAGAGAACAAACGTATGGACACCAAGTGTGGGAAGCCATGGGGTGGTGGTGGTGGGATGAGTTGGGAGATTGGGATTGACCTGTATACATGTATATGCATAAAATACATAACTAATAATAACGTGCTGTATAAAAAAATAAATAAAATTTCAAAATTTTAAAAAATAAAATTTAAAAATAAAACAGAAAAAAGTTCTTCCCGTCACACAGATGTATTTATAGGAATGAATTATTTCCATGCTTATATCTATAAATACATAAAAGAGGAATAAAATCTAACTTGAACCATAAAAGAAAAAAAAAAAAAACCTGAACTCACGAGTTTTACAGAGGAAAATCCTATCTGGGCACTTGCTCCAGCGGTAAACAATTCTGAAATTGGTCAGAGGTGGGGAACCATCTCCCATACAGCCAGCAACCCACCCCCCACGCAAGGAGCGTCCTCATTGCAAAGCTGGGGGACAGTGCCGAGGCATCTGTGAGTAAACGTGAGCTGAGCCCAAGGCCAGCTGCTGCTGAACTGTTCCCACCATTCCCAGGTAAAACACCTGAATATGTACAAGGGCTTGAAAGCCTAGAGGAAGGACCGTGGAGCCACACCAGCGACAGCACGCAGGCCAACTTGCTGCCTGCAGGCCAGCCACGGTGGTCGTGGCCCCGGGATCTCTTCCAGAAGATTTCCATTGCCCTGCATGAGATACCCCTCCTGTCCTGGCCCCCACTGCTTTTTTCCTTTCTCACCTCTGTCCGGAGAGAAATTCCAGCGGAAGGTATGGGTGACCCATCCTCTTCTTTACAGGCGGCAGCCTGGCAACTCCTGCAGAAAGGCCAGCAGAGCCCCACTCACACCAGGCCACACACAAAGCTGTGGCCCCTCACTCCCTCCCACCAGCACAGCCCCGAGACTGCTGACGGGGCAGAGAATATGGAGTCAGGCACAGCTTCAGGGGCTATTGCTGCCTGGAGCTCTGTTTATATTGACCTCAACAAGGCACACCTGGGGAGGGCGGGCCGGCAGGGTAATGTTGCCCAGGTCAGCTAATCCACAACCCTCAGGGAATCACATTGTTGAAAATGGACCTCGCTAAGGCAGAAGAGAAGCCAAGGGAAAAAAGGACACAATGCCATTTGCAGCACCGTAGATGAGTCTAGAAGTAATCACGTGACTTGTAGTAAGTCAGAAAGTGAAAGACACATATCATATCATATCACTTATAGGTGTTACCTAAAAATGGATACCAGGGCAGATATTTCCACGGAGAAGGGCAATCACAGATTCATTAAACAAACTTATGGTTCACCAATGGAAAGGTGTGAGGATTGGTTTCATTACGATATCGGGGTTAACAGACATATACAAACACAGGTGACATATATAATCACCAAAGACCTACAGAATACCAAGAGAGGACTACTCAACATTCTGTCATAACGTACATGGGAAAAGGATCCCAGGAAGAACAGTCATCTGTATATGTGTAAAAGAACCACATCTTCCACACCTACAACAAGCCAAACATTGTAATCAAACTTGCTGTAATAAAAAATAAAAAATTAAATTAAAAACACGAACAAGAAGTAGTGAGACAAACGTGAGGGGCTTTCTCCTGGCACATTCCATTCTAAACTCCAATCTAGAACACCACTTCCACTGAGGCTCTCTTGCCCTAGTAAACAGATTTGGCAAGGGAGAACTGCTGCCACCTTGTGGCCGTTTCACACAACAGCAGCTTTATTCCCAACGCTAATGGTCAGTTGATATTCAAAATCATTGCAGGCCTGTAAATGACACCTGCCCTGAAAACAAATCCTGGGGTCACATATCGACCAAAAAATTCAAAGGACGTCCATATTTCAAAACGACCATTTCAAAAGGCATATTTTACGCACATTAGTGTTCTGCTTCTTTTCCTTTCTTTCCTTTTTTGTTAAAAAAAAAAACGGGAATGGAAAAAGGCATCCCTCAGAATGGGCAAAAATCGTTGCAGACGAATCAATGGACAGAGGTTTAATCTCCAATATATATAAACAGCACATGCAGCTTAATATTAAAAAAACAAACAACCCAATACAAAAACGGGCAGAAGATCTAAAGAGACGTTTCTTCAAAGAAGACACAGAGATGGCCAAGACACACATGAATAGCTGCTCAACAGCACTAATTATTAGAGAAATGCAAATCAAAACTACAATGAGGTATCACCACACACCTGTTAGAATCGGCATCATCAGAAAATCTACAAACAACCAATTCTGGGGAGGGTGTGGACAAAAGGAGCCCTCTTCCACTATTGGTGGGAATGTAAATTGATACAGTCACTATGGAGAACAGTATGGAGTTTCCTTAAAAAAACTAGATATAGAATTACCATCTGATCCAGCAATCCCACTTCTGGGCATATACCCAGAGAAAACCGTAAATCAAAAAGGCACATTCACCCCAATGTTCCTTACAGCACTATTTACAATAGCCAGGTAATGGAAGCAACCTAAATGCCCACAGACACATGAATGGATAAAGATGTGGTACATATATGAAATGAAATATTACTCGGCCACCAAAAGGAATGAAACTGGGTCATTTGTAGAGACATTGATGGATCGAGAGACTGTCCTACAGAATGAAGTAAGTCAGAAAGAGGAAAACAAATATTGTATATTAATGCATATATGTGGAAGCTAAAAAAATGGTACAGATGAACTGGTTTGCAGGGAAGAAATAGAGACACAGAGGTAGAGAACAAACGTATGGACACCAAGTGTGGGAAGCCATGGGGTGGTTGTGGTGGAATGAGTTGGGAGTTTGGGATTGACCTGTATACATGTATATGCATAAACTACATAAGTAATAATAACGTGCTGTATAAGAAAATAAATAAAATTAAATTTCAAAATTTTAAAAAATAAAATTTAAAAATAAAACAGAAAAAAGTTCTTCCCGTCACACAGATGTATTTATAGGAATGAATTATTTCCATGCTTATATATATATAAATACATAAAAGAGGAATAAAATCTAACATGAACCATAAAAGAAAAAAAAAACCTGAACCCACGAGTTATACAGAGGAAAACTCAATCAGGGCACTTGCTCCAGTGGTAAACAATTCTGAAATTGGTCAGAGGTGGGGAACCATCTCCCATAGAGCCAGCAACCCACCCCCCACGCAAGGAGCGTCCTCATTGCAAAGCTGGGGGACCGTGCCGAGGCATCTGTGAGTAAACGTGAGCTGAGCCCCAGGCCAGCTGCTGCTGAACTGTTCCCACCCTTTCCAGGTAAAACACCTGAATATGTACAAGGGCTTGAAAGCCTAGAGGAAGGACCGTGGAGCCACACCAGCGACACCACGCATGCCAACTTGGTGCCTGCAGGCCAGCCTGGGTGGTCCTGGCCCCGGGTGCTCTTCCGGAAGCTCTCCATTGCCCTGCCTGAGATACCCCTCCTGTCCCGGCCCCCACTGCTTTTTTCCTTCCTCACCTCTGTCTAGAGAGAAATTCCAGCGGAAGGTATGGGTGACACATCCTCTTCTTTACAGGCGGCAGCCTGGCAACTCCTGCAGAAAGGCCAGCAGAACCCCACTCACACCGGGCCACCCAGAAAGCTGTGGCCCCTCATTCCCACCCACCAGCACAGCCCCGAGACTGCTGACGGGGCAGAGAATATGGAGTCAGGCACAGCTTCAGGGGCTATTGCTGCCTGGAGCTCTGTTTATATTGACCTCAACGAGGCACACCTGGGGAGGGCGGGCCGGCAGGGTAAGGCTGCCCAGGTCAGCTCATCTACAACCCTCAGGGAATCACATTGTTGAAAATGGACCCCGCTAAGGCAGAAGAGAAGCAAAGGGAAAAAAGGACACAATGCCATTTGCAGCACCGTAGATAAGTCTAGAAGTAATCACGTGACTTGTAGTAAGTCAGAAAGTGAAAGACACATATCATATCACTTAGAGGAGTTACCTAAAAATGGATACCAGGGCAGATATTTCCACGGAGAAGGGCAATCACAGATTCATTAAACAAACTTATGGTTCACCAATGGAAAGGTGCGAGGATTGGTTTCATTACGATATCGGTGTTAACAGACATATACAAACACAGGTGATATATATAATCACCAAACACCTACAGAATACCAAGAGAGGACTACTCAACATTCTGTCATAACGTACATGGGAAAAGGATCCCAGGAAAAACAGTCATCTGTATATGTGTAAAAGAACCACATCTTCCACACCTACAACAAGCCAAACATTGTAATCAAACTTGCTTTAATAAAAAATATTAAATTAAATTAAATACACAAACAAGAAGTAGTGAGACAAACGTGAGGGGCTTTCTCCTGGCACATTCCATTCTAAACTCCAATCTAGAACACCACTTCCACTGAGGCTCTCTTGCCCTAGTAACCAGATTTGGTAAGGGTGAACTGCTCCCACCTTGTGGCCGTTTCACACAACAGCAGCTTTATTCCCAACGCTAATGGTCAGTTGATATTCAAAATCATTGCAGGCCTGTAAATGACACCTGCCCTGAAAACAAATCCTGGGGTCACATATCGACCAAAAAATTCAAAGGCCGTCCATATTTCAAAACGACCATTTCAAAAGGCATATTTTACGCACATTAGTGTTCTGCTTCTTTTCCTTTCTTTCCTTTTTTGTTAAAAAACACGGGAATGGAAAATGGCATCCCACAGAATGGGCGAAAATCGTTGCAGACGAATCAATGGACAGAGGTTTAATCTCCAATATATATAAACAGCTCATGCAGCTTAATATTAAAAAAACAAACAACCCAATACAGAAATGGGCAGAATATCTAAAGAGACGTTTCTTCAAAGGAGACACAGAGATGGCCAAGACGCACATGAAAAGCTGCTCAACAGCACTAATTATTAGAGAAATGCAAATCAAAAGTACAATGAGGTATCACCTCACACCTGTTAGAATCGGCATCATCAGAAAATCTACAAACAACCAATTCTGGGGAGGGTGTGGACAAAAGGAGCCCTCTTCCACTATTGGTGGGAATGTAAATTGATACAGTCACTATGGAGAACAGTATGGAGTTTCCTTAAAAAAATTAGAAATAGAATTACCATCTGATCCAGCAATTCCACTTCTGGGCATATACCCAGAGAAAACCGTATTTCAAAAAGGCACATTCACCACAATGTTCGTTGCAGCACTTTTTACAATAGCCAGGTAATGGAAGCAACCTAAATGCCCACAGACAGAAGAATGGATAAAGATGTGGTACATATATAAAATGGAATATTACTCGGCCATAAAAAGGAATGAAACTGGGTCATTTGTAGAGACATCGATGGATCAACGGACTGTCATACAGAATGAAGTCAGAAAGAGGAAACCAAATACTGTATATTAAGGCATATATGTGGAACCCAAAAAAATGGTACAGATGAACTGGTTTGCAGCGAAGAAATAGAGACACAGAGGTAGAGAACAAACGTATGGACACCAAGGGTGGGAAGCCATGGGGTGGTGGTGGTGGGATGAGTTGGGAGATTGGGATTGACCTGTATACATGTATATGCATAAAATACATAACTAATAATAAACTGCTGTATAAAAAAATAAATTAATTAATTTCAAAATTCTAAAAAATAAAATTTAAAAATAAAAGAGAAAAAAGTTCTTCCCATCACACAGATGTATTTATAGGAATGAATTATTTCCATGCTTATATCTATAAATACATAAAAGAGGAATAAAATCTAACTTGAAACATAAAAGAAAAAAAAACCCTGAACCCACCATTTATACAGAGGAAAACCCTATCTGGACACTTGCTCCAGCGGTAAACAAACAATTCTGAAATTGGTCAGAGGTGGGGAACCATCTCCCATACAGCCAGCAACCCAACCCCCACGCAAGGAGCGTCCTCATTGCAAAGCTGGGGGATTGTGCCGAGACATCTGTGCGTAAACGTGAGCTGAGCCCCAGGCCAGCTGCTGCTGAACTGTTCCCACCCTTCCCAGGTAAAACACCTGAATACGTACAAGGGCTTGAAAGCCTAGAGGAAGGGCCGTCGAGCCACACCAGCGACAGCACGCAGGCCAACTTGGTGCCTGCAGGCCCGCCAGGGTGGTCCTGGAACCTGGCGCTCTTCCAGAAGCTTTCCATTGCCCTGCCTGAGATACCCCTCCTGTCCTGGCCCCCACTGCTTTTTTCCTTCCTCACCTCTGTCCGGAGAGAAATTCCAGCGGAAGGTATGGGTGACACATCCTCTTCTTTACAGGTGTCAGCCTGGCAACTCCTGCAGAAAGGCCAGCAGAGCCCCACTCACACCGGGCCACCCACAAAGCTGTGGCCCCTCACTCCCACCCACCAGCCCAGCCCCGAGACTGCTGACGGGGCAGAGAATATGGAGTCAGGCACAGCTTCAGGGGCTATTGCTGCCTGGAGCGCTGTTTATATTGACCTCAGCGAGGCACACCTGGGGAGGGCGGGCCGGCAGGGTAAGGCTGCCCAGGTCAGCTAATCCACAACCCTCAGGGAATCACATTGTTGAAAATGGACCTCGCTAAGGCAGAAGAGAAGCCAAGAAAAAAAGGACACAATGCCATTTGCAGCACCGTAAATGAGTCTAGAAGTAATCACGTGACTTGTAGTAAGTCAGAAAGTGAAAGACACATACCATATCATATCACTTATAGGTGTTACCTAAAAATGGATACCAGGGCAGATATTTCCACGGAGAAGGGCAATCACAGATTCATTAAACAAACTTATGGTTCACGAATGGAAAGGTGTGAGGATTGGTTTCATTACGATATAGGGGTTAACAGACATATACAAACACAGGTGACATATATAATCACCAAAGACCTACAGAATACCAAGAGAGGACTACTCAACATTCTGTCATAACGTACATGGGAAAAGGATCCCAGGAAGAACAGACATCTGTATATGTGTAAAAGAACCACATCTTCCACACCTACAACAAGCCAAACATTGTAATCAAACTTGCTGTAATAAAAAATAAAAAAAATAAATTAAAAACACGAACAAGAAGTAGTGAGACAAACTTGAGGGGCTTTCTCCTGGCACATTCCATTCTAAACTCCAATCTAGAACACCACTTCCTCTGAGGCTCTCTTGCCCTATTAACCAGATTTGGTAAGGGTGAACTGCTGCCACCTTGTGGCCGTTTCACACAACAGCAGCTTTAATCCCAGTGCTAATGGTCAGTTGATATTCAAAATCATTGCAGGCCTGTGAATGACACCTGCCCTGAACACAATTCCTGGGGTCTCATATCGACAAAAAATTCAAAGGACGTCCATATTTCAAAACGACCGTTTCAAAAGGCATATTTTACGCACATTAGTATTCTGCTTCTTTTCCTTTCTTTCCTTTTTTGTTAAAAAAAACGGGAATGGAAAAAGGCATCCCTCAGAATGGGCAAAAATCGTTGCAAACGAATCAATGGACAGAGGTTTAATCTCAAATATATATAAACAGCTCATGCAGCTTAATATTAAAAAAACAAACAACCCAATACAAAAATGGGCAGAAGATCTAAAGAGGCGTTTCTTCAAAGAAGACACAGAGATGGCCAAGACGCCCATGAAAAGCTGCTCAACAGCACTAATTATTAGAGAAATGCAAATCAAAACTACAATGAGGTATCACCTCACACCTGTTAGAATCGGCATCATCAGAAAATCTACAAACAACCAATGCTGGGGAGGGTGTGGACAAAAGGAGCCCTCTTCCACTATTGGTGGGAATGTAAATTGATACAGTCACTATGGAGAACAGTATGGAGTTTCCTTAACAAAACTAGAAATAGAATTACCATCTGATCCAGCAATCCCACTTCTGGGCATATACCCAGAGAAAACCGTATTTCAAAAAGACACATTCACCACAAAGTTCGTTGCAGCACAATTTACAATAGCCAGGTAATAGAAGCCACCTAAATGCCCACAGACAGATAAATGGATAAAGATGTGGTACATATATAAAATGAAATATTACTCGGCCATAAAAAGGAATGAAACTGGGTCATTTGTAGAGACATCGATGGATCGAGAGACTGTCATACAGAATGAAGTAAGTCAGAAAGAGGAAAACAAATATTGTATATTAATGCATATATGTGGAGCCTAAAAATGGTACAGATGAACTGGTTTGCAGGGAAGAAATAGAGACACAGAGGTAGAGAACAAACGTATGGACACCAAGTGTGGGAAGCCATGGGTTGGTGGTGGTGGGATGAGTTGGGAGATTGGGATTGACCTGTATACATGTATATGCATAAAATACATAACTAATAATAACGTGCTGTATAAAAAAATAAATAAAATTTCAAAATTTTAAAAAAATAAAATTTAAAAATAAAACAGAAAAAATTCTTCCCGTCACACAGTTGTATTTATAGGAATGAATTATTTCCATGCTTATATTTATAAATACATAAAAGAGGAATAAAATCTAACTTGAACCAAAAAAGAAAAAAAAAATTGAACCCACGAGTTATACAGAGGAAAACCCTATCACGGCACTTGCTCCAGCGGTAAACAATTCTGAAATTGGTCAGAGGTGGGGAACCATCTCCCAGACAGCCAGCCACCCACCCCCCAGACAAGGAGCGTCCTCATTGAAAAGCTGGGGGACCGTGCCGAGGCATCTGTGAGTAAATGTGAGCTGAGCCCCAGGCCAGCTGCTTCTGATCTGTTCCCACCCTTTCCAGGTAAAACACCTGAATATGTACAAGGGCTTGAAAGCCTAGAGGAAGGACCGTGGAGCCACACCAGCGACAGCACGCAGGCCAACTTGGTGCCTGCAGGCCAGCCAGCGTGGTCCTGGCCCCGGGCGCTCTTCCAGAAGCTTTGCATTGCCCTGCCTGAGATACCCCTCCTGTCCCGGACCCCACTGCTTTTTTCCTTCCTCACCTCTGTCCGGAGAGAAATTCCAGCGGAAGGTATGGGTGACACATCCTCTTCTTTACAGGCGGCAGCCTGGCAACTCCTGCAGAAAGGCCAGCAGAACCCCACTCACACAGGGCCACCCACAAAGCTGTGGCCCCTCACTCCCTCCCACCAGCACAGCCCCGAGACTGCTGACGGGGCAGAGAATATGGAGTCAGGCACAGCTCCAGGGGCTATTGCTGCCTTGAGCGCTGTTTATATTGACCTCAACGAGGCACACCTGGGGAGGGCGGGCCGGCAGGGTAAGGCTGCCCAGGTCAGCTAATCCACAACCCTCAGGGAATCACATTGTTGAAAATGGACCCCGCTAAGGCAGAAGAGAAGCCAAGGGAAAAAAGGACACAATGCCATTTGCAGCACCGTAGATGAGTCTAGAAGTAATCACGTGACTTGTAGTAAGTCAGAAAGTGAAAGACACATATCATATCATATCACTTATAGGTGTTACCTAAAAATGGATACCAGGGCAGATATTTCCACGGAGAAGGGCAATCACAGATTCATTAAACAAACTTATGGTTCACCAATGGAAAGGTTTGAGGATAGGTTTCATTACGATATCGGGGTTAACAGACATATACAAACACAGGTGACATATATAATCACCAAAGACCTACAGAATACCAAGAGAGGACAACTCAACATTCTGTCATAACGTACATGGGAAAAGGATCCCAAGAAGAACAGTCATCTGTATATGTGTAAAAGAACCACATCTTCCACACCTACAACAAGCCAAACATTGTAATCAAACTTGCTGTAATAAAAAATAAAAACTTAAATTAAAAACACGAACAAGAAGTAGTGAGACAAACGTGAGGGGCTTTCTCCTGGTACATTCCATTCTAAACTCCAACCTAGAACACCACTTCCACTGAGGCTCTCTTGCCCTAGTAACCAGATTTGGTAAGGGTGAACTGCTGCCACCTTGAGGCCGTTTCACACAACAGCAGCTTTAATCCCAACGCTAATGGTCAGTTGATATTCAAAATCATTGCAGGCCTGTAAATGACATCTGCCCTGAAAACAAATCCTGGGGTCACATATCGACCAAAAATTTCAAAGGACGTCCATATTTCAAAACGACCGTTTCAAAAGGCATATTTTACGCACATTAGTGTTCTGCTTCTTTTCCTTTCTTTCCTTTTTTGTTAAAAAAAACGGGAATGAAAAAAGGCATCCCTCAGGATGGGTGAAAATCGTTGCAAACGAATCAATGGACACAGGTTTAATCTCCAATATATATAAATAGCTCATGCAGCTTAATATTAAAAAAACAAACAACCCAAAATAAAATGGGCAGAAGATCTAAAGAGACGTTTCTTCAAAGGAGACACAGAGATGGCCAAGACGCCCATGAAAAGCTGCTCAACAGCACTAATTATTAGAGAAATTCAAATCAAAACTACAATGAGGTATCACCTCACACCTGTTAGAATCGGCATCATCAGAAAATCTACAAACAACCAATTCTGGGGAGGGTGTGGACAAAAGGAGCCCTCTTCCACTATTGGTGGGAATGTAAATTGATACAGTCACTATGGAGAACAGTATGGAGTTTCCTTAAAAAAACTAGAAATAGAATTACCATCTGATCCAGCAATCCCACTTCTGGGCATATACCCAGAGAAAACCGTATTTCAAAAAGGCACATTCACCACAATGTTCGTTGCAGCACTATTTACAATAGCCAGGTAATGGAAGCAACCTAAATGCCCACAGACAGATGAATGGATAAAGATGTGGTACATATATAAAATGGAATATTACTCGGCCATAAAAAGGAATGAAACTGGGTCATTTGTAGAGACATCGATGGATCGAGAGACTGTCATACAGAATGAAGTAAGTCAGAAAGAGGAAAACAAATATTGTATATTAATGCATATATGTGGAGCCTAAAAATGGTACAGATGAACTGGTTTGCAGGGAAGAAATAGAGACACAGAGGTAGAGAACAAACGTATGGACACCAAGTGTGGGAAGCCATGGGGTGGTGGTGGTGGGATGAGTTGGGAGATTGGGATTGATCTGTATACATGTATATGCATAAAATACATAACTAATAATAACGTGCTGTATAAAAACATAAATAAAATTAAATTTCATAATTTTAAAAAATAAAATTTAAAAATAAAACAGAAAAAATTCTTCCCGTCACACAGATGTATTTATAGGAATGAATTATTTCCATGCTTATATTTATAAATACATAAAAGAGGAATAAAATCTAACTTGAACCAAAAAAGAAAAAAAAATTGAACCCACGAGTTATACAGAGGAAAACCCTATCACGGCACTTGCTCCAGAGGTAAACAATTCTGAAATTGGTCAGAGGTGGGGAACCATCTCCCATACAGCCAGGCACCCACCCCCCAGACAAGGAGCGTCCTCATTGAACAGCTGGGGGACCATGCCGAGGCATCTGTGAGTAAACGTGAGCTGAGCCCCAGGCCAGCTGCTGCTGATCTGTTCCCACCCTTTCCAGGTAAAACACCTGAATATGTACAAGTGCTTGAAAGCCTAGAGGAAGGACCGTGGAGCCACACCAGCGACAGCACGCAGGCCAACTTGGTGCCTGCAGGCCAGCCAGCGTGGTCCTGGCCCCGGGCGCTCTTCCAGAAGCTTTCCATTGCCCTGCCTGAGATACCCCTCCTGTCCCTGACCCCACTGCTTTTTTCCTTCCTCACCTCTGTCCGGAGAGAAATTCCAGCGGAAGTTATGGGTGACACATCCTCTTCTTTACAGGCGGCAGCCTGGCAACTCCTGCAGAAAGGCCAGCAGAACCCCACTCACACCGGGCCACCCACAAAGCTGTGGCCCCTCACTCCCTCCCACCAGCACAGCCCCGAGACTGCTGACGGGGCAGAGAATATGGAGTCAGGCACAGCTTCAGGGGCTATTGCTGCCTGGAGCTCTGTTTATATTGACCTCAACGAGGCACACCTGGGGAGGGCGGGCCGGCAGTGTAAGGCTGCCCAGGTCAGCTAATCCACAACCCTCAGGGAATCACATTGTTGAAAATGGACCCCGCTAAGGCAGAAGAGAATCCAAGGGAAAAAAGGACACAATGCCATTTGCAGCACCGTAGATGAGTCTAGAAGTAATCACGTGACTTGTAGTAAGTCAGAAAGTGAAAGACACATATCATATCATATCACTTATAGGTGTTACCTAAAAATGGATACCAGGGCAGATATTTCCACGGAGAAGGGCAATCACAGATTCATTAAACAAACTTATGGTTCACCAATGGAAAGGTGTGAGGATTGGTTTCATTATGATATCGGGGTTAACAGACATATACAAACACAGGTGACATATATAATCACCAAAGACCTACAGAATACCAAGAGAGGACTACTCAACATTCTATCATAAAGTACATGGGAAAAGGATCCCAAGAAGTACAGTCATCTGTATATGTGTAAAAGAACCACATTTTCCACACCTACAAAAAGCCAAACATTGTAATCAAACTTGCTGTAATGAAAAATAAAAAAAATTAAATTAAAAACAAGAACAAGATGTAGTGAGACAAACGTGAGGGGCTTTCTCCTGGCACATTCCATTCTAAATTCGAATCTAGAACACCACTTCCACTGAGGCTCTCTTGCCCTAGTAACCAGATTTGGTAAGGGTGAACTGCTGCCACCTTGTGGCCGTTTCACACAACAGCAGCTTTAATCCCAACGCTAATGGTCAGTTGATATTCAAAATCATTGCAGGCCTGTAAATGACACCTGCCCTGAAAACAAATCCTGGGGTCACATATAGACCAAAAAATTCAAAGGACGTCCATATTTCAAAACGACCGTTTCAAAAGGCATATTTTACGCACATTAGTGTTCTGCTTCTTTTCCTTTCTTTCCTTTTTTGTTAAAAAAAACGGGAATGGAAAAAGGCATCCCTCAGGCTGGGTGAAAATCGTTGCAAACGAATCAATGGACACAGGGTTAATCTCCAATATATATAAACAGCTCATGCAGCTTAATATTAAAAAAACAAACAACCCAAAATAAATGGGCAGAAGATCTAAAGAGACGTTTCTTCAAAGGGGACACAGAGATGGCCAAGACGCACATGAAAAGCTGCTCAACAGCACTAATTATTAGAGAAATGCAAATCAAAACTACAATGAGGTATCACCTCACACCTGTTAGAATCGGCATCATCAGAAAATCTACAAACAACCAATTCTGGGGAGGGTGTGGACAAAAGGAACCCTCTTCCACTATTGGTGGGAATGTAAATTGATACAGTCACTATGGAGAACAGTATGGAGTTTCCTTAAAAAAACTAGAAATAGAATTACCATCTGATCCAGCAATCCCACTTCTGGGCATATACCCAGAGAAAACCGTATTTCAAAAAGGCACATTCACCACAATGTTCGTTGCAGCACTATTTACAATAGCCAGGTAATGGAAGCAACCTAAATGCCCACAGACAGATGAATGGATAAAGATGTGGTACATATATAAAATGGAATATGACTCGGCCATAAAAATGAATGAAACTGGGTCATTTGTAGAGACATCGATGGATCGAGAGACTGTCATACAGAATGAAGTAAGTCAGAAAGAGGAAAACAAATATTGTATATTAATGCATATATGTGGAGCCTAAAAATGGTACAGATGAACTGGTTTGCAGGGAAGAAATAGAGACACAGAGGTAGAGAACAAACGTATGGACACCAAGTGTGGGAAGCCATGGGGTGGTGGTGGTGGGATGAGTTGGGAGATTGGGATTGACCTGTATACATGTATATGCATAAAATACATAACTAATAATAACGTGCTGTATAAAAACATAAATAAAATTAAATTTCAAAATTTAAAAAAATAAAATTTAAAAATAAAACAGAAAAAATTCTTCCCGTCACACAGATGTATTTATAGGAATGAATTATTTCCATGCTTATATTTATAAATACATAAAAGAGGAATAAAATCTAACTTGAACCAAAAAAGAAAAAAAAATTGAACCCACGAGTTATACAGAGGAAAACCCTATCAGGGCACTTGCTCCAGTGGTAAACAATTCTGAAATTGGTCAGAGGTGGGGAACCATCTCCCATACAGCCAGCAACCCACCCCCCACACAAGGAGCGTCCTCATTGCAAAGCTGGGGGACCATGCCGAGGCATCTGTGAGTAAACGTGAGCTGAGCCCCAGGCCAGCTGCTGCTGAACTGTTCCCACCCTTTCCAGGTAAAACACCTGAATATGTACAAGGGCTTGAAAGCCTAGAGGAAGGACCATGGAGCCACACCAGCGACAGCACGCAGGCCAACTTGGTGCCTGCAGGCCAGCCAGCGTGGTCCTGGACCCTGGAGCTCTTCCAGAAGCTTTCCATTGCCCTGCCTGAGATACCCCTCCTGTCCCGGCCCCCACTGCTTTTTTTCCTTCCTCACCTCTGTCCGGAGAGAAATTCCAGCGGAAGGTATGGGTGACACATCCTCTTCTTTACAGGCGGCAGCCTGGCAACTCCTGCAGGAAGGCCAGCAGAACCCCACTCACACCGGGCCACCCACAAAGCTCTGGCCCCTCACTCCCTCCCACCAGCACAGCCCCGAGACTGCTGACGGGGCAGAGAATATGGAGTCAGGCACAGCTTCAGGGGCTATTGCTGCCTGGAGCGCTGTTTATATTGACCTCAACGAGGCACACCTGGGGAGGGCGGGCCGGCAGGGTAAGGCTGCCCAGGTCAGCTAATCCACAACCCTCAGGGAATCACATTGTTGAAAATGGACCCCGCTAAGGCAGAAGAGAAGCCAAGGGAAAAAAGGACACAATGCCATTTGCAGCACCGTAGATGAGTCTAGAAGTAATCACGTGACTTGTAGTAAGTCAGAAAGTGAAAGACACATATCATATCATATCACTTATAGGTGTTACCTAAAAATGGATACCAGGGCAGATATTTCCACGGAGAAGGGCAATCACAGATTCATTAAACAAACTTATGGTTCACCAATGGAAAGGTGGGAGGATTGGTTTCATTACGATATCGGGGTTAACAGACATATACAAACACAGGTGACATATATAATCACCAAAGACCTACAGAATACCAAGAGAGGACTACTCAACATTCTGTCATAACGTACATGGGAAAAGGATCCCAAGAAGAACAGTCATCTGTATATGTGTAAAAGAACCACATCTTCCACTCCTACAACAAGCCAAACATTGTAATCAAACTTGCTGTAATAAAAAATAAAAAATTAAATTAAAAACACGAACAAGAAGTAGTGAGACAAACGTGAGGGACTTTCTCCTGGTACATTCCATTCTAAACTCCAATCTAGAACACCACTTCCACTGAGTCTCTCTTGCCCTAATAACCAGATTTGGTAAGGGTGAACTGCTGCCACCTTGTGGCCGTTTCACACAACAGCAGCTTTAATCCCAACGCTAATGGTCAGTTGATATTCAAAATCATTGCAGGCCTGTAAATGACACCTGCCCTGAAAACAAATCCTGGGGTCACATATCGACCAAAAAATTCAAAGGACGTCCATATTTCAAAACGACCATTTCAAAAGGCATATTTTACGCACATTAGTGTTCTGCTACTTTTCCTTTCTTTCCTTTTTTGTTAAAAAAAACGGGAATGGAAAAAGGCATCCCTCAGGATGGGTGAAAATCGTTGCAAACGAATCAATGGACACAGGTTTAATCTCCAATATATATAAACAGCTCATGCAGCTTAATATTAAAAAAACAAACAACCCCCCAAAAAATGGGCAGAAGATCTAAAGAGACGTTTCTTCAAAGGAGACACAGAGATGGCCAAGACGCACATGAAAAGCTGCTCAACAGCACTAATTATTAGAGAAATGCAAATCAAAACTACAATGAGGTATCACCTCACACCTGTTAGAATCGGCATCATCAGAAAATCTACAAACAACCAATTCTGGGGAGGGTGTGGACAAAAGGATCCCTCTTCCACTATTGGTGGGAATGTAAATTGATACAGTCACTATGGAGAACAGTATGGAGTTTCCTTAAAAAAACAAGAAATAGAATTACCATCTGATCCAGCAATCCCACTTCTGGGCATATACCCAGAGAAAACCGTATTTCAAAAAGGCACATTCACCACAATGTTCGTTGCAGCACTATTTACAATAGCCAGGTAATGGAAGCAACCTAAATGCCCACAGACAGATGAATGGATAAAGATGTGGTACATATATAAAATGGAATATTACTCGGCCATAAAAAGGAATGAAACTGGGTCATTTGTAGAGACATCGATGGATCGAGAGACTGTCATACAGAATGAAGTAAGTCAGAAAGAGGAAAACAAATATTGTATATTAATGCATATATGTGGAGCCTAAAAATGGTACAGATGAACTGGTTTGCAGGGAAGAAATAGAGACACAGAGGTAGAGAACAAACATATGGACACCAAGTGTGGGAATCCATGGGGTGGTGGTGGTGGGATGAGTTGGGAGATTGGGATTGACCTGTATACATGTATATGCATAAAATACATAACTAATAATAACGTGCTGTATAAAAACATAAATAAAATTAAATTTCAAAATTTTAAAAAATAAAATTTAAAAATAAAACAGAAAAAATTCTTCCCATCACACAGTTGTATTTATAGGAATGAATTATTTCCATGCTTATATTTATAAATACATAAAAGAGGAATAAAATCTAACTTGAACCAAAAAAGAAAAAAAAATTGAACCCACGAGTTATACAGAGGAAAACCCTATCACGGCACTTGCTCCAGCGGTAAACAATTCTGAAATTGGTCAGAGGTGGGGAACCATCTCCCAGACAGCCAGCCACCCACCCCCCAGACAAGGAGCGTCCTCATTGAAAAGCTGGGGGACCGTGCCGAGGCATCTGTGAGTAAACGTGAGCTGAGCCCAAGGCCAGCTGCTTCTGATCTGTTCCCACCCTTTCCAGGTAAAACACCTGAATATGTACAAGGGCTTGAAAGCCTAGAGGAAGGACCGTGGAGCCACACCAGCGACAGCACGCAGGCCAACTTGGTGCCTGCAGGGCAGCCAGCGTGGTCCTGGCCCCGGGCGCTCTTCCAGAAGCTTTCCATTGCCCTGCCTGAGATACCCCTCCTGTCCCGGACCCCACTGCTTTTTTCCTTCCTCACCTCTGTCCGGAGAGAAATTCCAGCGGAAGGTATGGGTGACACATCCTCTTCTTTACAGGCGGCAGCCTGGCAACTCCTGCAGAAAGGCCAGCAGAACCCCACTCACACAGGGCCACCCACAAAGCTCTGGCCCCTCACTCCCTCCCACAAGCACAGCCCCGAGACTGCTGACGGGGCAGAGAATATGGAGTCAGGCACAGCTCCAGGGGCTATTGCTGCCTGGAGCGCTGTTTATATTGACCTCAACGAGGCACACCTGGTGAGGGCGGGCCGGCAGGTTAAGGCTGCCCAGGTCAGCTAATCCACAACCCTCAGGGAATCACATTGTTGAAAATGGACCCCGCTAAGGCAGAAGAGAAGCCAAGGGAAAAAAGGACACAATGCCATTTGCAGCACCGTAGATGAGTCTAGAAGTAATCACGTGACTTGTAGTAAGTCAGAAAGTGAAAGACACATATCATATCATATCACTTATAGGTGTTACCTAAAAATGGATACCAGGGCAGATATTTCCACGGAGAAGGGCAATCACAGATTCATTAAACAAACTTATGGTTCACCAATGGAAAGGTTTGAGGATAGGTTTCATTACGATATCGGGGTTAACTGACATATACAAACACAGGTGACATATATAATCACCAAAGACCTACAGAATACCAAGAGAGGACAACTCAACATTCTGTCATAACGTACATGGGAAAAGGATCCCAAGAAGAACAGTCATCTGTATATGTGTAAAAGAACCACATCTTCCACACCTACAACAATCCAAACATTGTAATCAAACTTGCTGTAATAAAAAATAAAAACTTAAATTAAAAACACGAACAAGAAGTAGTGAGACAAACGTGAGGGGCTTTCTCCTGGTACATTCCATTCTAAACTCCAACCTAGAACACCACTTCCACTGAGGCTCTCTTGCCCTAGTAACCAGATTTGGTAAGGGTGAACTGCTGCCACCTTGAGGCCGTTTCACACAACAGCAGCTTTAATCCCAACGCTAATGGTCAGTTGATATTCAAAATCATTGCAGGCCTGTAAATGACATCTGCCCTGAAAACAAATCCTGGGGTCACATATCGACCAAAAATTTCAAAGGACGTCCATATTTCAAAACGACCGTTTCAAAAGGCATATTTTACGCACATTAGTGTTCTGCTTCTTTTCCTTTCTTTCCTTTTTTGTTAAAAAAAACGGGAATGAAAAAAGGCATCCCTCAGGATGGGTGAAAATCGTTGCAAACGAATCAATGGACACAGGTTTAATCTCCAATATATATAAATAGCTCATGCAGCTTAATATTAAAAAAACAAACAACCCAAAATAAAATGGGCAGAAGATCTAAAGAGACGTTTCTTCAAAGGAGACACAGAGATGGCCAAGACGCCCATGAAAAGCTGCTCAACAGCACTAATTATTAGAGAAATTCAAATCAAAACTACAATGAGGTATCACCTCACACCTGTTAGAATCGGCATCATCAGAAAATCTACAAACAACCAATTCTGGGGAGGGTGTGGACAAAAGGAGCCCTCTTCCACTATTGGTGGGAATGTAAATTGATACAGTCACTATGGAGAACAGTATGGAGTTTCCTTAAAAAAACTAGAAATAGAATTACCATCTGATCCAGCAATCCCACTTCTGGGCATATACCCAGAGAAAACCGTATTTCAAAAAGGCACATTCACCACAATGTTCGTTGCAGCACTATTTACAATAGCCAGGTAATGGAAGCAACCTAAATGCCCACAGACAGATGAATGGATAAAGATGTGGTACATATATAAAATGGAATATTACTCGGCCATAAAAAGGAATGAAACTGGGTCATTTGTAGAGACATCGATGGATCGAGAGACTGTCATACAGAATGAAGTAAGTCAGAAAGAGGAAAACAAATATTGTATATTAATGCATATATGTGGAGCCTAAAAATGGTACAGATGAACTGGTTTGCAGGGAAGAAATAGAGACACAGAGGTAGAGAACAAACGTATGGACACCAAGTGTGGGAAGCCATGGGGTGGTGGTGGTGGGATGAGTTGGGAGATTGGGATTGATCTGTATACATGTATATGCATAAAATACATAACTAATAATAACGTGCTGTATAAAAACATAAATAAAATTAAATTTCATAATTTTAAAAAATAAAATTTAAAAATAAAACAGAAAAAATTCTTCCCGTCACACAGATGTATTTATAGGAATGAATTATTTCCATGCTTATATTTATAAATACATAAAAGAGGAATAAAATCTAACTTGAACCAAAAAAGAAAAAAAAATTGAACCCACGAGTTATACAGAGGAAAACCCTATCACGGCACTTGCTCCAGAGGTAAACAATTCTGAAATTGGTCAGAGGTGGGGAACCATCTCCCATACAGCCAGCCACCCACCCCCCAGACAAGGAGCGTCCTCATTGAACAGCTGGGGGACCATGCCGAGGCATCTGTGAGTAAACGTGAGCTGAGCCCCAGGCCAGCTGCTGCTGATCTGTTCCCACCCTTTCCAGGTAAAACACCTGAATATGTACAAGTGCTTGAAAGCCTAGAGGAAGGACCGTGGAGCCACACCAGCGACAGCACGCAGGCCAACTTGGTGCCTGCAGGCCAGCCAGCGTGGTCCTGGCCCCGGGCGCTCTTCCAGAAGCTTTCCATTGCCCTGCCTGAGATACCCCTCCTGTCCCGGACACCACTGCTTTTTTCCTTCCTCACCTCTGTCCGGAGAGAAATTCCAGCGGAAGTTATGGGTGACACATCCTCTTCTTTACAGGCGGCAGCCTGGCAACTCCTGCAGAAAGGCCAGCAGAACCCCACTCACACCGGGCCACCCACAAAGCTGTGGCCCCTCACTCTCTCCCACCAGCACAGCCCCGAGACTGCTGACGGGGCAGAGAATATGGAGTCAGGCACAGCTTCAGTGGCTATTGCTGCCTGGAGCTCTGTTTATATTGACCTCAACGAGGCACACCTGGGGAGGGCGGGCCGGCAGTGTAAGGCTGCCCAGGTCAGCTAATCCACAACCCTCAGGGAATCACATTGTTGAAAATGGACCCCGCTAAGGCAGAAGAGAATCCAAGGGAAAAAAGGACACAATGCCATTTGCAGCACCGTAGATGAGTCTAGAAGTAATCACGTGACTTGTAGTAAGTCAGAAAGTGAAAGACACATATCATATCATATCACTTATAGGTGTTACCTAAAAATGGATACCAGGGCAGATATTTCCACGGAGAAGGGCAATCACAGATTCATTAAACAAACTTATGGTTCACCAATGGAAAGGTGTGAGGATTGGTTTCATTATGATATCGGGGTTAACAGACATATACAAACACAGGTGACATATATAATCACCAAAGACCTACAGAATACCAAGAGAGGACTACTCAACATTCTATCATAACGTACATGGGAAAAGGATCCCAAGAAGTACAGTCATCTGTATATGTGTAAAAGAACCACATCTTCCACACCTACAAAAAGCCAAACATTGTAATCAAACTTGCTGTAATGAAAAATAAAAAAAATTAAATTAAAAACAAGAACAAGATGTAGTGAGACAAACGTGAGGGGCTTTCTCCTGGCACATTCCATTCTAAATTCGAATCTAGAACACCACTTCCACTGAGGCTCTCTTGCCCTAGTAACCAGATTTGGTAAGGGTGAACTGCTGCCACCTTGTGGCCGTTTCACACAACAGCAGCTTTAATCCCAACGCTAATGGTCAGTTGATATTCAAAATCATTGCAGGCCTGTAAATGACACCTGCCCTGAAAACAAATCCTGGGGTCACATATCGACCAAAAAATTCAAAGGACGTCCATATTTCAAAACGACCGTTTCAAAAGGCATATTTTACGCACATTAGTGTTCTGCTTCTTTTCCTTTCTTTCCTTTTTTGTTAAAAAAAACGGGAATGGAAAAAGGCATCCCTCAGGCTGGGTGAAAATCGTTGCAAACGAATCAATGGACACAGGGTTAATCTCCAATATATATAAACAGCTCATGCAGCTTAATATTAAAAAAACAAACAACCCAAAAAAAATGGGCAGAAGATCTAAAGAGACGTTTCTTCAAAGGGGACACAGAGATGGCCAAGACGCACATGAAAAGCTGCTCAACAGCACTAATTATTAGAGAAATGCAAATCAAAACTACAATGAGGTATCACCTCACACCTGTTAGAATCGGCATCATCAGAAAATCTACAAACAACCAATTCTGGGGAGGGTGTGGACAAAAGGAACCCTCTTCCACTATTGGTGGGAATGTAAATTGATACAGTCACTATGGAGAACAGTATGGAGTTTCCTTAAAAAAACTAGAAATAGAATTACCATCTGATCCAGCAATCCCACTTCTGGGCATATACCCAGAGAAAACCGTATTTCAAAAAGGCACATTCACCACAATGTTCGTTGCAGCACTATTTACAATAGCCAGGTAATGGAAGCAACCTAAATGCCCACAGACAGATGAATGGATAAAGATGTGGTACATATATAAAATGGAATATTACTCGGCCATAAAAAGGAATGAAACTGGGTCATTTGTAGAGACATCGATGGATCGAGAGACTGTCATACAGAATGAAGTAAGTCAGAAAGAGGAAAACAAATATTGTATATTAATGCATATATGTGGAGCCTAAAAATGGTACAGATGAACTGGTTTGCAGGGAAGAAATAGAGACACAGAGGTAGAGAACAAACGTATGGACACCAAGTGTGGGAAGCCATGGGGTGGTGGTGGTGGGATGAGTTGGGAGATTGGGATTGACCTGTATACATGTATATGCATAAAATACATAACTAATAATAACGTGCTGTATAAAAACATAAATAAAATTAAATTTCAAAATTTAAAAAAATAAAATTTAAAAATAAAACAGAAAAAATTCTTCCCGTCACACAGATGTATTTATAGGAATGAATTATTTCCATGCTTATATTTATAAATACATAAAAGAGGAATAAAATCTAACTTGAACCAAAAAAGAAAAAAAAATTGAACCCACGAGTTATACAGAGGAAAACCCTATCAGGGCACTTGCTCCAGTGGTAAACAATTCTGAAATTGGTCAGAGGTGGGGAACCATCTCCCATACAGCCAGCAACCCACCCCCCACACAAGGAGCGTCCTCATTGCAAAGCTGGGGGACCATGCCGAGGCATCTGTGAGTAAACGTGAGCTGAGCCCCAGGCCAGCTGCTGCTGAACTGTTCCCACCCTTTCCAGGTAAAACACCTGAATATGTACAAGGGCTTGAAAGCCTAGAGGAAGGACCATGGAGCCACACCAGCGACAGCACGCAGGCCAACTTGGTGCCTGCAGGCCAGCCAGCGTGGTCCTGGACCCTGGAGCTCTTCCAGAAGCTTTCCATTGCCCTGCCTGAGATACCCCTCCTGTCCCGGCCCCCACTGCTTTTTTTCCTTCCTCACCTCTGTCCGGAGAGAAATTCCAGCGGAAGGTATGGGTGACACATCCTCTTCTTTACAGGCGGCAGCCTGGCAACTCCTGCAGAAAGGCCAGCAGAACCCCACTCACACCGGGCCACCCACAAAGCTGTGGCCCCTCACTCCCTCCCACCAGCACAGCCCCGAGACTGCTGACGGGGCAGAGAATATGGAGTCAGGCACAGCTTCAGGGGCTATTGCTGCCTGGAGCGCTGTTTATATTGACCTCAACGAGGCACACCTGGGGAGGGCGGGCCGGCAGGGTAAGGCTGCCCAGGTCAGCTAATCCACAACCCTCAGGGAATCACATTGTTGAAAATGGACCCCGCTAAGGCAGAAGAGAAGCCAAGGGAAAAAAGGACACAATGCCATTTGCAGCACCGTAGATGAGTCTAGAAGTAATCACGTGACTTGTAGTAAGTCAGAAAGTGAAAGACACATATCATATCATATCACTTATAGGTGTTACCTAAAAATGGATACCAGGGCAGATATTTCCACGGAGAAGGGCAATCACAGATTCATTAAACAAACTTATGGTTCACCAATGGAAAGGTGTGAGGATTGGTTTCATTACGATATCGGGGTTAACAGACATATACAAACACAGGTGACATATATAATCACCAAAGACCTACAGAATACCAAGAGAGGACTACTCAACATTCTGTCATAACGTACATGGGAAAAGGATCCCAAGAAGAACAGTCATCTGTATATGTGTAAAAGAACCACATCTTCCACTCCTACAACAAGCCAAACATTGTAATCAAACTTGCTGTAATAAAAAATAAAAAATTAAATTAAAAACACGAACAAGAAGTAGTGAGACAAACGTGAGGGACTTTCTCCTGGTACATTCCATTCTAAACTCCAATCTAGAACACCACTTCCACTGAGTCTCTCTTGCCCTAATAACCAGATTTGGTAAGGGTGAACTGCTGCCACCTTGTGGCCGTTTCACACAACAGCAGCTTTAATCCCAACGCTAATGGTCAGTTGATATTCAAAATCATTGCAGGCCTGTAAATGACACCTGCCCTGAAAACAAATCCTGGGGTCACATATCGACCAAAAAATTCAAAGGACGTCCATATTTCAAAACGACCATTTCAAAAGGCATATTTTACGCACATTAGTGTTCTGCTACTTTTCCTTTCTTTCCTTTTTTGTTAAAAAAAACGGGAATGGAAAAAGGCATCCCTCAGGATGGGTGAAAATCGTTGCAAACGAATCAATGGACACAGGTTTAATCTCCAATATATATAAACAGCTCATGCAGCTTAATATTAAAAAAACAAACAACCCCCCAAAAAATGGGCAGAATATCTAAAGAGACGTTTCTTCAAAGGAGACACAGAGATGGCCAAGACGCACATGAAAAGCTGCTCAACAGCACTAATTATTAGAGAAATGCAAATCAAAACTACAATGAGGTATCACCTCACACCTGTTAGAATCGGCATCATCAGAAAATCTACAAACAACCAATTCTGGGGAGGGTGTGGACAAAAGGATCCCTCTTCCACTATTGGTGGGAATGTAAATTGATACAGTCACTATGGAGAACAGTATGGAGTTTCCTTAAAAAAACAAGAAATAGAATTACCATCTGATCCAGCAATCCCACTTCTGGGCATATACCCAGAGAAAACCGTATTTCAAAAAGGCACATTCACCACAATGTTCGTTGCAGCACTATTTACAATAGCCAGGTAATGGAAGCAACCTAAATGCCCACAGACAGATGAATGGATAAAGATGTGGTACATATATAAAATGGAATATGACTCGGCCATAAAAAGGAATGAAACTGGGTCATTTGTAGAGACATCGATGGATCGAGAGACTGTAATACAGAATGAAGTAAGTCAGAAAGAGGAAAACAAATATTGTATATTAATGCATATATGTGGAGCCTAAAAATGGTACAGATGAACTGGTTTGCAGGGAAGAAATAGAGACACAGAGGTAGAGAACAAACGTATGGACACCAAGTGTGGGAAGCCATGGGGTGGTGGTGGTGGGATGAGTTGGGAGATTGGGATTGACCTGTATACATGTATATGCATAAAATACATAACTAATAATAACGTGCTGTATAAAAACATAAATAAAATTAAATTTCAAAATTTTAAAAAATAAAATTTAAAAATAAAACAGAAAAAATTCTTCCCATCACACAGTTGTATTTATAGGAATGAATTATTTCCATGCTTATATTTATAAATACATAAAAGAGGAATAAAATCTAACTTGAACCAAAAAAGAAAAAAAAATTGAACCCACGAGTTATACAGAGGAAAACCCTATCACGGCACTTGCTCCAGCGGTAAACAATTCTGAAATTGGTCAGAGGTGGGGAACCATCTCCCAGACAGCCAGCCACCCACCCCCCAGACAAGGAGCGTCCTCATTGAAAAGCTGGGGGACCGTGCCGAGGCATCTGTGAGTAAACGTGAGCTGAGCCCAAGGCCAGCTGCTTTTGATCTGTTCCCACCCTTTCCAGGTAAAACACCTGAATATGTACAAGGGCTTGAAAGCCTAGAGGAAGGACCGTGGAGCCACACCAGCGACAGCACGCAGGCCAACTTGGTGCCTGCAGGGCAGCCAGCGTGGTCCTGGCCCCGGGCGCTCTTCCAGAAGCTTTCCATTGCCCTGCGTGAGATACCCCTCCTGTCCCGGACCCCACTGCTTTTTTCCTTCCTCACCTCTGTCCGGAGAGAAATTCCAGCGGAAGGTATGGGTGACACATCCTCTTCTTTACAGGCGGCAGCCTGGCAACTCCTGCAGAAAGGCCAGCAGAACCCCACTCACACAGGGCCACCCACAAAGCTGTGGCCCCTCACTCCCTCCCACAAGCACAGCCCCGAGACTGCTGACGGGGCAGAGAATATGGAGTCAGGCACAGCTCCAGGGGCTATTGCTGCCTGGAGCGCTGTTTATATTGACCTCAACGAGGCACACCTGGTGAGGGCGGGCCGGCAGGGTAAGGCTGCCCAGGTCAGCTAATCCACAACCCTCAGGGAATCACATTGTTGAAAATGGACCCCGCTAAGGCAGAAGAGAAGCCAAGGGAAAAAAGGACACAATGCCATTTGCAGCACCGTAGATGAGTCTAGAAGTAATCACGTGACTTGTAGTAAGTCAGAAAGTGAAAGACACATATCATATCATATCACTTATAGGTGTTACCTAAAAATGGATACCAGGGCAGATATTTCCACGGAGAAGGGCAATCACAGATTCATTAAACAAACTTATGGTTCACCAATGGAAAGGTTTGAGGATAGGTTTCATTACGATATCGGGGTTAACAGACATATACAAACACAGGTGACATATATAATCACCAAAGACCTACAGAATACCAAGAGAGGACAACTCAACATTCTGTCATAACGTACATGGGAAAAGGATCCCAAGAAGAACAGTCATCTGTATATGTGTAAAAGAACCACATCTTCCACACCTACAACAAGCCAAACATTGTAATCAAACTTGCTGTAATAAAAAATAAAAACTTAAATTAAAAACACGAACAAGAAGTAGTGAGACAAACGTGAGGGGCTTTCTCCTGGTACATTCCATTCTAAACTCCAACCTAGAACACCACTTCCACTGAGGCTCTCTTGCCCTAGTAACCAGATTTGGTAAGGGTGAACTGCTGCCACCTTGAGGCCGTTTCACACAACAGCAGCTTTAATCCCAACGCTAATGGTCAGTTGATATTCAAAATCATTGCAGGCCTGTAAATGACATCTGCCCTGAAAACAAATCCTGGGGTCACATATCGACCAAAAATTTCAAAGGACGTCCATATTTCAAAACGACCGTTTCAAAAGGCATATTTTACGCACATTAGTGTTCTGCTTCTTTTCCTTTCTTTCCTTTTTTGTTAAAAAAAACGGGAATGAAAAAAGGCATCCCTCAGGATGGGTGAAAATCGTTGCAAACGAATCAATGGACACAGGTTTAATCTCCAATATATATAAATAGCTCATGCAGCTTAATATTAAAAAAACAAACAACCCAAAATAAAATGGGCAGAAGATCTAAAGAGACGTTTCTTCAAAGGAGACACAGAGATGGCCAAGACGCCCATGAAAAGCTGCTCAACAGCACTAATTATTAGAGAAATTCAAATCAAAACTACAATGAGGTATCACCTCACACCTGTTAGAATCGGCATCATCAGAAAATCTACAAACAACCAATTCTGGGGAGGGTGTGGACAAAAGGAGCCCTCTTCCACTATTGGTGGGAATGTAAATTGATACAGTCACTATGGAGAACAGTATGGAGTTTCCTTAAAAAAACTAGAAATAGAATTACCATCTGATCCAGCAATCCCACTTCTGGGCATATACCCAGAGAAAACCGTATTTCAAAAAGGCACATTCACCACAATGTTCGTTGCAGCACTATTTACAATAGCCAGGTAATGGAAGCAACCTAAATGCCCACAGACAGATGAATGGATAAAGATGTGGTACATATATAAAATGGAATATTACTCGGCCATAAAAAGGAATGAAACTGGGTCATTTGTAGAGACATCGATGGATCGAGAGACTGTCATACAGAATGAAGTAAGTCAGAAAGAGGAAAACAAATATTGTATATTAATGCATATATGTGGAGCCTAAAAATGGTACAGATGAACTGGTTTGCAGGGAAGAAATAGAGACACAGAGGTAGAGAACAAACGTATGGACACCAAGTGTGGGAAGCCATGGGGTGGTGGTGGTGGGATGAGTTGGGAGATTGGGATTGACCTGTATACATGTATATGCATAAAATACATAACTAATAATAACGTGCTGTATAAAAACATAAATAAAATTAAATTTGATAATTTTAAAAAATAAAATTTAAAAATAAAACAGAAAAAATTCTTCCCGTCACACAGATGTATTTATAGGAATGAATTATTTCCATGCTTATATTTATAAATACATAAAAGAGGAATAAAATCTAACTTGAACCAAAAAAGAAAAAAAAATTGAACCCACGAGTTATACAGAGGAAAACCCTATCACGGCACTTGCTCCAGAGGTAAACAATTCTGAAATTGGTCAGAGGTGCGGAACCATCTCCCATACAGCCAGCCACCCACCCCCCAGACAAGGAGCGTCCTCATTGAACAGCTGGGGGACCATGCCGAGGCATCTGTGAGTAAACGTGAGCTGAGCCCCAGGCCAGCTGCTGCTGATCTGTTCCCACCCTTTCCAGGTAAAACACCTGAATATGTACAAGTGCTTGAAAGCCTAGAGGAAGGACCGTGGAGCCACACCAGCGACAGCACGCAGGCCAACTTGGTGCCTGCAGGCCAGCCAGCGTGGTCCTGGCCCCGGGCGCTCTTCCAGAAGCTTTCCATTGCCCTGCCTGAGATACCCCTCCTGTCCCGGACCCCACTGCTTTTTTCCTTCCTCACCTCTGTCCGGAGAGAAATTCCAGCGGAAGTTATGGGTGACACATCCTCTTCTTTACAGGCGGCAGCCTGGCAACTCCTGCAGAAAGGCCAGCAGAACCCCACTCACACCGGGCCACCCACAAAGCTGTGGCCCCTCACTCCCTCCCACCAGCACAGCCCCGAGACTGCTGACGGGGCAGAGAATATGGAGTCAGGCACAGCTTCAGGGGCTATTGCTGCCTGGAGCTCTGTTTATATTGACCTCAACGAGGCACAGCTGGGGAGGGCGGGCCGGCAGGGTAAGGCTGCCCAGGTCAGCTAATCCACAACCCTCAGGGAATCACATTGTTGAAAATGGACCCCGCTAAGGCAGAAGAGTTGCCAAGGGAAAAAAGGTCACAATGCCATTTGCAGCACCGTAGATGAGTCTAGAAGTAATCACGTGACTTGTAGTAAGTCAGAAAGTGAAAGACACATATCATATCATATCACTTATAGGTGTTACCTAAAAATGGATACCAGGGCAGATATTTCCACGGAGAAGGGCAATCACAGATTCATTAAACAAACTTATGGTTCACCAATGGAAAGGTGTGAGGATTGGTTTCATTATGATATCGTGGTTAACAGACATATACAAACACAGGTGACATATATAATCACCAAAGACCTACAGAATACCAAGAGAGGACTACTCAACATTCTATCATAACGTACATGGGAAAAGGATCCCAAGAAGTACAGTCATCTGTATATGTGTAAAAGAACCACATCTTCCACACCTACAAAAAGCCAAACATTGTAATCAAACTTGCTGTAATGAAAAATAAAAAAAATTAAATTAAAAACAAGAACAAGATGTAGTGAGACAAACGTGAGGGGCTTTCTCCTGGCACATTCCATTCTAAATTCGAATCTAGAACACCACTTCCACTGAGGCTCTCTTGCCCTAGTAACCAGATTTGGTAAGGGTGAACTGCTGCCACCTTGTGGCCGTTTCACACAACAGCAGCTTTAATCCCAACGCTAATGGTCAGTTGATATTCAAAATCATTGCAGGCCTGTAAATGACACCTGCCCTGAAAACAAATCCTGGGGTCACATATCGACCAAAAAATTCAAAGGACGTCCATATTTCAAAACGACCGTTTCAAAAGGCATATTTTACGCACATTAGTGTTCTGCTTCTTTTCCTTTCTTTCCTTTTTTGTTAAAAAAAACGGGAATGGAAAAAGGCATCCCTCAGGCTGGGTGAAAATCGTTGCAAACGAATCAATGGACACAAGGTTAATCTCCAATATATATAAACAGCTCTTGCAGCTTAATATTAAAAAAACAAACAACCCCCCAAAAAATGGGCAGAAGATCTAAAGAGACGTTTCTTCAAAGGGGACACAGAGATGGCCAAGACGCACATGAAAAGCTGCTCAACAGCACTAATTATTAGAGAAATGCAAATCAAAACTACAATGAGGTATCACCTCACACCTGTTAGAATCGGCATCATCAGAAAATCTACAAACAACCAATTCTGGGGAGGGTGTGGACAAAAGGAACCCTCTTCCACTATTGGTGGGAATGTAAATTGATACAGTCACTATGGAGAACAGTATGGAGTTTCCTTAAAAAAACTAGAAATAGAATTACCATCTGATCCAGCAATCCCACTTCTGGGCATATACCCAGAGAAAACCGTATTTCAAAAAGGCACATTCACCACAATGTTCGTTGCAGCACTATTTACAATAGCCAGGTAATGGAAGCAACCTAAATGCCCACAGACAGATGAATGGATAAAGATGTGGTACATATATAAAATGGAATATGACTCGGCCATAAAAAGGAATGAAACTGGGTCATTTGTAGAGACATCGATGGATCGAGAGACTGTCATACAGAATGAAGTAAGTCAGAAAGAGGAAAACAAATATTGTATATTAATGCATATATGTGGAGCCTAAAAATGGTACAGATGAACTGGTTTGCAGGGAAGAAATAGAGACACAGAGGTAGAGAACAAACGTATGGACACCAAGTGTGGGAAGCCATGGGGTGGTGGTGGTGGGATGAGTTGGGAGATTGGGATTGACCTGTATACATGTATATGCATAAAATACATAACTAATAATAACGTGCTGTATAAAAACATAAATAAAATTAAATTTCAAAATTTTAAAAAATAAAATTTAAAAATAAAACAGAAAAAATTCTTCCCGTCACACAGATGTATTTATAGGAATGAATTATTTCCATGCTTATATTTATAAATACATAAAAGAGGAATAAAATCTAACTTGAACCAAAAAAGAAAAAAAAATTGAACCCACGAGTTATACAGAGGAAAACCCTATCAGGGCACTTGCTCCAGTGGTAAACAATTCTGAAATTGGTCAGAGGTGGGGAACCATCTCCCATACAGCCAGCAACCCACCCCCCACACAAGGAGCGTCCTCATTGCAAAGCTGGGGGACCATGCCGAGGCATCTGTGAGTAAACGTGAGCTGAGCCCCAGGCCAGCTGCTGCTGAACTGTTCCCACCCTTTCCAGGTAAAACACCTGAATATGTACAAGGGCTTGAAAGCCTAGAGGAAGGACCATGGAGCCACACCAGCGACAGCACGCAGGCCAACTTGGTGCCTGCAGGCCAGCCAGCGTGGTCCTGGACCCTGGAGCTCTTCCAGAAGCTTTCCATTGCCCTGCCTGAGATACCCCTCCTGTCCCGGCCCCCACTGCTTTTTTTCCTTCCTCACCTCTGTCCGGAGAGAAATTCCAGCGGAAGGTATGGGTGACACATCCTCTTCTTTACAGGCGGCAGCCTGGCAACTCCTGCAGAAAGGCCAGCAGAACCCCACTCACACCGGGCCACCCACAAAGCTGTGGCCCCTCACTCCCTCCCACCAGCACAGCCCCGAGACTGCTGACGGGGCAGAGAATATGGAGTCAGGCACAGCTTCAGGGGCTATTGCTGCCTGGAGCGCTGTTTATATTGACCTCAACGAGGCACACCTGGGGAGGGCGGGCCGGCAGGGTAAGGCTGCCCAGGTCAGCTAATCCACAACCCTCAGGGAATCACATTGTTGAAAATGGACCCCGCTAAGGCAGAAGAGAAGCCAAGGGAAAAAAGGACACAATGCCATTTGCAGCACCGTAGATGAGTCTAGAAGTAATCACGTGACTTGTAGTAAGTCAGAAAGTGAAAGACACATATCATATCATATCACTTATAGGTGTTACCTAAAAATGGATACCAGGGCAGATATTTCCACGGAGAAGGGCAATCACAGATTCATTAAACAAACTTATGGTTCACCAATGGAAAGGTGTGAGGATAGGTTTCATTACGATATCGGGGTTAACAGACATATACAAACACAGGTGACATATATAATCACCAAAGACCTACAGAATACCAAGAGAGGACAACTCAACATTCTGTCATAACGTACATGGGAAAAGGATCCCAAGAAGAACAGTCATCTGTATATGTGTAAAAGAACCACATCTTCCACACCTACAACAAGCCAAACATTGTAATCAAACTTGCTGTAATAAAAAATAAAAACTTAAATTAAAAACACGAACAAGAAATAGTGAGACAAACGTGAGGGGCTTTCTCCTGGTACATTCCATTCTAAACTCCAACCTAGAACACCACTTCCACTGAGGCTCTCTTGCCCTAGTAACCAGATTTGGTAAGGGTGAACTGCTGCCACCTTGAGGCCGTTTCACACAACAGCAGCTTTAATCCCAACGCTAATGGTCAGTTGATATTCAAAATCATTGCAGGCCTGTAAATGACATCTGCCCTGAAAACAAATCCTGGGGTCACATATCGACCAAAAATTTCAAAGGACGTCCATATTTCAAAACGACCGTTTCAAAAGGCATATTTTACGCACATTAGTGTTCTGCTTCTTTTCCTTTCTTTCCTTTTTTGTTAAAAAAAACGGGAATGAAAAAAGGCATCCCTCAGGATGGGTGAAAATCGTTGCAAACGAATCAATGGACACAGGTTTAATCTCCAATATATATAAATAGCTCATGCAGCTTAATATTAAAAAAAACAAACAACCCAAAATAAAATGGGCAGAAGATCTAAAGAGACGTTTCTTCAAAGGAGACACAGAGATGGCCAAGACGCCCATGAAAAGCTGCTCAACAGCACTAATTATTAGAGAAATTCAAATCAAAACTACAATGAGGTATCACCTCACACCTGTTAGAATCGGCATCATCAGAAAATCTACAAACAACCAATTCTGGGGAGGGTGTGGACAAAAGGAGCCCTCTTCCACTATTGGTGGGAATGTAAATTGATACAGTCACTATGGAGAACAGTATGGAGTTTCCTTTAAAAAACTAGAAATAGAATTACCATCTGATCCAGCAATCCCACTTCTGGGCATATACCCAGAGAAAACCGTATTTCAAAAAGGCACATTCACCACAATGTTCGTTGCAGCACTATTTACAATAGCCAGGTAATGGAAGCAACCTAAATGCCCACAGACAGATGAATGGATAAAGATGTGGTACATATATAAAATGGAATATGACTCGGCCATAAAAAGGAATGAAACTGGGTCATTTGTAGAGACATCGATGGATCGAGAGACTGTCATACAGAATGAAGTAAGTCAGAAAGAGGAAAACAAATATTGTATATTAATGCATATATGTGGAGCCTAAAAATGGTACAGATGAACTGGTTTGCAGGGAAGAAATAGAGACACAGAGGTAGAGAACAAACGTATGGACACCAAATGTGGGAAGCCATGGGGTGGTGGTGGTGGGATGAGTTGGGAGTTTGGGATTGACCTGTATACATGTATATACATAAAATACATAACTAATAATAACGTGCTGTATAAAAAATGAATAAAATTAAATTTCAAAATTTTAAAAAATAAAATTTAAAAATAAAACAGAAAAAATTCTTCCCATCACACAGATGTATTTATAGGAAAGAATTATTTCCATGCTTATATCTATAAATACATAAAAGGGGAATAAAATCTAACTTGAACCATAAAAGAAAAAAAAAACCTCAACCCAGGAGTTATACAGAGGAAAACCCTATCAGGGCACTTGCTCCAGTGGTAAACAATTCTGAAATTGGTCAGAGGTGGGGAACCATCTCCCATACAGCCAGCAACCCACCCCCAACGCAAGGAGCGTCCTCATTGCAAAGCTGGTGGACCGTGCCGAGGCCTCTGTGAGTAAACGTGAGCTGAGCCCCAGGCCAGCTGCTGCTGAACTGTTCCCACCCTTTCCAGGTAAAACACCTGAATATGTACAAGGGCTTGAAAGCCTAGAGGAAGGACCGTGGAGCCACACCAGCGACAGCACGCAGGCCAACTTGGTGCCTGCAGGCCAGCCAGCGTGGTCCTGGACCCTGGCGCTCTTCCAGAAGCTTTCCATTGCCCTGCCTGAGATACCCCTCCTGTCCCGGCCCCCACTGCTTTTTTCCTTCCTCACCTCTGTCCGGAGAGAAATTCCAGCGGAAGGTATGGGTGACACATCCTCTTCTTTACAGGCGGCAGCCTGGCAACTCCTGCAGAAAGGCCAGCAGAACCCCACTCACACCGGGCCACCCACAAAGCTGTGGCCCCTCACTCCCTCCCACGAGCACAGCCCCGAGACTGCTGATGGGGCAGAGAATATGGAGTCAGGCACAGCTTCAGGGGCTATTGCTGCCTGGAGCTCTGTTTATATTGACCTCAACGAGGCACACCTGGGGAGGGCGGGCCGGCAGGGTAAGGCTGCCCAGGTCAGCTAATCCACAACCCTCAGGGAATCACATTGTTGAAAATGGACCCCGCTAAGGCAGAAGAGAAGCCAAGGGAAAAAAGGACACAATGCCATTTGCAGCACCGTAGATGAGTCTAGAAGTAATCACGTGACTTGTAGTAAGTCAGAAAGTGAAAGACACATATCATATCATATCACTTATAGGTGTTACCTAAAAATGGATACCAGGGCAGATATTTCCACGGAGAAGGGCAATCACAGATTCATTAAACAAACTTATGGTTCAACAATGGAAAGGTGTGAGGATAGGTTTCATTACGATATCGGGGTTAACAGACATATACAAACACAGGTGACATATATAATCACCAAAGACCTACAGAATACCAAGAGAGGACTACTCAACATTCTGTCATAACGTACATGGGAAAAGGATCCCAAGAAGAACAGTCATCTGTATATGTGTAAAAGAACCCCATCTTCCACACCTACAACAAGCCAAACATTGTAATCAAACTTGCTGTAATAAAAAATAAAAACTTAAATTAAAAACACGAACAAGAAGTAGTGAGACAAACGTGAGGGGCTTTCTCCTGGTACATTCCATTCTAAACTCCAACCTAGAACACCACTTCCACTGAGGCTCTCTTGCCCTAGTAACCAGATTTGGTAAGGGTGAACTGCTGCCACCTTGTGGCCGTTTCACACAACAGCAGCTTTAATCCCAACGCTAATGGTCAGTTGATATTCAAAATCATTGCAGGCCTGTAAATGACACCTGCCCTGAAAACAAATCCTGGGGTCACATATCGACCAAAAATTTCAAAGGACGTCCATATTTCAAAACGACCGTTTCAAAAGGCATATTTTACGCACATTAGTGTTCTGCTTCTTTTCCTTTCTTTCCTTTTTTGTTAAAAAAAACGGGAATGAAAAAAGGCATCCCTCAGGCTGGGTGAAAATCGTTGCAAACAAATCAATGGACACAGGGTTAATCTCCAATATGTATAAACAGCTCATGCAGCTTAATATTAAAAAAACAAACAACCCCCCAAAAAATGGGCAGAAGATCTAAAGAGACGTTTCTTCAAAGGGGACACAGAGATGGCCAAGACGCACATGAAAAGCTGCTCAACAGCACTAATTATTAGAGAAATGCAAATCAAAACTACAATGAGGTATCACCTCACACCTGTTAGAATCGGCATCATCAGAAAATCTACAAACAACCAATTCTGGGGAGGGTGTGGACAAAAGGAACCCTCTTCCACTATTGGTGGGAATGTAAATTGATACAGTCACTATGGAGAACAGTATGGAGTTTCCTTAAAAAAACTAGAAATAGAATTACCATCTGATCCAGCAATCCCACTTCTGGGCATATACCCAGAGAAAACCGTATTTCAAAAAGGCACATTCACCACAATGTTCGTTGCAGCACTATTTACAATAGCCAGGTAATGGAAGCAACCTAAATGCCCACAGACAGATGAATGGATAAAGATGTGGTACATATATAAAATGGAATATGACTCGGCCATAAAAAGGAATGAAACTGGGTCATTTGTAGAGACATCGATGGATCGAGAGACTGTCATACAGAATTAAGTAAGTCAGAAAGAGGAAAACAAATATTGTATATTAATGCATATATGTGGAGCCTAAAAATGGTACAGATGAACTGGTTTGCAGGGAAGAAATAGAGACACAGAGGTAGAGAACAAACGTATGGACACCAAATGTGGGAAGCCATGGGGTGGTGGTGGTGGGATGAGTTGGGAGTTTGGGATTGACCTGTATACATGTATATGCATAAAATACATAACTAATAATAACGTGCTGTATAAAAACATAAATAAAATTAAATTTCAAAATTTTAAAAAATAAAATTTAAAAATAAAACAGAAAAAATTCTTCCCGTCACACAGATGTATTTACAGGAATGAATTATTTCCATGCTTATATTTATAAATACATAAAAGAGGAATAAAATCTAACTTGAACCAAAAAAGAAAAAAAAATTGAACCCACGAGTTATACAGAGGAAAACCCTATCAGGGCACTTGCTCCAGTGGTAAACAATTCTGAAATTGGTCAGAGGTGGGGAACCATCTCCCATACAGCCAACAACCCACCCCCCACACAAGGAGCGTCCTCATTGCAAAGCTGGGGGACCATGCCGAGGCATCTGTGAGTAAACGTGAGCTGAGCCCCAGGCCAGCTGCTGCTGAACTGTTCCCACCCTTTCCAGGTAAAACACCTGAATATGTACAAGGGCTTGAAAGCCTAGAGGAAGGACCATGGAGCCACACCAGCGACAGCACGCAGGCCAACTTGGTGCCTGCAGGCCAGCCAGCGTGGTCCTGGACCCTGGAGCTCTTCCAGAAGCTTTCCATTGCCCTGCCTGAGATACCCCTCCTGTCCCGGCCCCCACTGCTTTTTTTCCTTCCTCACCTCTGTCCGGAGAGAAATTCCAGCGGAAGGTATGGGTGACACATCCTCTTCTTTACAGGCGGCAGCCTGGCAACTCCTGCAGAAAGGCCAGCAGAACCCCACTCACACCGGGCCACCCACAAAGCTGTGGCCCCTCACTCCCTCCCACCAGCACAGCCCCGAGACTGCTGACGGGGCAGAGAATATGGAGTCAGGCACAGCTTCAGGGGCTATTGCTGCCTGGAGCGCTGTTTATATTGACCTCAACGAGGCACACCTGGGGAGGGCGGGCCGGCAGGGTAAGGCTGCCCAGGTCAGCTAATCCACAACCCTCAGGGAATCACATTGTTGAAAATGGACCCCGCTAAGGCAGAAGAGAAGCCAAGGGAAAAAAGGACACAATGCCATTTGCAGCACCGTAGATGAGTCTAGAAGTAATCACGTGACTTGTAGTAAGTCAGAAAGTGAAAGACACATATCATATCATATCACTTATAGGTGTTACCTAAAAATAGATACCAGGGCAGATATTTCCACGGAGAAGGGCAATCACAGATTCATTAAACAAACTTATGGTTCACCAATGGAAAGGTTTGAGGATAGGTTTCATTACGATATCGGGGTTAACAGACATATACAAACACAGGTGACATATATAATCACCAAAGACCTACAGAATACCAAGAGAGGACAACTCAACATTCTGTCATAACGTACATGGGAAAAGGATCCCAAGAAGAACAGTCATCTGTATATGTGTAAAAGAACCACATCTTCCACACCTAAAACAAGCCAAACATTGTAATCAAACTTGCTGTAATAAAAAATAAAAACTTAAATTAAAAACACGAACAAGAAATAGTGAGACAAACGTGAGGGGCTTTCTCCTGGTACATTCCATTCTAAACTCCAACCTAGAACACCACTTCCACTGAGGCTCTCTTGCCCTAGTAACCAGATTTGGTAAGGGTGAACTGCTGCCACCTTGAGGCCGTTTCACACAACAGCAGCTTTAATCCCAACGCTAATGGTCAGTTGATATTCAAAATCATTGCAGGCCTGTAAATGACATCTGCCCTGAAAACAAATCCTGGGGTCACATATCGACCAAAAATTTCAAAGGACGTCCATATTTCAAAACGACCGTTTCAAAAGGCATATTTTACGCACATTAGTGTTCTGCTTCTTTTCCTTTCTTTCCTTTTTTGTTAAAAAAAACGGGAATGAAAAAAGGCATCCCTCAGGATGGGTGAAAATCGTTGCAAACGAATCAATGGACACAGGTTTAATCTCCAATATATATAAATAGCTCATGCAGCTTAATATTAAAAAAACAAACAACCCAAAATAAAATGGGCAGAAGATCTAAAGAGACGTTTCTTCAAAGGAGACACAGAGATGGCCAAGACGCCCATGAAAAGCTGCTCAACAGCACTAATTATTAGAGAAATTCAAATCAAAACTACAATGAGGTATCACCTCACACCTGTTAGAATCGGCATCATCAGAAAATCTACAAACAACCAATTCTGGGGAGGGTGTGGACAAAAGGAGCCCTCTTCCACTATTGGTGGGAATGTAAATTGATACAGTCACTATGGAGAACAGTATGGAGTTTCCTTAAAAAAACTAGAAATAGAATTACCATCTGATCCAGCAATCCCACTTCTGGGCATATACCCAGAGAAAACCGTATTTCAAAAAGGCACATTCACCACAATGTTCGTTGCAGCACTATTTACAATAGCCAGGTAATGGAAGCAACCTAAATGCCCACAGACAGATGAATGGATAAAGATGTGGTACATATATAAAATGGAATATTACTCGGCCATAAAAAGGAATGAAACTGGGTCATTTGTAGAGACATCGATGGATCGAGAGACTGTCATACAGAATGAAGTAAGTCAGAAAGAGGAAAACAAATATTGTATATTAATGCATATATGTGGAGCCTAAAAATGGTACAGATGAACTGGTTTGCAGGGAAGAAATAGAGACACAGAGGTAGAGAACAAACGTATGGACACCAAATGTGGGAAGCCATGGGGTGGTGGTGGTGGGATGAGTTGGGAGTTTGGGATTGACCTGTATACATGTATATACATAAAATACATAACTAATAATAACGTGCTGTATAAAAAATGAATAAAATTAAATTTCAAAATTTTAAAAAATAAAATTTAAAAATAAAACAGAAAAAATTCTTCCCATCACACAGATGTATTTATAGGAAAGAATTATTTCCATGCTTATATCTATAAATACATAAAAGGGGAATAAAATCTAACTTGAACCATAAAAGAAAAAAAAAACCTCAACCCAGGAGTTATACAGAGGAAAACCCTATCAGGGCACTTGCTCCAGTGGTAAACAATTCTGAAATTGGTCAGAGGTGGGGAACCATCTCCCATACAGCCAGCAACCCACCCCCAACGCAAGGAGCGTCCTCATTGCAAAGCTGGTGGACCGTGCCGAGGCCTCTGTGAGTAAACGTGAGCTGAGCCCCAGGCCAGCTGCTGCTGAACTGTTCCCACCCTTTCCAGGTAAAACACCTGAATATGTACAAGGGCTTGAAAGCCTAGAGGAAGGACCGTGGAGCCACACCAGCGACAGCACGCAGGCCAACTTGGTGCCTGCAGGCCAGCCAGCGTGGTCCTGGACCCTGGCGCTCTTCCAGAAGCTTTCCATTGCCCTGCCTGAGATACCCCTCCTGTCCCGGCCCCCACTGCTTTTTTCCTTCCTCACCTCTGTCCGGAGAGAAATTCCAGCGGAAGGTATGGGTGACACATCCTCTTCTTTACAGGCGGCAGCCTGGCAACTCCTGCAGAAAGGCCAGCAGAACCCCACTCACACCGGGCCACCCACAAAGCTGTGGCCCCTCACTCCCTCCCACGAGCACAGCCCCGAGACTGCTGATGGGGCAGAGAATATGGAGTCAGGCACAGCTTCAGGGGCTATTGCTGCCTGGAGCTCTGTTTATATTGACCTCAACGAGGCACACCTGGGGAGGGCGGGCCGGCAGGGTAAGGCTGCCCAGGTCAGCTAATCCACAACCCTCAGGGAATCACATTGTTGAAAATGGACCCCGCTAAGGCAGAAGAGAAGCCAAGGGAAAAAAGGACACAATGCCATTTGCAGCACCGTAGATGAGTCTAGAAGTAATCACGTGACTTGTAGTAAGTCAGAAAGTGAAAGACACATATCATATCATATCACTTATAGGTGTTACCTAAAAATGGATACCAGGGCAGATATTTCCACGGAGAAGGGCAATCACAGATTCATTAAACAAACTTATGGTTCAACAATGGAAAGGTGTGAGGATAGGTTTCATTACGATATCGGGGTTAACAGACATATACAAACACAGGTGACATATATAATCACCAAAGACCTACAGAATACCAAGAGAGGACTACTCAACATTCTGTCATAACGTACATGGGAAAAGGATCCCAAGAAGAACAGTCATCTGTATATGTGTAAAAGAACCCCATCTTCCACACCTACAACAAGCCAAACATTGTAATCAAACTTGCTGTAATAAAAAATAAAAACTTAAATTAAAAACACGAACAAGAAGTAGTGAGACAAACGTGAGGGGCTTTCTCCTGGTACATTCCATTCTAAACTCCAACCTAGAACACCACTTCCACTGAGGCTCTCTTGCCCTAGTAACCAGATTTGGTAAGGGTGAACTGCTGCCACCTTGTGGCCGTTTCACACAACAGCAGCTTTAATCCCAACGCTAATGGTCAGTTGATATTCAAAATCATTGCAGGCCTGTAAATGACACCTGCCCTGAAAACAAATCCTGGGGTCACATATCGACCAAAAATTTCAAAGGACGTCCATATTTCAAAACGACCGTTTCAAAAGGCATATTTTACGCACATTAGTGTTCTGCTTCTTTTCCTTTCTTTCCTTTTTTGTTAAAAAAAACGGGAATGAAAAAAGGCATCCCTCAGGCTGGGTGAAAATCGTTGCAAACAAATCAATGGACACAGGGTTAATCTCCAATATATATAAACAGCTCATGCAGCTTAATATTAAAAAAACAAACAACCCCCCAAAAAATGGGCAGAAGATCTAAAGAGACGTTTCTTCAAAGGGGACACAGAGATGGCCAAGACGCACATGAAAAGCTGCTCAACAGCACTAATTATTAGAGAAATGCAAATCAAAACTACAATGAGGTATCACCTCACACCTGTTAGAATCGGCATCATCAGAAAATCTACAAACAACCAATTCTGGGGAGGGTGTGGACAAAAGGAACCCTCTTCCACTATTGGTGGGAATGTAAATTGATACAGTCACTATGGAGAACAGTATGGAGTTTCCTTAAAAAAACTAGAAATAGAATTACCATCTGATCCAGCAATCCCACTTCTGGGCATATACCCAGAGAAAACCGTATTTCAAAAAGGCACATTCACCACAATGTTCGTTGCAGCACTATTTATAATAGCCAGGTAATGGAAGCAACCTAAATGCCCACAGACAGATGAATGGATAAAGATGTGGTACATATATAAAATGGAATATGACTCGGCCATAAAAAGGAATGAAACTGGGTCATTTGTAGAGACATCGATGGATCGAGAGACTGTCATACAGAATTAAGTAAGTCAGAAAGAGGAAAACAAATATTGTATATTAATGCATATATGTGGAGCCTAAAAATGGTACAGATGAACTGGTTTGCAGGGAAGAAATAGAGACACAGAGGTAGAGAACAAACGTATGGACACCAAATGTGGGAAGCCATGGGGTGGTGGTGGTGGGATGAGTTGGGAGTTTGGGATTGACCTGTATACATGTATATGCATAAAATACATAACTAATAATAACGTGCTGTATAAAAACATAAATAAAATTAAATTTCAAAATTTTAAAAAATAAAATTTAAAAATAAAACAGAAAAAATTCTTCCCGTCACACAGATGTATTTACAGGAATGAATTATTTCCATGCTTATATTTATAAATACATAAAAGAGGAATAAAATCTAACTTGAACCAAAAAAGAAAAAAAAATTGAACCCACGAGTTATACAGAGGAAAACCCTATCAGGGCACTTGCTCCAGTGGTAAACAATTCTGAAATTGGTCAGAGGTGGGGAACCATCTCCCATACAGCCAACAACCCACCCCCCACACAAGGAGCGTCCTCATTGCAAAGCTGGGGGACCATGCCGAGGCATCTGTGAGTAAACGTGAGCTGAGCCCCAGGCCAGCTGCTGCTGAACTGTTCCCACCCTTTCCAGGTAAAACACCTGAATATGTACAAGGGCTTGAAAGCCTAGAGGAAGGACCATGGAGCCACACCAGCGACAGCACGCAGGCCAACTTGGTGCCTGCAGGCCAGCCAGCGTGGTCCTGGACCCTGGAGCTCTTCCAGAAGCTTTCCATTGCCCTGCCTGAGATACCCCTCCTGTCCCGGCCCCCACTGCTTTTTTTCCTTCCTCACCTCTGTCCGGAGAGAAATTCCAGCGGAAGGTATGGGTGACACATCCTCTTCTTTACAGGCGGCAGCCTGGCAACTCCTGCAGAAAGGCCAGCAGAACCCCACTCACACCGGGCCACCCACAAAGCTGTGGCCCCTCACTCCCTCCCACCAGCACAGCCCCGAGACTGCTGACGGGGCAGAGAATATGGAGTCAGGCACAGCTTCAGGGGCTATTGCTGCCTGGAGCGCTGTTTATATTGACCTCAACGAGGCACACCTGGGGAGGGCGGGCCGGCAGGGTAAGGCTGCCCAGGTCAGCTAATCCACAACCCTCAGGGAATCACATTGTTGAAAATGGACCCCGCTAAGGCAGAAGAGAAGCCAAGGGAAAAAAGGACACAATGCCATTTGCAGCACCGTAGATGAGTCTAGAAGTAATCACGTGACTTGTAGTAAGTCAGAAAGTGAAAGACACATATCATATCATATCACTTATAGGTGTTACCTAAAAATAGATACCAGGGCAGATATTTCCACGGAGAAGGGCAATCACAGATTCATTAAACAAACTTATGGTTCACCAATGGAAAGGTTTGAGGATAGGTTTCATTACGATATCGGGGTTAACAGACATATACAAACACAGGTGACATATATAATCACCAAAGACCTACAGAATACCAAGAGAGGACAACTCAACATTCTGTCATAACGTACATGGGAAAAGGATCCCAAGAAGAACAGTCATCTGTATATGTGTAAAAGAACCACATCTTCCACACCTAAAACAAGCCAAACATTGTAATCAAACTTGCTGTAATAAAAAATAAAAACTTAAATTAAAAACACGAACAAGAAATAGTGAGACAAACGTGAGGGGCTTTCTCCTGGTACATTCCATTCTAAACTCCAACCTAGAACACCACTTCCACTGAGGCTCTCTTGCCCTAGTAACCAGATTTGGTAAGGGTGAACTGCTGCCACCTTGAGGCCGTTTCACACAACAGCAGCTTTAATCCCAACGCTAATGGTCAGTTGATATTCAAAATCATTGCAGGCCTGTAAATGACATCTGCCCTGAAAACAAATCCTGGGGTCACATATCGACCAAAAATTTCAAAGGACGTCCATATTTCAAAACGACCGTTTCAAAAGGCATATTTTACGCACATTAGTGTTCTGCTTCTTTTCCTTTCTTTCCTTTTTTGTTAAAAAAAACGGGAATGAAAAAAGGCATCCCTCAGGATGGGTGAAAATCGTTGCAAACGAATCAATGGACACAGGTTTAATCTCCAATATATATAAATAGCTCATGCAGCTTAATATTAAAAAAACAAACAACCCAAAATAAAATGGGCAGAAGATCTAAAGAGACGTTTCTTCAAAGGAGACACAGAGATGGCCAAGACGCCCATGAAAAGCTGCTCAACAGCACTAATTATTAGAGAAATTCAAATCAAAACTACAATGAGGTATCACCTCACACCTGTTAGAATCGGCATCATCAGAAAATCTACAAACAACCAATTCTGGGGAGGGTGTGGACAAAAGGAGCCCTCTTCCACTATTGGTGGGAATGTAAATTGATACAGTCACTATGGAGAACAGTATGGAGTTTCCTTTAAAAAACTAGAAATAGAATTACCATCTGATCCAGCAATCCCACTTCTGGGCATATACCCAGAGAAAACCGTATTTCAAAAAGGCACATTCACCACAATGTTCGTTGCAGCACTACTTACAATAGCCAGGTAATGGAAGCAACCTAAATGCCCACAGACAGATGAATGGATAAAGATGTGGTACATATATAAAATGGAATATTACTCGGCCATAAAAAGGAATGAAACTGGGTCATTTGTAGAGACATCGATGGATCGAGAGACTGTCATACAGAATGAAGTAAGTCAGAAAGAGGAAAACAAATATTGTATATTAATGCATATATGTGGAGCCTAAAAATGGTACAGATGAACTGGTTTGCAGGGAAGAAATAGAGACACAGAGGTAGAGAACAAACGTATGGACACCAAATGTGGGAAGCCATGGGGTGGTGGTGGTGGGATGAGTTGGGAGTTTGGGATTGACCTGTATACATGTATATACATAAAATACATAACTAATAATAACGTGCTGTATAAAAAATGAATAAAATTAAATTTCAAAATTTTAAAAAATAAAATTTAAAAATAAAACAGAAAAAATTCTTCCCATCACACAGATGTATTTATAGGAAAGAATTATTTCCATGCTTATATCTATAAATACATAAAAGGGGAATAAAATCTAACTTGAACCATAAAAGAAAAAAAAAACCTCAACCCAGGAGTTATACAGAGGAAAACCCTATCAGGGCACTTGCTCCAGTGGTAAACAATTCTGAAATTGGTCAGAGGTGGGGAACCATCTCCCATACAGCCAGCAACCCACCCCCCACGCAAGGAGCGTCCTCATTGCAAAGCTGGGGGACCATGCCGAGGCATCTGTGAGTAAACGTGAGCTGAGCCCCAGGCCAGCTGCTGCTGAACTGTTCCCACCCTTTCCAGGTAAAACACCTGAATATGTACAAGGGCTTGAAAGCCTAGAGGAAGGACCATGGAGCCACACCAGCGACAGCACGCAGGCCAACTTGGTGCCTGCAGGCCAGCCAGCGTGGTCCTGGACCCTGGCGCTCTTCCAGAAGCTTTCCATTGCCCTGCCTGGGATACCCCTCCTGTCCCGGCCCCCACTGCTTTTTTTCCTTCCTCACCTCTGTCCGGAGAGAAATTCCAGCGGAAGGTATGGGTGACACATCCTCTTCTTTACAGGCGGCAGCCTGGCAACTCCTGCAGAAAGGCCAGCAGAACCCCACTCACACCGGGCCACCCACAAAGCTGTGGCCCCTCACTCCCTCCCACCAGCACAGCCCCGAGACTGCTGACGGGGCAGAGAATATGGAGTCAGGCACAGCTTTAGGGGCTATTGCTGCCTGGAGCGCTGTTTATATTGACCTCAACGAGGCACACCTGGGGAGGGCGGGCCGGCAGGGTAAGGCTGCCCAGGTCAGCTAATCCACAACCCTCAGGGAATCACATTGTTGAAAATGGACCCCGCTAAGGCAGAAGAGAAGCCAAGGGAAAAAAGGACACAATGCCATTTGCAGCACCGTAGATGAGTCTAGAAGTAATCACGTGACTTGTAGTAAGTCAGAAAGTGAAAGACACATATCATATCATATCACTTATAGGTGTTACCTAAAAATGGATACCAGTGCAGATATTTCCACGGAGAAGGGCAATCACAGATTCATTAAACAAACTTATGGTTCACCAATGGAAAGGTGTGAGGATAGGTTTCATTACGATATCGGGGTTAACAGACATATACAAACACAGGTGACATATATAATCACCAAAGTCCTACAGAATACCAATAGAGGACTACTCAACATTCTGTCATAATGTACATGGGAAAAGGATCCCAAGAAGAACAGTCATCTGTATATGTGTAAAAGAACCACATCTTCCACACCTACAACAAGCCAAACATTGTAATCAAACTTGCTGTAATAAAAAATAAAAACTTAAATTAAAAACACGAACAAGAAGTAGTGAGACAAACGTGAGGGGCTTTCTCCTGGTACATTCCATTCTAAACTCCAACCTAGAACACCACTTCCACTGAGGCTCTCTTGCCCTAGTAACCAGATTTGGTAAGGGTGAACTGCTGCCACCTTGTGGCCGTTTCACACAACAGCAGCTTTAATCCCAACGCTAATGGTCAGTTGATATTCAAAATCATTGCAGGCCTGTAAATGACACCTGCCCTGAAAACAAATCCTGGGGTCACATATTGACCAAAAATTTCAAAGGACGTCCATATTTCAAAACGACCGTTTCAAAAGGCATATTTTACGCACATTAGTGTTCTGCTTCTTTTCCTTTCTTTCCTTTTTTGTTAAAAAAAACGGGAATGAAAAAAGGCATCCCTCAGGATGGGTGAAAATCGTTGCAAACGAATCAATGGACACAGGTTTAATCTCCAATATATATAAATAGCTCATGCAGCTTAATATTAAAAAAAACAAACAACCCAAAATAAAATGGGCAGAAGATCTAAAGAGACGTTTCTTCAAAGGAGACACAGAGATGGCCAAGACGCCCATGAAAAGCTGCTCAACAGCACTAATTATTAGAGAAATGCAAATCAAAACTACAATGAGGTATCACCTCACACCTGTTAGAATCGGCATCATCAGAAAATCTACAAACAACCAATTCTGGGGAGGGTGTGGACAAAAGGAGCCCTCTTCCACTATTGGTGGGAATGTAAATTGATACAGTCACTATGGAGAACAGTATGGAGTTTCCTTAAAAAAACTAGAAATAGAATTACCATCTGATCCAGCAATCCCACTTCTGGGCATATACCCAGAGAAAACCGTATTTCAAAAAGGCACATTCACCACAATGTTCGTTGCAGCACTATTTACAATAGCCAGGTAATGGAAGCAACCTAAATGCCCACAGACAGATTAATGGATAAAGATGTGGTACATATATAAAATGGAATATGACTCGGCTATAAAAAGGAATGAAACTGGGTCATTTGTAGAGACATCGATGGATCGAGAGACTGTCATACAGAATGAAGTAAGTCAGAAAGAGGAAAACAAATATTGTATATTAATGCATATATGTGGAGCCTAAAAATGGTACAGATGAACTGGTTTGCAGGGAAGAAATAGAGACACAGAGGTAGAGAACAAACGTATGGACACCAAGTGTGGGAAGCCATGGGGTGGTGGTGGTGGGATGAGTTGGGAGATTGGGATTGACCTGTATACATGTATATGCATAAAATACATAACTAATAATAACGTGCTGTATAAAAACATAAATAAAATTAAATTTCAAAATTTTAAAAAATAAAATTTAAAAATAAAACAGAAAATATTCTTCCCGTCACACAGATGTATTTATAGGAATGAATTATTTCCATGCTTATATTTATAAATACATAAAAGAGGAATAAAATCTAACTTGAACCAAAAAAGAAAAAAAAATTGAACCCACGAGTTATACAGAGGAAAACCCTATCAGGGCACTTGCTCCAGTGGTAAACAATTCTGAAATTGGTCAGAGGTGGGGAACCATCTCCCATACAGCCAGCAACCCACCCCCCACGCAAGGAGCGTCCTCATTGCAAAGCTGGGGGACCATGCCGAGGCATCTGTGAGTAAACGTGAGCTGAGCCCCAGGCCAGCTGCTGCTGAACTGTTCCGACCCGTTCCAGGTAAAACACCTGAATATGTACAAGGGCTTGAAAGCCTAGAGGAAGGACCATGGAGCCACACCAGCGACAGCACGCAGGCCAACTTGGTGCCTGCAGGCCAGCCAGCGTGGTCCTGGACCCTGGCGCTCTTCCAGAAGCTTTCCATTGCCCTGCCTGGGATACCCCTCCTGTCCCGGCCCCCACTGCTTTTTTCCTTCCTCACCTCTGTCCGGAGAGAAATTCCAGCGGAAGGTATGGGTGACACATCCTCTTCTTTACAGGCGGCAGCCTGGCAACTCCTGCAGAAAGGCCAGCAGAACCCCACTCACACCGGGCCACCCACAAAGCTGTGGCCCCTCACTCCCTCCCACCAGCACAGCCCCGAGACTGCTGACGGGGCAGAGAATATGGAGTCAGGCACAGCTTCAGGGGCTATTGCTGCCTGGAGCGCTGTTTATATTGACCTCAACGAGGCACACCTGGGGAGGGCGGGCCGGCAGGGTAAGGCTGCCCAGGTCAGCTAATCCACAACCCTCAGGGAATCACATTGTTGAAAATGGACCCCGCTAAGGCAGAAGAGAAGCCAAGGGAAAAAAGGACACAATGCCATTTGCAGCACCGTAGATGAGTCTAGAAGTAATCACGTGACTTGTAGTAAGTCAGAAAGTGAAAGACACATATCATATCATATCACTTATAGGTGTTACCTAAAAATGGATACCAGGGCAGATATTTCCACGGAGAAGGGCAATCACAGATTCATTAAACAAACTTATGGTTCACCAATGGAAAGGTGTGAGGATAGGTTTCATTACGATATCGGGGTTAACAGACATATACAAACACAGGTGACATATATAATCACCAAAGACCTACAGAATACCAAGAGAGGACTACTCAACATTCTGTCATAATGTACATGGGAAAAGGATCCCAAGAAGAACAGTCATCTGTATATGTGTAAAAGAACCACATCTTCCACACCTACAACAAGCCAAACATTGTAATCAAACTTGCTGTAATAAAAAATAAAAACTTAAATTAAAAACACGAACAAGAAGTAGTGAGACAAACGTGAGGGGCTTTCTCCTGGTACATTCCATTCTAAACTCCAACCTAGAACACCACTTCCACTGAGGCTCTCTTGCCCTAGTAACCAGATTTGGTAAGGGTGAACTGCTGCCACCTTGTGGCCGTTTCACACAACAGCAGCTTTAATCCCAACGCTAATGGTCAGTTGATATTCAAAATCATTGCAGGCCTGTAAATGACACCTGCCCTGAAAACAAATCCTGGGGTCACATATCGACCAAAAATTTCAAAGGACGTCCATATTTCAAAACGACCGTTTCAAAAGGCATATTTTACGCACATTAGTGTTCTGCTTCTTTTCCTTTCTTTCCTTTTTTGTTAAAAGAAACGGGAATGAAAAAAGGCATCCCTCAGGATGGGTGAAAATCGTTGCAAACGAATCAATGGACACAGGTTTAATCTCCAATATATATAAATAGCTCATGCAGCTTAATATTAAAAAAAACAAACAACCCAAAATAAAATGGGCAGAAGATCTAAAGAGACGTTTCTTCAAAGGAGACACAGAGATGGTCAAGACGCCCATGAAAAGCTGCTCAACAGCACTAATTATTAGAGAAATGCAAATCAAAACTACAATGAGGGGCTTCCCTGGTGGCGCAGTGGTTGGGAGTCCGCCTGCCGATGCAGGGGACACGGGTTCGTGCTCCTATCCCGGAAGATCCCACGTGCCGCGCAGCGGCTGGGCCCGCGAGCCATGGCCGCGGAGCCTGTGTGTCCGGAGCCTGTGCTCCGCAACGGGAGAGGCCACAGCAGTGAGAGGCCCGCATACAGCAAAAAAAAAAAAAAAAAAAAAAAACTGCAATGAGGTATCACCTCACACCTGTTAGAATCGGCATCATCAGAAAATCTACAAACAACCAATTCTGGGGAGGGTGTGGACAAAAGGAGCCCTCTTCCACTATTGGTGGGAATGTAAATTGATACAGTCACTATGGAGAACAGTATGGAGTTTCCTTAAAAAAACTAGAAATAGAATTACCATCTGATCCAGCAATCCCACTTCTGGGCATATACCCAGAGAAAACCGTATTTCAAAAAGGCACATTCACCACAATGTTCGTTGCAGCACTATTTACAATAGCCAGGTAATGGAAGCAACCTAAATGCCCACAGACAGATGAATGGATAAAGATGTGGTACATATATAAAATGGAATATGACTCGGCCATAAAAAGGAATGAAACTGGGTCATTTGTAGAGACATCGATGGATCGAGAGACTGTAATACAGAATGAAGTAAGTCAGAAAGAGGAAAACAAATATTGTATATTAATGCATATATGTGGAGCCTAAAAATGGTACAGATGAACTGGTTTGCAGGGAAGAAATAGAGACACAGAGGTAGAGAACAAACGTATGGACACCAAGTGTGGGAAGCCATGGGGTGGTGGTGGTGGGATGAGTTGGGAGATTGGGATTGACCTGTATACATGTATATGCATAAAATACATAACTAATAATAACGTGCTGTATAAAAACATAAATAAAATTAAATTTCAAAATTTTAAAAAATAAAATTTAAAAATAAAACAGAAAAAATTCTTCCCGTCACACAGATGTATTTATAGGAATGAATTATTTCCATGCTTATATTTATAAATACATAAAAGAGGAATAAAATCTAACTTGAACCATAAAAGAAAAAAAAAACCTGAACCCAGGAGTTATACAGAGGAAAACCCTATCAGGGCACTTGCTCCAGTGGTAAACAATTCTGAAATTGGTCAGAGGTGGGGAACCATCTCCCATACAGCCAGCAACCCACCCCCCACGCAAGGAGCGTCCTCATTGCAAAGCTGGGGGACCATGCCGAGGCATCTGTGAGTAAACGTGAGCTGAGCCCCAGGCCAGCTGCTGCTGAACTGTTCCCACCCTTTCCAGGTAAAACACCTGAATATGTACAAGGGCTTGAAAGCCTAGAGGAAGGACCATGGAGCCACACCAGCGACAGCACGCAGGCCAACTTGGTGCCTGCAGGCCAGCCAGCGTGGTCCTGGACCCTGGCGCTCTTCCAGAAACTTTCCATTGCCCTGCCTGAGATACCCCTCCTGTCCCGGCCCCCACTGCTTTTTTCCTTCCTCACCTCTGTCCGGAGAGAAATTCCAGCAGGAGGTATGGGTGACACATCCTCTTCTTTACAGGCGGCAGTCTGGCAACTCCTGCAGAAAGGCCAGCAGAACCCCACTCACACCGGGCCTCCCACAAAGCTGTGGCCCCTCACTCCCTCCCACCAGCACAGCCCCGAGACTGCTGACGGGGCAGAGAATATGGAGTCAGGCACAGCTTCAGGGGCTATTGCTGCCTGGAGCTCTGTTTATATTGACCTCAACGAGGCACAGCTGGGGAGGGCGGGCCGGCAGGGTAAGGCTGCCCAGGTCAGCTAATCCACAACCCTCAGGGAATCACATTGTTGAAAATGGACCCCGCTAAGGCAGAAGAGTTGCCAAGGGAAAAAAGGACACAATGCCATTTGCAGCACCGTAGATGAGTCTAGAAGTAATCACGTGACTTGTAGTAAGTCAGAAAGTGAAAGACACATATCATATCATATCACTTATAGGTGTTACCTAAAAATGGATACCAGGGCAGATATTTCCACGGAGAAGGGCAATCACAGATTCATTAAACAAACTTATGGTTCACCAATGGAAAGGTGTGAGGATTGGTTTCATTACGATATCGGGGTTAACAGACATATACAAACACAGGTGACATATATAATCACCAAAGACCTACAGAATACCAAGAGAGGACTACTCAACATTCTGTCATAACGTACATGGGAAAAGGATCCCAGGAAGAACAGTCATCTGTATATGTGTAAAAGAACCACATCTTCCACACCTACAACAAGCCAAACATTGTAATCAAACTTGCTGTAATAAAAAATAAAAAATTAAATTAAAAACACGAACAAGAAGTAGTGAGACAAACGTGAGGGGCTTTCTCCTGGCACATTCCATTCTAAACTCCAATCTAGAACACCACTTCCACTGAGGCTCTCTTGCCCTAGTAAACAGATTTGGCAAGGGAGAACTGCTGCCACCTTGTGGCCGTTTCACACAACAGCAGCTTTAATCCCAGCGCTAATGGTCAGTTGATATTCAAAATCATTGCAGGCCTGTAAATGACACCTGCCCTGAAAACAAATCCTGGGGTCACATATCGACCAAAAAATTCAAAGGACGTCCATATTTCAAAACGACCATTTCAAAAGGCATATTTTACGCACATTAGTGTTCTGCTTCTTTTCCTTTCTTTCCTTTTTTGTTAAAAAACACGGGAATGGAAAAAGGCATCCCTCAGAATGGGCGAAAATCGTTGCGGATGAATTAATGGACAGAGGTTTAATCTCCAATATATATAAACAGCTCATGCAGCTTAATATTAAAAAATTAACAACCCCCAAAAAATGGGAAGTAGATCTAAAGGGACGTTTCTTCAAAGGAGACACAGAGATGGCCAAGACACACATGAAAAGCTGCTCAACAGCACTAATTATTAGAGAAATGCAAATCAAAACTACAATGAGGTATCACCTCACACCTGTTAGAATCGGCATCATCAGGAAATCTACAAACAACCAATTCTGGGGAGGGTGTGGACAAAAGGAGCCCTCTTCCACTATTGGTGGGAATGTAAATTGATACAGTCACTATGGAGAACAGTATGGAGTTTCCTTTAAAAATCTAGAAATAGAATTACCATCTGATCCAGCAATCCCACTTCTGGGCATATACCCAGAGAAAACCGTATTTCAAAAAGGCACATTCACCACAATGTTCGTTGCAGCACTATTTACAATAGCCAGGTAATGGAAGCAACCTAAATGCCCACAGACAGATGAATGGATAAAGATGTGGTACATATATCAAATGGAATATTACTCAGCCATAAAAAGGAATGAAACTGGGTCATTTGTAGAGACATCGATGGATCGAGAGACTGTCATACAGAATGAAGTAAGTCAGAAAGAGGAAAACAAATATTGTATATTAATGCATATATGTGGAGCCTAAAAATGGTACAGATGAACTGGTTTGCAGGAAAGAAATAGAGACACAGAGGTAGAGACCAAACGTATGGACACCAAGTGTGGGAAGCCATGGGGTGGTGGTGGTGGGATGAGTTGGGAGTTTGGGATTGACCTGTATACATGTATATGCATAAAATTCATAACTAATAATAACGTGCTCTTTAAAAAAATAAATAAAATTAAATTTCAAAATTTTAAAAAATAAAATTTAAAAATAAAACAGAAAAAAGTTCTTCCCGTCACACAGATGTATTTATAGGAATGAATTATTTCCATGCTTATATCTATAAATACATAAAAGAGGAATAATATCTAACTTGAACCATAAAAGAAAAAAAAAAGTGAACCCACGAGTTATACAGAGGAAATCCCTCTCACGGCACTTGCTCCAACGGTAAACAATTCTGAAATTGGTCAGAGGTGGGGAACCATCTCCCATACAGCCAGCAACCCACCCCCCACGCTAGGAGCGTCCTCATTGCAAAGCTGGGGGACCGTGCCGAGGCATCTGTGAGTAAACGTGAGCTGAGCCCCAGGCCAGCTGCTGCTGAACTGTCCCCACCCTTTCCAGGTAAAACACCTGAATATGTACAAGGGCTTGAAAGCCTAGAGGAAGGACCGTGGAGCCACACCAGCGACAGCACGCAGGCCAACTTGGTGCCTGCAGGCCAGCCAGGGTGGTCCTGGACCCTGGCGCTCTTCCAGAAGCTTTCCATTGCCCTGCCTGAGATACCCCTCCTGTCCCGGCCCCCACTGCTTTTTTCCTTCCTCACCTCTGTCCGGAGAGAAATTCCAGCGGAAGGTATGGGTGACACATCCTCTTCTTTCCAGGTGGCAGCCTGGCAACTCCTGAAGAAAGGCCAGCAGAACCCCACTCACACCGGGCCACCCACAAAGCTGTGGCCCCTCACTCCCTCCCACCAGCACAGCCTCGAGACTGCTGATGGGGCAGAGAATATGGAGTCAGGCACAGCTTCAGGGGCTATTGCTGCATGGAGCTCTGTTTATATTGACCTCAACGAGGCACAGCTGGGGAGGGCGGGCCGGCAGGCTAAGGCTGCCCAGGTCAGCTAATCCACAACCCTCAGGGAATCACATTGTTGAAAATGGACCCCGCTAAGGCAGAAGAGTTGCCAAGGAAAAAAAGGTCACAATGCCATTTGCAGCACCGTAGATGAGTCTAGAAGTAATCACGTGACTTGTAGTAAGTCAGAAAGTGAAAGACACATATCATATCATATCACTTATAGGTGTTACCTAAAAATGGATACCAGGGCAGATATTTCCACGGAGAAGGGCAATCACAGATTCATTAAACAAACTTATGGTTCACCAATGGAAAGGTGTGAGGATTGGTTTCATTACGATATCGGGGTTAACAGACATATACAAACACAGGTGACATATATAATCACCAAAGACCTACAGAATACCAAGAGAGGACTACTCAACATTCTGTCATAACGTACATGGGAAAAGGATCCCAGGAAGAACAGTCATCTGTATATGTGTAAAAGAACCACATCTTCCACACCTACAACAAGCCAAACATTGTAATCAAACTTGCTGTAATAAAAAATAAAAAATTAAATTAAAAACACGAACAAGAAGTAGTGAGACAAACGTGAGGGGCTTTCTCCTGGCACATTCCATTCTAAACTCCAATCTAGAACACCACTTCCACTGAGGCTCTCTTGCCCTAGTAAACAGATTTGGCAAGGGAGAACTGCTGCCACCTTGTGGCCGTTTCACACAACAGCAGCTTTAATCCCAGCGCTAATGGTCAGTTGATATTCAAAATCATTGCAGGCCTGTAAATGACACCTGCCCTGAAAACAAATCCTGGGGTCACATATCGACCAAAAAATTCAAAGGACGTCCATATTTCAAAACGACCATTTCAAAAGGCATATTTTACGCACATTAGTGTTCTGCTTCTTTTCCTTTCTTTCCTTTTTTGTTAAAAAACACGGGAATGGAAAAAGGCATCCCTCAGAATGGGCGAAAATCGTTGCGGATGAATTAATGGACAGAGGTTTAATCTCCAATATATATAAACAGCTCATGCAGCTTAATATTAAAAAATTAACAACCCCCCAAAAATGGGAAGTAGATCTAAAGGGACGTTTCTTCAAAGGAGACACAGAGATGGCCAAGACACACATGAAAAGCTGCTCAACAGCACTAATTATTAGAGAAATGCAAATCAAAACTACAATGAGGTATCACCTCACACCTGTTAGAATCGGCATCATCAGGAAATCTACAAACAACCAATTCTGGGGAGGGTGTGGACAAAAGGAGCCCTCTTCCACTATTGGTGGGAATGTAAATTGATACAGTCACTATGGAGAACAGTATGGAGTTTCCTTTAAAAATCTAGAAATAGAATTACCATCTGATCCAGCAATCCCACTTCTGGGCATATACCCAGAGAAAACCGTATTTCAAAAAGGCACATTCACCACAATGTTCGTTGCAGCACTATTTACAATAGCCAGGTAATGGAAGCAACCTAAATGCCCACAGACAGATGAATGGATAAAGATGTGGTACATATATAAAATGGAATATTACTCGGCCATAAAAAGGAATGAAACTGGGTCATTTGTAGAGACATCGATGGATCGAGAGACTGTCATACAGAATGAAGTAAGTCAGAAAGAGGAAAACAAATATTGTATATTAATGCATATATGTGGAGCCTAAAAATGGTACAGATGAACTGGTTTGCAGGGAAGAAATAGAGACACAGAGGTAGAGAACAAACGTATGGACACCAAGTGTGGGAAGCCATGGGGTGGTGGTGGTGGGATGAGTTGGGAGTTTGGGATTGACCTGTATACATGTATATGCATAAAATTCATAACTAATAATAACGTGCTCTTTAAAAAAATAAATAAAATTAAATTTCAAAATTTTAAAAAATAAAATTTAAAAATAAAACAGAAAAAAGTTCTTCCCGTCACACAGATGTATTTATAGGAATGAATTATTTCCATGCTTATATCTATAAATACATAAAAGAGGAATAATATCTAACTTGAACCATAAAAGAAAAAAAAAGTGAACCCACGAGTTATACAGAGGAAATCCCTATCACGGCACTTGCTCCAATGGTAAACAATTCTGAAATTGGTCAGAGGTGGGGAACCATCTCCCATACAGCCAGCAACCCACACCCCACGCTAGGAGCGTCCTCATTGCAAAGCTGGGGGACCGTGCCGAGGCATCTGTGAGTAAACGTGAGGTGAGCCCCAGGCCAGCTGCTGCTGAACTGTCCCCACCCTTTCCAGGTAAAACACCTGAATATGTACAAGGGCTTGAAAGCCTAGAGGAAGGACCGTGGAGCCACACCAGCGACAGCACGCAGGCCAACTTGGTGCCTGCAGGCCAGCCAGGGTGGTCCTGGACCCTGGCGCTCTTCCAGAAGCTTTCCATTGCCCTGCCTGAGATACCCCTCCTGTCCCGGCCCCCACTGCTTTTTTCCTTCCTCACCTCTGTCCGGAGAGAAATTCCAGCGGAAGGTATGGGTGACACATCCTCTTCTTTCCAGGTGGCAGCCTGGCAACTCCTGCAGAAAGGCCAGCAGATCCCCACTCACACCGGGCCACCCACAAAGCTGTGGCCCCTCACTCCCTCCCACCAGCACAGCCTCGAGACTGCTGACGGGGCAGAGAATATGGAGTCAGGCACAGCTTCAGGGGCTATTGCTGCATGGAGCTCTGTTTATATTGACCTCAACGAGGCACAGCTGGGGAGGGGGGGCCGGCAGGCTAAGGCTGCCCAGGTCAGCTAATCCACAACCCTCAGGGAATCACATTGTTGAAAATGGACCCCGCTAAGGCAGAAGAGTTGCCAAGGAAAAAAAGGTCACAATGCCATTTGCAGCACCGTAGATGAGTCTAGAAGTAATCACGTGACTTGTAGTAAGTCAGAAAGTGAAAGACACATATCATATCATATCACTTATAGGTGTTACCTAAAAATGGATACCAGGGCAGATATTTCCACGGAGAAGGGCAATCACAGATTCATTAAACAAACTTATGGTTCACCAATGGAAAGGTGTGAGGATTGGTTTCATTACGATATCGGGGTTAACAGACATATACAAACACAGGTGACATATATAATCACCAAAGACCTACAGAATACCAAGAGAGGACTACTCAACATTCTGTCATAACGTACATGGGAAAAGGATCCCAGGAAGAACAGTCATCTGTATATGTGTAAAAGAACCACATCTTCCACACCTACAAAAAGCCAAACATTGTAATCAAACTTGCTGTAATAAAAAATAAAAAATTAAATTAAAAACACGAACAAGAAGTAGTGAGACAAACGTGAGGGGCTTTCTCCTGGCACATTCCATTCTAAACTCCAATCTAGAACACCACTTCCACTGAGGCTCTCTTGCCCTAGTAAACAGATTTGGCAAGGGAGAACTGCTGCCACCTTGTGGCCGTTTCACACAACAGCAGCTTTAATCCCACCGCTAATGGTCAGTTGATATTCAAAATCATTGCAGGCCTGTAAATGACACCTGCCCTGAAAACAAATCCTGGGGTCACATATCGACCAAAAAATTCAAAGGACGTTCATATTTCAAAACGACCATTTCAAAAGGCATATTTTACGCACATTAGTGTTCTGCTTCTTTTCCTTTCTTTCCTTTTTTGTTAAAAAACACGGGAATGGAAAAAGGCATCCCTCAGAATGGGCGAAAATCGTTGCGGATGAATTAATGGACAGAGGTTTAATCTCCAATATATATAAACAGCTCATGCAGCTTAATATTAAAAAATTAACAACCCCCAAAAAATGGGAAGTAGATCTAAAGGGACGTTTCTTCAAAGGAGACACAGAGATGGCCAAGACACACATGAAAAGCTGCTCAACAGCACTAATTATTAGAGAAATGCAAATCAAAACTACAATGAGGTATCACCTCACACCTGTTAGAATCGGCATCATCAGGAAATCTACAAACAACCAATTCTGGGGAGGGTGTGGACAAAAGGAGCCCTCTTCCACTATTGGTGGGAATGTAAATTGATACAGTCACTATGGAGAACAGTATGGAGTTTCCTTTAAAAATCTAGAAATAGAATTACCATCTGATCCAGCAATCCCACTTCTGGGCATATACCCAGAGAAAACCGTATTTCAAAAAGGCACATTCACCACAATGTTCGTTGCAGCACTATTTACAATAGCCAGGTAATGGAAGCAACCTAAATGCCCACAGACAGATGAATGGATAAAGATGTGGTACATATATCAAATGGAATATTACTCGGCCATAAAAAGGAATGAAACTGGGTCATTTGTAGAGACATCGATGGATCGAGAGACTGTCATACAGAATGAAGTAAGTCAGAAAGAGGAAAACAAATATTGTATATTAATGCATATATGTGGAGCCTAAAAATGGTACAGATGAACTGGTTTGCAGGGAAGAAATAGAGACACAGAGGTAGAGAACAAACGTATGGACACCAAGTGTGGGAAGCCATGGGGTGGTGGTGGTGGGATGAGTTGGGAGTTTGGGATTGACCTGTATACATGTATATGCATAAAATTCATAACTAATAATAACGTGCTCTTTAAAAAAATAAATAAAATTAAATTTCAAAATTTTAAAAAATAAAATTTAAAAATAAAACAGAAAAAAGTTCTTCCCGTCACACAGATGTATTTATAGGAATGAATTATTTCCATGCTTATATCTATAAATACATAAAAGAGGAATAATATCTAACTTGAACCATAAAAGAAAAAAAAAGTGAACCCACGAGTTATACAGAGGAAATCCCTCTCACGGCACTTGCTCCAACGGTAAACAATTCTGAAATTGGTCAGAGGTGGGGAACCATCTCCCATACAGCCAGCAACCCACACCCCACGCTAGGAGCGTCCTCATTGCAAAGCTGGGGGACCGTGCCGAGGCATCTGTGAGTAAACGTGAGCTGAGCCCCAGGCCAGCTGCTGCTGAACTGTCCCCACCCTTTCCAGGTAAAACACCTGAATATGTACAAGGGCTTGAAAGCCTAGAGGAAGGACCGTGGAGCCACACCAGCGACAGCACGCAGGCCAACTTGGTGCCTGCAGGCCAGCCAGGGTGGTCCTGGACCCTGGCGCTCTTCCAGAAGCTTTCCATTGCCCTGCCTGAGATACCCATCCTGTCCCGGCCCCCACTGCTTTTTTCCTTCCTCACCTCTGTCCGGAGAGAAATTCCAGCGGAATGTATGGGTGACACATCCTCTTCTTTCCAGGTGGCAGCCTGGCAACTCCTGCAGAAAGGCCAGCAGAACCCCACTCACACCGGGCCACCCACAAAGCTGTGGCCCCTCACTCCCTCCCACCAGCACAGCCCCGAGACTGCTGACGGGGCAGAGAATATGGAGTCAGGCACAGCTTCAGGGGCTATTGCTGCCTGGAGCTCTGTTTATATTGACCACAACGAGGCACAGCTGGGGAGGGCGGGCCGGCAGGGTAAGGCTGCCCAGGTCAGCTAATCCACAACCCTCAGGGAATCACATTGTTGAAAATGGACCCCGCTAAGGCAGAAGAGTTGCCAAGGAAAAAAAGGTCACAATGCCATTTGCAGCACCGTAGATGAGTCTAGAAGTAATCACGTGACTTGTAGTAAGTCAGAAAGTGAAAGACACATATCATATCATATCACTTATAGGTGTTACCTAAAAATGGATACCAGGGCAGATATTTCCACGGAGAAGGGCAATCACAGATTCATTAAACAAACTTATGGTTCACCAATGGAAAGGTGTGAGGATTGGTTTCATTACGATATCGGGGTTAACAGACATATACAAACACAGGTGACATATATAATCACCAAAGACCTACAGAATACCAAGAGAGGACTACTCAACATTCTGTCATAACGTACATGGGAAAAGGATCCCAGGAAGAACAGTCATCTGTATATGTGTAAAAGAACCACATCTTCCACACCTACAACAAGCCAAACATTGTAATCAAACTTGCTGTAATAAAAAATAAAAAATTAAATTAAAAACACGAACAAGAAGTAGTGAGACAAACGTGAGGGGCTTTCTCCTGGCACATTCCATTCTAAACTCCAATCTAGAACACCACTTCCACTGAGGCTCTCTTGCCCTAGTAAACAGATTTGGCAAGGGAGAACTGCTGCCACCTTGTGGCCGTTTCACACAACAGCAGCTTTAATGCCAGCGCTAATGGTCAGTTGATATTCAAAATCATTGCAGGCCTGTAAATGACACCTGCCCTGAAAACAAATCCTGGGGTCACATATCGACCAAAAAATTCAAAGGACGTCCATATTTCAAAACGACCATTTCAAAAGGCATATTTTACGCACATTAGTGTTCTGCTTCTTTTCCTTTCTTTCCTTTTTTGTTAAAAAACACGGGAATGGAAAAAGGCATCCCTCAGAATGGGCGAAAATCGTTGCGGATGAATTAATGGACAGAGGTTTAATCTCCAATATATATAAACAGCTCATGCAGCTTAATATTAAAAAATTAACAACCCCCAAAAAATGGGAAGTAGATCTAAAGGGACGTTTCTTCAAAGGAGACACAGAGATGGCCAAGACACACATGAAAAGCTGCTCAACAGCACTAATTATTAGAGAAATGCAAATCAAAACTACAATGAGGTATCACCTCACACCTGTTAGAATCGGCATCATCAGGAAATCTACAAACAACCAATTCTGGGGAGGGTGTGGACAAAAGGAGCCCTCTTCCACTATTGGTGGGAATGTAAATTGATACAGTCACTATGGAGAACAGTATGGAGTTTCCTTTAAAAATCTAGAAACAGAATTACCATCTGATCCAGCAATCCCACTTCTGGGCATATACCCAGAGAAAACCGTATTTCAAAAAGGCACATTCACCACAATGTTCGTTGCAGCACTATTTACAATAGCCAGGTAATGGAAGCAACCTAAATGCCCACAGACAGATGAATGGATAAAGATGTGGTACATATATAAAATGGAATATTACTCGGCCATAAAAAGGAATGAAACTGGGTCATTTGTAGAGACATCGATGGATCGAGAGACTGTCATACAGAATGAAGTAAGTCAGAAAGAGGAAAACAAATATTGTATATTAATGCATATATGTGGAGCCTAAAAATGGTACAGATGAACTGGTTTGCAGGGAAGAAATAGAGACACAGAGGTAGAGAACAAACGTATGGACACCAAGTGTGGGAAGCCATGGGGTGGTGGTGGTGGGATGAGTTGGGAGTTTGGGATTGACCTGTATACATGTATATGCATAAAATTCATAACTAATAATAACGTGCTCTTTAAAAAAATAAATAAAATTAAATTTCAAAATTTTAAAAAATAAAATTTAACAATAAAACAGAAAAATGTTCTTCCCGTCACACAGATGTATTTATAGGAATGAATTATTTCCATGCTTATATCTATAAATACATAAAAGAGGAATAATATCTAACTTGAACCATAAAAGAAAAAAAAAAAGTGAACCCACGAGTTATACAGAGGAAATCCCTCTCACGGCACTTGCTCCAACGGTAAACAATTCTGAAATTGGTCAGAGGTGGGGAACCATCTCCCATACAGCCAGCAACCCACCCCCCACGCTAGGAGCGTCCTCATTGCAAAGCTGGGGGACCGTGCCGAGGCATCTGTGAGTAAACGTGAGCTGAGCCCCAGGCCAGCTGCTGCTGAACTGTCCCCAACCTTTCCAGGTAAAACACCTGAATATGTACAAGGGCTTGAAAGCCTAGAGGAAGGACCGTGGAGCCACACCAGCGACAGCACGCAGGCCAACTTGGTGCCTGCAGGCCAGCCAGGGTGGTCCTGGACCCTGGCGCTCTTCCAGAAGCTTTCCATTGCCCTGCCTGAGATACCCATCCTGTCCCGGCCCCCACTGCTTTTTTCCTTCCTCACCTCTGTCCGGAGAGAAATTCCAGCGGAAGGTATGGGTGACACATCCTCTTCTTTCCAGGTGGCAGCCTGGCAACTCCTGCAGAAAGGCCAGCAGAACCCCACTCACACCGGGCCACCCACAAAGCTGTGGCCCCTCACTCCCTCCCACCAGCACAGCCCCGAGACTGCTGACGGGGCAGAGAATATGGAGTCAGGCACAGCTTCAGGGGCTATTGCTGCCTGGAGCTCTGTTTATATTGACCTCAACGAGGCACAGCTGGGGAGGGCGGGCCGGCAGGCTAAGGCTGCCCAGGTCAGCTAATCCACAACCCTCAGGGAATCACATTGTTGAAAATGGACCCCGCTAAGGCAGAAGAGTTGCCAAGGAAAAAAAGGTCACAATGCCATTTGCAGCACCGTAGATGAGTCTAGAAGTAATCACGTGACTTGTAGTAAGTCAGAAAGTGAAAGACACATATCATATCATATCACTTATAGGTGTTACCTAAAAATGGATACCAGGGCAGATATTTCCACGGAGAAGGGCAATCACAGATTCATTAAACAAACTTATGGTTCACCAATGGAAAGGTGTGAGGATTGGTTTCATTACGATATCGGGGTTAACAGACATATACAAACACAGGTGACATATATAATCACCAAAGACCTACAGAATACCAAGAGAGGACTACTCAACATTCTGTCATAACGTACATGGGAAAAGGATCCCAGGAAGAACAGTCATCTGTATATGTGTAAAAGAACCACATCTTCCACACCTACAACAAGCCAAACATTGTAATCAAACTTGCTGTAAGAAAAAATAAAAAAATAAATTAAAAACACGAACAAGAAGTAGTGAGACAAACGTGAGGGGCTTTCTCCTGGCACATTCCATTCTAAACTCCAATCTAGAACACCACTTCCACTGAGGCTCTCTTGCCCTAGTAAACAGATTTGGCAAGGGAGAACTGCTGCCACCTTGTGGCCGTTTCACACAACAGCAGCTTTAATCCCAGCGCTAATGGTCAGTTGATATTCAAAATCATTGCAGGCCTGTAAATGACACCTGCCCTGAAAACAAATCCTGGGGTCACATATCGACCAAAAAATTCAAAGGACGTCCATATTTCAAAACGACCATTTCAAAAGGCATATTTTACGCACATTAGTGTTCTGCTTCTTTTCCTTTCTTTCGTTTTTTGTTAAAAAACACGGGAATGGAAAAAGGCATCCCTCAGAATGGGCGAAAATCGTTGCGGATGAATTAATGGACAGAGGTTTAATCTCCAATATATATAAACAGCTCATGCAGCTTAATATTAAAAAATTAACAACCCCCAAAAAATGGGAAGTAGATCTAAAGGGACGTTTCTTCAAAGGAGACACAGAGATGGCCAAGACACACATGAAAAGCTGCTCAACAGCACTAATTATTAGAGAAATGCAAATCAAAACTACAATGAGGTATCACCTCACACCTGTTAGAATCGGCATCATCAGGAAATCTACAAACAACCAATTCTGGGGAGGGTGTGGACAAAAGGAGCCCTCTTCCACTATTGGTGGGAATGTAAATTGATACAGTCACTATGGAGAACAGTATGGAGTTTCCTTTAAAAATCTAGAAATAGAATTACCATCTGATCCAGCAATCCCACTTCTGGGCATATACCCAGAGAAAACCGTATTTCAAAAAGGCACATTCACCACAATGTTCGTTGCAGCACTATTTACAATAGCCAGGTAATGGAAGCAACCTAAATGCCCACAGACAGATGAATGGATAAAGATGTGGTACATATATAAAATGGAATATTACTCGGCCATAAAAAGGAATGAAACTGGGTCATTTGTAGAGACATCGATGGATCGAGAGACTGTCATACAGAATGAAGTAAGTCAGAAAGAGGAAAACAAATATTGTATATTAATGCATATATGTGGAGCCTAAAAATGGTACAGATGAACTGGTTTGCAGGGAAGAAATAGAGACACAGAGGTAGAGAACAAACGTATGGACACCAAGTGTGGGAAGCCATGGGGTGGTGGTGGTGGGATGAGTTGGGAGTTTGGGATTGACCTGTATACATGTATATGCATAAAATTCATAACTAATAATAACGTGCTCTTTAAAAAAATAAATAAAATTAAATTTCAAAATTTTAAAAAATAAAATTTAACAATAAAACAGAAAAATGTTCTTCCCGTCACACAGATGTATTTATAGGAATGAATTATTTCCATGCTTATATCTATAAATACATAAAAGAGGAATAATATCTAACTTGAACCATAAAAGAAAAAAAAAGTGAACCCACGAGTTATACAGAGGAAATCCCTCTCACGGCACTTGCTCCAACGGTAAACAATTCTGAAATTGGTCAGAGGTGGGGAACCATCTCCCATACAGCCAGCAACCCACCCCCCACGCTAGGAGCGTCCTCATTGCAAAGCTGGGGGACCATGCCGAGGCATCTGTGAGTAAACGTGAGCTGAGCCCCAGGCCAGCTGCTGCTGAACTGTCCCCAACCTTTCCAGGTAAAACACCTGAATATGTACAAGGGCTTGAAAGCCTAGAGGAAGGACCGTGGAGCCACACCAGCGACAGCACGCAGGCCAACTTGGTGCCTGCAGGCCAGCCAGGGTGGTCCTGGACCCTGGCGCTCTTCCAGAAGCTTTCCATTGCCCTGCCTGCGATACCCATCCTGTCCCGGCCCCCACTGCTTTTTTCCTTCCTCACCTCTGTCCGGAGAGAAATTCCAGCGGAAGGTATGGGTGACACATCCTCTTCTTTCCAGGTGGCAGCCTGGCAACTCCTGCAGAAAGGCCAGCAGAACCCCACTCACACCGGGCCACCCACAAAGCTGTGGCCCCTCACTCCCTCCCACCAGCACAGCCCCGAGACTGCTGACGGGGCAGAGAATATGGAGTCAGGCACAGCTTCAGGGGCTATTGCTGCCTGGAGCTCTGTTTATATTGACCTCAACGAGGCACAGCTGGGGAGGGCGGGCCGGCAGGGTAAGGCTGCCCAGGTCAGCTAATCCACAACCCTCAGGGAATCACATTGTTGAAAATGGACCCCGCTAAGGCAGAAGAGTTGCCAAGGAAAAAAAGGTCACAATGCCATTTGCAGCACCGTAGATGAGTCTAGAAGTAATCACGTGACTTGTAGTAAGTCAGAAAGTGAAAGACACATATCATATCATATCACTTATAGGTGTTACCTAAAAATGGATACCAGGGCAGATATTTCCACGGAGAAGGGCAATCACAGATTCATTAAACAAACTTATGGTTCACCAATGGAAAGGTGTGAGGATTGGTTTCATTACGATATCGGGGTTAACAGACATCTACAAACACAGGTGACATATATAATCACCAAAGACCTACAGAATACCAAGAGAGGACTACTCAACATTCTGTCATAACGTACATGGGAAAAGGATCCCAGGAAGAACAGTCATCTGTATATGTGTAAAAGAACCACATCTTCCACACCTACAACAAGCCAAACATTGTAATCAAACTTGCTGTAATAAAAAATAAAAAATTAAATTAAAAACACGAACAATAAGTAGTGAGACAAACGTGAGGGGCTTTCTCCTGGCACATTCCTTTCTAAACTCCAATCTAGAACACCACTTCCACTGAGGCTCTCTTGCCCTAGTAAACAGATTTGGCAAGGGAGAACTGCTGCCACCTTGTGGCCGTTTCACACAACAGCAGCTTTAATCCCAGCGCTAATGGTCAGTTGATATTCAAAATCATTGCAGGCCTGTAAATGACACCTGCCCTGAAAACAAATCCTGGGGTCACATATCGACCAAAAAATTCAAAGGACGTCCATATTTCAAAACGACCATTTCAAAAGGCATATTTTACGCACATTAGTGTTCTGCTTCTTTTCCTTTCTTTCCTTTTTTGTTAAAAAACACGGGAATGGAAAAAGGCATCCCTCAGAATGGGCGAAAATCGTTGCGGATGAATTAATGGACAGAGGTTTAATCTCCAATATATATAAACACCTCATGCAGCTTAATATTAAAAAATTAACAAGCCCAAAAAAATGGGAAGTAGATCTAAAGGGACGTTTCTTCAAAGGAGACACAGAGATGGCCAAGACACACATGAAAAGCTGCTCAACAGCACTAATTATTAGAGAAATGCAAATCAAAACTACAATGAGGTATCACCTCACACCTGTTAGAATCGGCATCATCAGGAAATCTACAAACAACCAATTCTGGGGAGGGTGTGGACAAAAGGAGCCCTCTTCCACTATTGGTGGGAATGTAAATTGATACAGTCACTATGGAGAACAGTATGGAGTTTCCTTTAAAAATCTAGAAACAGAATTACCATCTGATCCAGCAATCCCACTTCTGGGCATATACCCAGAGAAAACCGTATTTCAAAAAGGCACATTCACCACAATGTTCGTTGCAGCACTATTTACAATAGCCAGGTAATGGAAGCAACCTAAATGCCCACAGACAGATGAATGGATAAAGATGTGGTACATATATAAAATGGAATATTACTCGGCCATAAAAAGGAATGAAACTGGGTCATTTGTAGAGACATCGATGGATCGAGAGACTGTCATACAGAATGAAGTAAGTCAGAAAGAGGAAAACAAATATTGTATATTAATGCATATATGTGGAGCCTAAAAATGGTACAGATGAACTGGTTTGCAGGGAAGAAATAGAGACACAGAGGTAGAGAACAAACGTATGGACACCAAGTGTGGGAAGCCATGGGGTGGTGGTGGTGGTGGGATGAGTTGGGAGTTTGGGATTGACCTGTATACATGTATATGCATAAAATTCATAACTAATAATAACGTGCTCTTTAAAAAAATAAATAAAATTAAATTTCAAAATTTTAAAAAATAAAATTTAAAAATAAAACAGAAAAAAGTTCTTCCCGTCACACAGATGTATTTATAGGAATGAATTATTTCCATGCTTATATCTATAAATACATAAAAGAGGAATAATATCTAACTTGAACCATAAAAGAAAAAAAAAGTGAACCCACGAGTTATACAGAGGAAATCCCTATCACGGCACTTGCTCCAACGGTAAACAATTCTGAAATTGGTCAGAGGTGGGGAACCATCTCCCATACAGCCAGCAACCCACCCCCCATGCTAGGAGCGTCCTCATTGCAAAGCTGGGGGACCGTGCCGAGGCATCTGTGAGTAAACGTGAGCTGAGCCCCAGGCCAGCTGCTGCTGAACTGTCCCCACCCTTTCCAGGTAAAACACCTGAATATGTACAAGGGCTTGAAAGCCTAGAGGAAGGACCGTGGAGCCACACCAGCGACAGCACGCAGGCCAACTTGGTGCCTGCAGGCCAGCCAGGGTGGTCCTGGACCCTGGCGCTCTTCCAGAAGCTTTCCATTGCCCTGCCTGAGATACCCATCCTGTCCCGGCCCCCACTGCTTTTTTCCTTCCTCACCTCTGTCCGGAGAGAAATTCCAGCGGAAGGTATGGGTGACACATCCTCTTCTTTCCAGGTGGCAGCCTGGCAACTCCTGCAGAAAGGCCAGCAAAACCCCACTCACACCGGGCCACCCACAAAGCTGTGGCCCCTCACTCCCTCCCACCAGCAGAGCCCCGAGACTGCTGACGGGGCAGAGAATATGGAGTCAGGCACAGCTTCAGGGGCTATTGCTGCCTGGAGCTCTGTTTATATTGACCTCAACGAGGCACAGCTGGGGAGGGCGGGCCGGCAGGGTAAGGCTGCCCAGGTCAGCTAATCCACAACCCTCAGGGAATCACATTGTTGAAAATGGACCCCGCTAAGGCAGAAGAGTTGCCAAGGGAAAAAAGGTCACAATGCCATTTGCAGCACCGTAGATGAGTCTAGAAGTAATCACGTGACTTGTAGTAAGTCAGAAAGTGAAAGACACATATCATATCATATCACTTATAGGTGTTACCTAAAAATGGATACCAGGGCAGATATTTCCACGGAGAAGGGCAATCACAGATTCATTAAACAAACTTATGGTTCACCAATGGAAAGGTGTGAGGATTGGTTTCATTACGATATCGGGGTTAACAGACATATACAAACACAGGTGACATATATAATCACCAAAGACCTACAGAATACCAAGAGAGGACTACTCAACATTCTGTCATAACGTACATGGGAAAAGGATCCCAGGAAGAACAGTCATCTGTATATGTGTAAAAGAACCACATCTTCCACACCTACAACAAGCCAAACATTGTAATCAAACTTGCTGTAATAAAAAATAAAAAATTAAATTAAAAACACGAACAAGAAGTAGTGAGACAAACGTGAGGGGCTTTCTCCTGGCACATTCCATTCTAAACTCCAATCTAGAACACCACTTCCACTGAGGCTCTCTTGCCCTAGTAAACAGATTTGGCAAGGGAGAACTGCTGCCACCTTGTGGCCGTTTCACACAACAGCAGCTTTAATGCCAGCGCTAATGGTCAGTTGATATTCAAAATCATTGCAGGCCTGTAAATGACACCTGCCCTGAAAACAAATCCTGGGGTCACATATCGACCAAAAAATTCAAAGGACGTCCATATTTCAAAACGACCATTTCAAAAGGCATATTTTACGCACATTAGTGTTCTGCTTCTTTTCCTTTCTTTCCTTTTTTGTTAAAAAACACGGGAATGGAAAAAGGCATCCCTCAGAATGGGCGAAAATCGTTGCGGATGAATTAATGGACAGAGGTTTAATCTCCAATATATATAAACACCTCATGCAGCTTAATATTAAAAAATTAACAAGCCCAAAAAAATGGGAAGTAGATCTAAAGGGACGTTTCTTCAAAGGAGACACAGAGATGGCCAAGACACACATGAAAAGCTGCTCAACAGCACTAATTATTAGAGAAATGCAAATCAAAACTACAATGAGGTATCACCTCACACCTGTTAGAATCGGCATCATCAGGAAATCTACAAACAACCAATTCTGGGGAGGGTGTGGACAAAAGGAGCCCTCTTCCACTATTGGTGGGAATGTAAATTGATACAGTCACTATGGAGAACAGTATGGAGTTTCCTTTAAAAATCTAGAAACAGAATTACCATCTGATCCAGCAATCCCACTTCTGGGCATATACCCAGAGAAAACCGTATTTCAAAAAGGCACATTCACCACAATGTTCGTTGCAGCACTATTTACAATAGCCAGGTAATGGAAGCAACCTAAATGCCCACAGACAGATGAATGGATAAAGATGTGGTACATATATAAAATGGAATATTACTCGGCCATAAAAAGGAATGAAACTGGGTCATTTGTAGAGACATCGATGGATCGAGAGACTGTCATACAGAATGAAGTAAGTCAGAAAGAGGAAAACAAATATTGTATATTAATGCATATATGTGGAGCCTAAAAATGGTACAGATGAACTGGTTTGCAGGGAAGAAATAGAGACACAGAGGTAGAGAACAAACGTATGGACACCAAGTGTGGGAAGCCATGGGGTGGTGGTGGTGGGATGAGTTGGGAGTTTGGGATTGACCTGTATACATGTATATGCATAAAATTCATAACTAATAATAACGTGCTCTTTAAAAAAATAAATAAAATTAAATTTCAAAATTTTAAAAAATAAAATTTAAAAATAAAACAGAAAAAAGTTCTTCCCGTCACACAGATGTATTTATAGGAATGAATTATTTCCATGCTTATATCTATAAATACATAAAAGAGGAATAATATCTAACTTGAACCATAAAAGAAAAAAAAAGTGAACCCACGAGTTATACAGAGGAAATCCCTATCACGGCACTTGCTCCAACGGTAAACAATTCTGAAATTGGTCAGAGGTGGGGAACCATCTCCCATACAGCCAGCAACCCACCCCCCACGCTAGGAGCGTCCTCATTGCAAAGCTGGGGGACCGTGCCGAGGCATCTGTGAGTAAACGTGAGCTGAGCCCCAGGCCAGCTGCTGCTGAACTGTCCCCACCCTTTCCAGGTAAAACACCTGAATATGTACAAGGGCTTGAAAGCCTAGAGGAAGGACCGTGGAGCCACACCACTGACAGCACGCAGGCCAACTTGGTGCCTGCAGGCCAGCCAGGATGGTCTTGGACCCTGGCGCTCTTGCAGAAGCTTTCCATTGCCCTGCCTGAGATACCCATCCTGTCCCGGCCCCCACTGCTTTTTTCCTTCCTCAACTCTGTCCGGAGAAAAATTCCAGCGGAAGGTATGGGTGACACATCCTCTTCTTTCCAGGTGGCAGCCTGGCAACTCCTGCAGAAAGGCCAGCAGAACCCCACTCACACCGGGCCACCCACAAAGCTGTGGCCCCTCACTCCCTCCCACCAGCACAGCCCCGAGACTGCTGACGGGGCAGAGAATATGGAGTCAGGCACAGCTTCAGGGGCTATTGCTGCCTGGAGCTCTGTTTATATTGACCTCAACGAGGCACAGCTGGGGAGGGCGGGCCGGCAGGCTAAGGCTGCCCAGGTCAGCTAATCCACAACCCTCAGGGAATCACATTGTTGAAAATGGACCCCGCTAAGGCAGAAGAGTTGCCAAGGAAAAAAAGGTCACAATGCCATTTGCAGCACCGTAGATGAGTCTAGAAGTAATCACGTGACTTGTAGTAAGTCAGAAAGTGAAAGACACATATCATATCATATCACTTATAGGTGTTACCTAAAAATGGATACCAGGGCAGATATTTCCACGGAGAAGGGCAATCACAGATTCATTAAACAAACTTATGGTTCACCAATGGAAAGGTGTGAGGATTGGTTTCATTACGATATCGGGGTTAACAGACATATACAAACACAGGTGACATATATAATCACCAAAGACCTACAGAATACCAAGAGAGGACTACTCAACATTCTGTCATAACGTACATGGGAAAAGGATCCCAGGAAGAACAGTCATCTGTATATGTGTAAAAGAACCACATCTTCCACACCTACAACAAGCCAAACATTGTAATCAAACTTGCTGTAATAAAAAATAAAAAATTAAATTAAAAACACGAACAAGAAGTAGTGAGACAAACGTGAGGGGCTTTCTCCTGGCACATTCCATTCTAAACTCCAATCTAGAACACCACTTCCACTGAGGTTCTCTTGCCCTAGTAACCAGATTTGGTAAGGGTGAACTGCTGCCACCTTGTGGCCGTTTCACACAACAGCAGCTTTAATCCCAACGCTAATGGTCAGTTGATATTCAAAATCATTGCAGGCCTGTAAATGACACCTGCCCTGAAAACAAATCCTGGGGTCACATATCGACCAAAAAATTCAAAGGACGGTCATATTTCAAAACGACCGTTTCAAAAGGCATATTTTATGCACATTAGTGTTCTGCTTCTTTTCCTTTCTTTCCTTTTTTGTTAAAAAACACGGGAATGGAAAAAGGCATCCCTCAGAATGGGCGAAAATCGTTGCAGACGAATCAATGGACAGAGGTTTAATCTCCAATATATATAAACAGCACATGCAGCTTAATATTAAAAAATTAACAACCCCCAAAAAATGGGAAGAAGATCTAAAGGGACGTTTCTTCAAAGGAGACACAGAGATGGCCAAGACACACATGAAAAGCTGCTCAACAGCACTAATTATTAGAGAAATGCAAATCAAAACTACAATGAGGTATCACCTCACACCTGTTAGAATCGGCATCATCAGGAAATCTACAAACAACCAATTCTGGGGAGGGTGTGGACAAAAGGAGCCCTCTTCCACTATTGGTGGGAATGTAAATTGATACAGTCACTATGGAGAACAGTATGGAGTTTCCTTTAAAAATCTAGAAACACAATTACCATCTGATCCAGCAATCCCACTTCTGGGCATATACCCAGAGAAAACCGTATTTCAAAAAGGCACATTCACCACAATGTTCGTTGCAGCACTATTTACAATAGCCAGGTAATGGAAGCAACCTAAATGCCCACAGACAGATGAATGGATAAAGATGTGGTACATATATAAAATGGAATATTACTCGGCCATAAAAAGGAATGAAACTGGGTCATTTGTAGAGACATCGATGGATCGAGAGACTGTCATACAGAATGAAGTAAGTCAGAAAGAGGAAAACAAATATTGTATATTAATGCATATATGTGGAGCCTAAAAATGGTACAGATGAACTGGTTTGCAGGGAAGAAATAGAGACACAGAGGTAGAGAACAAACGTATGGACACCAAGTGTGGGAAGCCATGGGGTGGTGGTGGTGGTGGGATGTGTTGGGAGTTTGGGATTGACTTGTATACATGTATATGCATAAAATTCATAACTAATAATAACGTGCTCTTTAAAAAAATAAATAAAATTAAATTTCAAAATTTTAAAAAATAAAATTTAAAAATAAAACAGAAAAAAGTTCTTCCCGTCACACAGATGTATTTATAGGAATGAATTATTTCCATGCTTATATCTATAAATACATAAAAGAGGAATAATATCTAACTTGAACCATAAAAGAAAAAAAAGGTGAACCCACGAGTTATACAGAGGAAATCCCTATCACGGCACTTGCTCCAACGGTAAACAATTCTGAAATTGGTCAGAGGTGGGGAACCATCTACCATACAGCCAGCAACCCACCCCCCATGCTAGGAGCGTCCTCATTGCAAAGCTGGGGGACCGTGCCGAGGCATCTGTGAGTAAACGTGAGCTGAGCCCCAGGCCAGCTGCTGCTGAACTGTCCCCACCCTTTCCAGGTAAAACACCTGAATATGTACAAGGGCTTGAAAGCCTAGAGGAAGGACCGTGGAGCCACACCAGCGACAGCACGCAGGCCAACTTGGTGCCTGCAGGCCAGCCAGGGTTGTCCTGGACCCTGGCGCTCTTCCAGAAGCTTTCCATTGCCCTGCCTGAGATACCCCTCCTGTCCCGGCCCCCACTGCTTTTTTCCTTCCTCACCTCTGTCCGGAGAGAAATTCCAGCGGAAGGTATGGGTGACACATCCTCTTCTTTCCAGGTGGCAGCCTGGCAACTCCTGCAGAAAGGCCAGAAAAACCCCACTCACACCGGGCCACCCACAAAGCTGTGGCCCCTCACTCCCTCCCACCAGCACAGCCCCGAGACTGCTGACGGGGCAGAGAATATGGAGTCAGGCACAGCTTCAGGGGCTATTGCTGCCTGGAGCTCTGTTTATATTGACCTCAACGAGGCACAGCTGGGGAGGGCGGGCCGGCAGGCTAAGGCTGCCCAGGTCAGCTAATCCACAACCCTCAGGGAATCACATTGTTGAAAATGGACCCCGCTAAGGCAGAAGAGTTGCCAAGGAAAAAAAGGTCACAATGCCATTTGCAGCACCGTAGATGAGTCTAGAAGTAATCACGTGACTTGTAGTAAGTCAGAAAGTGAAAGACACATATCATATCATATCACTTATAGGTGTTACCTAAAAATGGATACCAGGGCAGATATTTCCACGGAGAAGGGCAATCACAGATTCATTAAACAAACTTATGGTTCACCAATGGAAAGGTGTGAGGATTGGTTTCATTACGATATCGGGGTTAACAGACATATACAAACACAGGTGACATATATAATCACCAAAGACCTACAGAATACCAAGAGAGGACTACTCAACATTCTGTCATAACGTACATGGGAAAAGGATCCCAGGAAGAACAGTCATCTGTATATGTGTAAAAGAACCACATCTTCCACACCTACAACAAGCCAAACATTGTAATCAAACTTGCTGTAATAAAAAATAAAAAAAAAATAAATTAAAAACACGAACAAGAAGTAGTGAGACAAACATGAGGGGCTTTCTCCTGGCACAATCCATTCTAAACTCCAATCTAGAACACCACTTCCACTGAGGTTCTCTTGCCCTAGTAACCAGATTTGGTAAGGGTGAACTGCTGCCACCTTGTGGCCGTTTCACACAACAGCAGCTTTAATCCCAACGCTAATGGTCAGTTGATATTCAAAATCATTGCAGTCCTGTAAATGACACCTGCCCTGAAAACAAATCCTGGGGTCACATATCGACCAAAAAATTCAAAGGACGTCCATATTTCAAAACGACCGTTTCAAAAGGCATATTTTACGCACATTGGTGTTCTGCTTCTTTTCCTTTCTTTCCTTTTTTGTTAAAAAACACGGGAATGGAAAAAGGCATCCCTCAGAATGGGCGAAAATCGTTGCAGACGAATCAATGGACAGAGGTTTAATCTCCAATATATATAAACAGCACATGCAGCTTAATATTAAAAAATTAACAACCCCCAAAAAATGGGAAGAAGATCTAACGGGACGTTTCTTCAAAGGAGACACAGAGATGGCCAAGACACACATGAAAAGCTGCTCAACAGCACTAATTATTAGAGAAATGCAAATCAAAACTACAATGAGGTATCACCTCACACCTGTTAGAATCGGCATCATCAGGAAATCTACAAACAACCAATTCTGGGGAGGGTGTGGACAAAAGGAGCCCTCTTCCACTATTGGTGGGAATGTAAATTGATACAGTCACTATGGAGAACAGTATGGAGTTTCCTTTAAAAATCTAGAAATAGAATTACCATCTGATCCAGCAATCCCACTTCTGGGCATATACCCAGAGAAAACCGTATTTCAAAAAGGCACTTTCACCACAATGTTCGTTGCAGCACTATTTACAATAACCAGGTAATGGAAGCCACCTAAATGCCCACAGACAGATGAATGGATAAAGATGTGGTACATATATCAAATGGAATATTACTCGGCCATAAAAAGGAATGAAACTGGGTCATTTGTAGAGACATCGATGGATCGAGAGACTGTCATACAGAATGAAGTAAGTCAGAAAGAGGAAAACAAATATGGTATATTAATGCATATATGTGGAGCCTAAAAATGGTACAGATGAACTCGTTTGCAGGGAAGAAATAGAGACACAGAGGTAGAGAACAAACGTATGGACACCAAGTGTGGGAAGCCATGGGGTGGTGGTGGTGGGATGAGTTGGGAGTTTGGGATTGACCTGTATACATGTATATGCATAAAATTCATAACTAATAATAACGTGCTCTTTAAAAAAATAAATAAAATTAAATTTCAAAATTTTAAAAAATAAAATTTAAAAATAAAACAGAAAAAAGTTCTTCCGGTCACACAGATGTATTTATAGGAATGAATTATTTCCATGCTTATATCTATAAATACATAAAAGAGGAATAATATCTAACTTGAACCATAAAAGAAAAAAAAAGTGAACCCACGAGTTATACAGAGGAAATCCCTATCACGGCACTTGCTCCAACGGTAAACAATTCTGAAATTGGTCAGAGGTGGGGAACCATCTCCCATACAGCCAGCAACCCACCCCCCACGCTAGGAGCGTCCTCATTGCAAAGCTGGGGGACCGTGCCGAGGCATCTGTGAGTAAACGTGAGCTGAGCCCCAGGCCAGCTGCTGCTGAACTGTCCCCACCCTTTCCAGGTAAAACACCTGAATATGTACAAGGGCTTGAAAGCCTAGAGGAAGGACCGTGGAGCCACACCAGCGACAGCACGCAGGCCAACTTGGTGCCTGCAGGCCAGCCAGGGTGGTCCTGGACCCTGGCGCTCTTCCAGAAGCTTTCCATTGCCCTGCCTGAGATACCCATCCTGTCCCGGCCCCCACTGCTTTTTTCCTTCCTCACCTCTGTCCGGAGAGAAATTCCAGCGGAAGGTATGGGTGACACATCCTCTTCTTTCCAGGTGGCAGCCTGGCAACTCCTGCAGAAAGGCCAGCAGAACCCCACTCACACCGGGCCACCCACAAAGCTGTGGCCCCTCACTCCCTCCCACCAGCACAGCCCCGAGACTGCTGACGGGGCAGAGAATATGGAGTCAGGCACAGCTTCAGGGGCTATTGCTGCCTGGAGCTCTGTTTATATTGACCTCAACGAGGCACAGCTGGGGAGGGCGGGCCGGCAGGGTAAGGCTGCCCAGGTCAGCTAATCCACAACCCTCAGGGAATCACATTGTTGAAAATGGACCCCGCTAAGGCAGAAGAGTTGCCAAGGGAAAAAAGGTCACAATGCCATTTGCAGCACCGTAGATGAGTCTAGAAGTAATCACGTGACTTGTAGTAAGTCAGAAAGTGAAAGACACATATCATATCATATCACTTATAGGTGTTACCTAAAAATGGATACCAGGGCAGATATTTCCACGGAGAAGGGCAATCACAGATTCATTAAACAAACTTATGGTTCACCAATGGAAAGGTGTGAGGATTGGTTTCATTACGATATCGGGGTTAACAGACATATACAAACACAGGTGACATATATAATCACCAAAGACCTACAGAATACCAAGAGAGGACTACTCAACATTCTGTCATAACGTACATGGGAAAAGGATCCCAGGAAGAACAGTCATCTGTATATGTGTAAAAGAACCACATCTTCCACACCTACAACAAGCCAAACATTGTAATCAAACTTGCTGTAATAAAAAATAAAAAAAAATAAATTAAAAACACGAACAAGAAGTAGTGAGACAAACATGAGGGGCTTTCTCCTGGCACAATCCATTCTAAACTCCAATCTAGAACACCACTTCCACTGAGGTTCTCTTGCCCTAGTAACCAGATTTGGTAAGGGTGAACTGCTGCCACCTTGTGGCCGTTTCACACAACAGCAGCTTTAATCCCAACGCTAATGGTCAGTTGATATTCAAAATCATTGCAGGCCTGTAAATGACACCTGCCCTGAAAACAAATCCTGGGGTCACATATCGACCAAAAAATTCAAAGGACGTCCATATTTCAAAACGACCGTTTCAAAAGGCATATTTTATGCACATTAGTGTTCTGCTTCTTTTCCTTTCTTTCCTTTTTTGTTAAAAAACACGGGAATGGAAAAAGGCATCCCTCAGAATGGGCAAAAATCGTTGCAGACGAATCAATGGACAGAGGTTTAATCTCCAATATATATAAACAGCACATGCAGCTTAATATTAAAAAATTAACAACACCCCAAAAATGGGAAGAAGATCTAAAGGGACGTTTCTTCAAAGGAGACACAGAGATGGCCAAGACACACATGAAAAGCTGCTCAACAGCACTAATTTTTAGAGAAATGCAAATCAAAACTACAATGAGGTATCACCTCACACCTGTTAGAATCGGCATCATCAGGAAATCTACAAACAACCAATTCTGGGGAGGGTGTGGACAAAAGGAGCCCTCTTCCACTATTGGTGGGAATGTAAATTGATACAGTCACTATGGAGAACAGTATGGAGTTTCCTTTAAAAATCTAGAAATAGAATTACCATCTGATCCAGCAATCCCACTTCTGGGCATATACCCAGAGAAAACCGTATTTCAAAAAGGCACTTTCACCACAATGTTCGTTGCAGCACTATTTACAATAGCCAGGTAATGGAAGCCACATAAATGCCCACAGACAGATGAATGGATAAAGATGTGGTACATATATCAAATGGAATATTACTCGGCCATAAAAAGGAATGAAACTGGGTCATTTGTAGAGACATCGATGGATTGAGAGACTGTCATACAGAATGAAGTAAGTCAGAAAGAGGAAAACAAATATGGTATATTAATGCATATATGTGGAGCCTAAAAATGGTACAGATGAACTCGTTTGCAGGGAAGAAATAGAGACACAGAGGTAGAGAACAAACGTATGGACACCAAGTGTGGGAAGCCATGGGGTGGTGGTGGTGGGATGAGTTGGGAGTTTGGGATTGACCTGTATACATGTATATGCATAAAATTCATAACTAATAATAACGTGCTCTTTAAAAAAATAAATAAAATTAAATTTCAAAATTTTAAAAAATAAAATTTAAAAATATAACAGAAAAAAGTTCTTCCCGTCACACAGATGTATTTATAGGAATGAATTATTTCCATGCTTATATCTATAAATACATAAAAGAGGAATAATATCTAACTTGAACCATAAAAGAAAAAAAAAGTGAACCCACGAGTTATACAGAGGAAATCCCTATCACGGCACTTGCTCCAACGGTAAACAATTCTGAAATTGGTCAGAGGTGGGGAACCATCTCCCATACAGCCAGCCACCCACCCCCCACGCTAGGAGCGTCCTCATTGCAAAGCTGGGGGACCGTGCCGAGGCATCTGTGAGTAAACGTGAGCTGAGCCCCAGGCCACCTGCTGCTGAACTGTCCCCACCCTTTCCAGGTAAAACACCTGAATATGTACAAGGGCTTGAAAGCCTAGAGGAAGGACCGTGGAGCCACACCAGCAACAGCACGCAGGCCAACTTGGTGCCTGCAGGCCAGCCAGGGTGGTCCTGGACCCTGGCGCTCTTCCAGAAACTTTCCATTGCCCTGCCTGAGATACCCCTCCTGTCCCGGCCCCCACTGCTTTTTTCCTTCCTCACCTCTGTCCGGAGAGAAATTCCAGCGGAAGGTATGGGTGACACATCCTCTTCTTTCCAGGTGGCAGCCTGGCAACTCCTGCAGAAAGGCCAGCAGAACCCCACTCACACCGGGCCACCCACAAAGCTGTGGCCCCTCACTCCCTCCCACCAGCACAGCCCCGAGACTGCTGACTGGGCAGAGAATATGGAGTCAGGCACAGCTTCAGGGGCTATTGCTGCCTGGAGCTCTGTTTATATTGACCTCAACGAGGCACAGCTGGGGAGGGCGGGCCGGCAGGCTAAGGCTGCCCAGGTCAGCTAATCCACAACCCTCAGGGAATCACATTGTTGAAAATGGACCCCGCTAAGGCAGAAGAGTTGCCAAGGAAAAAAAGGTCACAATGCCATTTGCAGCACCGTAGATGAGTCTAGAAGTAATCACGTGACTTGTAGTAAGTCAGAAAGTGAAAGACACATATCATATCATATCACTTATAGGTGTTACCTAAAAATGGATACCAGGGCAGATATTTCCACGGAGAAGGGCAATCACAGATTCATTAAACAAACTTATGGTTCACCAATGGAAAGGTGTGAGGATTGGTTTCATTACGATATCGGGGTTAACAGACATCTACAAACACAGGTGACATATATAATCACCAAAGACCTACAGAATACCAAGAGAGGACTACTCAACATTCTGTCATAACGTACATGGGAAAAGGATCCCAGGAAGAACAGTCATCTGTATATGTGTAAAAGAACCACATCTTCCACACCTACAACAAGCCAAACATTGTAATCAAACTTGCTATAATAAAAAATAAAAAATTAAATTAAAAACACGAACAAGAAGTAGTGAGACAAACGTGAGGGGCTTTCTCCTGGCACATTCCATTCTAAACTCCAATCTAGAACACCACTTCCACTGAGGCTCTCTTGCCCTAGTAAACAGATTTGGCAAGGGAGAACTGCTGCCACCTTGTGGCCGTTTCACACAACAGCAGCTTTAATCCCAGCGCTAATGGTCAGTTGATATTCAAAATCATTGCAGACCTGTAAATGACACCTGCCCTGAAAACAAATCCTGGGGTCACATGTCGACCAAAAAATTCAAAGGACGTCCATATTTCAAAACGACCGTTTCAAAAGGCATATTTTACGCACATTAGTGTTCTGCTTCTTTTCCTTTCTTTCCTTTTTTGTTAATAAACACGGGAATGGAAAAAGGCATCCCTCAGAATGGGCGAAAATCGTTGCGGATGAATTAATGGACAGAGGTTTAATCTCCAATATATATAAACAGCTCATGCAGCTTAATATTAAAAAATTAACAACCCCAAAAAAATGGGAAGTAGATCTAAAGGGACGTTTCTTCAAAGGAGACACAGAGATGGCCAAGACACACATGAAAAGCTGCTCAACAGCACTAATTATTAGAGAAATGCAAATCAAAACTACAATGAGGTATCTCCTCACACCTGTTAGAATCGGCATCATCAGAAAATCTACAAACAACCAATTCTGGGGAGGGTGTGGACAAAAGGAGCCCTCTTCCACTATTGGTGGGAATGTAAATTGATACAGTCACTATGGAGAACAGTATGGAGTTTCCTTTAAAAATCTAGAAAAAGAATTACCATCTGATCCAGCAATCCCACTTCTGGGCATATACCCAGAGAAAACCGTATTTCAAAAAGGCACATTCACCACAATGTTCGTTGCAGCACTATTTACAATAGCCAGGTAATGGAAGCAACCTAAATGCCCACAGACAGATGAATGGATAAAGATGTGGTACATATATAAAATGGAATATTACTCGGCCATAAAAAGGAATGAAACTGGGTCATTTGTAGAGACATCGATGGATCGAGAGACTGTCATACAGAATGAAGTAAGTCAGAAAGAGGAAAACAAATATTGTATATTAATGCATATATGTGGAGCCTAAAAATGGTACAGATGAACTGGTTTGCAGGGAAGAAATAGAGACACAGAGGTAGAGAACAAACGTATGGACACCAAGTGTGGGAAGCCATGGGGTGTTGGTGGTGGGATGAGTTGGGAGTTTGGGATTGACTTGTATACATGTATATACATAAAATACATAACTAATAATAACGTGGTGTATAAAAACATAAATAAAATTAAATTTCAAAATTTTAAAAAATAAAATTTAAAAATAAAACAGAAAAAATTCTTCCCGTCACACAGATGTATTTATAGGAAAGAATTATTTCCATGCTTATATCTATAAATACATAAAAGGGGAATAAAATCTAACTTGAACCATAAAAGAAAAAAAAAAAAACCTGATCCCAGGAGTTATACAGAGGAAAACCCTATCAGGGCACTTGCTCCAGTGGTAAACAATTCTGAAATTGGTCAGAGGTGGGGAACCATCTCCCATACAGCCAGCAACCCACCCCCCACGCAAGGAGCGTCCTCATTACAAAGCTGGGGGACCGTGCCGAGGCATCTGTGAGTAAACGTGAGCTGAGCCCCAGGCCAGCTGCTGCTGAACTGTTCCCACCCTTTCCAGGTAAAACACCTGAATATGTACAAGGGCTTGAAAGCCTAGAGGAAGGACCGTGGAGCCACACCAGCGACAGCACGCAGGCCAACTTGGTGCCTGCAGGCCAGCCAGCGTGGTCCTGGACACTGGCGCTCTTCCAGAAGCTTTCCATTGCCCTGCCTGAGACACCCCTCCTGTCCCGGCCCCCACTGCTTTTTTCCTTCCTCACCTCTGTCCGGAGAGAAATTCCAGCGGAAGGTATGGGTGACACATCCTCTTCTTTACAGGCGGCAGCCTGGCAACTCCTGCAGAAAGGCCAGCAGAACCCCACTCACACCGGGCCACCCACAAAGCTGTGGCCCCTCACTCCCTCCCACCAGCACAGCCCCGAGACTGCTGACGGGGCAGAGAATATGGAGTCAGGCACAGCTTCAGGGGCTATTGCTGCCTGGAGCGCTGTTTATATTGACCTCAACGAGGCATACCTGGGGAGGGCGGGCCGGCAGGGTAAGGCTGCCCAGGTCAGCTAATCCACAACCCTCAGGGAATCACATTGTTGAAAATGGACCCCGCTAAGGCAGAAGAGAAGCCAAGGGAAAAAAGGACACAATGCCATTTGCAGCACCGTAGATGAGTCCTGAAGTAATCACGTGACTTGTAGTAAGTCAGAAAGTGAAAGACACATATCATATCATATCACTTATAGGTGTTACCTAAAAATGGATACCAGGGCAGATATTTCCACGGAGAAGGGCAATCACAGATTCATTAAACAAACTTATGGTTCACCAATGGAAAGGTGTGAGGATAGGTTTCATTACGATATCGGGGTTAACAGACATATACAAACACAGGTGACATATATAATCACCAAAGACCTACAGAATACCAAGAGAGGACTACTCAACATTCTGTCATAACGTACATGGGAAAAGGATCCCAAGAAGAACAGTCATCTGTATATGTGTAAAAGAACCACATCTTCCACACCTACAACAAGCCAAACATTGTAATCAAACTTGCTGTAATAAAAAATAAAAACTTAAATTAAAAACACGAACAAGAAGTAGTGAGACAAACGTGAGGGGCTTTCTCCTGGTACATTCCATTCTAAACTCCAATCTAGAACACCACTTCCACTGAGGCTCTCTTGCCCTAGTAACCAGATTTGGTAAGGGTGAACTGCTGCCACCTTGTGGCCGTTTCACACAACAGCAGCTTTAATCCCAATGCTAATGGTCAGTTGATATTCAAAATCATTGCAGGCCTGTAAATGACACCTGCCCTGAAAACAAATCCTGGGGTCACATATCGACCAAAAAATTCAAAGGACGTCCATATTTCAAAACGACCGTTTCAAAAGGCATATTTTACGCACATTAGTGTTCTGCTTCTTTTCCTTTCTTTCCTTTTTTGTTAAAAAAAAACGGGAATGGAAAAAGGCATCCCTCAGGATGGGTGAAAATCGTTGCAAACGAATCAATGGACACAGGTTTAATCTCCAATATATATAAACAGCTCATGCAGCTTAATATTAAAAAAACAAACAACCCAAAAAAAAATGGGCAGAAGATCTAAAGAGACGTTTCTTCAAAGGAGACACAGAGATGGCCAAGACGCACATGAAAAGCTGCTCAACAGCACTAATTATTAGAGAAATGCAAATCAAAACTACAAAGAGGGGCTTCCATGGTGGCGCAGTGGTTGAGAGTCCGCCTGCCGATGCAGGGGACACGGGTTCGTGCCCTGGTGTGGGAGGATCCCACATGCCGTGGAGCGGCTGGGCCCGTGAACCAGGGCCCTGAGCTTGCGCGTACGGAGCCTGTGCTCCGCAACGGGAGAGGCCACAACAGTGAGAGGCCCGTGTACCACAAAAAAAAAAAAAAAAAAAAAAAAAAAAACTACAATGAGGTATCACCTCACACCTGTTAGAATCGGCATCATCAGAAAATCTACAAACAACCAATTCTGGGAAGGGTGTGGACAAAAGGAGCCCTCTTCCACTATTGGTGGGAATGTAAATTGATACAGTCACTATGGAGAACAGTATGGAGTTTCCTTTAAAAAACTAGAAATAGAATTACCATCGGATCCAGCAATCCCACTTCTGGGCATATACCCAGAGAAAACCGTATTTCAAAAAGGCACATTCACCACAATGTTCGTTGCAGCACTATTTACAATAGCCAGGTAATGGAAGCAACCTAAATGCCCACAGACAGATGAATGGATAAAGATGTGGTACATATATAAAATGGAATATGACTCGGCCATAAAAAGGAATGAAACTGGGTCATTTGTAGAGACATTGATGGATCGAGAGACTGTCATACAGAATGAAGTAAGTCAGAAAGAGGAAAACAAATATTGTATATTAATGCATATATGTGGAGCCTAGAATTTGTACAGATGAACTGGTTTGCAGGGAAGAAATAGAGACACAGAGGTAGAGAACAAACGTATGGACACCAAGTGTGGGAAGCCATGGGGTGGTGGTGGTGGGATGAGTTGGGAGATTGGGATTGACCTGTATACATGTATATGCATAAAATACATAAATAATAATAACGTGCTGTATAAAAACATAAATAAAATTAAATTTCAAAATTTTAAAAAATAAAATTTGAAAATAAAACAAAAAATTCTTACCGTCACACAGATATATTTATAGGAATGAATTATTTCCGTGCTTATATTTATAAATACATAAAAGATGAATAAAATCTAACTTGAACCAAAAAAGAAAAAAAAAATTGAACCCACGAGTTATACAGAGGAAAACCCTATCTCGGCACTTGCTCCAGCGGTAAACAATTCTGAAATTGGTCAGAGGTGGGGAACCATCTCCCATAGAGCCAGCCACCCACCCCCCACACAAGGAGCGTCCTCATTGAAAAGCTGGGGGACCGTGCCGAGGCATCTGTGAGTAAACGTGAGCTGAGCCCCAGGCCAGCTGCTTCTGATCTGTTCCCACCCTTTCCAGGTAAAACACCTGAATATGTACAAGGGCTTGAAAGCCTAGAGGAAGGACCATGGAGCCACAGCAGCGACAGCACGCAGGCCAACTTGGTGCCTGCAGGCCAGCCAGCATGGTCCTGGCCCCGGGCGCTCTTCCAGAAGCTTTCCATTGCCCTGCCTGAGATACCCCTCCTGTCCCGGCCCCCACTGCTTTTTTCCTTCCTCACCTCTGTCCGGAGAGAAATTCCAGCGGAAGGTATGGGTGACACATCCTCTTCTTTACAGGCGGCAGCCTGGCAACTCCTGCAGAAAGGCCAGCAGAACCCCACTCACACCGGGCCACCCACAAAGCTGTGGCCCCTCACTCCCTCCCACCAGCACAGCCCCGAGACTGCTGACGGGGCAGAGAATATGGAGTCAGGCACAGCTTCAGGGGCTATTGCTGCCTGCAGCTCTGTTTATATTGATCTCAACGAGGCACACCTGGGGAGGGCGGGCCGGCAGGGTAAGGCTGCCCAGGTCAGCTAATCCACAACCCTCAGGGAATCACATTGTTGAAAATGGACCCCGCTAAGGCAGAAGAGAAGCCAAGGGAAAAAAGGACACAATGCCATTTGCAGCACCGTAGATGAGTCTAGAAGTAATCACGTGACTTGTAGTAAGTCAGAAAGTGAAAGACACATATCATATCATATCACTTATAGGTGTTACCTAAAAATGGATACCAGGGCAGATATTTCCACGGAGAAGGGCAATCACAGATTCATTAAACAAACTTATGGTTCACCAATGGAAAGGTGTGAGGATAGGTTTCATTACTATATCGGGGTTAACAGACATATACAAACACAGGTGACATATATAATCACCAAAGACCTACAGAATACCAAGAGAGGACTACGCAACATTCTGTCATAACGTACATGGGAAAAGGATCCCAAGAAGAACGGTCATCTGTATATGTGTAAAAGAACCACATCTTCCACACCTACAACAAGCCAAACATTGTAATCAAACTTGCTGTAATAAAAAATAAAAAATTAAATTAAAAACACGAACAAGAAATAGTGAGACAAACGTGAGGGGCTTTCTCCTGGCACATTCCATTCTAAACTCCAATCTAGAACACCACTTCCACTGAGGCTCTCTTGCCCTAGTAACCAGATTTGGTAAGGGAGAACTGCTGCCACCTTGTGGCCGTTTCACACAACAGCAGCTTTAATCCCAACGCTAATGGTCAGTTGATATTCAAAATCATTGCAGGCCTGTAAATGACACCTGCCCTGAAAACAAATCCTGGGGTCACATATCGACCAAAAAATTCAAAGGACGTCCATATTTCAAAACGACCGTTTCAAAAGGCATATTTTACACACATTAGTGTTCTGCTTCTTTTCCTTTCTTTCCTTTTTTGTTAAAAAACCCGGGAATGGAAAAAGGCATCCCTCAGAATGGGCGAAAATCGTTGCAGACGAATCAATGGACAGAGGTTTAATCTCCAATATGTATAAACAGCTCATGCAGCTTAATATTAAAAAAACAAACAACCCAAAAAAATGGGCAGAAGATCTAAAGAGACGTTTCTTCAAAGGAGACACAGAGATGGCCAAGACGCACATGAAAAGCTGCTCAACAGCACTAATTATTAGAGAAATGCAAATCAAAACTACAATGAGGTATCACCTCACACCTGTTAGAATCGGCATCATCAGAAAATCTACAAACAACCAATTCTGGGGAGGGTGTGGACAAAAGGAGCCCTCTTCCACTATTGGTGGGAATGTAAATTGATACAGTCACTATGGAGAACAGTATGGAGTTTCCTTAAAAAAACTAGAAATAGAATTACCATCTGATCCAGCAATCCCACTTCTGGGCATATACCCAGAGAAAACCGTATTTCAAAAAGGCACATTCACCACAATGTTCGTTGCAGCACTATTTACAATAGCCAGGTAATGGAAGCAACCTAAATGCCCACAGACAGATGAATGGATAAAGATGTGGTACATATATAAAATGGAATATGACTCGGCCATAAAAAGGAATGAAACTGGGTCATTTGTAGAGACATCGATGGATCGAGAGACTGTCATACAGAATGAAGTAAGTCAGAAAGAGGAAAACAAATATTGTATATTAATGCATATATGTGGAGCCTAAAAATGGTACAGATGAACTGGTTTGCAGGGAAGAAATAGAGACACAGAGGTAGAGAACAAACGTATGGACACCAAGTGTGGGAAGCCATGGTGTGGTGGTGGTGGGATGAGTTGGGAGTTTGGGATTGACCTGTATACATGTATATACATAAAATACATAACTAATAATAACGTGCTGTATAAAAAAAATAAATAAAATTAAATTTCAAAATTTTAAAAAATAAAATTTAAAAATAAAACAGAAAAAATTCTTCCCATCACACAGTTGTATTTATAGGAAAGAATTATTTCCATGCTTATATCTATAAATACATAAAAGGGGAATAAAATCTAACTTGAACCATAAAAGAAAAAAAAACCTGAACCCAGGAGTTATACAGAGGAAAACCCTATCAGGGCACTTGCTCCAGTGGTAAACAATTCTGAAATTGGTCAGAGGTGGGGAACCATCTCCCATACAGCCAGCCACCCACCCCCCACACAAGGAGCGTCCTCATTGCAAAGCTGGGGGACCGTGACGAGGCATCTGTGAGTAAACGTGAGCTGAGCCCCAGGCCAGCTGCTTCTGATCTGTTCCCACCCTTTCCAGGTAAAACACCTGAATATGTACAAGGGCTTGAAAGCCTAGAGGAAGGACCGTAGAGCCACACCAGCGACAGCACGCAGGCCAACTTGATGCCTGCAGGCCAGCCAGCCTGGTCCTGGCCCTGGGCGCTCTTCCAGAAGCTTTCCATTGCCCTGCCTGAGATACCCCTCCTGTCCCGGCCCCCACTGCTTTTTTCCTTCCTCACCTCTGTCCGGAGAGAAATTCCAGCGGAAGGTATGGGTGACACATCCTCTTCTTTACAGGCGGCAGCCTGGCAACTCCTGCAGAAAGGCCAGCAGAACCCCACTCACACCGGGCCACCCACAAAGCTGTGGCCCCTCACTCCCTCCCACCAGCACAGCCCCGAGACTGCTGACGGGGCAGAGAATATGGAGTCAGGCACAGCTTCAGGGGCTATTGCTGCCTGGAGCTCTGTTTATATTGACCTCAACGAGGCACACCTGGGGAGGGCGGGCCGGCATTGTAAGGCTGCCCAGGTCAGCTAATCCACAACCCTCAGGGAATCACATTGTTGAAAATGGACCCCGCTAAGGCAGAAGAGAAGCCAAGGGAAAAAAGGACCCAATGCCATTTGCAACACCGTAGATGAGTCTAGAAGTAATCACGTGACTTGTAGTAAGTCAGAAAGTGAAAGACACATATCATATCATATCACTTATAGGTGTTACCTAAAAATGGATACCAGGGCAGATATTTCCACGGAGAAGGGCAATCACAGATTCATTAAACAAACTTATGGTTCACCAAAGGAAAGGTGTGAGGATTGGTTTCATTACGATATCGGGGTTAACAGACATATACAAACACAGGTGACATATATAATCACCAAAGACCTACAGAATACCAAGAGAGGACTACTCAACATTCTGTCATAACGTACATGGGAAAAGGATCCCAAGAAGAACAGTCATCTGTATATGTGTAAAAGAACCACATCTTCCACACATACAACAAGCCAAACATTGTAATCAAACTTGCTGTAATAAAAAATAAAATCTTAAATTAAAAACACGAACAAGAAGTAGTGAGACAAACGTGAGGGGCTTTCTCCTGGTACATTCCATTCTAAACTCCAATCTAGAACACCACTTCCACTGAGGCTTTCTTGCCCTAGTAACCAGATTTCGTAAGGGTGAACTGCTGCCACCTTGTGGCCGTTTCACACAACAGCAGCTTTAATCCCACCGCTAATGGTCAGTTGATATTCAAAATCATTGCAGGCCTGTAAATGACACCTGCCCTGAAAACAAATCCTGGGGTCACATATCGACCAAAAAATTCAAAGGACGTCCATATTTCAAAACGACCGTTTCAAAAGGCATATTTTACGCACATTAGTGTTCTGCTTCTTTTCCTTTCTTTCCTTTTTTGTTAAAAAAAAACGGGAATGGAAAAAGGCATCCCTCAGGATGGGTGAAAATCGTTGCAAACGAATCAATGGACACAGGTTTAATCTCCAATATATATAAACAGCTCATGCAGCTTAATATTAAAAAAACAAACAACCCAAAAAAAAATGGGCAGAAGATCTAAAGAGACGTTTCTTCAAAGGAGACACAGAGATGGCCAAGACGCACATGAAAAGCTGCTCAACAGCACTAATTATTAGAGAAATGCAAATCAAAACTACAATGAGGTATCTCCTCACACCTGTTAGAATCGGCATCATCAGAAAATCTACAAACAACCAATTCTGGGGAGGGTGTGGACAAAAGGAGCCCTCTTCCACTATTGGTGGGAATGTAAATTGATACAGTCACTATGGAGAACAGTATGGAGTTTCCTTAAAAAAACTAGAAATAGAATTACCATCTGATCCAGCAATCCCACTTCTGGGCATATACCCAGAGAAAACCGTATTTCAAAAAGGCACATTCACCACAATGTTCGTTGCAGCACTATTTACAATAGCCAGGTAATGGAAGCAACCTAAATGCCCACAGACAGATGAATGGATAAAGATGTGGTACATATATAAAATGGAATATTAATCGGCCATAAAAAGGAATGAAACTGGGTCATTTGTAGAGACATCGATGGATCGAGAGACTGTCATACAGAATGAAGTAAGTCAGAAAGAGGAAAACAAATATTGTATATTAATGCATATATGTGGAGCCTAAAAATGGTACAGATGAACTGGTTTGCAGGGAAGAAATAGAGACACAGAGGTAGAGAACAAACGTATGGACACCAAGTGTGGGAAGCCATGGTGTGGTGGTGGTGGGATGAGTTGGGAGTTTGGGATTGACCTCTATACGTGTATATGCATAAAATACATAACTAATAATAACGTGCTGTATAAAAAATATAAATAAAATTAAATTTCAAAATTTTAAAAAATAAAATTTAACAATAAAACAGAAAAATGTTCTTCCCGTCACACAGATGTATTTATAGGAATGAATTATTTCCATGCTTATATATATAAATACATAAAAGAGGAATAAAATCAAACTTGAACCATAAAAGAAAAAAAAAATTGAATCCACGAGTTATACAGAGGAAAACCCTATCACGGCACTTGCTCCAGCGGTAAACAATTCTGAAATTGGTCAGAGGTGGGGAACCATCTCCCATACAGCCAGCAACCCACCCCCCACGCAAGGAGCGTCCTCACTGCAAAGCTGGGGGACCGTGCCGAGGCATCTGTGAGTAAACGTGAGCTGAGCCCCAGGCCAGCTGCTGCTGAACTGTTCCCACCCTTTCCAGGTAAAACACCTGAATATGTACAAGGGCTTGAAAGCCTAGAGGAAGGACCATGGAGCCACACCAGTTACAGCACGCAGGCCAACTTTGTGCCTGCAGGCCAGCCAGGGTTGTCCTGACCCCGGGCGCTCTTCCAGAAGCTTTCCATTGCCCTGCCTGAGAAACCCCTCCTGTCCCGGCCCCCACTGCTTTTTTCCTTCCTCACCTCTGTCCGGAGAGAAATTCCAGCGGAAGGTATGGGTGACACAACCTCTTCTTTACAGGCGGCAGCCTGGCAACTCCTGCAGAAAGGCCAGCAGAACCCCACTCACAGCGGGCCACCCACAAAGCTGTGGCCCCTCACTCCCTCCCACCAGCACAGCCCCGAGACTGCTGACTGGGCAGAGAATATGGAGTCAGGCACAGCTTCAGGGGCTATTGCTGCCTGGAGCGCTCTTTATATTGACCTCAACGAGGCACACCTGGGGAGGGCGGGCCGGCAGGGTAAGGCTGCCCAGGTCAGCTAATCCAAAATCCTCAAGGAATCACATTGTTGAAAATGGACCTCGCTAAGGCAGAAGAGAAGCCAAGGGAAAAAAGGACACAATGCCATTTACAGCACCGTAGATGAGTCTAGAAGTAATCACGTGACTTGTAGTAAGTCAGAAAGTGGAAGACACATATCATATCATATCAGTTATAGGTGTTACCTAAAAATGGATACCAGGGCAGATATTTCCACGGAGAAGGGCAATCACAGATTCATTAAACAAACTTATGGTTCACCAATGGGAAGGTGTGAGGATTGGTTTCATTACGATATCGGGGTTAACTGACATATACAAACACAGGTGACATATATAATCACCAAAGACCTACAGAATACCAAGAGAGGACTACTCAACATTCTGTCACAAGGTACATGGGAAAAGGATCCCAGGAAGAACAGACATCTGTATATGTGTAAAAGAACCACATCTTCCACACCTACAACAAGCCAAACATTGTAATCAAACTTGCTGTAAGAAAAAATAAAAAATTAAATTAAAAACACGAACAAGAAGTAGTGAGACAAACGTGAGGGGCTTTCTCCTGGCACATTCCATTCTAAACTCCAATCTAGAACAACACTTCCACTGAGGCTCTCTTGCCCTAGTAACCAGATTTGGTAAGGGTGAACTGCTGCAACCTTGTGGCCGTTTCACACAACAGCAGCTTTAATCCCAACGCTAATGGTCAGTTGATATTCAAAATCATTGCAGGCCTGTAAATGACACCTGCCCTGAAAACAAATCCTGGGGTCACATATCGACCAAAATATTCAAAGGACGTCCATATTTCAAAACGACCGTTTCAAAAGGCATATTTTACGCATATTAGTTTTCTGCTTTTTATACTTTCTTTCCTTTTTTTGTTAAAAAAAGCGGGAATGGAAAAAAGCATCCCTCAGAATGGGCGAAAATCATTGCAGACGAATCAATGGACAGAGGTTTAATCTCCAATATATATAAACAGCTCATGCAGCTTAATATTAAAAAAACAAACAACCCAAAAAAATGGGCAGAAGATCTAAAGAGACGTTTCTTCAAAGGAGACACAGAGATGGCTAAGACGCACATGAAAAGCTGCTCAACAGCACTAATTATTAGAGAAATACAAATCAAAACTACAATGAGGTTTCACCTCACACCTGTAAGAATCGGCATCATCAGAAAATCTACAAACAACCAATTCTGGGGAGGGTGTGGACAAAAGGAGCCCTCTTCCACTATTGGTGGGAATGTAAAGTGATACAGTGACTATGGAGTACATTATGGAGTTTCCTTAAAAAAACTAGAAATAGAATTACCATCTGATCCAGCAATCCCACTTCTGGGCATATCCCCAGAGGAAACCGTACATCAAAAGGCACATTCACCACAATGTTCATTGCAGCACTATTTACAATAGCCAGGTAATGGAAGCAACCTAAATGCCCACAGACAGATGAATGGATAAAGATGTGGTACATATATGAAATGGAATATTACTCGCCCATAAAAAGGAATGAAACTGGGTCATTTGTAGAGACATCGATGGATCGAGAGACTGTCATACAGAATGAAGTAAGTCAGAAAGAGGAAAACAAATATTGTATATTAATGCATATATGTGGAGCCTAATGATGGTATAGATGAACTGGTTTGCAGGGAAGAAATAGAGACACAGAGGTAGAGAAAAAACGTATGGACACCAAGTGTGGGAAGCCATGGGGTGGTGGTGGTGGGATGAGTTGGGAGTTTGGGATTGACCTGTATACATGTATACGCATAAAATACATAACTAATAATAATGTGCTGTATAAAAAAATAAGTAAAATTAAATTTCAAAATTTTAAAAAATAAAATTTAAAAATAAAACAGAAAAAATCCTTCCCGTCACACAGATGTATTTATAGGAATGAATTATTTCCATGCTTATATCTATAAATACATAAAAGAGGAATAAAATCTAACTTGAATCATAAATGAAAAAAAAACCTGAACCCACGAGTTATACAGAGGAAAACCCTATCAGGGCACTTGCTACAGTGGTAAACAATTCTGAAATTGGTCAGAGGTGGAGAACCATCTCCCATACAGCCATCAACCCACCCCCCACGCAAGGAGCGTCCTCATTGCAAAGCTGGGGCACCGTGCCGAGGCATCTGTGAGTAAACGTGAGCTGAGCCCCAGGCCAGCTGCTGCTGAACTGTTCCCACCCTTTCCAGGTAAAACACCTGAATATGTACAAGGGCTTGAAAGCCTAGAGGAAGGACCGTGGAGCCACACCAGCGACAGCACGCAGGCCAACTTGGTGCCTGCAGGCCAGCCAGGGTGGTCGTCGCATGTAAAGCACAGTAAGAGGGGCACAACTTCGACAATGATGCACTTGGCCAAAAAGGGCGTATGCGTTTTCTCCTGAATATATTCAGGAGAAAACGCATACGCCCTTTTTGGCCAAGCAAGCAAGCGGGCAATGCAAATCTGCACTACAAAGAAGTATCACTTCCCACCGGTCAAAAGGGACATCCACAAAATGTGTAAAAACCAGAAAGGCAAGACAGGCCCTGGAGAACAGGGAGCCTTGTTATGCTGATGGGCGGGATGTAAGTTGCCAACTGCCTCACTGGAGGAGTGCATTGTGTTCCCTAAAACAAGTAAACAACAGAGCTACAGAGCCAAGGGCACTTCCAGTCTAGGGAATATACCTTGGGAAAACTGAAAATCCATAAGACAGAGCCACCCCCAAATTGAGGGCTGCACTGCTTACAAGAACCTCAACCTGGGTACACCTGAAATATCCCAGGAAATATAAAAATGGTTCAAAACTTTGTGGAAATTACGTACGATGGAATATCCCTCAGCCATGAAATCAATGTCATAAGACCAGTAGCAGCAAAATGATTGGATTCAGGTACGATGATTCTAAGTGAAAGAAGTCACACAGAAAAAGAAACTTATCATAAGATATCACTTAGGAAGATCCTTTAAACATGGCTACACATGAACTGAGTTAGGAAAGAGAACAGAGTCTCACATTTAGAAAACACTCTTATGCCTGCTTAAGGGGGAAGGAGAGGTGGGGTGATGCATCAAACCAGAGTTTGATATAAGCACAGGTACTGTTCCAAAAACCAACTATGGAATAGACAAGACCTACACCTTCCTCAGTGAAAGGGACTCAAAACCCCATATTTCCCGCAGAGGAATAGATCTGACTAGTAAGAATCTTAAAACCTATGTATTGATATGTCTCCGTAAGGGAATCAAGTGTGTCTAGACTGGCATAAACATGGCAGCGAGAATCAGCTCAAACCCACTCTAAAAAGGAATTTCAAAAACAGAACAAAGAAACAGGGAAATTCTTTACAATTCCTTCAGGGTCTCTGATGCAACCTGGAATGACCCTATCTACGATGACAGCTGGATGCGGCATGAGGCTGGACACTTGGGACTGAGAGAATTGGTGAGATTGGGTGAGCAAATGCAGACCCTTTAAAGCAATAATGCATGGCAACCATTCCATGGGTCCCACCTCTCCAGGTTGAAGGGAATATTACTACAGCTATAACATGTACGGGAAACCTAGAGAATGGACACACTGTGAATACGAAAGGTTTCTAAAACTCAACGAAGAGTCCCTCTCCTGGTGCTCCGGTTTGACTTTCCAACAGCTTTACTATCAATCTCCCAACTTGGAGAGACAGCCCCTTTAAGCTCCTGGTTCACACAGGTTGCCCATTTGGCAGAGGAGGAAAGGGAAGAGGGAGAACCAATGAGAGAGTAGCTGTTAGGCATTTGGATGGGCACATGTCACTCTAATTTCCCGGCAGGAAGAAGAATTCACCAAAGTCTCAGCCACCCACCGGGAACCAGTATAGGTCCTGAACCAAATGTTTGGACTTGCGTTCAGCTCACAAAAAACGAGTTGAAAAATGGAGCTCAGGGGCACAGCAATTCACAAACTGGCAGAGTAATCAAGGCCAACTATCGTCCAAAAATCTGTTGAGGGAAGGCAACGAGGCGGACTTGAATGCGAGGCAGAATAGCAGGAAACAGATTTCAAGAGGTACGTTAGAATCGCCTGTAAAGCACAGGAAGAGGGGCACAACTTCGACAATGATGCACTTGGCCAAAAAGGGCGTATGCGTTTTCTCCTGAATATATTCAGGAGAAAACGCATACGCCCTTTTTGGCCAAGCAAGCAAGCGGGCAATGCAAATCTGCACTACAAAGAAGTATCACTTCCCACCGGTCAAAAGGGACATCCACAAAATGTGTAAAAACCAGAAAGGCAAGACAGGCCCTGGAGAACAGGGAGCCTTGTTATGCTGATGGGCGGGATGTAAGTTGCCAACTGCCTCACTGGAGGAGTGCATTGTGTTCCCTAAAACAAGTAAACAACAGAGCTACAGAGCCAAGGGCACTTCCAGTCTAGGGAATATACCTTGGGAAAACTGAAAATCCATAAGACAGAGCCACCCCCAAATTGAGGGCTGCACTGCTTACAAGAACCTCAACCTGGGTACACCTGAAATATCCCAGGAAATGTAAAAATGGTTCAAAACATTGTGGAACTTACGTACGATGGAATATCCCTCAGCCATGGAATCAATGTCATAAGACCAGTAGCAGCAAAATGAGTGGATTCAGGTACGATGATTCTAAGTGAAAGAAGTCACACAGAAAAAGAAACTTATCATAAGATATCACTTAGGAAGATCCTGTAAACATGGCTACACATGAACTGAGTTAGGAAAGAGAACAGAGTCTCACATTTAGAAAACACTCTTATGCCTGCTTAAGGGGGAAGGAGAGGTGGGGTGATGCATCAAACCAGAGTTTGATATAAGCACACGTACTGTTCCAAAAACCAACTATGGAATAGACAAGACCTCCACCTTCCTCAGTGAAAGGGACTCAGAACCCCATATTTCCCACAGAGGAATAGATCTGACTAGTAAGAATCTTAAAACCTATGTATTGATATGTCTCCGTAAGGGAATCAAGTGTGTCTAGACTGGCATAAACATGGCAGCGAGAATCAGCTCAAACCCACTCTAAAAAGGAATTTCAAAAACAGAACAAAGAAACAGGGAAATTCTTTACAATTCCTTCAGGGTCTCTGATGCAACCTGGAATGACCCTATCTACAATGACAGCTGGATGCGGCATGAGGCTGGACACTTTGGACTGAGAGGATTGGAGAGATTGGGTGAGCAAAGGCAGACCCTTTATAGCAATAATGCATGGCACCCATTCCATGATTCCCAACTCTCCAGGTTGAAGGGAATATTACTACAGCTTTAACATGTACGGGAAACCTAGAGAATGGACACACTGTGAATACGAAAGGTTTCTAAAACTCAATGAAGAGTCCCTCTCCTGGGGCTCCGGTTTGACTTTCCAACTGCTTTCCTATCAATCTCCCAACTTGGAGAGACAGCCCCTTTAAGCTCCTGGTTCACACAGGTTGCCAATTTGGCAGAGGAGGAAAGGGAAGAGGGAGAACCAATGAGAGAGTCGCTGTTAGGCATTTGGATGGGCACATGTCACTCTAATTTCCCGGCAGGAAGAAGAATTAACCAAAGTCTCAGCCACCCACCGGGAACCAGTAGAGGTCCTGAACCAAAAGTTTGGACTTGCGTTCAGCTCACAAAAAACGAGTTTGAAAATGGAGCTCAGGGGCACAGCAATTCACAAACAGGCAGAGTAATCAAGGCCAAGAATCGTCCAAAAATCTGTTGAGGGAAGGCAACGAGGCGGACTTGAAATCGAGGCAGAATAGCAGGAAACAGATTTCAAGAGGTATGTTGGAATCACCTGTAAAGCACAGGAAGAGGGGCACAACTTCGACAATGATGCACTTGGCCAAAAAGGGCGTATGCGTTTTCTCCTGAATATATTCAGGAGAACACGCATACGCCCTTTTGGCAAAGCAAGCAAGCGGGCAATGCAAATCTGCACTACAAAGAAGTATCACTTCCCACGGGTCAAAAGGGACATCCACAAAATGTGTAAAAACCAGAAAGGCAAGACAGGCCGTGGCGAAATGGGAGCCTTGTTATGCTGATGGGCAGGATGTAAGTTGCCAACTGCCTCACTGGAGGAGTGCATTGTGCTCCCTAAAAGAAGTAAACAACAGAGCTACAGAGCCAAGGGCACTTCCAGTCTAGGGAATATACCTTGGGAAAACTGAAAATCCATAAGACAGAGCCACCCCCAAATTGAGGGCTGCACTGCTTACAAGAACCTCAACCTGGGTACACCTGAAATATCCCAGGAAATATAAAAATTGTTCAAAAAATTGTGGAAATTACATACGATGGAATATCCCTCAGCCATGAAATCAATGTCATAAGACCAGTAGCAGCAAAATGAGTGGATTCAGGTACGATGATTCTAAGTGAAAGAAGTCACACAGAAAAAGAAACTTATCATAAGATATCACTTAGGAAGATCCTGTAAACATGGCTACACATGAACTGAGTTAGGAAAGAGAACAGAGTCTCACATTTAGAAAACACTCTTATGCCTGCTTAAGGGGGAAGGAGAGGTGGGGTGATGCATCAAACCAGAGTTTGATATAAGCACACGTACTGTTCCAAAAACCAACTATGGAATAGACAAGACCTACACCTTCCTCAGTGAAAGGGACTCAAAACCCCATATTTCCCAGAGAGGAATAGATCTGAATAGTAAGAATCTTAAAACCTATGTATTGATATGTCTCCATAAGGGAATCAAGTGTGTCTAGACTGGCATAAACATGGCAGCGAGAATCAGCTCAAACCCACTCTAAAAAGGAATTTCAAAAACAGAACAAAGAAACAGGGAAATTCTTTACAATTCCTTCAGGGTCTCTGATGCAACCTGGAATGACCCTATCTACGATGACAGCTGGATGTGGCATGAGGCTGGACACTTGGGACTGAGAGGATTGGTGAGATTGGGTGAGCAAATGCAGACCCTTTAAAGCAATAATGCATGGCAACCATTCCATGGGTCCCACCTCTCCAGGTTGAAGGGAATATTACTACAGCTATAACATGTACGGGAAACCTAGAGAATGGACACACTGTGAATACGAAAGGTTTCTAAAACTCAACGAAGAGTCCCTCTCCTGGTGCTCCGGTTTGACTTTCCAACAGCTTTACTATCAATCTCCCAACTTGGAGAGACAGCCCCTTTAAGCTCCTGGTTCACACAGGTTGCCAATTTGGCAGAGGAAGAAAGGGAAGAGGGAGAACCAATGAGAGAGTCGCTGTTAGGCATTTGGATGGGCACATGTCACTCTAATTTCCCGGCAGGAAGAAGAATTAACCAAAGTCTCAGCCACCCACCGGGAACCAGTATAGGTCCTGAACCAAAAGTTTGGACTTGCGTTCAGCTCACAAAAAACGAGTTTGAAAATGGAGCTCAGGGGCACAGCAATTCACAAACAGGCAGAGTAATCAAGGCAAAGAATCGTCCAAAAATCTGTTGAGGGAAGGCAACGAGGCGGACTTGAAATCGAGGCAGAATAGCAGGAAACAGATTTCAAGAGGTACGTTAGAATCGCCTGTAAAGCACAGGAAGAGGGGCACAACTTCGACAATGATGCACTTGGCCAAAAAGGGCGTATGCGTTTTCTCCTGAATATATTCAGGAGAAAACGCATACGCCCTTTTTGGCCAAGCAAGCAAGCGGGCAATGCAAATCTGCACTACAAAGAAGTATCACTTCCCACCGGTCAAAAGGGACATCCACAAAATGTGTAAAAACCAGAAAGGCAAGACAGGCCCTGGAGAACAGGGAGCCTTGTTATGCTGATGGGCGGGATGTAAGTTGCCAACTGCCTCACTGGAGGAGTGCATTGTGTTCCCTAAAACAAGTAAACAACAGAGCTACAGAGCCAAGGGCACTTCCAGTCTAGGGAATATACCTTGGGAAAACTGAAAATCCATAAGACAAAGCCACCCCCAAATTGAGGGCTGCACTGCTTACAAGAACCTCAACCTGGGTACACCTGAAATATCCCAGGAAATATAAAAATGGTTCAAAACATTGTGGAACTTACGTACGATGGAATATCCCTCAGCCATGAAATCAATGTCATAAGACCAGTAGCAGCAAAATGAGTGGATTCAGGTACGATGATTCTAAGTGAAAGAAGTCACACAGAAAATGAAACTTATCATCAGATATCACTTAGGAAGATCCTGTAAACATGGCTACACATGAACTGAGTTAGGAAAGAGAACAGAGTCTCACATTTAGAAAACACTCTTATGCCTGCTTAAGGGGGAAGGAGAGGTGGGGTGATGCATCAAACCAGAGTTTGATATAAGCACAGGTACTGTTCCAAAAACCAACTATGGAATAGACAAGACCTACACCTTCCTCAGTGAAAGGGACTCAAAATCCCATATTTCCCGCAGAGGAATAGATCTGACTAGTAAGAATCTTAAAACCTATGTATTGATATGTCTCCGTAAGGGAATCAAGTGTGTCTAGACTGGCATAAACATGGCAGCGAGAATCAGCTCAAACCCACTCTAAAAAGGAATTTCAAAAACAGAACAAAGAAACAGGGAAATTCTTTACAATTCCTTCAGGGTCTCTGATGCAACCTGGAATGACCCTATCTACGATGACAGCTGGATGTGGCATGAGGCTGGACACTTGGGACTGAGAGGATTGGTGAGATTGGGTGAGCAAATGCAGACCCTTTAAAGCAATAATGCATGGCAACCATTCCATGGGTCCCAACTCTCCAGGTTGAAGGGAATATTACTACAGCTATAACATGTACGGGAAACCTAGAGAATGGACACACTGTGAATATGAAAGGTTTCTAAAACTCAACGAAGAGTCCCTCTCCTGGTGCTCCGGTTTGACTTTCCAACAGCTTAACTATCAATCTCCCAACTTGGAGAGACAGCCCCTTTAAGCCCCTGGTTCACACAGGTTGCCCATTTGGCAGAGGAAGAAAGGGAAGAGGGAGAACCAATGAGAGAGTAGCTGTTAGGCATTTGGATGGGCACATGTCACTCTAATTTCCCGGCAGGAAGAAGAATTAACCAAAGTCTCAGCCACCCACCGGGAACCAGTATAGGTCCTGAACCAAATGTTTGGACTTGCGTTCAGCTCACAAAAAACGAGTTGAAAAATGGAGCTCAGGGGCACAGCAATTCACAAACTGGAAGAGTAATCAAGGCCAACAATCGTCCAAAAATCTGTTGAGGGAAGGCAACGAGGCGGACTTGAATGTGAGGCATAATAGCAGGAAACAGATTTCAAGAGGTACGTTAGAATCGCCTGTAAAGCACAGGAGGAGGGGCACAACTTCGACAATGATGCACTTGGCCAAAAAGGGCGTATGCGTTTTCTCCTGAATATATTCAGGAGAAAACGCATACGCCCTTTTTGGCCAAGCAAGCAAGCGGGCAATGCAAATCTGCACTACAAAGAAGTATCACTTCCCACCGGTCAAAAGGGACATCCACAAAATGTGTAAAAACCAGAAAGGCAAGACAGGCCCTGGAGAACAGGGAGCCTTGTTATGCTGATGGGCGGGATGTAAGTTGCCAACTGCCTCACTGGAGGAGTGCATTGTGTTCCCTAAAACAAGTAAACAACAGAGCTACAGAGCCAAGGGCACTTCCAGTCTAGGGAATATACCTTGGGAAAACTGAAAATCCATAAGACAGAGCCACCCCCAAATTGAGGGCTGCACTGCTTACAAGAACCTCAACCTGGGTACACCTGAAATATCCCAGGAAATATAAAAATGGTTCAAAACATTGTGGAACTTACGTACGATGGAATATCCCTCAGCCATGAAATCAATGTCATAAGACCAGTAGCAGCAAAATGAGTGGATTCAGGTACGATGATTCTAAGTGAAAGAAGTCACACAGGAAAAGAAACTTATCATAAGATATCACTTAGGAAGATCCTGTAAACATGGCTACACATGAACTGAGTTAGGAAAGAGAACAGAGTCTCACATTTAGAAAACACTCTTATGCCTGCTTAAGGGGGAAGGAGAGGTGGGGTGATGCATCAAACCAGAGTTTGATATAAGCACAGGTACTGTTCCAAAAACCAACTATGGAATAGACAAGACCTACACCTTCCTCAGTGAAAGGGACTCAAAACCCATATTTCCCGCAGAGGAATAGATCTGACTAGTAAGAATCTTAAAACCTATGTATTGATATGTCTCCGTAAGGGAATCAAGTGTGTCTAGACTGGCATAAACATGGCAGCGAGAATCAGCTCAAACCCACTCTAAAAAGGAATTTCAAAAACAGAACAAAGAAACAGGGAAATTCTTTACAATTCCTTCAGGGTCTCTGATGCAACCTGGAATGACCCTATCTACGATGACAGCTGGATGTGGCATGAGGCTGGACACTTGGGACTGAGAGGATTGGTGAGATTGGGTGAGCAAATGCAGACCCTTTAAAGCAATAATGCATGGCACCCATTCCATGATTCCCAACTCTCCAGGTTGAAGGGAATATTACTACAGCTTTAACATGTACGGGAAACCTAGAGAATGGACACACTGTGAATACGAAAGGTTTCTAAAACTCAATGAAGAGTCCCTCTCCTGGGGCTCCGGTTTGACTTTCCAACTGCTTTCCTATCAATCTCCCAACTTGGAGAGACAGCCCCTTTAAGCTCCTGGTTCACACAGGTTGCAAATTTGGCAGAGGATGAAAGGGAAGAGGGAGAACCAATGAGAGAGTCGCTGTTAGGCATTTGGATGGGCACATGTCACTCTAATTTCCCGGCAGGAAGAAGAATTAACCAAAGTCTCAGCCACCCACCGGGAACCAGTATAGGTCCTGAACCAAAAGTTTGGACTTGCGTTCAGCTCACAAAAAACGAGTTTGAAAATGGAGCTCAGGGGCACAGCAATTCACAAACAGGCAGAGTAATCAAGGCCAAGAATCGTCCAAAAATCTGTTGAGGGAAGGCAACGAGGCGGACTTGAAATCGAGGCAGAATAGCAGGAAACAGATTTCAAGAGGTACGTTGGAATCACCTGTAAAGCACAGGAAGAGGGGCACAACTTCGACAATGATGCACTTGGCCAAAAAGGGCGTATGCGTATTCTCCTGAATATATTCAGGAGAACACGCATACGCCCTTTTGGCCAAGCAAGCAAGCGGGCAATGCAAATCTGCACTACAAAGAAGTATCACTTCCCACCGGTCAAAAGGGACATCCACAAAATGTGTAAAAACCAGAAAGGCAAGACAGGCCGTGGCGAAATGGGAGCCTTGTTATGCTGATGGGCAGGATGTAAGTTGCCAACTGCCTCACTGGAGGAGTGCATTGTGTTCCCTAAAACAAGTAAACAACAGAGCTACAGAGCCAAGGGCACTTCCAGTCTAGGAAATATACCTTGGGAAAACTGAAAATCCATAAGACAGAGCCACCCCCAAATTGAGGGCTGCACTGCTTACAAGAACCTCAACCTGGGTACACCTGAAATATCCCAGGAAATATAAAAATGGTTCAAAACATTGTGGAACTTACGTACGATGGAATATCCCTCAGCCACGAAATCAATGTCATAAGACCAGTAGCAGCAAAATGAGTGGATTCAGGTACGATGATTCTAAGGGAAAGAAGTCACACAGGAAAAGAAACTTATCATAAGATATCACTTAGGAAGATCCTGTAAACATGGCTACACATGAACTGAGTTAGGAAAGAGAACAGAGTCTCACATTTAGAAAACACTCTTATGCCTGCTTAAGGGGGAAGGAGAGGTGGGGTGATGCATCAAACCAGAGTTTGATATAAGCACAGGTACTGTTCCAAAAACCAACTATGGAATAGACAAGACCTACACCTTCCTCAGTGAAAGGGACTCAAAACCCCATATTTCCCGCAGAGGAATAGATCTGACTAGTAAGAATCTTAAAACCTATGTATTGATATGTCTCCGTAAGGGAATCAGGTGTGTCTAGACTGGCATAAACATGGCAGCGAGAATCAGCTCAAACCCACTCTAAAAAGGAATTTCAAAAACAGAACAAAGAAACAGGGAAATTCTTTACAATTCCTTCAGGGTCTCTGATGCAACCTGGAATGACCCTATCTACGATGACAGCTGGATGTGGCATGAGGCTGGACACTTGGGACTGAGAGGATTGGTGAGATTGGGTGAGCAAATGCAGACCCTTTAAAGCAATAATGCATGGCAACCATTCCATGGGTCCCAACTCTCCAGGTTGAAGGGAATATTACTACAGCTATAACATGTACGGGAAACCTAGAGAATGGACAAACTGTGAATATGAAAGGTTTCTAAAACTCAACGAAGAGTCCCTCTCCTGGTGCTCCGGTTTGACTTTCCAACAGCTTAACTATCAATCTCCCAACTTGGAGAGACAGCCCCTTTAAGCCCCTGGTTCACACAGGTTGCCCATTTGGCAGAGGAAGAAAGGGAAGAGGGAGAACCAATGAGAGAGTAGCTGTTAGGCATTTGGATGGGCACATGTCACTCTAATTTCCCGGCAGGAAGAAGAATTAACCAAAGTCTCAGCCACCCACCGGGAACCAGTATAGGTCCTGAACCAAATGTTTGGACTTGCGTTCAGCTCACAAAAAACGAGTTGAAAAATGGAGCTCAGGGGCACAGCAATTCACAAACTGGCAGAGTAATCAAGGCCAACTATCGTCCAAAAATCTGTTGAGGGAAGGCAACGAGGCGGACTTGAATGCGAGGCAGAATAGCAGGAAACCGATTTCAAGAGGTACGTTAGAATCGCCTGTAAAGCACAGGAAGAGGGGTACAACTTCGACAATGATGCACTTGGCCAAAAAGGGCGTATGCGTTTTCTCCTGAATATATTCAGGAGAAAACGCATACGTCCTTTTTGGCCAAGCAAGCAAGCGGGCAATGCAAATCTGCACTACAAAGAAGTATCACTTCCCACCGGTCAAAAGGGACATCCACAAAATGTGTAAAAACCAGAAAGGCAAGACAGGCCCTGGAGAACAGGGAGCCTTGTTATGCTGATGGGCGGGATGTAAGTTGCCAACTGCCTCACTGGAGGAGTGCATTGTGTTCCCTAAAACAAGTAAACAACAGAGCTACAGAGCCAAGGGCACTTCCAGTCTAGGGAATATACCTTGGGAAAACTGAAAATCCATAAGACAGAGCCACCCCCAAATTGAGGGCTGCACTGCTTACAAGAACCTCAACCTGGGTACACCTGAAATATCCCAGGAAATATAAAAATGGTTCAAAACATTGTGGAACTTACGTACGATGGAATATCCCTCAGCCACGAAATCAATGTCATAAGACCAGTAGCAGCAAAATGAGTGGATTCAGGTACGATGATTCTAAGGGAAAGAAGTCACACAGGAAAAGAAACTTATCATAAGATATCACTTAGGAAGATCCTGTAAACATGGCTACACATGAACTGAGTTAGGAAAGAGAACAGAGTCTCACATTTAGAAAACACTCTTATGCCTGCTTAAGGGGGAAGGAGAGGTGGGGTGATGCATCAAACCAGAGTTTGATATAAGCACAGGTACTGTTCCAAAAACCAACTATGGAATAGACAAGACCTACACCTTCCTCAGTGAAAGGGACTCAAAACCCCATATTTCCCGCAGAGGAATAGATCTGACTAGTAAGAATCTTAAAACCTATGTATTGATATGTCTCCGTAAGGGAATCAGGTGTGTCTAGACTGGCATAAACATGGCAGCGAGAATCAGCTCAAACCCACTCTAAAAAGGAATTTCAAAAACAGAACAAAGAAACAGGGAAATTCTTTACAATTCCTTCAGGGTCTCTGATGCAACCTGGAATGACCCTATCTACGATGACAGCTGGATGTGGCATGAGGCTGGACACTTGGGACTGAGAGGATTGGTGAGATTGGGTGAGCAAATGCAGACCCTTTAAAGCAATAATGCATGGCAACCATTCCATGGGTCCCAACTCTCCAGATTGAAGGGAATATTACTACAGCTATAACATGTACGGGAAACCTAGAGAATGGACACACTGTGAATACGAAAGGTTTCTAAAACTCAACGAAGTGTCCCTCTCCTGGTGCTCCGGTTTGACTTTCCAACAGCTTTACTATCAATCTCCCAACTTGGAGAGACAGCCCCTTTAAGCTCCTGGTTCACACAGGTTGCCCATTTGGCAGAGGAGGAAAGGGAAGAGGGAGAACCAATGCGAGAGTAGCTGTTAGGCATTTGGATGGGCACATGTCACTCTAATTTCCCGGCAGGAAGAAGAATTAACCAAAGTCTCAGCCACCCACCGGGAACCAGTATAGGTCCTGAACCAAAAGTTTGGACTTGCGTTCAGCTCACAAAAAACGAGTTGAAAAATGGAGCTCAGGGGCACAGCATTTCACAAACTGGCAGAGTAATCAAGGCCAACTATCGTCCAAAAATCTGTTGAGGGAAGGCAACGAGGCGGACTTGAATGCGAGGCAGAATAGCAGGAAACAGATTTCAAGAGGTACGTTAGAATCGCCTGTAAAGCACAGGAAGAGGGGCACAACTTCGACAATGATGCACTTGGCCAAAAAGGGCGTATGCGTTTTCTCCTGAATATATTCAGGAGAAAACGCATACGCCCTTTTTGGCCAAGCAAGCAAGCGGGCAATGCAAATCTGCACTACAAAGAAGTATCACTTCCCACCGGTCAAAAGGGACATCCACAAAATGTGTAAAAACCAGAAAGGCAAGACAGGCCCTGGAGAACAGGGAGCCTTGTTATGCTGATGGGCGGGATGTAAGTTGCCAACTGCCTCACTGGAGGAGTGCATTGTGTTCCCTAAAACAAGTAAACAACAGAGCTACAGAGCCAAGGGCACTTCCAGTCTAGGGAATATACCTTGGGAAAACTGAAAATCCATAAGACAGAGCCACCCCCAAATTGAGGGCTGCACTGCTTACAAGAACCTCAACCTGGGTACACCTGAAATATCCCAGGAAATATAAAAATGGTTCCAAACATTGTGGAACTTACGTACGATGGAATATCCCTCAGCCACGAAATCAATGTCATAAGACCAGTAGCAGCAAAATGAGTGGATTCAGGTACGATGATTCTAAGGGAAAGAAGTCACACAGGAAAAGAAACTTATCATAAGATATCACTTAGGAAGATCCTGTAAACATGGCTACACATGAACTGAGTTAGGAAAGAGAACAGAGTCTCACATTTAGAAAACACTCTTATGCCTGCTTAAGGGGGAAGGAGAGGTGGGGTGATGCATCAAACCAGAGTTTGATATAAGCACAGGTACTGTTCCAAAAACCAACTATGGAATAGACAAGACCTACACCTTCCTCAGTGAAAGGGACTCAAAACCCCATATTTCCCGCAGAGGAATAGATCTGACTAGTAAGAATCTTAAAACCTATGTATTGATATGTCTCCGTAAGGGAATCAGGTGTGTCTAGACTGGCATAAACATGGCAGCGAGAATCAGCTCAAACCCACTCTAAAAAGGAATTTCAAAAACAGAACAAAGAAACAGGGAAATTCTTTACAATTCCTTCAGGGTCTCTGATGCAACCTGGAATGACCCTATCTACGATGAGAGCTGGATGTGGCATGAGGCTGGACACTTGGGACTGAGAGGATTGGTGAGATTGGGTGAGCAAATGCAGACCCTTTAAAGCAATAATGCATGGCAACCATTCCATGGGTCCCAACTCTCCAGGTTGAAGGGAATATTACTACAGCTATAACATGTACGGGAAACCTAGAGAATGGACAAACTGTGAATATGAAAGGTTTCTAAAACTCAACGAAGAGTCCCTCTCCTGGTGCTCCGGTTTGACTTTCCAACAGCTTAACTATCAATCTCCCAACTTGGAGAGACAGCCCCTTTAAGCCCCTGGTTCACACAGGTTGCCCATTTGGCAGAGGAAGAAAGGGAAGAGGGAGAACCAATGAGAGAGTAGCTGTTAGGCATTTGGATGGGCACATGTCACTCTAATTTCCCGGCAGGAAGAAGAATTAACCAAAGTCTCAGCCACCCACCGGGAACCAGTATAGGTCCTGAACCAAATGTTTGGACTTGCGTTCAGCTCACAAAAAACGAGTTGAAAAATGGAGCTCAGGGGCACAGCAATTCACAAACTGGCAGAGTAATCAAGGCCAACTATCGTCCAAAAATCTGTTGAGGGAAGGCAACGAGGCGGACTTGAATGCGAGGCAGAATAGCAGGAAACCGATTTCAAGAGGTACGTTAGAATCGCCTGTAAAGCACAGGAAGAGGGGTACAACTTCGACAATGATGCACTTGGCCAAAAAGGGCGTATGCGTTTTCTCCTGAATATATTCAGGAGAAAACGCATACGTCCTTTTTGGCCAAGCAAGCAAGCGGGCAATGCAAATCTGCACTACAAAGAAGTATCACTTCCCACCGGTCAAAAGGGACATCCACAAAATGTGTAAAAACCAGAAAGGCAAGACAGGCCCTGGAGAACAGGGAGCCTTGTTATGCTGATGGGCGGGATGTAAGTTGCCAACTGCCTCACTGGAGGAGTGCATTGTGTTCCCTAAAACAAGTAAACAACAGAGCTACAGAGCCAAGGGCACTTCCAGTCTAGGGAATATACCTTGGGAAAACTGAAAATCCATAAGACAGAGCCACCCCCAAATTGAGGGCTGCACTGCTTACAAGAACCTCAACCTGGGTACACCTGAAATATCCCAGGAAATATAAAAATGGTTCAAAACATTGTGGAACTTACGTACGATGGAATATCCCTCAGCCACGAAATCAATGTCATAAGACCAGTAGCAGCAAAATGAGTGGATTCAGGTACGATGATTCTAAGGGAAAGAAGTCACACAGGAAAAGAAACTTATCATAAGATATCACTTAGGAAGATCCTGTAAACATGGCTACACATGAACTGAGTTAGGAAAGAGAACAGAGTCTCACATTTAGAAAACACTCTTATGCCTGCTTAAGGGGGAAGGAGAGGTGGGGTGATGCATCAAACCAGAGTTTGATATAAGCACAGGTACTGTTCCAAAAACCAACTATGGAATAGACAAGACCTACACCTTCCTCAGTGAAAGGGACTCAAAACCCCATATTTCCCGCAGAGGAATAGATCTGACTAGTAAGAATCTTAAAACCTATGTATTGATATGTCTCCGTAAGGGAATCAGGTGTGTCTAGACTGGCATAAACATGGCAGCGAGAATCAGCTCAAACCCACTCTAAAAAGGAATTTCAAAAACAGAACAAAGAAACAGGGAAATTCTTTACAATTCCTTCAGGGTCTCTGATGCAACCTGGAATGACCCTATCTACGATGACAGCTGGATGTGGCATGAGGCTGGACACTTGGGACTGAGAGGATTGGTGAGATTGGGTGAGCAAATGCAGACCCTTTAAAGCAATAATGCATGGCAACCATTCCATGGGTCCCAACTCTCCAGATTGAAGGGAATATTACTACAGCTATAACATGTACGGGAAACCTAGAGAATGGACACACTGTGAATACGAAAGGTTTCTAAAACTCAACGAAGTGTCCCTCTCCTGGTGCTCCGGTTTGACTTTCCAACAGCTTTACTATCAATCTCCCAACTTGGAGAGACAGCCCCTTTAAGCTCCTGGTTCACACAGGTTGCCCATTTGGCAGAGGAGGAAAGGGAAGAGGGAGAACCAATGCGAGAGTAGCTGTTAGGCATTTGGATGGGCACATGTCACTCTAATTTCCCGGCAGGAAGAAGAATTAACCAAAGTCTCAGCCACCCACCGGGAACCAGTATAGGTCCTGAACCAAAAGTTTGGACTTGCGTTCAGCTCACAAAAAACGAGTTGAAAAATGGAGCTCAGGGGCACAGCAATTCACAAACTGGCAGAGTAATCAAGGCCAACTATCGTCCAAAAATCTGTTGAGGGAAGGCAACGAGGCGGACTTGAATGCGAGGCAGAATAGCAGGAAACAGATTTCAAGAGGTACGTTAGAATCGCCTGTAAAGCACAGGAAGAGGGGCACAACTTCGACAATGATGCACTTGGCCAAAAAGGGCGTATGCGTTTTCTCCTGAATATATTCAGGAGAAAACGCATACGCCCTTTTTGGCCAAGCAAGCAAGCGGGCAATGCAAATCTGCACTACAAAGAAGTATCACTTCCCACCGGTCAAAAGGGACATCCACAAAATGTGTAAAAACCAGAAAGGCAAGACAGGCCCTGGAGAACAGGGAGCCTTGTTATGCTGATGGGCGGGATGTAAGTTGCCAACTGCCTCACTGGAGGAGTGCATTGTGTTCCCTAAAACAAGTAAACAACAGAGCTACAGAGCCAAGGGCACTTCCAGTCTAGGGAATATAACTTGGGAAAACTGAAAATCCATAAGACAGAGCCACCCCCAAATTGAGGGCTGCACTGCTTACAAGAACCTCAACCTGGGTACACCTGAAATATCCCAGGAAATATAAAAATGGTTCCAAACATTGTGGAACTTACGTACGATGGAATATCCCTCAGCCACGAAATCAATGTCATAAGACCAGTAGCAGCAAAATGAGTGGATTCAGGTACGATGATTCTAAGGGAAAGAAGTCACACAGGAAAAGAAACTTATCATAAGATATCACTTAGGAAGATCCTGTAAACATGGCTACACATGAACTGAGTTAGGAAAGAGAACAGAGTCTCACATTTAGAAAACACTCTTATGCCTGCTTAAGGGGGAAGGAGAGGTGGGGTGATGCATCAAACCAGAGTTTGATATAAGCACAGGTACTGTTCCAAAAACCAACTATGGAATAGACAAGACCTACACCTTCCTCAGTGAAAGGGACTCAAAACCCCATATTTCCCGCAGAGGAATAGATCTGACTAGTAAGAATCTTAAAACCTATGTATTGATATGTCTCCGTAAGGGAATCAGGTGTGTCTAGACTGGCATAAACATGGCAGCGAGAATCAGCTCAAACCCACTCTAAAAAGGAATTTCAAAAACAGAACAAAGAAACAGGGAAATTCTTTACAATTCCTTCAGGGTCTCTGATGCAACCTGGAATGACCCTATCTACGATGACAGCTGGATGTGGCATGAGGCTGGACACTTGGGACTGAGAGGATTGGTGAGATTGGGTGAGCAAATGCAGACCCTTTAAAGCAATAATGCATGGCAACCATTCCATGGGTCCCAACTCTCCAGGTTGAAGGGAATATTACTACAGCTATAACATGTACGGGAAACCTAGAGAATGGACAAACTGTGAATATGAAAGGTTTCTAAAACTCAACGAAGAGTCCCTCTCCTGGTGCTCCGGTTTGACTTTCCAACAGCTTAACTATCAATCTCCCAACTTGGAGAGACAGCCCCTTTAAGCCCCTGGTTCACACAGGTTGCCCATTTGGCAGAGGAAGAAAGGGAAGAGGGAGAACCAATGAGAGAGTAGCTGTTAGGCATTTGGATGGGCACATGTCACTCTAATTTCCCGGCAGGAAGAAGAATTAACCAAAGTCTCAGCCACCCACCGGGAACCAGTATAGGTCCTGAACCAAATGTTTGGACTTGCGTTCAGCTCACAAAAAACGAGTTGAAAAATGGAGCTCAGGGGCACAGCAATTCACAAACTGGCAGAGTAATCAAGGCCAACTATCGTCCAAAAATCTGTTGAGGGAAGGCAACGAGGCGGACTTGAATGCGAGGCAGAATAGCAGGAAACCGATTTCAAGAGGTACGTTAGAATCGCCTGTAAAGCACAGGAAGAGGGGTACAACTTCGACAATGATGCACTTGGCCAAAAAGGGCGTATGCGTTTTCTCCTGAATATATTCAGGAGAAAACGCATACGTCCTTTTTGGCCAAGCAAGCAAGCGGGCAATGCAAATCTGCACTACAAAGAAGTATCACTTCCCACCGGTCAAAAGGGACATCCACAAAATGTGTAAAAACCAGAAAGGCAAGACAGGCCCTGGAGAACAGGGAGCCTTGTTATGCTGATGGGCGGGATGTAAGTTGCCAACTGCCTCACTGGAGGAGTGCATTGTGTTCCCTAAAACAAGTAAACAACAGAGCTACAGAGCCAAGGGCACTTCCAGTCTAGGGAATATACCTTGGGAAAACTGAAAATCCATAAGACAGAGCCACCCCCAAATTGAGGGCTGCACTGCTTACAAGAACCTCAACCTGGGTACACCTGAAATATCCCAGGAAATATAAAAATGGTTCAAAACATTGTGGAACTTACGTACGATGGAATATCCCTCAGCCATGAAATCAATGTCATAAGACCAGTAGCAGCAAAATGAGTGGATTCAGGTACGATGATTCTAAGTGAAAGAAGTCACACAGAAAAAGAAACTTATCATAAGATATCACTTAGGAAGATCCTGTAAACATGGCTACACATGAACTGAGTTAGGAAAGAGAACAGAGTCCCACATTTAGAAAACACTCTTATGCCTGCTTAAGGGGGAAGGAGAGGTGGGGTGATGCATCAAACCAGAGTTTGATATAAGCACAGGTACTGTTCCAAAAACCAACTATGGAATAGACAAGACCTACACCTTCCTCAATGAAAGGGACTCAAAACCCCATATTTCCCGCAGAGGAATAGATCTGACTAGTAAGAATCTTAAAACCTATGTATTGATATGTCTCCGTAAGGGAATCAGGTGTGTCTAGACTGGCATAAACATGGCAGCGAGAATCAGCTCAAACCCACTCTAAAAAGGAATTTCAAAAACAGAACAAAGAAACAGGGAAATTCTTTACAATTCCTTCAGGGTCTCTGATGCAACCTGGAATGACCCTATCTACGATGACAGCTGGATGTGGCATGAGGCTGGACACTTGGGACTGAGAGGATTGGAGAGATTGGGTGAGCAAATGCAGACCCTTTAAAGCAATAATGCATGGCAACCATTCCATGGGTCCCACCTCTCCAGGTTGAAGGGAATATTACTACAGCTATAACATGTACGGGAAACCTAGAGAATGGACACACTGTGAATACGAAAGGTTTCTAAAACTCAACGAAGGGTCCCTCTCCTGGTGCTCCGGTTTGACTTTCCAACAGCTTTACTATCAATCTCCCAACTTGGAGAGACAGCCCCTTTAAGCTCCTGGTTCACACAGGTTGCCCATTTGGCAGAGGAGGAAAGGGAAGAGGGAGAACCAATGAGAGAGTAGCTGTTAGGCATTTGGATGGGCACATGTCACTCTAATTTCCCGGCAGGAAGAAGAATTCACCAAAGTCTCAGCCACCCACCGGGAACCAGTATAGGTCCTGAACCAAATGTTTGGACTTGCGTTCAGCTCACAAAAAACGAGTTGAAAAATGGAGCTCAGGGGCACAGCAATTCACAAACTGGCAGAGTAATCAAGGCCAACTATCGTCCAAAAATCTGTTGAGGGAAGGCAACGAGGCGGACTTGAATGCGAGGCAGAATAGCAGGAAACAGATTTCAAGAGGTACGTTAGAATCGCCTGTAAAGCACAGGAAGAGGGGCACAACTTCGACAATGATGCACTTGGCCAAAAAGGGCGTATGCGTTTTCTCCTGAATATATTCAGGAGAAAACGCATACGCCCTTTTTGGCCAAGCAAGCAAGCGGGCAATGCAAATCTGCACTACAAAGAAGTATCACTTCCCACCGGTCAAAAGGGACATCCACAAAATGTGTAAAAACCAGAAAGGCAAGACAGGCCCTGGAGAACAGGGAGCCTTGTTATGCTGATGGGCGGGATGTAAGTTGCCAACTGCCTCACTGGAGGAGTGCATTGTGTTCCCTAAAACAAGTAAACAACAGAGCTACAGAGCCAAGGGCACTTCCAGTCTAGGGAATATACCTTGGGAAAACTGAAAATCCATAAGACAGAGCCACCCCCAAATTGAGGGCTGCACTGCTTACAAGAACCTCAACCTGGGTACACCTGAAATATCCCAGGAAATATAAAAATGGTTCAAAACATTGTGGAACTTACGTACGATGGAATATCCCTCAGCCATGAAATCAATGTCATAAGACCAGTAGCAGCAAAATGAGTGGATTCAGGTACGATGATTCTAAGTGAAAGAAGTCACACAGAAAAAGAAACTTATCATAAGATATCACTTAGGAAGATCCTGTAAACATGGCAACACATGAACTGAGTTAGGAAAGAGAACAGAGTCTCACATTTAGAAAACACTCTTATGCCTGCTTAAGGGGGAAGGAGAGGTGGGGTGATGCATCAAACCAGAGTTTGATATAAGCACAGGTACTGTTCCAAAAACCAACTATGGAATAGACAAGACCTACACCTTCCTCAGTGAAAGGGACTCAAAACCCCATATTTCCCGCAGAGGAATAGATCTGACTAGTAAGAATCTTAAAACCTATGTATTGATATGTCTCCGTAAGGGAATCAAGTGTGTCTAGACTGGCATAAACATGGCAGCGAGAATCAGCTCAAACCCACTCTAAAAAGGAATTTCAAAAACAGAACAAAGAAACAGGGAAATTCTTTACAATTCCTTCAGGGTCTCTGATGCAACCTGGAATGACCCTATCTACGATGACAGCTGGATGTGGCATGAGGCTGGACACTTGGGACTGAGAGGATTGGTGAGATTGGGTGAGCAAATGCAGACCCTTTAAAGCAATAATGCATGGCAACCATTCCATGGGTCCCAACTCTCCAGGTTGAAGGGAATATTACTACAGCTATAACATGTACGGGAAACCTAGAGAATGGACACACTGTGAATATGAAAGGTTTCTAAAACTCAACGAAGAGTCCCTCTCCTGGTGCTCCGGTTTGACTTTCCAACAGCTTAACTATCAATCTCCCAACTTGGAGAGACAGCCCCTTTAAGCCCCTGATTCACACAGGTTGCCCATTTGGCAGAGGAAGAAAGGGAAGAGGGAGAACCAATGAGAGAGTAGCTGTTAGGCATTTGGATGGGCACATGTCACTCTAATTTCCCGGCAGGAAGAAGAATTAACCAAAGTCTCAGCCACCCACCGGGAACCAGTATAGGTCCTGAACCAAATGTTTGGACTTGCGTTCAGCTCACAAAAAACGAGTTGAAAAATGGAGCTCAGGGGCACAGCAATTCACAAACTGGCAGAGTAATCAAGGCCAACTATCGTCCAAAAATCTGTTGAGGGAAGGCAACGAGGCGGACTTGAATGCGAGGCAGAATAGCAGGAAACAGATTTCAAGAGGTACGTTAGAATCGCCTGTAAAGCACAGGAAGAGGGGCACAACTTCGACAATGATGCACTTGGCCAAAAAGGACGTATGCGTTTTCTCCTGAATATATTCAGGAGAAAACGCATACGCCCTTTTTGGCCAAGCAAGCAAGCGGGCAATGCAAATCTGCACTACAAAGAAGTATCACTTCCCACCGGTCAAAAGGGACATCCACAAAATGTGTAAAAACCAGAAAGGCAAGACAGGCCCTGGAGAACAGGGAGCCTTGTTATGCTGATGGGCGGGATGTAAGTTGCCAACTGCCTCACTGGAGGAGTGCATTGTGTTCCCTAAAACAAGTAAACAACAGAGCTACAGAGCCAAGGGCACTTCCAGTCTAGGGAATATACCTTGGGAAAACTGAAAATCCATAAGACAGAGCCACCCCCAAATTGAGGGCTGCACTGCTTACAAGAACCTCAACCTGGGTACACCTGAAATATCCCAGGAAATATAAAAATGGTTCAAAACATTGTGGAACTTACGTACGATGGAATATCCCTCAGCCATGAAATCAATGTCATAAGACCAGTAGCAGCAAAATGAGTGGATTCAGGTACGATGATTCTAAGTGAAAGAAGTCACACAGAAAAAGAAACTTATCATAAGATATCACTTAGGAAGATCCTGTAAACATGGCTACACATGAACTGAGTTAGGAAAGAGAACAGAGTCCCACATTTAGAAAACACTCTTATGCCTGCTTAAGGGGGAAGGAGAGGTGGGGTGATGCATCAAACCAGAGTTTGATATAAGCACAGGTACTGTTCCAAAAACCAACTATGGAATAGACAAGACCTACACCTTCCTCAATGAAAGGGACTCAAAACCCCATATTTCCCGCAGAGGAATAGATCTGACTAGTAAGAATCTTAAAACCTATGTATTGATATGTCTCCGTAAGGGAATCAGGTGTGTCTAGACTGGCATAAACATGGCAGCGAGAATCAGCTCAAACCCACTCTAAAAAGGAATTTCAAAAACAGAACAAAGAAACAGGGAAATTCTTTACAATTCCTTCAGGGTCTCTGATGCAACCTGGAATGACCCTATCTACGATGACAGCTGGATGTGGCATGAGGCTGGACACTTGGGACTGAGAGGATTGGAGAGATTGGGTGAGCAAATGCAGACCCTTTAAAGCAATAATGCATGGCAACCATTCCATGGGTCCCACCTCTCCAGGTTGAAGGGAATATTACTACAGCTATAACATGTACGGGAAACCTAGAGAATGGACACACTGTGAATACGAAAGGTTTCTAAAACTCAACGAAGGGTCCCTCTCCTGGTGCACCGGTTTGACTTTCCAACAGCTTTACTATCAATCTCCCAACTTGGAGAGACAGCCCCTTTAAGCTCCTGGTTCACACAGGTTGCCCATTTGGCAGAGGAGGAAAGGGAAGAGGGAGAACCAATGAGAGAGTAGCTGTTAGGCATTTGGATGGGCACATGTCACTCTAATTTCCCGGCAGGAAGAAGAATTAACCAAAGTCTCAGCCACCCACCGGGAACCAGTATAGGTCCTGAACCAAAAGTTTGGACTTGCGTTCAGCTCACAAAAAACGAGTTGAAAAATGGAGCTCAGGGGCACAGCAATTCACAAACTGGCAGAGTAATCAAGGCCAACTATCGTCCAAAAATCTGTTGAGGGAAGGCAACGAGGCGGACTTGAATGCGAGGCAGAATAGCAGGAAACAGATTTCAAGAGGTACGTTAGAATCGCCTGTAAAGCACAGGAAGAGGGGCACAAATTCGACAATGATGCACTTGGCCAAAAAGGGCGTATGCGTTTTCTCCTGAATATATTCAGGAGAAAATGCATACGCCCTTTTTCGCCAAGCAAGCAAGCGGGCAATGCAAATCTGCACTACAAAGAAGTATCACTTCCCACCGGTCAAAAGGGACATCCACAAAATGTGTAAAAACCAGAAAGGCAAGACAGGCCCTGGAGAACAGGGAGCCTTGTTATGCTGATGGGCGGGATGTAAGTTGCCAACTGCCTCACTGGAGGAGTGCATTGTGTTCCCTAAAACAAGTAAACAACAGAGCTACAGAGCCAAGGGCACTTCCAGTCTAGGGAATAAACCTTGGGAAAACTGAAAATCCATAAGACAGAGCCACCCCCAAATTGAGGGCTGCACTGCTTACAAGAACCTCAACCTGGGTACACCTGAAATATCCCAGGAAATATAAAAATGATTCAAAACATTGTGGAACTTACGTACGATGGAATATCCCTCAGCCATGAAATCAATGTCATAAGACCAGTAGCAGCAAAATGAGTGGATTCAGGTACGATGATTCTAAGTGAAAGAAGTCACACAGAAAAAGAAACTTATCATAAGATATCACTTAGGAAGATCCTGTAAACATGGCTACACATGAACTGAGTTAGGAAAGAGAACAGAGTCCCACATTTAGAAAACACTCTTATGCCTGCTTAAGGGGGAAGGAGAGGTGGGGTGATGCATCAAACCAGAGTTTGATATAAGCACAGGTACTGTTCCAAAAACCAACTATGGAATAGACAAGACCTACACCTTCCTCAATGAAAGGGACTCAAAACCCCATATTTCCCGCAGAGGAATAGATCTGACTAGTAAGAATCTTAAAACCTATGTATTGATATGTCTCCGTAAGGGAATCAGGTGTGTCTAGACTGGCATAAACATGGCAGCGAGAATCAGCTCAAACCCACTCTAAAAAGGAATTTCAAAAACAGAACAAAGAAACAGGGAAATTCTTTACAATTCCTTCAGGGTCTCTGATGCAACCTGGAATGACCCTATCTACGATGACAGCTGGATGTGGCATGAGGCTGGACACTTGGGACTGAGAGGATTGGAGAGATTGGGTGAGCAAATGCAGACCCTTTAAAGCAATAATGCATGGCAACCATTCCATGGGTCCCAACTCTCCAGGTTGAAGGGAATATTACTACAGCTATAACATGTACGGGAAACCTAGAGAATGGACACACTGTGAATATGAAAGGTTTCTAAAACTCAACGAAGAGTCCCTCTCCTGGTGCTCCGGTTTGACTTTCCAACAGCTTAACTATCAATCTCCCAACTTGGAGAGACAGCCCCTTTAAGCCCCTGGTTCACACAGGTTGCCCATTTGGCAGAGGAAGAATGGGAAGAGGGAGAACAAATGAGAGAGTAGCTGTTAGGCATTTGGATGGGCACATGTCACTCTAATTTCCCGGCAGGAAGAAGAATTAACCAAAGTCTCAGCCACCCACCGGGAACCAGTATAGGTCCTGAACCAAATGTTTGGACTTGCGTTCAGCTCACAAAAAACGAGTTGAAAAATGGAGCTCAGGGGCACAGCAATTCACAAACTGGCAGAGTAATCAAGGCCAACTATCGTCCAAAAATCTGTTGAGGGAAGGCAACGAGGCGGACTTGAATGCGAGGCAGAATAGCAGGAAACAGATTTCAAGAGGTACGTTAGAATCGCCTGTAAAGCACAGGAAGAGGGGCACAACTTCGACAATGATGCACTTGGCCAAAAAGGGCGTATGCGTTTTCTCCTGAATATATTCAGGAGAAAACGCATACGCCCTTTTTGGCCAAGCAAGCAAGCGGGCAATGCAAATCTGCACTACAAAGAAGTATCACTTCCCACCGGTCAAAAGGGACATCCACAAAATGTGTAAAAACCAGAAAGGCAAGACAGGCCCTGGAGAACAGGGAGCCTTGTTATGCTGATGGGCGGGATGTAAGTTGCCAACTGCCTCACTGGAGGAGTGCATTGTGTTCCCTAAAACAAGTAAACAACAGAGCTACAGAGCCAAGGGCACTTCCAGTCTAGGGAATATACCTTGGGAAAACTGAAAATCCATAAGACAGAGCCACCCCCAAATTGAGGGCTGCACTGCTTACAAGAACCTCAACCTGGGTACACCTGAAATATCCCAGGAAATATAAAAATGGTTCAAAACATTGTGGAACTTACGTACGATGGAATATCCCTCAGCCATGAAATCAATGTCATAAGACCAGTAGCAGCAAAATGAGTGGATTCAGGTACGATGATTCTAAGTGAAAGAAGTCACACAGAAAAAGAAACTTATCATAAGATATCACTTAGGAAGATCCTGTAAACATGGCTACACATGAACTGAGTTAGGAAAGAGAACAGAGTCCCACATTTAGAAAACACTCTTATGCCTGCTTAAGGGGGAAGGAGAGGTGGGGTGATGCATCAAACCAGAGTTTGATATAAGCACAGGTACTGTTCCAAAAACCAACTATGGAATAGACAAGACCTACACCTTCCTCAATGAAAGGGACTCAAAACCCCATATTTCCCGCAGAGGAATAGATCTGACTAGTAAGAATCTTAAAACCTATGTATTGATATGTCTCCGTAAGGGAATCAGGTGTGTCTAGACTGGCATAAACATGGCAGCGAGAATCAGCTCAAACCCACTCTAAAAAGGAATTTCAAAAACAGAACAAAGAAACAGGGAAATTCTTTACAATTCCTTCAGGGTCTCTGATGCAACCTGGAATGACCCTATCTACGATGACAGCTGGATGTGGCATGAGGCTGGACACTTGGGACTGAGAGGATTGGAGAGATTGGGTGAGCAAATGCAGACCCTTTAAAGCAATAATGCATGGCAACCATTCCATGGGTCCCACCTCTCCAGGTTGAAGGGAATATTACTACAGCTATAACATGTACGGGAAACCTAGAGAATGGACACACTGTGAATATGAAAGGTTTCTAAAACTCAACGAAGAGTCCCTCTCCTGGTGCTCCGGTTTGACTTTCCAACAGCTTAACTATCAATCTCCCAACTTGGAGAGACAGCCCCTTTAAGCCCCTGGTTCACACAGGTTGCCCATTTGGCAGAGGAAGAATGGGAAGAGGGAGAACAAATGAGAGAGTAGCTGTTAGGCATTTGGATGGGCACATGTCACTCTAATTTCCCGGCAGGAAGAAGAATTAACCAAAGTCTCAGCCACCCACCGGGAACCAGTATAGGTCCTGAACCAAATGTTTGGACTTGCGTTCAGCTCACAAAAAACGAGTTGAAAAATGGAGCTCAGGGGCACAGCAATTCACAAACTGGCAGAGTAATCAAGGCCAACTATCGTCCAAAAATCTGTTGAGGGAAGGCAACGAGGCGGACTTGAATGCGAGGCAGAATAGCAGGAAACAGATTTCAAGAGGTACGTTAGAATCGCCTGTAAAGCACAGGAAGAGGGGCACAACTTCGACAATGATGCACTTGGCCAAAAAGGGCGTATGCGTTTTCTCCTGAATATATTCAGGAGAAAACGCATACGCCCTTTTTGGCCAAGCAAGCAAGCGGGCAATGCAAATCTGCACTACAAAGAAGTATCACTTCCCACCGGTCAAAAGGGACATCCACAAAATGTGTAAAAACCAGAAAGGCAAGACAGGCCCTGGAGAACAGGGAGCCTTGTTATGCTGATGGGCGGGATGTAAGTTGCCAACTGCCTCACTGGAGGAGTGCATTGTGTTCCCTAAAACAAGTAAACAACAGAGCTACAGAGCCAAGGGCACTTCCAGTCTAGGGAATATACCTTGGGAAAACTGAAAATCCATAAGACAGAGCCACCCCCAAATTGAGGGCTGCACTGCTTACAAGAACCTCAACCTGGGTACACCTGAAATATCCCAGGAAATATAAAAATGGTTCAAAACATTGTGGAACTTACGTACGATGGAATATCCCTCAGCCATGAAATCAATGTCATAAGACCAGTAGCAGCAAAATGAGTGGATTCAGGTACGATGATTCTAAGTGAAAGAAGTCACACAGAAAAAGAAACTTATCATAAGATATCACTTAGGAAGATCCTGTAAACATGGCTACAAATGAACTGAGTTAGGAAAGAGAACAGAGTCCCACATTTAGAAAACACTCTTATGCCTGCTTAAGGGGGAAGGAGAGGTGGGGTGATGCATCAAACCAGAGTTTGATATAAGCACAGGTACTGTTCCAAAAACCAACTATGGAATAGACAAGACCTACACCTTCCTCAATGAAAGGGACTCAAAACCCCATATTTCCCGCAGAGGAATAGATCTGACTAGTAAGAATCTTAAAACCTATGTATTGATATGTCTCCGTAAGGGAATCAGGTGTGTCTAGACTGGCATAAACATGGCAGCGAGAATCAGCTCAAACCCACTCTAAAAAGGAATTTCAAAAACAGAACAAAGAAACAGGGAAATTCTTTACAATTCCTTCAGGGTCTCTGATGCAACCTGGAATGACCCTATCTACGATGACAGCTGGATGTGGCATGAGGCTGGACACTTGGGACTGAGAGGATTGGAGAGATTGGGTGAGCAAATGCAGACCCTTTAAAGCAATAATGCATGGCAACCATTCCATGGGTCCCACCTCTCCAGGTTGAAGGGAATATTACTACAGCTATAACATGTACGGGAAACCTAGAGAATGGACACACTGTGAATACGAAAGGTTTCTAAAACTCAACGAAGGGTCCCTCTCCTGGTGCTCCGGTTTGACTTTCCAACAGCTTTACTATCAATCTCCCAACTTGGAGAGACAGCCCCTTTAAGCTCCTGGTTCACACAGGTTGCCCATTTGGCAGAGGAGGAAAGGGAAGAGGGAGAACCAATGAGAGAGTAGCTGTTAGGCATTTGGATGGGCACATGTCACTCTAATTTCCCGGCAGGAAGAAGAATTAACCAAAGTCTCAGCCACCCACCGGGAACCAGTATAGGTCCTGAACCAAATGTTTGGACTTGCGTTCAGCTCACAAAAAACGAGTTGAAAAATGGAGCTCAGGGGCACAGCAATTCACAAACTGGCAGAGTAATCAAGGCCAACTATCGTCCAAAAATCTGTTGAGGGAAGGCAACGAGGCGGACTTGAATGCGAGGCAGAATAGCAGGAAACAGATTTCAAGAGGTACGTTAGAATCGCCTGTAAAGCACAGGAAGAGGGGCACAACTTCGACAATGATGCACTTGGCCAAAAAGGGCGTATGCGTTTTCTCCTGAATATATTCAGGAGAAAACGCATACGCCCTTTTTGGCCAAGCAAGCAAGCGGGCAATGCAAATCTGCACTACAAAGAAGTATCACTTCCCACCGGTCAAAAGGGACATCCACAAAATGTGTAAAAACCAGAAAGGCAAGACAGGCCCTGGAGAACAGGGAGCCTTGTTATGCTGATGGGCGGGATGTAAGTTGCCAACTGCCTCACTGGAGGAGTGCATTGTGTTCCCTAAAACAAGTAAACAACAGAGCTACAGAGCCAAGGGCACTTCCAGTCTAGGGAATATACCTTGGGAAAACTGAAAATCCATAAGACAGAGCCACCCCCAAATTGAGGGCTGCACTGCTTACAAGAACCTCAACCTGGGTACACCTGAAATATCCCAGGAAATATAAAAATGGTTCAAAACATTGTGGAACTTACGTACGATGGAATATCCCTCAGCCATGAAATCAATGTCATAAGACCAGTAGCAGCAAAATGAGTGGATTCAGGTACGATGATTCTAAGTGAAAGAAGTCACACAGAAAAAGAAACTTATCATAAGATATCACTTAGGAAGATCCTGTAAACATGGCAACACATGAACTGAGTTAGGAAAGAGAACAGAGTCTCACATTTAGAAAACACTCTTATGCCTGCTTAAGGGGGAAGGAGAGGTGGGGTGATGCATCAAACCAGAGTTTGATATAAGCACAGGTACTGTTCCAAAAACCAACTATGGAATAGACAAGACCTACACCTTCCTCAGTGAAAGGGACTCAAAACCCCATATTTCCCGCAGAGGAATAGATCTGACTAGTAAGAATCTTAAAACCTATGTATTGATATGTCTCCGTAAGGGAATCAAGTGTGTCTAGACTGGCATAAACATGGCAGCGAGAATCAGCTCAAACCCACTCTAAAAAGGAATTTCAAAAACAGAACAAAGAAACAGGGAAATTCTTTACAATTCCTTCAGGGTCTCTGATGCAACCTGGAATGACCCTATCTACGATGACAGCTGGATGCGGCATGAGGCTGGACACTTGGGACTGAGAGGATTGGTGAGATTGGGTGAGCAAATGCAGACCCTTTAAAGCAATAATGCATGGCAACCATTCCATGGGTCCCACCTCTCCAGGTTGAAGGGAATATTACTACAGCTATAACATGTACAGGAAACCTAGAGAATGGACACACTGTGAATACGAAAGGTTTCTAAAACTCAACGAAGAGTCCCTCTCCTGGTGCTCCGGTTTGACTTTCCAACAGCTTTACTATCAATCTCCCAACTTGGAGAGACAGCCCCTTTAAGCTCCTGGTTCACACAGGTTGCCCATTTGGCAGAGGAGGAAAGGGAAGAGGGAGAACCAATGAGAGAGTAGCTGTTAGGCATTTGGATGGGCACATGTCACTCTAATTTCCCGGCAGGAAGAAGAATTCACCAAAGTCTCAGCCACCCACCGGGAACCAGTATAGGTCCTGAACCAAATGTTTGGACTTGCGTTCAGCTCACAAAAAACGAGTTGAAAAATGGAGCTCAGGGGCACAGCAATTCACAAACTGGCAGAGTAATCAAGGCCAACTATCGTCCAAAAATCTGTTGAGGGAAGGCAACGAGGCGGACTTGAATGCGAGGCAGAATAGCAGGAAACAGATTTCAAGAGGTACGTTAGAATCGCCTGTAAAGCACAGGAAGAGGGGCACAACTTCGACAATGATGCACTTGGCCAAAAAGGGCGTATGCGTTTTCTCCTGAATATATTCAGGAGAAAACGCATACGCCCTTTTTGGCCAAGCAAGCAAGCGGGCAATGCAAATCTGCACTACAAAGAAGTATCACTTCCCACCGGTCAAAAGGGACATCCACAAAATGTGTAAAAACCAGAAAGGCAAGACAGGCCCTGGAGAACAGGGAGCCTTGTTATGCTGATGGGCGGGATGTAAGTTGCCAACTGCCTCACTGGAGGAGTGCATTGTGTTCCCTAAAACAAGTAAACAACAGAGCTACAGAGCCAAGGGCACTTCCAGTCTAGGGAATATACCTTGGGAAAACTGAAAATCCATAAGACAGAGCCACCCCCAAATTGAGGGCTGCACTGCTTACAAGAACCTCAACCTGGGTACACCTGAAATATCCCAGGAAATATAAAAATGGTTCCAAACATTGTGGAACTTACGTACGATGGAATATCCCTCAGCCATGAAATCAATGTCATAAGACCAGTAGCAGCAAAATGAGTGGATTCAGGTACGATGATTCTAAGTGAAAGAAGTCACACAGAAAAAGAAACTTATCATAAGATATCACTTAGGAAGATCCTGTAAACATGGCTACACATGAACTGAGTTAGGAAAGAGAACAGAGTCCCACATTTAGAAAACACTCTTATGCCTGCTTAAGGGGGAAGGAGAGGTGGGGTGATGCATCAAACCAGAGTTTGATATAAGCACAGGTACTGTTCCAAAAACCAACTATGGAATAGACAAGACCTACACCTTCCTCAATGAAAGGGACTCAAAACCCCATATTTCCCGCAGAGGAATAGATCTGACTAGTAAGAATCTTAAAACCTATGTATTGATATGTCTCCGTAAGGGAATCAGGTGTGTCTAGACTGGCATAAACATGGCAGCGAGAATCAGCTCAAACCCACTCTAAAAAGGAATTTCAAAAACAGAACAAAGAAACAGGGAAATTCTTTACAATTCCTTCAGGGTCTCTGATGCAACCTGGAATGACCCTATCTACGATGACAGCTGGATGTGGCATGAGGCTGGACACTTGGGACTGAGAGGATTGGAGAGATTGGGTGAGCAAATGCAGACCCTTTAAAGCAATAATGCATGGCAACCATTCCATGGGTCCCACCTCTCCAGGTTGAAGGGAATATTACTACAGCTATAACATGTACGGGAAACCTAGAGAATGGACACACTGTGAATACGAAAGGTTTCTAAAACTCAACGAAGGGTCCCTCTCCTGGTGCTCCGGTTTGACTTTCCAACAGCTTTACTATCAATCTCCCAACTTGGAGAGACAGCCCCTTTAAGCTCCTGGTTCACACAGGTTGCCCATTTGGCAGAGGAGGAAAGGGAAGAGGGAGAACCAATGAGAGAGTAGCTGTTAGGCATTTGGATGGGCACATGTCACTCTAATTTCCCGGCAGGAAGAAGAATTAACCAAAGTCTCAGCCACCCACCGGGAACCAGTATAGGTCCTGAACCAAATGTTTGGACTTGCGTTCAGCTCACAAAAAACGAGTTGAAAAATGGAGCTCAGGGGCACAGCAATTCACAAACTGGCAGAGTAATCAAGGCCAACTATCGTCCAAAAATCTGTTGAGGGAAGGCAACGAGGCGGACTTGAATGCGAGGCAGAATAGCAGGAAACAGATTTCAAGAGGTACGTTAGAATCGCCTGTAAAGCACAGGAAGAGGGGCACAAATTCGACAATGATGCACTTGGCCAAAAAGGGCGTATGCGTTTTCTCCTGAATATATTCAGGAGAAAACGCATACGCCCTTTTTGGCCAAGCAAGCAAGCGGGCAATGCAAATCTGCACTACAAAGAAGTATCACTTCCCACCGGTCAAAAGGGACATCCACAAAATGTGTAAAAACCAGAAAGGCAAGACAGGCCCTGGAGAACAGGGAGCCTTGTTATGCTGATGGGCGGGATGTAAGTTGCCAACTGCCTCACTGGAGGAGTGCATTGTGTTCCCTAAAACAAGTAAACAACAGAGCTACAGAGCCAAGGGCACTTCCAGTCTAGGGAATAAACCTTGGGAAAACTGAAAATCCATAAGACAGAGCCACCCCCAAATTGAGGGCTGCACTGCTTACAAGAACCTCAACCTGGGTACACCTGAAATATCCCAGGAAATATAAAAATGGTTCAAAACATTGTGGAACTTACGTACGATGGAATATCCCTCAGCCATGAAATCAATGTCATAAGACCAGTAGCAGCAAAATGAGTGGATTCAGGTACGATGATTCTAAGTGAAAGAAGTCACACAGAAAAAGAAACTTATCATAAGATATCACTTAGGAAGATCCTGTAAACATGGCTACACATGAACTGAGTTAGGAAAGAGAACAGAGTCCCACATTTAGAAAACACTCTTATGCCTGCTTAAGGGGGAAGGAGAGGTGGGGTGATGCATCAAACCAGAGTTTGATATAAGCACAGGTACTGTTCCAAAAACCAACTATGGAATAGACAAGACCTACACCTTCCTCAATGAAAGGGACTCAAAACCCCATATTTCCCGCAGAGGAATAGATCTGACTAGTAAGAATCTTAAAACCTATGTATTGATATGTCTCCGTAAGGGAATCAGGTGTGTCTAGACTGGCATAAACATGGCAGCGAGAATCAGCTCAAACCCACTCTAAAAAGGAATTTCAAAAACAGAACAAAGAAACAGGGAAATTCTTTACAATTCCTTCAGGGTCTCTGATGCAACCTGGAATGACCCTATCTACGATGACAGCTGGATGTGGCATGAGGCTGCACACTTGGGACTGAGAGGATTGGAGAGATTGGGTGAGCAAATGCAGACCCTTTAAAGCAATAATGCATGGCAACCATTCCATGGGTCCCAACTCTCCAGGTTGAAGGGAATATTACTACAGCTATAACATGTACGGGAAACCTAGAGAATGGACAAACTGTGAATATGAAAGGTTTCTGAAACTCAACGAAGAGTCCCTCTCCTGGTGCTCCGGTTTGACTTTCCAACAGCTTAACTATCAATCTCCCAACTTGGAGAGACAGCCCCTTTAAGCCCCTGGTTCACACAGGTTGCCCATTTGGCAGAGGAAGAATGGGAAGAGGGAGAACCAATGAGAGAGTAGCTGTTAGGCATTTGGATGGGCACATGTCACTCTAATTTCCCGGCAGGAAGAAGAATTAACCAAAGTCTCAGCCACCCACCGGGAACCAGTATAGGTCCTGAACCAAATGTTTGGACTTGCGTTCAGCTCACAAAAAACGAGTTGAAAAATGGAGCTCAGGGGCACAGCAATTCACAAACTGGCAGAGTAATCAAGGCCAACTATCGTCCAAAAATCTGTTGAGGGAAGGCAACGAGGCGGACTTGAATGCGAGGCAGAATAGCAGGAAACAGATTTCAAGAGGTACGTTAGAATCGCCTGTAAAGCACAGGAAGAGGGGCACAACTTCGACAATGATGCACTTGGCCAAAAAGGGCGTATGCGTTTTCTCCTGAATATATTCAGGAGAAAACGCATACGCCCTTTTTGGCCAAGCAAGCAAGCGGGCAATGCAAATCTGCACTACAAAGAAGTATCACTTCCCACCGGTCAAAAGGGACATCCACAAAATGTGTAAAAACCAGAAAGGCAAGACAGGCCCTGGAGAACAGGGAGCCTTGTTATGCTGATGGGCGGGATGTAAGTTGCCAACTGCCTCACTGGAGGAGTGCATTGTGTTCCCTAAAACAAGTAAACAACAGAGCTACAGAGCCAAGGGCACTTCCAGTCTAGGGAATAAACCTTGGGAAAACTGAAAATCCATAAGACAGAGCCACCCCCAAATTGAGGGCTGCACTGCTTACAAGAACCTCAACCTGGGTACACCTGAAATATCCCAGGAAATATAAAAATGGTTCAAAACATTGTGGAACTTACGTACGATGGAATATCCCTCAGCCATGAAATCAATGTCATAAGACCAGTAGCAGCAAAATGAGTGGATTCAGGTACGATGATTCTAAGTGAAAGAAGTCACACAGAAAAAGAAACTTATCATAAGATATCACTTAGGAAGATCCTGTAAACATGGCTACACATGAACTGAGTTAGGAAAGAGAACAGAGTCCCACATTTAGAAAACATTCTTATGCCTGCTTAAGGGGGAAGGAGAGGTGGGGTGATGCATCAAACCAGAGTTTGATATAAGCACAGGTACTGTTCCAAAAACCAACTATGGAATAGACAAGACCTACACCTTCCTCAATGAAAGGGACTCAAAACCCCATATTTCCCGCAGAGGAATAGATCTGACTAGTAAGAATCTTAAAACCTATGTATTGATATGTCTCCGTAAGGGAATCAGGTGTGTCTAGACTGGCATAAACATGGCAGCGAGAATCAGCTCAAACCCACTCTAAAAAGGAATTTCAAAAACAGAACAAAGAAACAGGGAAATTCTTTACAATTCCTTCAGGGTCTCTGATGCAACCTGGAATGACCCTATCTACGATGACAGCTGGATGTGGCATGAGGCTGGACACTTGGGACTGAGAGGATTGGAGAGATTGGGTGAGCAAATGCAGACCCTTTAAAGCAATAATGCATGGCAACCATTCCATGGGTCCCACCTCTCCAGGTTGAAGGGAATATTACTACAGCTATAACATGTACGGGAACCCTAGAGAATGGACACACTGTGAATACGAAAGGTTTCTAAAACTCAACGAAGGGTCCCTCTCCTGGTGCTCCGGTTTGACTTTCCAACAGCTTTACTATCAATCTCCCAACTTGGAGAGACAGCCCCTTTAAGCTCCTGGTTCACACAGGTTGCCCATTTGGCAGAGGAGGAAAGGGAAGAGGGAGAACCAATGAGAGAGTAGCTGTTAGGCATTTGGATGGGCACATGTCACTCTAATTTCCCGGCAGGAAGAAGAATTCACCAAAGTCTCAGCCACCCACCGGGAACCAGTATAGGTCCTGAACCAAATGTTTGGACTTGCGTTCAGCTCACAAAAAACGAGTTGAAAAATGGAGCTCAGGGGCACAGCAATTCACAAACTGGCAGAGTAATCAAGGCCAACTATCGTCCAAAAATCTGTTGAGGGAAGGCAACGAGGCGGACTTGAATGCGAGGCAGAATAGCAGGAAACAGATTTCAAGAGGTACGTTAGAATCGCCTGTAAAGCACAGGAAGAGGGGCACAACTTCGACAATGATGCACTTGGCCAAAAAGGGCGTATGCGTTTTCTCCTGAATATATTCAGGAGAAAACGCATACGCCCTTTTTGGCCAAGCAAGCAAGCGGGCAATGCAAATCTGCACTACAAAGAAGTATCACTTCCCACCGGTCAAAAGGGACATCCACAAAATGTGTAAAAACCAGAAAGGCAAGACAGGCCCTGGAGAACAGGGAGCCTTGTTATGCTGATGGGCGGGATGTAAGTTGCCAACTGCCTCACTGGAGGAGTGCATTGTGTTCCCTAAAACAAGTAAACAACAGAGCTACAGAGCCAAGGGCACTTCCAGTCTAGGGAATATACCTTGGGAAAACTGAAAATCCATAAGACAGAGCCACCCCCAAATTGAGGGCTGCACTGCTTACAAGAACCTCAACCTGGGTACACCTGAAATATCCCAGGAAATATAAAAATGGTTCAAAACATTGTGGAACTTACGTACGATGGAATATCCCTCAGCCATGAAATCAATGTCATAAGACCAGTAGCAGCAAAATGAGTGGATTCAGGTACGATGATTCTAAGTGAAAGAAGTCACACAGAAAAAGAAACTTATCATAAGATATCACTTAGGAAGATCCTGTAAACATGGCTACACATGAACTGAGTTAGGAAAGAGAACAGAGTCCCACATTTAGAAAACACTCTTATGCCTGCTTAAGGGGGAAGGAGAGGTGGGGTGATGCATCAAACCAGAGTTTGATATAAGCACAGGTACTGTTCCAAAAACCAACTATGGAATAGACAAGACCTACACCTTCCTCAATGAAAGGGACTCAAAACCCCATATTTCCCGCAGAGGAATAGATCTGACTAGTAAGAATCTTAAAACCTATGTATTGATATGTCTCCGTAAGGGAATCAGGTGTGTCTAGACTGGCATAAACATGGCAGCGAGAATCAGCTCGAACCCACTCTAAAAAGGAATTTCAAAAACATAACAAAGAAACAGGGAAATTCTTTACAATTCCTTCAGGGTCTCTGATGCAACCTGGAATGACCCTATCTACGATGACAGCTGGATGTGGCATGAGGCTGGACACTTGGGACTGAGAGGATTGGAGAGATTGGGTGAGCAAATGCAGACCCTTTAAAGCAATAATGCATGGCAACCATTCCATGGGTCCCACCTCTCCAGGTTGAAGGGAATATTACTACAGCTATAACATGTACGGGAAACCTAGAGAATGGACACACTGTGAATACGAAAGGTTTCTAAAACTCAACGAAGGGTCCCTCTCCTGGTGCTCCGGTTTGACTTTCCAACAGCTTTACTATCAATCTCCCAACTTGGAGAGACAGCCCCTTTAAGCTCCTGGTTCACACAGGTTGCCCATTTGGCAGAGGAGGAAAGGGAAGAGGGAGAACCAATGAGAGAGTAGCTGTTAGGCATTTGGATGGGCACATGTCACTCTAATTTCCCGGCAGGAAGAAGAATTCACCAAAGTCTCAGCCACCCACCGGGAACCAGTATAGGTCCTGAACCAAATGTTTGGACTTGCGTTCAGCTCACAAAAAACGAGTTGAAAAATGGAGCTCAGGGGCACAGCAATTCACAAACTGGCAGAGTAATCAAGGCCAACTATCGTCCAAAAATCTGTTGAGGGAAGGCAACGAGGCGGACTTGAATGCGAGGCAGAATAGCAGGAAACAGATTTCAAGAGGTACGTTAGAATCGCCTGTAAAGCACAGGAAGAGGGGCACAACTTCGACAATGATGCACTTGGCCAAAAAGGGCGTATGCGTTTTCTCCTGAATATATTCAGGAGAAAACGCATACGCCCTTTTTGGCCAAGCAAGCAAGCGGGCAATGCAAATCTGCACTACAAAGAAGTATCACTTCCCACCGGTCAAAAGGGACATCCACAAAATGTGTAAAAACCAGAAAGGCAAGACAGGCCCTGGAGAACAGGGAGCCTTGTTATGCTGATGGGCGGGATGTAAGTTGCCAACTGCCTCACTGGAGGAGTGCATTGTGTTCCCTAAAACAAGTAAACAACAGAGCTACAGAGCCAAGGGCACTTCCAGTCTAGGGAATATACCTTGGGAAAACTGAAAATCCATAAGACAGAGCCACCCCCAAATTGAGGGCTGCACTGCTTACAAGAACCTCAACCTGGGTACACCTGAAATATCCCAGGAAATATAAAAATGGTTCAAAACATTGTGGAACTTACGTACGATGGAATATCCCTCAGCCATGAAATCAATGTCATAAGACCAGTAGCAGCAAAATGAGTGGATTCAGGTACGATGATTCTAAGTGAAAGAAGTCACACAGAAAAAGAAACTTATCATAAGATATCACTTAGGAAGATCCTGTAAACATGGCTACACATGAACTGAGTTAGGAAAGAGAACAGAGTCCCACATTTAGAAAACACTCTTATGCCTGCTTAAGGGGGAAGGAGAGGTGGGGTGATGCATCAAACCAGAGTTTGATATAAGCACAGGTACTGTTCCAAAAACCAACTATGGAATAGACAAGACCTACACCTTCCTCAATGAAAGGGACTCAAAACCCCATATTTCCCGCAGAGGAATAGATCTGACTAGTAAGAATCTTAAAACCTATGTATTGATATGTCTCCGTAAGGGAATCAGGTGTGTCTAGACTGGCATAAACATGGCAGCGAGAATCAGCTCGAACCCACTCTAAAAAGGAATTTCAAAAACAGAACAAAGAAACAGGGAAATTCTTTACAATTCCTTCAGGGTCTCTGATGCAACCTGGAATGACCCTATCTACGATGACAGCTGGATGTGGCATGAGGCTGGACACTTGGGACTGAGAGGATTGGAGAGATTGGGTGAGCAAATGCAGACCCTTTAAAGCAATAATGCATGGCAACCATTCCATGGGTCCCACCTCTCCAGGTTGAAGGGAATATTACTACAGCTATAACATGTACGGGAAACCTAGAGAATGGACACACTGTGAATACGAAAGGTTTCTAAAACTCAACGAAGGGTCCCTCTCCTGGTGCTCCGGTTTGACTTTCCAACAGCTTTACTATCAATCTCCCAACTTGGAGAGACAGCCCCTTTAAGCTCCTGGTTCACACAGGTTGCCCATTTGGCAGAGGAGGAAAGGGAAGAGGGAGAACCAATGAGAGAGTAGCTGTTAGGCATTTGGATGGGCACATGTCACTCTAATTTCCCGGCAGGAAGAAGAATTCACCAAAGTCTCAGCCACCCACCGGGAACCAGTATAGGTCCTGAACCAAATGTTTGGACTTGCGTTCAGCTCACAAAAAACGAGTTGAAAAATGGAGCTCAGGGGCACAGCAATTCACAAACTGGCAGAGTAATCAAGGCCAACTATCGTCCAAAAATCTGTTGAGGGAAGGCAACGAGGCGGACTTGAATGTGAGGCAGAATAGCAGGAAACAGATTTCAAGAGGTACGTTAGAATCGCCTGTAAAGCACAGGAAGAGGGGCACAACTTCGACAATGATGCACTTGGCCAAAAAGGGCGTATGCGTTTTCTCCTGAATATATTCAGGAGAAAACGCATACGCCCTTTTTGGCCAAGCAAGCAAGCGGGCAATGCAAATCTGCACTACAAAGAAGTATCACTTCCCACCGGTCAAAAGGGACATCCACAAAATGTGTAAAAACCAGAAAGGCAAGACAGGCCCTGGAGAACAGGGAGCCTTGTTATGCTGATGGGCGGGATGTAAGTTGCCAACTGCCTCACTGGAGGAGTGCATTGTGTTCCCTAAAACAAGTAAACAACAGAGCTACAGAGCCAAGGGCACTTCCAGTCTAGGGAATATACCTTGGGAAAACTGAAAATCCATAAGACAGAGCCACCCCCAAATTGAGGGCTGCACTGCTTACAAGAACCTCAACCTGGGTACACCTGAAATATCCCAGGAAATATAAAAATGGTTCAAAACATTGTGGAACTTACGTACGATGGAATATCCCTCAGCCATGAAATCAATGTCATAAGACCAGTAGCAGCAAAATGAGTGGATTCAGGTACGATGATTCTAAGTGAAAGAAGTCACACAGAAAAAGAAACTTATCATAAGATATCACTTAGGAAGATCCTGTAAACATGGCTACACATGAACTGAGTTAGGAAAGAGAACAGAGTCTCACATTTAGAAAACACTCTTATGCCTGCTTAAGGGGGAAGGAGAGGTGGGGTGATGCATCAAACCAGAGTTTGATATAAGCACACGTACTGTTCCAAAAACCAACTATGGAATAGACAAGACCTACACCTTCCTCAGTGAAAGGGACTCAAAACCCCATATTTCCCACAGAGGAATAGATCTGACTAGTAAGTATCTTAAAACCTATGTGTTGATATGTCTCCGTAAGGGAATCAAGTGTGTCTAGACTGGCATAAACATGGCAGCGAGAATCAGCTCAAACCCACTCTAAAAAGGAATTTCAAAAACAGAACAAAGAAACAGGGAAATTCTTTACAATTCCTTCAGGGTCTCTGATGCAACCTGGAATGACCCTATCTACGATGACAGCTGGATGCGGCATGAGGCTGGACACTTGGGACTGAGAGGATTGGTGAGATTGGGTGAGCAAATGCAGACCCTTTAAAGCAATAATGCATGGCAACCATTCCATGGGTCCCACCTCTCCAGGTTGAAGGGAATATTACTACAGCTATAACATGTACAGGAAACCTAGAGAATGGACACACTGTGAATACGAAAGGTTTCTAAAACTCAACGAAGAGTCCCTCTCCTGGTGCTCCGGTTTGACTTTCCAACAGCTTTACTATCAATCTCCCAACTTGGAGAGACAGCCCCTTTAAGCTCCTGGTTCACACAGGTTGCCCATTTGGCAGAGGAGGAAAGGGAAGAGGGAGAACCAATGAGAGAGTAGCTGTTAGGCATTTGGATGGGCACATGTCACTCTAATTTCCCGGCAGGAAGAAGAATTAACCAAAGTCTCAGCCACCCACCGGGAACCAGTATAGGTCCTGAACCAAATGTTTGGACTTGCGTTCAGCTCACAAAAAACGAGTTGAAAAATGGAGCTCAGGGGCACAGCAATTCACAAACTGGCAGAGTAATCAAGGCCAACTATCGTCCAAAAATCTGTTGAGGGAAGGCAACGAGGCGGACTTGAATGCGAGGCAGAATAGCAGGAAACAGATTTCAAGAGGTACGTTAGAATCGCCTGTAAAGCACAGGAAGAGGGGCACAACTTCGACAATGATGCACTTGGCCAAAAAGGGCGTATGCGTTTTCTCCTGAATATATTCAGGAGAAAACGCATACGCCCTTTTTGGCCAAGCAAGCAAGCGGGCAATGCAAATCTGCACTACAAAGAAGTATCACTTCCCACCGGTCAAAAGGGACATCCACAAAATGTGTAAAAACCAGAAAGGCAAGACAGGCCCTGGAGAACAGGGAGCCTTGTTATGCTGATGGGCGGGATGTAAGTTGCCAACTGCCTCACTGGAGGAGTGCATTGTGTTCCCTAAAACAAGTAAACAACAGAGCTACAGAGCCAAGGGCACTTCCAGTCTAGGGAATAAACCTTGGGAAAACTGAAAATCCATAAGACAGAGCCACCCCCAAATTGAGGGCTGCACTGCTTACAAGAACCTCAACCTGGGTACACCTGAAATATCCCAGGAAATATAAAAATGGTTCAAAACATTGTGGAACTTACGTACGATGGAATATCCCTCAGCCATGAAATCAATGTCATAAGACCAGTAGCAGCAAAATGAGTGGATTCAGGTACGATGATTCTAAGTGAAAGAAGTCACACAGAAAAAGAAACTTATCATAAGATATCACTTAGGAAGATCCTGTAAACATGGCTACACATGAACTGAGTTAGGAAAGAGAACAGAGTCCCACATTTAGAAAACACTCTTATGCCTGCTTAAGGGGGAAGGAGAGGTGGGGTGATGCATCAAACCAGAGTTTGATATAAGCACAGGTACTGTTCCAAAAACCAACTATGGAATAGACAAGACCTACACCTTCCTCAATGAAAGGGACTCAAAACCCCATATTTCCCGCAGAGGAATAGATCTGACTAGTAAGAATCTTAAAACCTATGTATTGATATGTCTCCGTAAGGGAATCAGGTGTGTCTAGACTGGCATAAACATGGCAGCGAGAATCAGCTCAAACCCACTCTAAAAAGGAATTTCAAAAACAGAACAAAGAAACAGGGAAATTCTTTACAATTCCTTCAGGGTCTCTGATGCAACCTGGAATGACCCTATCTACGATGACAGCTGGATGTGGCATGAGGCTGGACACTTGGGACTGAGAGGATTGGAGAGATTGGGTGAGCAAATGCAGACCCTTTAAAGCAATAATGCATGGCAACCATTCCATGGGTCCCACCTCTCCAGGTTGAAGGGAATATTACTACAGCTATAACATGTACGGGAACCCTAGAGAATGGACACACTGTGAATACGAAAGGTTTCTAAAACTCAACGAAGGGTCCCTCTCCTGGTGCTCCGGTTTGACTTTCCAACAGCTTTACTATCAATCTCCCAACTTGGAGAGACAGCCCCTTTAAGCTCCTGGTTCACACAGGTTGCCCATTTGGCAGAGGAGGAAAGGGAAGAGGGAGAACCAATGAGAGAGTAGCTGTTAGGCATTTGGATGGGCACATGTCACTCTAATTTCCCGGCAGGAAGAAGAATTCACCAAAGTCTCAGCCACCCACCGGGAACCAGTATAGGTCCTGAACCAAATGTTTGGACTTGCGTTCAGCTCACAAAAAACGAGTTGAAAAATGGAGCTCAGGGGCACAGCAATTCACAAACTGGCAGAGTAATCAAGGCCAACTATCGTCCAAAAATCTGTTGAGGGAAGGCAACGAGGCGGACTTGAATGCGAGGCAGAATAGCAGGAAACAGATTTCAAGAGGTACGTTAGAATCGCCTGTAAAGCACAGGAAGAGGGGCACAACTTCGACAATGATGCACTTGGCCAAAAAGGGCGTATGCGTTTTCTCCTGAATATATTCAGGAGAAAACGCATACGCCCTTTTTGGCCAAGCAAGCAAGCGGGCAATGCAAATCTGCACTACAAAGAAGTATCACTTCCCACCGGTCAAAAGGGACATCCACAAAATGTGTAAAAACCAGAAAGGCAAGACAGGCCCTGGAGAACAGGGAGCCTTGTTATGCTGATGGGCGGGATGTAAGTTGCCAACTGCCTCACTGGAGGAGTGCATTGTGTTCCCTAAAACAAGTAAACAACAGAGCTACAGAGCCAAGGGCACTTCCAGTCTAGGGAATATACCTTGGGAAAACTGAAAATCCATAAGACAGAGCCACCCCCAAATTGAGGGCTGCACTGCTTACAAGAACCTCAACCTGGGTACACCTGAAATATCCCAGGAAATATAAAAATGGTTCAAAACATTGTGGAACTTACGTACGATGGAATATCCCTCAGCCATGAAATCAATGTCATAAGACCAGTAGCAGCAAAATGAGTGGATTCAGGTACGATGATTCTAAGTGAAAGAAGTCACACAGAAAAAGAAACTTATCATAAGATATCACTTAGGAAGATCCTGTAAACATGGCTACACATGAACTGAGTTAGGAAAGAGAACAGAGTCCCACATTTAGAAAACACTCTTATGCCTGCTTAAGGGGGAAGGAGAGGTGGGGTGATGCAACAAACCAGAGTTTGATATAAGCACAGGTACTGTTCCAAAAACCAACTATGGAATAGACAAGACCTACACCTTCCTCAATGAAAGGGACTCAAAACCCCATATTTCCCGCAGAGGAATAGATCTGACTAGTAAGAATCTTAAAACCTATGTATTGATATGTCTCCGTAAGGGAATCAGGTGTGTCTAGACTGGCATAAACATGGCAGCGAGAATCAGCTCGAACCCACTCTAAAAAGGAATTTCAAAAACATAACAAAGAAACAGGGAAATTCTTTACAATTCCTTCAGGGTCTCTGATGCAACCTGGAATGACCCTATCTACGATGACAGCTGGATGTGGCATGAGGCTGGACACTTGGGACTGAGAGGATTGGAGAGATTGGGTGAGCAAATGCAGACCCTTTAAAGCAATAATGCATGGCAACCATTCCATGGGTCCCACCTCTCCAGGTTGAAGGGAATATTACTACAGCTATAACATGTACGGGAAACCTAGAGAATGGACACACTGTGAATACGAAAGGTTTCTAAAACTCAACGAAGGGTCCCTCTCCTGGTGCTCCGGTTTGACTTTCCAACAGCTTTACTATCAATCTCCCAACTTGGAGAGACAGCCCCTTTAAGCTCCTGGTTCACACAGGTTGCCCATTTGGCAGAGGAGGAAAGGGAAGAGGGAGAACCAATGAGAGAGTAGCTGTTAGGCATTTGGATGGGCACATGTCACTCTAATTTCCCGGCAGGAAGAAGAATTCACCAAAGTCTCAGCCACCCACCGGGAACCAGTATAGGTCCTGAACCAAATGTTTGGACTTGCGTTCAGCTCACAAAAAACGAGTTGAAAAATGGAGCTCAGGGGCACAGCAATTCACAAACTGGCAGAGTAATCAAGGCCAACTATCGTCCAAAAATCTGTTGAGGGAAGGCAACGAGGCGGACTTGAATGCGAGGCAGAATAGCAGGAAACAGATTTCAAGAGGTACGTTAGAATCGCCTGTAAAGCACAGGAAGAGGGGCACAACTTCGACAATGATGCACTTGGCCAAAAAGGGCGTATGCGTTTTCTCCTGAATATATTCAGGAGAAAACGCATACGCCCTTTTTGGCCAAGCAAGCAAGCGGGCAATGCAAATCTGCACTACAAAGAAGTATCACTTCCCACCGGTCAAAAGGGACATCCACAAAATGTGTAAAAACCAGAAAGGCAAGACAGGCCCTGGAGAACAGGGAGCCTTGTTATGCTGATGGGCGGGATGTAAGTTGCCAACTGCCTCACTGGAGGAGTGCATTGTGTTCCCTAAAACAAGTAAACAACAGAGCTACAGAGCCAAGGGCACTTCCAGTCTAGGGAATATACCTTGGGAAAACTGAAAATCCATAAGACAGAGCCACCCCCAAATTGAGGGCTGCACTGCTTACAAGAACCTCAACCTGGGTACACCTGAAATATCCCAGGAAATATAAAAATGGTTCAAAACATTGTGGAACTTACGTACGATGGAATATCCCTCAGCCATGAAATCAATGTCATAAGACCAGTAGCAGCAAAATGAGTGGATTCAGGTACGATGATTCTAAGTGAAAGAAGTCACACAGAAAAAGAAACTTATCATAAGATATCACTTAGGAAGATCCTGTAAACATGGCTACACATGAACTGAGTTAGGAAAGAGAACAGAGTCCCACATTTAGAAAACACTCTTATGCCTGCTTAAGGGGGAAGGAGAGGTGGGGTGATGCATCAAACCAGAGTTTGATATAAGCACAGGTACTGTTCCAAAAACCAACTATGGAATAGACAAGACCTACACCTTCCTCAATGAAAGGGACTCAAAACCCCATATTTCCCGCAGAGGAATAGATCTGACTAGTAAGAATCTTAAAACCTATGTATTGATATGTCTCCGTAAGGGAATCAGGTGTGTCTAGACTGGCATAAACATGGCAGCGAGAATCAGCTCGAACCCACTCTAAAAAGGAATTTCAAAAACATAACAAAGAAACAGGGAAATTCTTTACAATTCCTTCAGGGTCTCTGATGCAACCTGGAATGACCCTATCTACGATGACAGCTGGATGTGGCATGAGGCTGGACACTTGGGACTGAGAGGATTGGAGAGATTGGGTGAGCAAATGCAGACCCTTTAAAGCAATAATGCATGGCAACCATTCCATGGGTCCCACCTCTCCAGGTTGAAGGGAATATTACTACAGCTATAACATGTACGGGAAACCTAGAGAATGGACACACTGTGAATACGAAAGGTTTCTAAAACTCAACGAAGGGTCCCTCTCCTGGTGCTCCGGTTTGACTTTCCAACAGCTTTACTATCAATCTCCCAACTTGGAGAGACAGCCCCTTTAAGCTCCTGGTTCACACAGGTTGCCCATTTGGCAGAGGAGGAAAGGGAAGAGGGAGAACCAATGAGAGAGTAGCTGTTAGGCATTTGGATGGGCACATGTCACTCTAATTTCCCGGCAGGAAGAAGAATTCACCAAAGTCTCAGCCACCCACCGGGAACCAGTATAGGTCCTGAACCAAATGTTTGGACTTGCGTTCAGCTCACAAAAAACGAGTTGAAAAATGGAGCTCAGGGGCACAGCAATTCACAAACTGGCAGAGTAATCAAGGCCAACTATCGTCCAAAAATCTGTTGAGGGAAGGCAACGAGGCGGACTTGAATGCGAGGCAGAATAGCAGGAAACAGATTTCAAGAGGTACGTTAGAATCGCCTGTAAAGCACAGGAAGAGGGGCACAACTTCGACAATGATGCACTTGGCCAAAAAGGGCGTATGCGTTTTCTCCTGAATATATTCAGGAGAAAACGCATATGCCCTTTTTGGCCAAGCAAGCAAGCGGGCAATGCAAATCTGCACTACAAAGAAGTATCACTTCCCACCGGTCAAAAGGGACATCCACAAAATGTGTAAAAACCAGAAAGGCAAGACAGGCCCTGGAGAACAGGGAGCCTTGTTATGCTGATGGGCGGGATGTAAGTTGCCAACTGCCTCACTGGAGGAGTGCATTGTGTTCCCTAAAACAAGTAAACAACAGAGCTACAGAGCCAAGGGCACTTCCAGTCTAGGGAATATACCTTGGGAAAACTGAAAATCCATAAGACAGAGCCACCCCCAAATTGAGGGCTGCACTGCTTACAAGAACCTCAACCTGGGTACACCTGAAATATCCCAGGAAATATAAAAATGGTTCAAAACATTGTGGAACTTACGTACGATGGAATATCCCTCAGCCATGAAATCAATGTCATAAGACCAGTAGCAGCAAAATGAGTGGATTCAGGTACGATGATTCTAAGTGAAAGAAGTCACACAGAAAAAGAAACTTATCATAAGATATCACTTAGGAAGATCCTGTAAACATGGCTACACATGAACTGAGTTAGGAAAGAGAACAGAGTCCCACATTTAGAAAACACTCTTATGCCTGCTTAAGGGGGAAGGAGAGGTGGGGTGATGCATCAAACCAGAGTTTGATATAAGCACAGGTACTGTTCCAAAAACCAACTATGGAATAGACAAGACCTACACCTTCCTCAATGAAAGGGACTCAAAACCCCATATTTCCCGCAGAGGAATAGATCTGACTAGTAAGAATCTTAAAACCTATGTATTGATAAGTCTCCGTAAGGGAATCAGGTGTGTCTAGACTGGCATAAACATGGCAGCGAGAATCAGCTCAAACCCACTCTAAAAAGGAATTTCAAAAACAGAACAAAGAAACAGGGAAATTCTTTACAATTCCTTCAGGGTCTCTGATGCAACCTGGAATGACCCTATCTACGATGACAGCTGGATGTGGCATGAGGCTGGACACTTGGGACTGAGAGGATTGGAGAGATTGAGTGAGCAAATGCAGACCCTTTAAAGCAATAATGCATGGCAACCATTCCATGGGTCCCACCTCTCCAGGTTGAAGGGAATATTACTACAGCTATAACATGTACGGGAAACCTAGAGAATGGACACACTGTGAATACGAAAGGTTTCTAAAACTCAACGAAGGGTCCCTCTCCTGGTGCTCCGGTTTGACTTTCCAACAGCTTTACTATCAATCTCCCAACTTGGAGAGACAGCCCCTTTAAGCTCCTGGTTCACACAGGTTGCCCATTTGGCAGAGGAGGAAAGGGAAGAGGGAGAACCAATGAGAGAGTAGCTGTTAGGCATTTGGATGGGCACATGTCACTCTAATTTCCCGGCAGGAAGAAGAATTAACCAAAGTCTCAGCCACCCACCGGGAACCAGTATAGGTCCTGAACCAAATGTTTGGACTTGCGTTCAGCTCACAAAAAACGAGTTGAAAAATGGAGCTCAGGGGCACAGCAATTCACAAACTGGCAGAGTAATCAAGGCCAACTATCGTCCAAAAATCTGTTGAGGGAAGGCAACGAGGCGGACTTGAATGCGAGGCAGAATAGCAGGAAACAGATTTCAAGAGGTACGTTAGAATCGCCTGTAAAGCACAGGAAGAGGGGCACAACTTCGACAATGATGCACTTGGCCAAAAAGGGCGTATGCGTTTTCTCCTGAATATATTCAGGAGAAAACGCATACGCCCTTTTTGGCCAAGCAAGCAAGCGGGCAATGCAAATCTGCACTACAAAGAAGTATCACTTCCCACCGGTCAAAAGGGACATCCACAAAATGTGTAAAAACCAGAAAGGCAAGACAGGCCCTGGAGAACAGGGAGCCTTGTTATGCTGATGGGCGGGATGTAAGTTGCCAACTGCCTCACTGGAGGAGTGCATTGTGTTCCCTAAAACAAGTAAACAACAGAGCTACAGAGCCAAGGGCACTTCCAGTCTAGGGAATATACCTTGGGAAAACTGAAAATCCATAAGACAGAGCCACCCCCAAATTGAGGGCTGCACTGCTTACAAGAACCTCAACCTGGGTACACCGGAAATATCCCAGGAAATATAAAAATCGTTCAAAACTTTGTGGAACTTACGTACGATGGAATATCCATCAGCCACGAAATCAATGTCATAAGACCAGTAGCAGCAAAATGAGTGGATTCAGGTACGATGATTCTAAGTGAAAGAAGTCACACAGAAAAAGAAACTTATCATAAGATATCACTTAGGAAGATCCTGTAAACATGGCTACACATGAACTGAGTTAGGAAAGAGAACAGAGTCTCACATTTAGAAAACACTCTTATGCCTGCTTAAGGGGGAAGGAGAGGTGGGGTGATGCATCAAACCAGAGTTTGATATAAGCACAGGTACTGTTCCAAAAACCAACTATGGAATAGACAAGACCTACACCTTCCTCAGTGAAAGGGACTCAAAACCCCATATTTCCCGCAGAGGAATAGATCTGACTAGTAAGAATCTTAAAACCTATGTATTGATATGTCTCCGTAAGGGAATCAGGTGTGTCTAGACTGGCATAAACATGGCAGCGAGAATCAGCTCAAACCCACTCTAAAAAGGAATTTCAAAAACAGAACAAAGAAACAGGGAAATTCTTTACAATTCCTTCAGGGTCTCTGATGCAACCTGGAATGACCCTATCTACGATGACAGCTGGATGTGGCATGAGGCTGGACACTTGGGACTGAGAGGATTGGTGAGATTGGGTGAGCAAATGCAGACCCTTTAAAGCAATAATGCATGGCAACCATTCCATGGGTCCCACCTCTCCAGGTTGAAGGGAATATTACTACAGCTATAACATGTACGGGAAACCTAGAGAATGGACACACTGTGAATACGAAAGGTTTCTAAAACTCAACGAAGAGTCCCTCTCCTGGTGCTCCGGTTTGACATTCCAACAGCTTTACTATCAATCTCCCAACTTGGAGAGACAGCCCCTTTAAGCTCCTGGTTCACACAGGTTGCCCATTTGGCAGAGGAGGAAAGGGAAGAGGGAGAACCAATGAGAGAGTAGCTGTTAGGCATTTGGATGGGCACATGTCACTCTAATTTCCCGGCAGGAAGAAGAATTCACCAAAGTCTCAGCCACCCACCGGGAACCAGTATAGGTCCTGAACCAAATGTTTGGACTTGCGTTCAGCTCACAAAAAACGAGTTGAAAAATGGAGCTCAGGGGCACAGCAATTCACAAACTGGCAGAGTAATCAAGGCCAACTATCGTCCAAAAATCTGTTGAGGGAAGGCAACGAGGCGGACTTGAATGCGAGGCAGAATAGCAGGAAACAGATTTCAAGAGGTACGTTAGAATCGCCTGTAAAGCACAGGAAGAGGGGCACAACTTCGACAATGATGCACTTGGCCAAAAAGGGCGTATGCGTTTTCTCCTGAATATATTCAGGAGAAAACGCATACGCCCTTTTTGGCCAAGCAAGCAAGCGGGCAATGCAAATCTGCACTACAAAGAAGTATCACTTCCCACCGGTCAAAAGGGACATCCACAAAATGTGTAAAAACCAGAAAGGCAAGACAGGCCCTGGAGAACAGGGAGCCTTGTTATGCTGATGGGTGGGATGTAAGTTGCCAACTGCCTCACTGGAGGAGTGCATTGTGTTCCCTAAAACAAGTAAACAACAGAGCTACAGAGCCAAGGGCACTTCCAGTCTAGGGAATATACCTTGGGAAAACTGAAAATCCATAAGACAGAGCCACCCCCAAATTGAGGGCTGCACTGCTTACAAGAACCTCAACCTGGGTACACCTGAAATATCCCAGGAAATATAAAAATGGTTCAAAACTTTGTGGAACTTACGTACGATGGAATATCCCTCAGCCATGAAATCAATGTCATAAGACCAGTAGCAGCAAAATCATTGGATTCAGGTACGAGGATTCTAAGTGAAAGAAGTCACACAGAAAAAGAAACTTATCATAAGATATCACTTAGGAAGATCCTGTAAACATGGCTACACATGAACTGAGTTAGGAAAGAGAACAGAGTCTCACATTTAGAAAACACTCTTATGCCTGCTTAAGGGGGAAGGAGAGGTGGGGTGATGCATCAAACCAGAGTTTGATATAAGCACAGGTACTGTTCCAAAAACCAACTATGGAATAGACAAGACCTACACCTTCCTCAGTGAAAGGGACTCAAAACCCCATATTTCCCGCAGAGGAATAGATCTGACTAGTAAGAATCTTAAAACCTATGTATTGATATGTCTCCGTAAGGGAATCAAGTGTGTCTAGACTGGCATAAACATGGCAGCGAGAATCAGCTCAAACCCACTCTAAAAGGGAATTTCAAAAACAGAACAAAGAAACAGGGAAATTCTTTACAATTCCTTCAGGGTCTCTGATGCAACCTGGAATGACCCTATCTACAATGACAGCTGGATGTGGCATGAGGCTGGACACTTGGGACTGAGAGGATTGGAGAGATTGGGTGAGCAAATGCAGACCCTTTAAAGCAATAATGCATGGCAACCATTCCATGGGTCCCAACTCTCCAGGTTGAAGGGAATATTACTACAGCTTTAACATGTACGGGAAACCTAGAGAATGGACACACTGTGAATATGAAAGGTTTCTAAAACTCAACGAAGAGTCCCTCTCCTGGTGCTCCGGTTTGACTTTCCAACAGCTTAACTATCAATCTCCCAACTTGGAGAGACAGCCCCTTTAAGCCCCTGGTTCACACAGGTTGCCCATTTGGCAGAGGAAGAAAGGGAAGAGGGAGAACCAATGAGAGAGTAGCTGTTAGGCATTTGGATGGGCACATGTCACTCTAATTTCCCGGCAGGAAGAAGAATTAACCAAAGTCTCAGCCACCCACCGGGAACCAGTATAGGTCCTGAACCAAAAGTTTGGACTTAGGTTCAGCTCACAAAAAACGAGTTTGAAAATGGAGCTCAGGGGCACAGCAATTCACAAACAGGCAGAGTAAACAAGGCCAACAATCGTCCAAAAATCTGTTGAGGGAAGGCAACGAGGCGGACTTGAAAGCGAGGCAGAATAGCAGGAAACAGATTTCAAGCTGTACGTTGGAATCGTCTGTAAAGCACAGGAAGAGGGGCACAACTTCGACAATGATGCACTTGGCCAAAAAGGGCGTATGCGTTTTCTCCTGAATATATTCAGGAGAAAACGCATACGCCCTTTTTGGCCAAGCAAGCAAGCGGGCAATGCAAATCTGCACTACAAAGAAGTATCACTTCCCACCGGTCAAAAGGGACATCCACAAAATGTGTAAAAACCAGAAAGGCAAGACAGGCCCTGGAGAACAGGGAGCCTTGTTATGCTGATGGGCAGGATGTAAGTTGCCAACTGCCTCACTGGAGGAGTGCATTGTGTTCCCTAAAACAAGTAAACAACAGAGATACAGAGCCAAGGGCACTTCCAGTCTAGGGAATATACCTTGGGAAAAATGAAATTCAATTAGACAGAGCCAACCCCATATTGAGGGCTGCACTGCTTACAAGAACCTCAACCTGGGTACACCGGAAATATCCCAGGAAATATAAAAATGGTTCAAAACTTTGTGGAACTTACGTACGATGGAATATCCATCAGCAACGAAATCAATGTCATAAGACCAGTAGCAGCAAAATGAGTGGATTCAGGTACGATGATTCTAAGTGAAAGAAGTCACAGAGAAAAAGAAACTTATCATAAGATATCACTTAGGAAGATCCTGTAAACATGGCTACACATGAACTGAGTTAGGAAAGAGAACAGAGTCTCACATTTAGAAAACACTCTTATGCCTGCTTAAGGGGGAAGGAGAGGTGGGGTGATGCATCAAACCAGAGTTTGATATAAGCACAGGTACCGTTCCAAAAACCAACTATGGAATAGACAAGACCTACACCTTCCTCAGTGAAAGGGACTCATAACCCCATATTTCCCGCAGAGGAATAGATCTGACTAGTAAGAATCTTAAAACCTATGTATTGATATGTCTCCGTAAGGGAATCAATGGTGACTAGACTGGCATAAACAAGGCAGCGAGAATCAGCTCAAACCCACTCTAAAAAGGAATTTCAAAAACAAAACAAAGAAACAGGGAAATTCTTTACAATTCCTTCAGGGTCTCTGATGCAACCTGGAATGACCCTATCTACGATGACAGCTGGATGTGGCATGAGGCTGGACACTTGGGACTGAGAGGATTGGTGAGATTGGGTGAGCAAATGCAGACCCTTTAAAGCAATAATGCATGGCAACCATTCCATGGGTCCCAACTCTCCAGGTGGAAGGGAATATTACTACAGCTATAACATGTACGGGAAACCTAGAGAATGGACACACTGTGAATATGAAAGGTTTCTAAAACTCAACGAAGAGTCGCTCTCCTGGTGCTCCGGTTTGACTTTCCAACAGCTTTACTATCAATCTCCCAACTTGGAGAGACAGCCCCTTTAAGCTCCTGGTTCACACAGGTTGCCCATTTGGCAGAGGAGGAAAGGGAAGAGGGAGAACCAATGAGAGAGTAGCTGTTAGGCATTTGGATGGGCACATGTCACTCTAATTTCCCGGCAGGAAGAAGAATTAACCAAAGTCTCAGCCACCCACCGGGAACCAGTATAGGTCCTGAACCAAATGTTTGGACTTGCGTTCAGCTCACAAAAAACGAGTTGAAAAATGGAGCTCAGGGGCACAGCAATTCACAAACTGGCAGAGTAATCAAGGCCAACTATCGTCCAAAAATCTGTTGAGGGAAGGCAACGAGGCGGACTTGAATGCGAGGCAGAATAGCAGGAAACAGATTTCAAGAGGTACGTTAGAATCGCCTGTAAAGCACAGGAAGAGGGGCACAACTTCGACAATGATGCACTTGGCCAAAAAGGGCGTATGCGTTTTCTCCTGAATATATTCAGGAGAAAACGCATACGCCCTTTTTGGCCAAGCAAGCAAGCGGGCAATGCAAATCTGCATTACAAAGAAGTATCACTTCCCACCGGTCAAAAGGGACATCCACAAAATGTGTAAAAACCAGAAAGGCAAGACAGGCCCTGGAGAACAGGGAGCCTTGTTATGCTGATGGGCGGGATGTAAGTTGCCAACTGCCTCACTGGAGGAGTGCATTGTGTTCCCTAAAACAAGTAAACAACAGAGCTACAGAGCCAAGGGCACTTCCAGTCTAGGGAATATACCTTGGGAAAACTGAAAATCCATAAGACAGAGCCACCCCCAAATTGAGGGCTGCACTGCTTACAAGAACCTCAACCTGGGTACACCTGAAATATCCCAGGAAATATAAAAATGGTTCAAAACTTTGTGGAACTTACGTACGATGGAATATCCCTCAGCCATGAAATCAATGTCATAAGACCAGTAGCAGCAAAATCATTGGATTCAGGTACGATGATTCTAAGTGAAAGAAGTCACACAGAAAAAGAAACTTATCATAAGATATCACTTAGGAAGATCCTGTAAACATGGCTACACATGAACTGAGTTAGGAAAGAGAACAGAGTCTCACATTTAGAAAACACTCTTATGCCTGCTTAAGGGGGAAGGAGAGGTAGGGTGATGCATCAAACCAGAGTTTGATATAAGCACAGGTACTGTTCCAAAAACCAACTATGGAATAGACAAGACCTACACCTTCCTCAGTGAAAGGGACTCAAAACCCCATATTTCCCGCAGAGGAATAGATCTGACTAGTAAGAATCTTAAAACCTATGTATTGATATGTCTGCGTAAGGGAATCAAGTGTGTCTAGACTGGCATAAACATGGCAGCGAGAATCAGCTCAAACCCACTCTAAAAAGGAATTTCAAAAACAGAACAAAGAAACAGGGAAATTCTTTACAATTCCTTCAGGGTCTCTGATGCAACCTGGAATGACCCTATCTACAATGACAGCTGGATGTGGCATGAGGCTGGACACTTGGGACTGAGAGGATTGGAGAGATTGGGTGAGCAAAGGCAGACCCTTTAAAGCAATAATGCATGGCAACCATTCCATGGGTCTCAACTCTCCAGGTTGAAGGGAATATTACTACAGCTTTAACATGTACGGGAAACCTAGAGAATGGACACACTGTGAATATGAAAGGTTTCTAAAACTCAACGAAGAGTCCCTCTCCTGGTGCTCTGGTTTGACTTTCCAACAGCTTAACTATCAATCTCCCTACTTGGAGAGACAGCCCCTTTAAGCCCCTGGTTCAGACAGGTTGCCCATTTGGCAGAGGAAGAAAGGGAAGAGGGAGAACCAATGAGAGAGTAGCTGTTAGGCATTTGGATGGGCACATGTCACTCTAATTTCCCGGCAGGAAGAAGAATTAACCAAAGTCTCAGCCACCCACCGGGAACCAGTATAGGTCCTGAACCAAAAGTTTGGACTTGCGTTCAGCTCACAAAAAACGAGTTGAAAAATGGAGCTCAGGGGCACAGCAATTCACAAACTGGCAGAGTAATCAAGGCCAACTATCGTCCAAAAATCTGTTGAGGGAAGGCAACGAGGCGGACTTGAATGCGAGGCAGAATAGCAGGAAACAGATTTCAAGAGGTACGTTAGAATCGCCTGTAAAGCACAGGAAGAGGGGCACAACTTCGACAATGATGCACTTGGCCAAAAAGGGCGTATGCGTTTTCTCCTGAATATATTCAGGAGAAAACGCATACGCCCTTTTTGGCCAAGCAAGCAAGCGGGCAATGCAAATCTGCACTACAAAGAAGTATCACTTCCCACCGGCCAAAAGGGACATCCACAAAATGTGTAAAAACCAGAAAGGCAAGACAGGCCCTGGAGAACAGGGAGCCTTGTTATGCTGATGGGCGGGATGTAAGTTGCCAACTGCCTCACTGGAGGAGTGCATTGTGTCCCCTAAAACAAGTAAACAACAGAGCTACAGAGCCAAGGGCACTTCCAGTCTAGGGAATATACCTTGGGAAAACTGAAAATCCATAAGACAGAGCCACCCCCAAATTGAGGGCTGCACTGCTTACAAGAACCTCAAACTGGGTACACCTGAAATATCCCAGGAAATATAAAAATGGTTCAAAACATTGTGGAACTTACGTACGATGGAATATCCCTCAGCCATGAAATCAATGTCATAAGACCAGTAGCAGCAAAATGAGTGGATTCAGGTACGATGATTCTAAGTGAAAGAAGTCACACAGAAAAAGAAACTTATCATAAGATATCACTTAGGAAGATCCTGTAAACATGGCTACACATGAACTGAGTTAGGAAAGAGAACAGAGTCTCACATTTAGAAAACACTCTTATGCCTGCTTAAGGGGGAAGGAGAGGTGGGGTGATGCATCAAACCAGAGTTTGATATAAGCACAGGTACTGTTCCAGAAACCAACTATGGAATAGACAAGACCTACACCTTCCTCAGTGAAAGGGACTCAAAACCCCATATTTCCCGCAGAGGAATAGATCTGACTAGTAAGAATCTTAAAACCTATGTATTGATATGTCTCCGTAAGGGAATCAAGTGTGTCTAGACTGGCATAAACATGGCAGCGAGAATCAGCTCAAACCCACTCTAAAAAGGAATTTCAAAAACAGAACAAAGAAACAGGGAAATTCTTTACAATTCCTTCAGGGTCTCTGATGCAACCTGGAATGACCCTATCTACGATGACAGCTGGATGTGGCATGAGGCTGGACACTTGGGACTGAGAGGATTGGTGAGATTGGGTGAGCAAATGCAGACCCTTTAAAGCAATAATGCATGGCAACCATTCCATGGGTCCCACCTCTCCAGGTTGAAGGGAATATTACTACAGCTATAACATGTACGGGAAACCTAGAGAATGGACACACTGTGAATACGAAAGGTTTCTAAAACTCAACGAAGAGTCCCTCTCCTGGTGCTCCGGTTTGACTTTCCAACAGCTTTACTATCAATCTCCCAACTTGGAGAGACAGCCCCTTTAAGCTCCTGGTTCACACAGGTTGCCCATTTGGCAGAGGAGGAAAGGGAAGAGGGAGAACCAATGAGAGAGTAGCTGTTAGGCATTTGGATGGGCACATGTCACTCTAATTTCCCGGCAGGAAGAAGAATTCACCAAAGTCTCAGCCACCCACCGGGAACCAGTATAGGTCCTGAACCAAATGTTTGGACTTGCGTTCAGCTCACAAAAAACGAGTTGAAAAATGGAGCTCAGGGGCACAGCAATTCACAAACTGGCAGAGTAATCAAGGCCAACTATCGTCCAAAAATCTGTTGAGGGAAGGCAACGAGGCGGACTTGAATGCGAGGCAGAATAGCAGGAAACAGATTTCAAGAGGTACGTTAGAATCGCCTGTAAAGCACAGGAAGAGGGGCACAACTTCGACAATGATGCACTTGGCCAAAAAGGGCGTATGCGTTTTCTCCTGAATATATTCAGGAGAAAACGCATACGCCCTTTTTGGCCAAGCAAGCAAGCGGGCAATGCAAATCTGCACTACAAAGAAGTATCACTTCCCACCGGTCAAAAGGGACATCCACAAAATGTGTAAAAACCAGAAAGGCAAGACAGGCCCTGGAGAACAGGGAGCCTTGTTATGCTGATGGGTGGGATGTAAGTTGCCAACTGCCTCACTGGAGGAGTGCATTGTGTTCCCTAAAACAAGTAAACAACAGAGCTACAGAGCCAAGGGCACTTCCAGTCTAGGGAATATACCTTGGGAAAACTGAAAATCCATAAGACAGAGCCACCCCCAAATTGAGGGCTGCACTGCTTACAAGAACCTCAACCTGGGTACACCTGAAATATCCCAGGAAATATAAAAATGGTTCAAAACTTTGTGGAACTTACGTACGATGGAATATCCCTCAGCCATGAAATCAATGTCATAAGACCAGTAGCAGCAAAATCATTGGATTCAGGTACGAGGATTCTAAGTGAAAGAAGTCACACAGAAAAAGAAACTTATCATAAGATATCACTTAGGAAGATCCTGTAAACATGGCTACACATGAACTGAGTTAGGAAAGAGAACAGAGTCTCACATTTAGAAAACACTCTTATGCCTGCTTAAGGGGGAAGGAGAGGTGGGGTGATGCATCAAACCAGAGTTTGATATAAGCACAGGTACTGTTCCAAAAACCAACTATGGAATAGACAAGACCTACACCTTCCTCAGTGAAAGGGACTCAAAACCCCATATTTCCCGCAGAGGAATAGATCTGACTAGTAAGAATCTTAAAACCTATGTATTGATATGTCTCCGTAAGGGAATCAAGTGTGTCTAGACTGGCATAAACATGGCAGCGAGAATCAGCTCAAACCCACTCTAAAAGGGAATTTCAAAAACAGAACAAAGAAACAGGGAAATTCTTTACAATTCCTTCAGGGTCTCTGATGCAACCTGGAATGACCCTATCTACAATGACAGCTGGATGTGGCATGAGGCTGGACACTTGGGACTGAGAGGATTGGAGAGATTGGGTGAGCAAATGCAGACCCTTTAAAGCAATAATGCATGGCAACCATTCCATGGGTCCCAACTCTCCAGGTTGAAGGGAATATTACTACAGCTTTAACATGTACGGGAAACCTAGAGAATGGACACACTGTGAATATGAAAGGTTTCTAAAACTCAACGAAGAGTCCCTCTCCTGGTGCTCCGGTTTGACTTTCCAACAGCTTAACTATCAATCTCCCAACTTGGAGAGACAGCCCCTTTAAGCCCCTGGTTCACACAGGTTGCCCATTTGGCAGAGGAAGAAAGGGAAGAGGGAGAACCAATGAGAGAGTAGCTGTTAGGCATTTGGATGGGCACATGTCACTCTAATTTCCCGGCAGGAAGAAGAATTAACCAAAGTCTCAGCCACCCACCGGGAACCAGTATAGGTCCTGAACCAAAAGTTTGGACTTAGGTTCAGCTCACAAAAAACGAGTTTGAAAATGGAGCTCAGGGGCACAGCAATTCACAAACAGGCAGAGTAAACAAGGCCAACAATCGTCCAAAAATCTGTTGAGGGAAGGCAACGAGGCGGACTTGAAAGCGAGGCAGAATAGCAGGAAACAGATTTCAAGCTGTACGTTGGAATCGTCTGTAAAGCACAGGAAGAGGGGCACAACTTCGACAATGATGCACTTGGCCAAAAAGGGCGTATGCGTTTTCTCCTGAATATATTCAGGAGAAAACGCATACGCCCTTTTTGGCCAAGCAAGCAAGCGGGCAATGCAAATCTGCACTACAAAGAAGTATCACTTCCCACCGGTCAAAAGGGACATCCACAAAATGTGTAAAAACCAGAAAGGCAAGACAGGCCCTGGAGAACAGGGAGCCTTGTTATGCTGATGGGCAGGATGTAAGTTGCCAACTGCCTCACTGGAGGAGTGCATTGTGTTCCCTAAAACAAGTAAACAACAGAGATACAGAGCCAAGGGCACTTCCAGTCTAGGGAATATACCTTGGGAAAAATGAAATTCAATTAGACAGAGCCAACCCCATATTGAGGGCTGCACTGCTTACAAGAACCTCAACCTGGGTACACCGGAAATATCCCAGGAAATATAAAAATGGTTCAAAACTTTGTGGAACTTACGTACGATGGAATATCCATCAGCAACGAAATCAATGTCATAAGACCAGTAGCAGCAAAATGAGTGGATTCAGGTACGATGATTCTAAGTGAAAGAAGTCACAGAGAAAAAGAAACTTATCATAAGATATCACTTAGGAAGATCCTGTAAACATGGCTACACATGAACTGAGTTAGGAAAGAGAACAGAGTCTCACATTTAGAAAACACTCTTATGCCTGCTTAAGGGGGAAGGAGAGGTGGGGTGATGCATCAAACCAGAGTTTGATATAAGCACAGGTACCGTTCCAAAAACCAACTATGGAATACACAAGACCTACACCTTCCTCAGTGAAAGGGACTCATAACCCCATATTTCCCGCAGAGGAATAGATCTGACTAGTAAGAATCTTAAAACCTATGTATTGATATGTCTCCGTAAGGGAATCAAGGGTGACTAGACTGGCATAAACAAGGCAGCGAGAATCAGCTCAAACCCACTCTAAAAAGGAATTTCAAAAACAAAACAAAGAAACAGGGAAATTCTTTACAATTCCTTCAGGGTCTCTGATGCAACCTGGAATGACCCTATCTACGATGACAGCTGGATGTGGCATGAGGCTGGACACTTGGGACTGAGAGGATTGGTGAGATTGGGTGAGCAAATGCAGACCCTTTAAAGCAATAATGCATGGCAACCATTCCATGGGTCCCAACTCTCCAGGTGGAAGGGAATATTACTACAGCTATAACATGTACGGGAAACCTAGAGAATGGACACACTGTGAATATGAAAGGTTTCTAAAACTCAACGAAGAGTCGCTCTCCTGGTGCTCCGGTTTGACTTTCCAACAGCTTTACTATCAATCTCCCAACTTGGAGAGACAGCCCCTTTAAGCTCCTGGTTCACACAGGTTGCCCATTTGGCAGAGGAGGAAAGGGAAGAGGGAGAACCAATGAGAGAGTAGCTGTTAGGCATTTGGATGGGCACATGTCACTCTAATTTCCCGGCAGGAAGAAGAATTAACCAAAGTCTCAGCCACCCACCGGGAACCAGTATAGGTCCTGAACCAAATGTTTGGACTTGCGTTCAGCTCACAAAAAACGAGTTGAAAAATGGAGCTCAGGGGCACAGCAATTCACAAACTGGCAGAGTAATCAAGGCCAACTATCGTCCAAAAATCTGTTGAGGGAAGGCAACGAGGCGGACTTGAATGCGAGGCAGAATAGCAGGAAACAGATTTCAAGAGGTACGTTAGAATTGCCTGTAAAGCACAGGAAGAGGGGCACAACTTCGACAATGATGCACTTGGCCAAAAAGGGTGTATGCGTTTTCTCCTGAATATATTCAGGAGAAAACGCATACGCCCTTTTTGGCCAAGCAAGCAAGCAGGCAATGCAAATCTGCATTACAAAGAAGTATCACTTCCCACCGGTCAAAAGGGACATCCACAAAATGTGTAAAAACCAGAAAGGCAAGACAGGCCCTGGAGAACAGGGAGCCTTGTTATGCTGATGGGCGGGATGTAAGTTGCCAACTGCCTCACTGGAGGAGTGCATTGTGTTCCCTAAAACAAGTAAACAACAGAGCTACAGAGCCAAGGGCACTTCCAGTCTAGGGAATATACCTTGGGAAAACTGAAAATCCATAAGACAGAGCCACCCCCAAATTGAGGGCTGCACTGCTTACAAGAACCTCAACCTGGGTACACCTGAAATATCCCAGGAAATATAAAAATGGTTCAAAACTTTGTGGAACTTACGTACGATGGAATATCCCTCAGCCATGAAATCAATGTCATAAGACCAGTAGCAGCAAAATCATTGGATTCAGGTACGATGATTCTAAGTGAAAGAAGTCACACAGAAAAAGAAACTTATCATAAGATATCACTTAGGAAGATCCTGTAAACATGGCTACACATGAACTGAGTTAGGAAAGAGAACAGAGTCTCACATTTAGAAAACACTCTTATGCCTGCTTAAGGGGGAAGGAGAGGTAGGGTGATGCATCAAACCAGAGTTTGATATAAGCACAGGTACTGTTCCAAAAACCAACTATGGAATAGACAAGACCTACACCTTCCTCAGTGAAAGGGACTCAAAACCCCATATTTCCCGCAGAGGAATAGATCTGACTAGTAAGAATCTTAAAACCTATGTATTGATATGTCTGCGTAAGGGAATCAAGTGTGTCTAGACTGGCATAAACATGGCAGCGAGAATCAGCTCAAACCCACTCTAAAAAGGAATTTCAAAAACAGAACAAAGAAACAGGGAAATTCTTTACAATTCCTTCAGGGTCTCTGATGCAACCTGGAATGACCCTATCTACAATGACAGCTGGATGTGGCATGAGGCTGGACACTTGGGACTGAGAGGATTGGAGAGATTGGGTGAGCAAAGGCAGACCCTTTAAAGCAATAATGCATGGCAACCATTCCATGGGTCTCAACTCTCCAGGTTGAAGGGAATATTACTACAGCTTTAACATGTACGGGAAACCTAGAGAATGGACACACTGTGAATATGAAAGGTTTCTAAAACTCAACGAAGAGTCCCTCTCCTGGTGCTCTGGTTTGACTTTCCAACAGCTTAACTATCAATCTCCCTACTTGGAGAGACAGCCCCTTTAAGCCCCTGGTTCAGACAGGTTGCCCATTTGGCAGAGGAAGAAAGGGAAGAGGGAGAACCAATGAGAGAGTAGCTGTTAGGCATTTGGATGGGCACATGTCACTCTAATTTCCCGGCAGGAAGAAGAATTAACCAAAGTCTCAGCCACCCACCGGGAACCAGTATAGGTCCTGAACCAAAAGTTTGGACTTGCGTTCAGCTCACAAAAAACGAGTTGAAAAATGGAGCTCAGGGGCACAGCAATTCACAAACTGGCAGAGTAATCAAGGCCAACTATCGTCCAAAAATCTGTTGAGGGAAGGCAACGAGGCGGACTTGAATGCGAGGCAGAATAGCAGGAAACAGATTTCAAGAGGTACGTTAGAATCGCCTGTAAAGCACAGGAAGAGGGGCACAACTTCGACAATGATGCACTTGGCCAAAAAGGGCGTATGCGTTTTCTCCTGAATATATTCAGGAGAAAACGCATACGCCCTTTTTGGCCAAGCAAGCAAGCGGGCAATGCAAATCTGCACTACAAAGAAGTATCACTTCCCACCGGCCAAAAGGGACATCCACAAAATGTGTAAAAACCAGAAAGGCAAGACAGGCCCTGGAGAACAGGGAGCCTTGTTATGCTGATGGGCGGGATGTAAGTTGCCAACTGCCTCACTGGAGGAGTGCATTGTGTCCCCTAAAACAAGTAAACAACAGAGCTACAGAGCCAAGGGCACTTCCAGTCTAGGGAATATACCTTGGGAAAACTGAAAATCCATAAGACAGAGCCACCCCCAAATTGAGGGCTGCACTGCTTACAAGAACCTCAAACTGGGTACACCTGAAATATCCCAGGAAATATAAAAATGGTTCAAAACATTGTGGAACTTACGTACGATGGAATATCCCTCAGCCATGAAATCAATGTCATAAGACCAGTAGCAGCAAAATGAGTGGATTCAGGTACGATGATTCTAAGTGAAAGAAGTCACACAGAAAAAGAAACTTATCATAAGATATCACTTAGGAAGATCCTGTAAACATGGCTACACATGAACTGAGTTAGGAAAGAGAACAGAGTCTCACATTTAGAAAACACTCTTATGCCTGCTTAAGGGGGAAGGAGAGGTGGGGTGATGCATCAAACCAGAGTTTGATATAAGCACAGGTACTGTTCCAGAAACCAACTATGGAATAGACAAGACCTACACCTTCCTCAGTGAAAGGGACTCAAAACCCCATATTTCCCGCAGAGGAATAGATCTGACTAGTAAGAATCTTAAAACCTATGTATTGATATGTCTCCGTAAGGGAATCAAGTGTGTCTAGACTGGCATAAACATGGCAGCGAGAATCAGCTCAAACCCACTCTAAAAAGGAATTTCAAAAACAGAACAAAGAAACAGGGAAATTCTTTACAATTCCTTCAGGGTCTCTGATGCAACCTGGAATGACCCTATCTACGATGACAGCTGGATGTGGCATGAGGCTGGACACTTGGGACTGAGAGGATTGGTGAGATTGGGTGAGCAAATGCAGACCCTTTAAAGCAATAATGCATGGCAACCATTCCATGGGTCCCACCTCTCCAGGTTGAAGGGAATATTACTACAGCTATAACATGTACGGGAAACCTAGAGAATGGACACACTGTGAATACGAAAGGTTTCTAAAACTCAACGAAGAGTCCCTCTCCTGGTGCTCCGGTTTGACTTTCCAACAGCTTTACTATCAATCTCCCAACTTGGAGAGACAGCCCCTTTAAGCTCCTGGTTCACACAGGTTGCCCATTTGGCAGAGGAGGAAAGGGAAGAGGGAGAACCAATGAGAGAGTAGCTGTTAGGCATTTGGATGGGCACATGTCACTCTAATTTCCCGGCAGGAAGAAGAATTCACCAAAGTCTCAGCCACCCACCGGGAACCAGTATAGGTCCTGAACCAAATGTTTGGACTTGCGTTCAGCTCACAAAAAACGAGTTGAAAAATGGAGCTCAGGGGCACAGCAATTCACAAACTGGCAGAGTAATCAAGGCCAACTATCGTCCAAAAATCTGTTGAGGGAAGGCAACGAGGCGGACTTGAATGCGAGGCAGAATAGCAGGAAACAGATTTCAAGAGGTACGTTAGAATCGCCTGTAAAGCACAGGAAGAGGGGCACAACTTCGACAATGATGCACTTGGCCAAAAAGGGCGTATGCGTTTTCTCCTGAATATATTCAGGAGAAAACGCATACGCCCTTTTTGGCCAAGCAAGCAAGCGGGCAATGCAAATCTGCACTACAAAGAAGTATCACTTCCCACCGGTCAAAAGGGACATCCACAAAATGTGTAAAAACCAGAAAGGCAAGACAGGCCCTGGAGAACAGGGAGCCTTGTTATGCTGATGGGTGGGATGTAAGTTGCCAACTGCCTCACTGGAGGAGTGCATTGTGTTCCCTAAAACAAGTAAACAACAGAGCTACAGAGCCAAGGGCACTTCCAGTCTAGGGAATATACCTTGGGAAAACTGAAAATCCATAAGACAGAGCCACCCCCAAATTGAGGGCTGCACTGCTTACAAGAACCTCAACCTGGGTACACCTGAAATATCCCAGGAAATATAAAAATGGTTCAAAACTTTGTGGAACTTACGTACGATGGAATATCCCTCAGCCATGAAATCAATGTCATAAGACCAGTAGCAGCAAAATCATTGGATTCAGGTACGAGGATTCTAAGTGAAAGAAGTCACACAGAAAAAGAAACTTATCATAAGATATCACTTAGGAAGATCCTGTAAACATGGCTACACATGAACTGAGTTAGGAAAGAGAACAGAGTCTCACATTTAGAAAACACTCTTATGCCTGCTTAAGGGGGAAGGAGAGGTGGGGTGATGCATCAAACCAGAGTTTGATATAAGCACAGGTACTGTTCCAAAAACCAACTATGGAATAGACAAGACCTACACCTTCCTCAGTGAAAGGGACTCAAAACCCCATATTTCCCGCAGAGGAATAGATCTGACTAGTAAGAATCTTAAAACCTATGTATTGATATGTCTCCGTAAGGGAATCAAGTGTGTCTAGACTGGCATAAACATGGCAGCGAGAATCAGCTCAAACCCACTCTAAAAGGGAATTTCAAAAACAGAACAAAGAAACAGGGAAATTCTTTACAATTCCTTCAGGGTCTCTGATGCAACCTGGAATGACCCTATCTACAATGACAGCTGGATGTGGCATGAGGCTGGACACTTGGGACTGAGAGGATTGGAGAGATTGGGTGAGCAAATGCAGACCCTTTAAAGCAATAATGCATGGCAACCATTCCATGGGTCCCAACTCTCCAGGTTGAAGGGAATATTACTACAGCTTTAACATGTACGGGAAACCTAGAGAATGGACACACTGTGAATATGAAAGGTTTCTAAAACTCAACGAAGAGTCCCTCTCCTGGTGCTCCGGTTTGACTTTCCAACAGCTTAACTATCAATCTCCCAACTTGGAGAGACAGCCCCTTTAAGCCCCTGGTTCACACAGGTTGCCCATTTGGCAGAGGAAGAAAGGGAAGAGGGAGAACCAATGAGAGAGTAGCTGTTAGGCATTTGGATGGGCACATGTCACTCTAATTTCCCGGCAGGAAGAAGAATTAACCAAAGTCTCAGCCACCCACCGGGAACCAGTATAGGTCCTGAACCAAAAGTTTGGACTTAGGTTCAGCTCACAAAAAACGAGTTTGAAAATGGAGCTCAGGGGCACAGCAATTCACAAACAGGCAGAGTAAACAAGGCCAACAATCGTCCAAAAATCTGTTGAGGGAAGGCAACGAGGCGGACTTGAAAGCGAGGCAGAATAGCAGGAAACAGATTTCAAGCTGTACGTTGGAATCGTCTGTAAAGCACAGGAAGAGGGGCACAACTTCGACAATGATGCACTTGGCCAAAAAGGGCGTATGCGTTTTCTCCTGAATATATTCAGGAGAAAACGCATACGCCCTTTTTGGCCAAGCAAGCAAGCGGGCAATGCAAATCTGCACTACAAAGAAGTATCACTTCCCACCGGTCAAAAGGGACATCCACAAAATGTGTAAAAACCAGAAAGGCAAGACAGGCCCTGGAGAACAGGGAGCCTTGTTATGCTGATGGGCAGGATGTAAGTTGCCAACTGCCTCACTGGAGGAGTGCATTGTGTTCCCTAAAACAAGTAAACAACAGAGATACAGAGCCAAGGGCACTTCCAGTCTAGGGAATATACCTTGGGAAAAATGAAATTCAATTAGACAGAGCCAACCCCATATTGAGGGCTGCACTGCTTACAAGAACCTCAACCTGGGTACACCGGAAATATCCCAGGAAATATAAAAATGGTTCAAAACTTTGTGGAACTTACGTACGATGGAATATCCATCAGCAACGAAATCAATGTCATAAGACCAGTAGCAGCAAAATGAGTGGATTCAGGTACGATGATTCTAAGTGAAAGAAGTCACAGAGAAAAAGAAACTTATCATAAGATATCACTTAGGAAGATCCTGTAAACATGGCTACACATGAACTGAGTTAGGAAAGAGAACAGAGTCTCACATTTAGAAAACACTCTTATGCCTGCTTAAGGGGGAAGGAGAGGTGGGGTGATGCATCAAACCAGAGTTTGATATAAGCACAGGTACCGTTCCAAAAACCAACTATGGAATAGACAAGACCTACACCTTCCTCAGTGAAAGGGACTCATAACCCCATATTTCCCGCAGAGGAATAGATCTGACTAGTAAGAATCTTAAAACCTATGTATTGATATGTCTCCGTAAGGGAATCAAGTGTGTCTAGACTGGCATAAACAAGGCAGCGAGAATCAGCTCAAACCCACTCTAAAAAGGAATTTCAAAAACAAAACAAAGAAACAGGGAAATTCTTTACAATTCCTTCAGGGTCTCTGATGCAACCTGGAATGACCCTATCTACGATGACAGCTGGATGTGGCATGAGGCTGGACACTTGGGACTGAGAGGATTGGTGAGATTGGGTGAGCAAATGCAGACCCTTTAAAGCAATAATGCATGGCAACCATTCCATGGGTCCCAACTCTCCAGGTGGAAGGGAATATTACTACAGCTATAACATGTACGGGAAACCTAGAGAATGGACACACTGTGAATATGAAAGGTTTCTAAAACTCAACGAAGAGTCCCTCTCCTGGTGCTCCGGTTTGACTTTCCAACAGCTTTACTATCAATCTCCCAACTTGGAGAGACAGCCCCTTTAAGCTCCTGGTTCACACAGGTTGCCCATTTGGCAGAGGAGGAAAGGGAAGAGGGAGAACCAATGAGAGAGTAGCTGTTAGGCATTTGGATGGGCACATGTCACTCTAATTTCCCGGCAGGAAGAAGAATTAACCAAAGTCTCAGCCACCCACCGGGAACCAGTATAGGTCCTGAACCAAATGTTTGGACTTGCGTTCAGCTCACAAAAAACGAGTTGAAAAATGGAGCTCAGGGGCACAGCAATTCACAAACTGGCAGAGTAATCAAGGCCAACTATCGTCCAAAAATCTGTTGAGGGAAGGCAACGAGGCGGACTTGAATGCGAGGCAGAATAGCAGGAAACAGATTTCAAGAGGTACGTTAGAATCGCCTGTAAAGCACAGGAAGAGGGGCACAACTTCGACAATGATGCACTTGGCCAAAAAGGGCGTATGCGTTTTCTCCTGAATATATTCAGGAGAAAACGCATACGCCCTTTTTGGCCAAGCAAGCAAGCGGGCAATGCAAATCTGCATTACAAAGAAGTATCACTTCCCACCGGTCAAAAGGGACATCCACAAAATGTGTAAAAACCAGAAAGGCAAGACAGGCCCTGGAGAACAGGGAGCCTTGTTATGCTGATGGGCGGGATGTAAGTTGCCAACTGCCTCACTGGAGGAGTGCATTGTGTTCCCTAAAACAAGTAAACAACAGAGCTACAGAGCCAAGGGCACTTCCAGTCTAGGGAATATACCTTGGGAAAACTGAAAATCCATAAGACAGAGCCACCCCCAAATTGAGGGCTGCACTGCTTACAAGAACCTCAACCTGGGTACACCTGAAATATCCCAGGAAATATAAAAATGGTTCAAAACTTTGTGGAACTTACGTACGATGGAATATCCCTCAGCCATGAAATCAATGTCATAAGACCAGTAGCAGCAAAATCATTGGATTCAGGTACGATGATTCTAAGTGAAAGAAGTCACACAGAAAAAGAAACTTATCATAAGATATCACTTAGGAAGATCCTGTAAACATGGCTACACATGAACTGAGTTAGGAAAGAGAACAGAGTCTCACATTTAGAAAACACTCTTATGCCTGCTTAAGGGGGAAGGAGAGGTAGGGTGATGCATCAAACCAGAGTTTGATATAAGCACAGGTACTGTTCCAAAAACCAACTATGGAATAGACAAGACCTACACCTTCCTCAGTGAAAGGGACTCAAAACCCCATATTTCCCGCAGAGGAATAGATCTGACTAGTAAGAATCTTAAAACCTATGTATTGATATGTCTGCGTAAGGGAATCAAGTGTGTCTAGACTGGCATAAACATGGCAGCGAGAATCAGCTCAAACCCACTCTAAAAAGGAATTTCAAAAACAGAACAAAGAAACAGGGAAATTCTTTACAATTCCTTCAGGGTCTCTGATGCAACCTGGAATGACCCTATCTACAATGACAGCTGGATGTGGCATGAGGCTGGACACTTGGGACTGAGAGGATTGGAGAGATTGGGTGAGCAAAGGCAGACCCTTTAAAGCAATAATGCATGGCAACCATTCCATGGGTCTCAACTCTCCAGGTTGAAGGGAATATTACTACAGCTTTAACATGTACGGGAAACCTAGAGAATGGACACACTGTGAATATGAAAGGTTTCTAAAACTCAACGAAGAGTCCCTCTCCTGGTGCTCTGGTTTGACTTTCCAACAGCTTAACTATCAATCTCCCTACTTGGAGAGACAGCCCCTTTAAGCCCCTGGTTCACACAGGTTGCCCATTTGGCAGAGGAAGAAAGGGAAGAGGGAGAACCAATGAGAGAGTAGCTGTTAGGCATTTGGATGGGCACATGTCACTCTAATTTCCCGGCAGGAAGAAGAATTAACCAAAGTCTCAGCCACCCACCGGGAACCAGTATAGGTCCTGAACCAAAAGTTTGGACTTGCGTTCAGCTCACAAAAAACGAGTTGAAAAATGGAGCTCAGGGGCACAGCAATTCACAAACTGGCAGAGTAATCAAGGCCAACTATCGTCCAAAAATCTGTTGAGGGAAGGCAACGAGGCGGACTTGAATGCGAGGCAGAATAGCAGGAAACAGATTTCAAGAGGTACGTTAGAATCGCCTGTAAAGCACAGGAAGAGGGGCACAACTTCGACAATGATGCACTTGGCCAAAAAGGGCGTATGCGTTTTCTCCTGAATATATTCAGGAGAAAACGCATACGCCCTTTTTGGCCAAGCAAGCAAGCGGGCAATGCAAATCTGCACTACAAAGAAGTATCACTTCCCACCGGCCAAAAGGGACATCCACAAAATGTGTAAAAACCAGAAAGGCAAGACAGGCCCTGGAGAACAGGGAGCCTTGTTATGCTGATGGGCGGGATGTAAGTTGCCAACTGCCTCACTGGAGGAGTGCATTGTGTCCCCTAAAACAAGTAAACAACAGAGCTACAGAGCCAAGGGCACTTCCAGTCTAGGGAATATACCTTGGGAAAACTGAAAATCCATAAGACAGAGCCACCCCCAAATTGAGGGCTGCACTGCTTACAAGAACCTCAAACTGGGTACACCTGAAATATCCCAGGAAATATAAAAATGGTTCAAAACATTGTGGAACTTACGTACGATGGAATATCCCTCAGCCATGAAATCAATGTCATAAGACCAGTAGCAGCAAAATGAGTGGATTCAGGTACGATGATTCTAAGTGAAAGAAGTCACACAGAAAAAGAAACTTATCATAAGATATCACTTAGGAAGATCCTGTAAACATGGCTACACATGAACTGAGTTAGGAAAGAGAACAGAGTCTCACATTTAGAAAACACTCTTATGCCTGCTTAAGGGGGAAGGAGAGGTGGGGTGATGCATCAAACCAGAGTTTGATATAAGCACAGGTACTGTTCCAGAAACCAACTATGGAATAGACAAGACCTACACCTTCCTCAGTGAAAGGGACTCAAAACCCCATATTTCCCGCAGAGGAATAGATCTGACTAGTAAGAATCTTAAAACCTATGTATTGATATGTCTCCGTAAGGGAATCAAGTGTGTCTAGACTGGCATAAACATGGCAGCGAGAATCAGCTCAAACCCACTCTAAAAAGGAATTTCAAAAACAGAACAAAGAAACAGGGAAATTCTTTACAATTCCTTCAGGGTCTCTGATGCAACCTGGAATGACCCTATCTACGATGACAGCTGGATGTGGCATGAGGCTGGACACTTGGGACTGAGAGGATTGGTGAGATTGGGTGAGCAAATGCAGACCCTTTAAAGCAATAATGCATGGCAACCATTCCATGGGTCCCACCTCTCCAGGTTGAAGGGAATATTACTACAGCTATAACATGTACGGGAAACCTAGAGAATGGACACACTGTGAATACGAAAGGTTTCTAAAACTCAACGAAGAGTCCCTCTCCTGGTGCTCCGGTTTGACTTTCCAACAGCTTTACTATCAATCTCCCAACTTGGAGAGACAGCCCCTTTAAGCTCCTGGTTCACACAGGTTGCCCATTTGGCAGAGGAGGAAAGGGAAGAGGGAGAACCAATGAGAGAGTAGCTGTTAGGCATTTGGATGGGCACATGTCACTCTAATTTCCCGGCAGGAAGAAGAATTCACCAAAGTCTCAGCCACCCACCGGGAACCAGTATAGGTCCTGAACCAAATGTTTGGACTTGCGTTCAGCTCACAAAAAACGAGTTGAAAAATGGAGCTCAGGGGCACAGCAATTCACAAACTGGCAGAGTAATCAAGGCCAACTATCGTCCAAAAATCTGTTGAGGGAAGGCAACGAGGCGGACTTGAATGCGAGGCAGAATAGCAGGAAACAGATTTCAAGAGGTACGTTAGAATCGCCTGTAAAGCACAGGAAGAGGGGCACAACTTCGACAATGATGCACTTGGCCAAAAAGGGCGTATGCGTTTTCTCCTGAATATATTCAGGAGAAAACGCATACGCCCTTTTTGGCCAAGCAAGCAAGCGGGCAATGCAAATCTGCACTACAAAGAAGTATCACTTCCCACCGGTCAAAAGGGACATCCACAAAATGTGTAAAAACCAGAAAGGCAAGACAGGCCCTGGAGAACAGGGAGCCTTGTTATGCTGATGGGTGGGATGTAAGTTGCCAACTGCCTCACTGGAGGAGTGCATTGTGTTCCCTAAAACAAGTAAACAACAGAGCTACAGAGCCAAGGGCACTTCCAGTCTAGGGAATATACCTTGGGAAAACTGAAAATCCATAAGACAGAGCCACCCCCAAATTGAGGGCTGCACTGCTTACAAGAACCTCAACCTGGGTACACCTGAAATATCCCAGGAAATATAAAAATGGTTCAAAACTTTGTGGAACTTACGTACGATGGAATATCCCTCAGCCATGAAATCAATGTCATAAGACCAGTAGCAGCAAAATCATTGGATTCAGGTACGAGGATTCTAAGTGAAAGAAGTCACACAGAAAAAGAAACTTATCATAAGATATCACTTAGGAAGATCCTGTAAACATGGCTACACATGAACTGAGTTAGGAAAGAGAACAGAGTCTCACATTTAGAAAACACTCTTATGCCTGCTTAAGGGGGAAGGAGAGGTGGGGTGATGCATCAAACCAGAGTTTGATATAAGCACAGGTACTGTTCCAAAAACCAACTATGGAATAGACAAGACCTACACCTTCCTCAGTGAAAGGGACTCAAAACCCCATATTTCCCGCAGAGGAATAGATCTGACTAGTAAGAATCTTAAAACCTATGTATTGATATGTCTCCGTAAGGGAATCAAGTGTGTCTAGACTGGCATAAACATGGCAGCGAGAATCAGCTCAAACCCACTCTAAAAGGGAATTTCAAAAACAGAACAAAGAAACAGGGAAATTCTTTACAATTCCTTCAGGGTCTCTGATGCAACCTGGAATGACCCTATCTACAATGACAGCTGGATGTGGCATGAGGCTGGACACTTGGGACTGAGAGGATTGGAGAGATTGGGTGAGCAAATGCAGACCCTTTAAAGCAATAATGCATGGCAACCATTCCATGGGTCCCAACTCTCCAGGTTGAAGGGAATATTACTACAGCTTTAACATGTACGGGAAACCTAGAGAATGGACACACTGTGAATATGAAAGGTTTCTAAAACTCAACGAAGAGTCCCTCTCCTGGTGCTCCGGTTTGACTTTCCAACAGCTTAACTATCAATCTCCCAACTTGGAGAGACAGCCCCTTTAAGCCCCTGGTTCACACAGGTTGCCCATTTGGCAGAGGAAGAAAGGGAAGAGGGAGAACCAATGAGAGAGTAGCTGTTAGGCATTTGGATGGGCACATGTCACTCTAATTTCCCGGCAGGAAGAAGAATTAACCAAAGTCTCAGCCACCCACCGGGAACCAGTATAGGTCCTGAACCAAAAGTTTGGACTTAGGTTCAGCTCACAAAAAACGAGTTTGAAAATGGAGCTCAGGGGCACAGCAATTCACAAACAGGCAGAGTAAACAAGGCCAACAATCGTCCAAAAATCTGTTGAGGGAAGGCAACGAGGCGGACTTGAAAGCGAGGCAGAATAGCAGGAAACAGATTTCAAGCTGTACGTTGGAATCGTCTGTAAAGCACAGGAAGAGGGGCACAACTTCGACAATGATGCACTTGGCCAAAAAGGGCGTATGCGTTTTCTCCTGAATATATTCAGGAGAAAACGCATACGCCCTTTTTGGCCAAGCAAGCAAGCGGGCAATGCAAATCTGCACTACAAAGAAGTATCACTTCCCACCGGTCAAAAGGGACATCCACAAAATGTGTAAAAACCAGAAAGGCAAGACAGGCCCTGGAGAACAGGGAGCCTTGTTATGCTGATGGGCAGGATGTAAGTTGCCAACTGCCTCACTGGAGGAGTGCATTGTGTTCCCTAAAACAAGTAAACAACAGAGATACAGAGCCAAGGGCACTTCCAGTCTAGGGAATATACCTTGGGAAAACTGAAAATCCATAAGACAGAGCCACCCCCAAATTGAGGGCTGCACTGCTTACAAGAACCTCAACCTGGGTACACCTGAAATATCCCAGGAAATATAAAAATGGTTCAAAACTTTGTGGAACTTACGTACGATGGAATATCCCTCAGCCATGAAATCAATGTCATAAGACCAGTAGCAGCAAAATCATTGGATTCAGGTACGATGATTCTAAGTGAAAGAAGTCACACAGAAAAAGAAACTTATCATAAGATATCACTTAGGAAGATCCTGTAAACATGGCTACACATGAACTGAGTTAGGAAAGAGAACAGAGTCTCACATTTAGAAAACACTCTTATGCCTGCTTAAGGGGGAAGGAGAGGTAGGGTGATGCATCAAACCAGAGTTTGATATAAGCACAGGTACTGTTCCAAAAACCAACTATGGAATAGACAAGACCTACACCTTCCTCAGTGAAAGGGACTCAAAACCCCATATTTCCCGCAGAGGAATAGATCTGACTAGTAAGAATCTTAAAACCTATGTATTGATATGTCTGCGTAAGGGAATCAAGTGTGTCTAGACTGGCATAAACATGGCAGCGAGAATCAGCTCAAACCCACTCTAAAAAGGAATTTCAAAAACAGAACAAAGAAACAGGGAAATTCTTTACAATTCCTTCAGGGTCTCTGATGCAACCTGGAATGACCCTATCTACAATGACAGCTGGATGTGGCATGAGGCTGGACACTTGGGACTGAGAGGATTGGAGAGATTGGGTGAGCAAAGGCAGACCCTTTAAAGCAATAATGCATGGCAACCATTCCATGGGTCTCAACTCTCCAGGTTGAAGGGAATATTACTACAGCTTTAACATGTACGGGAAACCTAGAGAATGGACACACTGTGAATATGAAAGGTTTCTAAAACTCAACGAAGAGTCCCTCTCCTGGTGCTCTGGTTTGACTTTCCAACAGCTTAACTATCAATCTCCCTACTTGGAGAGACAGCCCCTTTAAGCCCCTGGTTCACACAGGTTGCCCATTTGGCAGAGGAAGAAAGGGAAGAGGGAGAACCAATGAGAGAGTAGCTGTTAGGCATTTGGATGGGCACATGTCACTCTAATTTCCCGGCAGGAAGAAGAATTAACCAAAGTCTCAGCCACCCACCGGGAACCAGTATAGGTCCTGAACCAAAAGTTTGGACTTGCGTTCAGCTCACAAAAAACGAGTTGAAAAATGGAGCTCAGGGGCACAGCAATTCACAAACTGGCAGAGTAATCAAGGCCAACTATCGTCCAAAAATCTGTTGAGGGAAGGCAACGAGGCGGACTTGAATGCGAGGCAGAATAGCAGGAAACAGATTTCAAGAGGTACGTTAGAATCGCCTGTAAAGCACAGGAAGAGGGGCACAACTTCGACAATGATGCACTTGGCCAAAAAGGGCGTATGCGTTTTCTCCTGAATATATTCAGGAGAAAACGCATACGCCCTTTTTGGCCAAGCAAGCAAGCGGGCAATGCAAATCTGCACTACAAAGAAGTATCACTTCCCACCGGCCAAAAGGGACATCCACAAAATGTGTAAAAACCAGAAAGGCAAGACAGGCCCTGGAGAACAGGGAGCCTTGTTATGCTGATGGGCGGGATGTAAGTTGCCAACTGCCTCACTGGAGGAGTGCATTGTGTCCCCTAAAACAAGTAAACAACAGAGCTACAGAGCCAAGGGCACTTCCAGTCTAGGGAATATACCTTGGGAAAACTGAAAATCCATAAGACAGAGCCACCCCCAAATTGAGGGCTGCACTGCTTACAAGAACCTCAAACTGGGTACACCTGAAATATCCCAGGAAATATAAAAATGGTTCAAAACATTGTGGAACTTACGTACGATGGAATATCCCTCAGCCATGAAATCAATGTCATAAGACCAGTAGCAGCAAAATGAGTGGATTCAGGTACGATGATTCTAAGTGAAAGAAGTCACACAGAAAAAGAAACTTATCATAAGATATCACTTAGGAAGATCCTGTAAACATGGCTACACATGAACTGAGTTAGGAAAGAGAACAGAGTCTCACATTTAGAAAACACTCTTATGCCTGCTTAAGGGGGAAGGAGAGGTGGGGTGATGCATCAAACCAGAGTTTGATATAAGCACAGGTACTGTTCCAGAAACCAACTATGGAATAGACAAGACCTACACCTTCCTCAGTGAAAGGGACTCAAAACCCCATATTTCCCGCAGAGGAATCGATCTGACTAGTAAGAATCTTAAAACCTATGTATTGATATGTCTCCGTAAGGGAATCAAGTGTGTCTAGACTGGCATAAACATGGCAGCGAGAATCAGCTCAAACCCACTCTAAAAAGGAATTTCAAAAACAGAACAAAGAAACAGGGAAATTCTTTACAATTCCTTCAGGGTCTCTGATGCAACCTGGAATGACCCTATCTACGATGACAGCTGGATGTGGCATGAGGCTGGACACTTGGGACTGAGAGGATTGGTGAGATTGGGTGAGCAAATGCAGACCCTTTAAAGCAATAATGCATGGCAACCATTCCATGGGTCCCACCTCTCCAGGTTGAAGGGAATATTACTACAGCTATAACATGTACGGGAAACCTAGAGAATGGACACACTGTGAATACGAAAGGTTTCTAAAACTCAACGAAGAGTCCCTCTCCTGGTGCTCCGGTTTGACTTTCCAACAGCTTTACTATCAATCTCCCAACTTGGAGAGACAGCCCCTTTAAGCTCCTGGTTCACACAGGTTGCCCATTTGGCAGAGGAGGAAAGGGAAGAGGGAGAACCAATGAGAGAGTAGCTGTTAGGCATTTGGATGGGCACATGTCACTCTAATTTCCCGGCAGGAAGAAGAATTAACCAAAGTCTCAGCCACCCACCGGGAACCAGTATAGGTCCTGAACCAAATGTTTGGACTTGCGTTCAGCTCACAAAAAACGAGTTGAAAAATGGAGCTCAGGGGCACAGCAATTCACAAACTGGCAGAGTAATCAAGGCCAACTATCGTCCAAAAATCTGTTGAGGGAAGGCAACGAGGCGGACTTGAATGCGAGGCAGAATAGCAGGAAACAGATTTCAAGAGGTACGTTAGAATCGCCTGTAAAGCACAGGAAGAGGGGCACAACTTCGACAATGATGCACTTGGCCAAAAAGGGCGTATGCGTTTTCTCCTGAATATATTCAGGAGAAAACGCATACGCCCTTTTTGGCCAAGCAAGCAAGCGGGCAATGCAAATCTGCACTACAAAGAAGTATCACTTCCCACCGGTCAAAAGGGACATCCACAAAATGTGTAAAAACCAGAAAGGCAAGACAGGCCCTGGAGAACAGGGAGCCTTGTTATGCTGATGGGTGGGATGTAAGTTGCCAACTGCCTCACTGGAGGAGTGCATTGTGTTCCCTAAAACAAGTAAACAACAGAGCTACAGAGCCAAGGGCACTTCCAGTCTAGGGAATATACCTTGGGAAAACTGAAAATCCATAAGACAGAGCCACCCCCAAATTGAGGGCTGCACTGCTTACAAGAACCTCAACCTGGGTACACCTGAAATATCCCAGGAAATATAAAAATGGTTCAAAACTTTGTGGAACTTACGTACGATGGAATATCCCTCAGCCATGAAATCAATGTCATAAGACCAGTAGCAGCAAAATCATTGGATTCAGGTACGAGGATTCTAAGTGAAAGAAGTCACACAGAAAAAGAAACTTATCATAAGATATCACTTAGGAAGATCCTGTAAACATGGCTACACATGAACTGAGTTAGGAAAGAGAACAGAGTCTCACATTTAGAAAACACTCTTATGCCTGCTTAAGGGGGAAGGAGAGGTGGGGTGATGCATCAAACCAGAGTTTGATATAAGCACAGGTACTGTTCCAAAAACCAACTATGGAATAGACAAGACCTACACCTTCCTCAGTGAAAGGGACTCAAAACCCCATATTTCCCGCAGAGGAATAGATCTGACTAGTAAGAATCTTAAAACCTATGTATTGATATGTCTCCGTAAGGGAATCAAGTGTGTCTAGACTGGCATAAACATGGCAGCGAGAATCAGCTCAAACCCACTCTAAAAGGGAATTTCAAAAACAGAACAAAGAAACAGGGAAATTCTTTACAATTCCTTCAGGGTCTCTGATGCAACCTGGAATGACCCTATCTACAATGACAGCTGGATGTGGCATGAGGCTGGACACTTGGGACTGAGAGGATTGGAGAGATTGGGTGAGCAAATGCAGACCCTTTAAAGCAATAATGCATGGCAACCATTCCATGGGTCCCAACTCTCCAGGTTGAAGGGAATATTACTACAGCTTTAACATGTACGGGAAACCTAGAGAATGGACACACTGTGAATATGAAAGGTTTCTAAAACTCAACGAAGAGTCCCTCTCCTGGTGCTCCGGTTTGACTTTCCAACAGCTTAACTATCAATCTCCCAACTTGGAGAGACAGCCCCTTTAAGCCCCTGGTTCACACAGGTTGCCCATTTGGCAGAGGAAGAAAGGGAAGAGGGAGAACCAATGAGAGAGTAGCTGTTAGGCATTTGGATGGGCACATGTCACTCTAATTTCCCGGCAGGAAGAAGAATTAACCAAAGTCTCAGCCACCCACCGGGAACCAGTATAGGTCCTGAACCAAAAGTTTGGACTTAGGTTCAGCTCACAAAAAACGAGTTTGAAAATGGAGCTCAGGGGCACAGCAATTCACAAACAGGCAGAGTAAACAAGGCCAACAATCGTCCAAAAATCTGTTGAGGGAAGGCAACGAGGCGGACTTGAAAGCGAGGCAGAATAGCAGGAAACAGATTTCAAGCTGTACGTTGGAATCGTCTGTAAAGCACAGGAAGAGGGGCACAACTTCGACAATGATGCACTTGGCCAAAAAGGGCGTATGCGTTTTCTCCTGAATATATTCAGGAGAAAACGCATACGCCCTTTTTGGCCAAGCAAGCAAGCGGGCAATGCAAATCTGCACTACAAAGAAGTATCACTTCCCACCGGTCAAAAGGGACATCCACAAAATGTGTAAAAACCAGAAAGGCAAGACAGGCCCTGGAGAACAGGGAGCCTTGTTATGCTGATGGGCAGGATGTAAGTTGCCAACTGCCTCACTGGAGGAGTGCATTGTGTTCCCTAAAACAAGTAAACAACAGAGATACAGAGCCAAGGGCACTTCCAGTCTAGGGAATATACCTTGGGAAAAATGAAATTCAATTAGACAGAGCCAACCCCATATTGAGGGCTGCACTGCTTACAAGAACCTCAACCTGGGTACACCGGAAATATCCCAGGAAATATAAAAATGGTTCAAAACTTTGTGGAAGTTACGTACGATGGAATATCCATCAGCAACGAAATCAATGTCATAAGACCAGTAGCAGCAAAATGAGTGGATTCAGGTACGATGATTCTAAGTGAAAGAAGTCACAGAGAAAAAGAAACTTATCATAAGATATCACTTAGGAAGATCCTGTAAACATGGCTACACATGAACTGAGTTAGGAAAGAGAACAGAGTCTCACATTTAGAAAACACTCTTATGCCTGCTTAAGGGGGAAGGAGAGGTGGGGTGATGCATCAAACCAGAGTTTGATATAAGCACAGGTACCGTTCCAAAAACCAACTATGGAATAGACAAGACCTACACCTTCCTCAGTGAAAGGGACTCATAACCCCATATTTCCCGCAGAGGAATAGATCTGACTAGTAAGAATCTTAAAACCTATGTATTGATATGTCTCCGTAAGGGAATCAAGGGTGACTAGACTGGCATAAACAAGGCAGCGAGAATCAGCTCAAACCCACTCTAAAAAGGAATTTCAAAAACAAAACAAAGAAACAGGGAAATTCTTTACAATTCCTTCAGGGTCTCTGATGCAACCTGGAATGACCCTATCTACGATGACAGCTGGATGTGGCATGAGGCTGGACACTTGGGACTGAGAGGATTGGTGAGATTGGGTGAGCAAATGCAGACCCTTTAAAGCAATAATGCATGGCAACCATTCCATGGGTCCCAACTCTCCAGGTGGAAGGGAATATTACTACAGCTATAACATGTACGGGAAACCTAGAGAATGGACACACTGTGAATATGAAAGGTTTCTAAAACTCAACGAAGAGTCGCTCTCCTGGTGCTCCGGTTTGACTTTCCAACAGCTTTACTATCAATCTCCCAACTTGGAGAGACAGCCCCTTTAAGCTCCTGGTTCACACAGGTTGCCCATTTGGCAGAGGAGGAAAGGGAAGAGGGAGAACCAATGAGAGAGTAGCTGTTAGGCATTTGGATGGGCACATGTCACTCTAATTTCCCGGCAGGAAGAAGAATTAACCAAAGTCTCAGCCACCCACCGGGAACCAGTATAGGTCCTGAACCAAATGTTTGGACTTGCGTTCAGCTCACAAAAAACGAGTTGAAAAATGGAGCTCAGGGGCACAGCAATTCACAAACTGGCAGAGTAATCAAGGCCAACTATCGTCCAAAAATCTGTTGAGGGAAGGCAACGAGGCGGACTTGAATGCGAGGCAGAATAGCAGGAAACAGATTTCAAGAGGTACGTTAGAATCGCCTGTAAAGCACAGGAAGAGGGGCACAACTTCGACAATGATGCACTTGGCCAAAAAGGGCGTATGCGTTTTCTCCTGAATATATTCAGGAGAAAACGCATACGCCCTTTTTGGCCAAGCAAGCAAGCGGGCAATGCAAATCTGCATTACAAAGAAGTATCACTTCCCACCGGTCAAAAGGGACATCCACAAAATGTGTAAAAACCAGAAAGGCAAGACAGGCCCTGGAGAACAGGGAGCCTTGTTATGCTGATGGGCGGGATGTAAGTTGCCAACTGCCTCACTGGAGGAGTGCATTGTGTTCCCTAAAACAAGTAAACAACAGAGCTACAGAGCCAAGGGCACTTCCAGTCTAGGGAATATACCTTGGGAAAACTGAAAATCCATAAGACAGAGCCACCCCCAAATTGAGGGCTGCACTGCTTACAAGAACCTCAACCTGGGTACACCTGAAATATCCCAGGAAATATAAAAATGGTTCAAAACTTTGTGGAACTTACGTACGATGGAATATCCCTCAGCCATGAAATCAATGTCATAAGACCAGTAGCAGCAAAATCATTGGATTCAGGTACGATGATTCTAAGTGAAAGAAGTCACACAGAAAAAGAAACTTATCATAAGATATCACTTAGGAAGATCCTGTAAACATGGCTACACATGAACTGAGTTAGGAAAGAGAACAGAGTCTCACATTTAGAAAACACTCTTATGCCTGCTTAAGGGGGAAGGAGAGGTAGGGTGATGCATCAAACCAGAGTTTGATATAAGCACAGGTACTGTTCCAAAAACCAACTATGGAATAGACAAGACCTACACCTTCCTCAGTGAAAGGGACTCAAAACCCCATATTTCCCGCAGAGGAATAGATCTGACTAGTAAGAATCTTAAAACCTATGTATTGATATGTCTGCGTAAGGGAATCAAGTGTGTCTAGACTGGCATAAACATGGCAGCGAGAATCAGCTCAAACCCACTCTAAAAAGGAATTTCAAAAACAGAACAAAGAAACAGGGAAATTCTTTACAATTCCTTCAGGGTCTCTGATGCAACCTGGAATGACCCTATCTACAATGACAGCTGGATGTGGCATGAGGCTGGACACTTGGGACTGAGAGGATTGGAGAGATTGGGTGAGCAAAGGCAGACCCTTTAAAGCAATAATGCATGGCAACCATTCCATGGGTCTCAACTCTCCAGGTTGAAGGGAATATTACTACAGCTTTAACATGTACGGGAAACCTAGAGAATGGACACACTGTGAATATGAAAGGTTTCTAAAACTCAACGAAGAGTCCCTCTCCTGGTGCTCTGGTTTGACTTTCCAACAGCTTAACTATCAATCTCCCTACTTGGAGAGACAGCCCCTTTAAGCCCCTGGTTCACACAGGTTGCCCATTTGGCAGAGGAAGAAAGGGAAGAGGGAGAACCAATGAGAGAGTAGCTGTTAGGCATTTGGATGGGCACATGTCACTCTAATTTCCCGGCAGGAAGAAGAATTAACCAAAGTCTCAGCCACCCACCGGGAACCAGTATAGGTCCTGAACCAAAAGTTTGGACTTGCGTTCAGCTCACAAAAAACGAGTTGAAAAATGGAGCTCAGGGGCACAGCAATTCACAAACTGGCAGAGTAATCAAGGCCAACTATCGTCCAAAAATCTGTTGAGGGAAGGCAACGAGGCGGACTTGAATGCGAGGCAGAATAGCAGGAAACAGATTTCAAGAGGTACGTTAGAATCGCCTGTAAAGCACAGGAAGAGGGGCACAACTTCGACAATGATGCACTTGGCCAAAAAGGGCGTATGCGTTTTCTCCTGAATATATTCAGGAGAAAACGCATACGCCCTTTTTGGCCAAGCAAGCAAGCGGGCAATGCAAATCTGCACTACAAAGAAGTATCACTTCCCACCGGCCAAAAGGGACATCCACAAAATGTGTAAAAACCAGAAAGGCAAGACAGGCCCTGGAGAACAGGGAGCCTTGTTATGCTGATGGGCGGGATGTAAGTTGCCAACTGCCTCACTGGAGGAGTGCATTGTGTCCCCTAAAACAAGTAAACAACAGAGCTACAGAGCCAAGGGCACTTCCAGTCTAGGGAATATACCTTGGGAAAACTGAAAATCCATAAGACAGAGCCACCCCCAAATTGAGGGCTGCACTGCTTACAAGAACCTCAAACTGGGTACACCTGAAATATCCCAGGAAATATAAAAATGGTTCAAAACATTGTGGAACTTACGTACGATGGAATATCCCTCAGCCATGAAATCAATGTCATAAGACCAGTAGCAGCAAAATGAGTGGATTCAGGTACGATGATTCTAAGTGAAAGAAGTCACACAGAAAAAGAAACTTATCATAAGATATCACTTAGGAAGATCCTGTAAACATGGCTACACATGAACTGAGTTAGGAAAGAGAACAGAGTCTCACATTTAGAAAACACTCTTATGCCTGCTTAAGGGGGAAGGAGAGGTGGGGTGATGCATCAAACCAGAGTTTGATATAAGCACAGGTACTGTTCCAGAAACCAACTATGGAATAGACAAGACCTACACCTTCCTCAGTGAAAGGGACTCAAAACCCCATATTTCCCGCAGAGGAATAGATCTGACTAGTAAGAATCTTAAAACCTATGTATTGATATGTCTCCGTAAGGGAATCAAGTGTGTCTAGACTGGCATAAACATGGCAGCGAGAATCAGCTCAAACCCACTCTAAAAAGGAATTTCAAAAACAGAACAAAGAAACAGGGAAATTCTTTACAATTCCTTCAGGGTCTCTGATGCAACCTGGAATGACCCTATCTACGATGACAGCTGGATGTGGCATGAGGCTGGACACTTGGGACTGAGAGGATTGGTGAGATTGGGTGAGCAAATGCAGACCCATTAAAGCAAAAATGCATGGCAACCATTCCATGGGTCCCACCTCTCCAGGTTGAAGGGAATATTACTACAGCTATAACATGTACGGGAAACCTAGAGAATGGACACACTGTGAATATGAAAGGTTTCTAAAACTCAACGAAGAGTCCCTCTCCTGGTGCTCCGGTTTGACTTTCCAACAGCTTTACTATCAATCTCCCAACTTCGAGAGACAGCCCCTTTAAGCTCCTGGTTCACACAGGTTGCCCATTTGGCAGAGGAGGAAAGGGAAGAGGGAGAACCAATGAGAGAGTAGCTGTTAGGCATTTGGATGGGCACATGTCACTCTAATTTCCCGGCAGGAAGAAGAATTAACCAAAGTCTCAGCCACCCACCGGGAACCAGTATAGGTCCTGAACCAAAAGTTTGGACTTAGGTTCAGCTCACAAAAAACGAGTTTGAAAATGGAGCTCAGGGGCACAGCAATTCACAAACAGGCAGAGTAATCAAGGCCAACAATCGTCCAAAAATCTGTTGAGGGAAGGCAACGAGGCGGACTTGAAAGCGAGGCAGAATAGCAGGAAACAGATTTCAAGAGGTACGTTGGAATCGTCTGTAAAGCACAGGAAGAGGGGCACAACTTCGACAATGATGCACTTGGCCAAAAAGGGCGTATGCGTTTTCTCCTGAATATATTCAGGAGAAAACGCATACGCCCTTTTTGGCCAAGCAAGCAAGCGGGCAATGCAAATCTGCACTACAAAGAAGTATCACTTCCCACTGGTCAAAAGGGACATCCACAAAATGTGTAAAAACCAGAAAGGCAAGACAGGCCCTGGAGAACAGGGAGCCTTGTTATGCTGATGGGCAGGATGTAAGTTGCCAACTGCCTCACTGGAGGAGTGCATTGTGTTCCCTAAAACAAGTAAACAACAGAGATACAGAGCCAAGGGCACTTCCAGTCTAGGGAATATACCTTGGGAAAAATGAAATTCAATTAGACAGAGCCAACCCCATATTGAGGGCTGCACTGCTTACAAGAACCTCAACCTGGGTACACCGGAAATATCCCAGGAAATATAAAAATCGTTCAAAACTTTGTGGAACTTACGTACGATGGAATATCCATCAGCCACGAAATCAATGTCATAAGACCAGTAGCAGCAAAATGAGTGGATTCAGGTACGATGATTCTAAGTGAAAGAAGTCACACAGAAAAAGAAACTTATCATAAGATATCACTTAGGAAGATCCTGTAAACATGGCTACACATGAACTGAGTTAGGAAAGAGAACAGAGTCTCACATTTAGAAAACACTCTTATGCCTGCTTAAGGGGGAAGGAGAGGTGGGGTGATGCATCAAACCAGAGTTTGATATAAGCACAGGTACCGTTCCAAAAACCAACTATGGAATAGACAAGACCTACACCTTCCTCAGTGAAAGGGACTCATAACCCCATATTTCCCACAGAGGAATAGATCTGACTAGTAAGAATCTTAAAACCTATGTATTGATATGTCTCCGTAAGGGAATCAAGGGTGACTAGACTGGCATAAAAAAGGCAGCGAGAATCAGCTCAAACCCACTCTAAAAAGGAATTTCAAAAACAAAACAAAGAAACAGGGAAATTCTTTACAATTCCTTCAGGGTCTCTGATGCAACCTGGAATGACCCTATCTACGATGACAGCTGGATGTGGCATGAGGCTGGACACTTGGGACTGAGAGGATTGGTGAGATTGGGTGAGCAAATGCAGACCCTTTAAAGCAATAATGCATGGCAACCATTCCATGGGTCCCAACTCTCCAGGTTGAAGGGAATATTACTACAGCTATAACATGTACGGGAAACCAGGAGAATGGACACACTGTGAATACGAAAGGTTTCTAAAACTCAACGAAGAGTCCCTCACCTGGTGCTCCGGTTTGACTTTCCAACAGCTTTACTATCAATCTCCCAACTTGGAGAGACAGCCCCTTTAAGCTCCTGGTTCACACAGGTTGCCCATTTGGCAGAGGAAGAAAGGGAAGAGGGAGAACCAATGAGAGAGTAGCTGTTAGGCATTTGGATGGGCACATGTCACTCTAATTTCCCGGCAGGAAGAAGAATTCACCAAAGTCTCAGCCACCCACCGGGAACCAGTATAGGTCCTGAACCAAAAGTTTGGACTTGCGTTCAGCTCACAAAAAACGAGTTGAAAAATGGAGCTCAGGGGCACAGCAATTCACAAACTGGCAGAGTAATCAAGGCCAACTATCGTCCAAAAATCTGTTGAGGGAAGGCAACGAGGCAGACTTGAATGCGAGGCAGAATAGCAGGAAACAGATTTCAAGAGGTACGTTAGAATCGCCTGTAAAGCACAGGAAGAGGGGCACAACTTCGACAATGATGCACTTGGCCAAAAAGGGCGTATGCGTTTTCTCCTGAATATATTCAGGAGAAAACGCATACGCCCTTTTTGGCCAAGCAAGCAAGCGGGCAATGCAAATCTGCACTACAAAGAAGTATCACTTCCCAACGGTCAAAAGGGACATCCACAAAATGTGTAAAAACCAGAAAGGCAAGACAGGCCCTGGAGAACAGGGAGCCTTGTTATGCTGATGGGCGGGATGTAAGTTGCCAACTGCCTCACTGGAGGAGTGCATTGTGTTCCCTAAAACAAGTAAACAACAGAGCTACAGAGCCAAGGGCACTTCCAGTCTAGGGAATATACCTTGGGAAAACTGAAAATCCATAAGACAGAGCCACCCCCAAATTGAGGGCTGCACTGCTTACAAGAACCTCAACCTGGGTACACCTGAAATATCCCAGGAAATATAAAAATGGTTCAAAACATTGTGGAACTTACGTACGATGGAATATCCCTCAGCCATGAAATCAATGTCATAAGACCAGTAGCAGCAAAATGAGTGGATTCAGGTACGATGATTCTAAGTGAAAGAAGTCACACAGAAAAAGAAACTTATCATAAGATATCACTTAGGAAGATCCTGTAAACATGGCAACACATGAACTGAGTTAGGAAAGAGAACAGAGTCTCACATTTAGAAAACACTCTTATGCCTGCTTAAGGGGGAAGGAGAGGTGGGGTGATGCATCAAACCCGAGTTTGATATAAGCACAGGTACTGTTCCAAAAACCAACTATGGAATAGACAAGACCTACACCTTCCTCAGTGAAAGGGACTCAAAACCCCATATTTCCCGCAGAGGAATAGATCTGACTAGTAAGAATCTTAAAACCTATGTATTGATATGTCTCCGTAAGGGAATCAAGTGTGTCTAGACTGGCATAAACATGGCAGCGAGAATCAGCTCAAACCCACTCTAAAAAGGAATTTCAAAAACAGAACAAAGAAACAGGGAAATTCTTTACAATTCCTTCAGGGTCTCTGATGCAACCTGGAATGACCCTATCTACGATGACAGCTGGATGTGGCATGAGGCTGGACACTTGGGACTGAGAGGATTGATGAGATTGGGTGAGCAAATGCAGACCCTTTAAAGCAATAATGCATGGCAACCATTCCATGGGTCCCAACTCTCCAGGTTGAAGGGAATATTACTACAGCTATAACATGTACGGGAAACGAGGAGAATGGACACACTGTGAATACGAAAGGTTTCTAAAACTCAACGAAGAGTCCCTCTCCTGGTGCTCCGGTTTGACTTTCCAACAGCTTTACTATCAATCTCCCAACTTGGAGAGACAGCCCCTTTAAGCTCCTGGTTCACACAGGTTGCCCATTTGGCAGAGGAGGAAAGGGAAGAGGGAGAACCAATGAGAGAGTAGCTGTTAGGCATTTGGATGGGCACATGTCACTCTAATTTCCCGGCAGGAAGAAGAATTCACCAAAGTCTCAGCCACCCACCGGGAACCAGTATAGGTCCTGAACCAAAAGTTTGGACTTGCGTTCAGCTCACAAAAAACGAGTTGAAAAATGGAGCTCAGGGGCACAGCAATTCACAAACTGGCAGAGTAATCAAGGCCAACTATCGTCCAAAAATCTGTTGAGGGAAGGCACCGAGGCGGACTTGAATGCGAGGCAGAATAGCAGGAAACAGATTTCAAGAGGTACGTTAGAATCGCCTGTAAAGCACAGGAAGAGGGGCACAACTTCGACAATGATGCACTTGGCCAAAAAGGGCGTATGCGTTTTCTCCTGAATATATTCAGGAGAAAACGCATACGCCCTTTTTGGCCAAGCAAGCAAGCGGGCAATGCAAATCTGCACTACAAAGAAGTATCACTTCCCAACGGTCAAAAGGGACATCCACAAAATGTGTAAAAACCAGAAAGGCAAGACAGGCCCTGGAGAACAGGGAGCCTTGTTATGCTGATGGGCGGGATGTAAGTTGCCAACTGCCTCACTGGAGGAGTGCATTGTGTTCCCTAAAACAAGTAAACAACAGAGCTACAGAGCCAAGGGCACTTCCAGTCTAGGGAATATACCTTGGGAAAACTGAAAATCCATAAGACAGAGCCACCCCCAAATTGAGGGCTGCACTGCTTACAAGAACCTCAACCTGGGTACACCTGAAATATGTCAGGAAATATAAAAATGGTTCAAAACATTGTGGAACTTACGTACGATGGAATATCCCTCAGCCATGAAATCAATGTCATAAGACCAGTAGCAGCAAAATGAGTGGATTCAGGTACGATGATTCTAAGTGAAAGAAGTCACACAGAAAAAGAAACTTATCATAAGATATCACTTAGGAAGATCCTGTAAACATGGCAACACATGAACTGAGTTAGGAAAGAGAACGGAGTCTCACATTTAGAAAACACTCTTATGCCTGCTTAAGGGGGAAGGAGAGGTGGGGTGATGCATCAAACCCGAGTTTGATATAAGCACAGGTACTGTTCCAAAAACCAACTATGGAATAGACAAGACCTACACCTTCCTCAGTGAAAGGGACTCAAAACCCCATATTTCCCGCAGAGGAATAGATCTGACTAGAAAGAATCTTAAAACCTATGTATTGATATGTCTCCGTAAGGGAATCAGGTGTGTCTAGACTGGCATAAACATGGCAGCGAGAATCAGCTCAAACCCACTCTAAAAAGGAATTTCAAAAACAGAACAAAGAAACAGGGAAATTCTTTACAATTCCTTCAGGGTCTCTGATGCAACCTGGAATGACCCTATCTACGATGACAGCTGGATGTGGCATGAGGCTGGACACTTGGGACTGAGAGGATTGGTGAGATTGGGTGAGCAAATGCAGACCCTTTAAAGCAATAATGCATGGCAACCATTCCATGGGTCCCACCTCTCCAGGTTGAAGGGAATATTACTACAGCTATAACATGTACGGGAAACCTAGAGAATGGACACACTGTGAATATGAAAGGTTTCTAAAACTCAACGAAGAGTCCCTCTCCTGGTGCTCCGGTTTGACTTTCCAACAGCTTTACTATCAATCTCCCAACTTGGAGAGACAGCCCCTTTAAGCTCCTGGTTCACACAGGTTGCCCATTTGGCAGAGGAGGAAAGGGAAGAGGGAGAACCAATGAGAGAGTAGCTGTTAGGCATTTGGATGGGCACATGTCACTCTAATTTCCCGGCAGGAAGAAGAATTAACCAAAGTCTCAGCCACCCACCGGGAACCAGTATAGGTCCTGAACCAAAAGTTTGGACTTAGGTTCAGCTCACAAAAAACGAGTTTGAAAATGGAGCTCAGGGGCACAGCAATTCACAAACAGGCAGAGTAATCAAGGCCAACAATCGTCCAAAAATCTGTTGAGGGAAGGCAACGAGGCGGACTTGAAAGCGAGGCAGAATAGCAGGAAACAGATTTCAAGAGGTACGTTGGAATCGTCTGTAAAGCACAGGAAGAGGGGCACAACTTCGACAATGATGCACTTGGCCAAAAAGGGCGTATGCGTTTTCTCCTGAATATATTCAGGAGAAAACGCATACGCCCTTTTTGGCCAAGCAAGCAAGCGGGCAATGCAAATCTGCACTACAAAGAAGTATCACTTCCCACTGGTCAAAAGGGACATCCACAAAATGTGTAAAAACCAGAAAGGCAAGACAGGCCCTGGAGAACAGGGAGCCTTGTTATGCTGATGGGCAGGATGTAAGTTGCCAACTGCCTCACTGGAGGAGTGCATTGTGTTCCCTAAAACAAGTAAACAACAGAGATACAGAGCCAAGGGCACTTCCAGTCTAGGGAATATACCTTGGGAAAAATGAAATTCAATTAGACAGAGCCAACCCCATATTGAGGGCTGCACTGCTTACAAGAACCTCAACCTGGGTACACCTGAAATATCCCAGGAAATATAAAAATCGTTCAAAACTTTGTGGAACTTACGTACGATGGAATATCCATCAGCCACGAAATCAATGTCATAAGACCAGTAGCAGCAAAATGAGTGGATTCAGGTACGATGATTCTAAGTGAAAGAAGTCACACAGAAAAAGAAACTTATCATAAGATATCACTTAGGAAGATCCTGTAAACATGGCTACACATGAACTGATTTAGGAAAGAGAACAGAGTCTCACATTTAGAAAACACTCTTATGCCTGCTTAAGGGGGAAGGAGAGGTGGGGTGATGCATCAAACCAGAGTTTGATATAAGCACAGGTACCGTTCCAAAAACCAACTATGGAATAGACAAGACCTACACCTTCCTCAGTGAAAGGGACTCATAACCCCATATTTCCCGCAGAGGAATAGATCTGACTAGTAAGAATCTTAAAACCTATGTATTGATATGTCTCCGTAAGGGAATCAAGGGTGACTAGACTGGCATAAAAAAGGCAGCGAGAATCAGCTCAAACCCACTCTAAAAAGGAAATTCAAAAACAAAACAAAGAAACAGGGAAATTCTTTACAATTCCTTCAGGGTCTCTGATGCAACCTGGAATGACCCTATCTACGATGACAGCTGGATGTGGCATGAGGCTGGACACTTGGGACTGAGAGGATTGGTGAGATTGGGTGAGCAAATGCAGACCCTTTAAAGCAATAATGCATGGCAACCATTCCATGGGTCCCAACTCTCCAGGTTGAAGGGAATATTACTACAGCTATAACATGTACGGGAAACCAGGAGAATGGACACACTGTGAATACGAAAGGTTTCTAAAACTCAACGAAGAGTCCCTCTCCTGGTGCTCCGGTTTGACTTTCCAACAGCTTTACTATCAATCTCCCAACTTGGAGAGACAGCCCCTTTAAGCTCCTGGTTCACACAGGTTGCCCATTTGGCAGAGGAAGAAAGGGAAGAGGGAGAACCAATGAGAGAGTAGCTGTTAGGCATTTGGATGGGCACATGTCACTCTAATTTCCCGGCAGGAAGAAGAATTCACCAAAGTCTCAGCCACCCACCGGGAACCAGTATAGGTCCTGAACCAAAAGTTTGGACTTGCGTTCAGCTCACAAAAAACGAGTTGAAAAATGGAGCTCAGGGGCACAGCAATTCACAAACTGGCAGAGTAATCAAGGCCAACTATCGTCCAAAAATCTGTTGAGGGAAGGCAACGAGGCGGACTTGAATGCGAGGCAGAATAGCAGGAAACAGATTTCAAGAGGTACGTTAGAATCGCCTGTAAAGCACAGGAAGAGGGGCACAACTTCGACAATGATGCACTTGGCCAAAAAGGGCGTATGCGTTTTCTCCTGAATATATTCAGGAGAAAACGCATACGCCCTTTTTGGCCAAGCAAGCAAGCGGGCAATGCAAATCTGCCCTACAAAGAAGTATCACTTCCCAACGGTCAAAAGGGACATCCACAAAATGTGTAAAAACCAGAAAGGCAAGACAGGCCCTGGAGAACAGGGAGCCTTGTTATGCTGATGGGCGGGATGTAAGTTGCCAACTGCCTCACTGGAGGAGTGCATTGTGTTCCCTAAAACAAGTAAACAACAGAGCTACAGAGCCAAGGGCACTTCCAGTCTAGGGAATATACCTTGGGGAAACTGAAAATCCATAAGACAGAGCCACCCCCAAATTGAGGGCTGCACTGCTTACAAGAACCTCAACCTGGGTACACCTGAAATATCCCAGGAAATATAAAAATGGTTCAAAACATTGTGGAACTTACGTACGATGGAATATCCCTCAGCCATGAAATCAATGTCATAAGACCAGTAGCAGCAAAATGAGTGGATTCAGGTACGATGATTCTAAGTGAAAGAAGTCACACAGAAAAAGAAACTTATCATAAGATATCACTTAGGAAGATCCTGTAAACATGGCAACACATGAACTGAGTTAGGAAAGAGAACAGAGTCTCACATTTAGAAAACACTCTTATGCCTGCTTAAGGGGGAAGGAGAGGTGGGGTGATGCATCAAACCCGAGTTTGATATAAGCACAGGTACTCTTCCAAAAACCAACTATGGAATAGACAAGACCTACACCTTCCTCAGTGAAAGGGACTCAAAACCCCATATTTCCCGCAGAGGAATAGATCTGACTAGTAAGAATCTTAAAACCTATGTATTGATATGTCTCCGTAAGGGAATCAAGTGTGTCTAGACTGGTATAAACATGGCAGCGAGAATCAGCTCAAACCCACTCTAAAAAGGAATTTCAAAAACAGAACAAAGAAACAGGGAAATTCTTTACAATTCCTTCAGGGTCTCTGATGCAACCTGGAATGACCCTATCTACGATGACAGCTGGATGTGGCATGAGGCTGGACACTTGGGACTGAGAGGATTGGTGAGATTGGGTGAGCAAATGCAGACCCTTTAAAGCAATAATGCATGGCAACCATTCCATGGGTCCCAACTCTCCAGGTTGAAGGGAATATTACTACAGCTATAACATGTACGGGAAACCAGGAGAATGGACACACTGTGAATACGAAAGGTTTCTAAAACTCAACGAAGAGTCCCTCTCCTGGTGCTCCGGTTTGACTTTCCAACAGCTTTACTATCAATCTCCCAACTTGGAGAGACAGCCCCTTTAAGCTCCTGGTTCACACAGGTTGCCCATTTGGCAGAGGAGGAAAGGGAAGAGGGAGAACCAATGAGAGAGTAGCTGTTAGGCATTTGGATGGGCACATGTCACTCTAATTTCCCGGCAGGAAGAAGAATTCACCAAAGTCTCAGCCACCCACCGGGAACCAGTATAGGTCCTGAACCAAAAGTTTGGACTTGCGTTCAGCTCACAAAAAACGAGTTGAATAATGGAGCTCAGGGGCACAGCAATTCACAAACTGGCAGAGTAATCAAGGCCAACTATCGTCCAAAAATCTGTTGAGGGAAGGCAACGAGGCGGACTTGAATGCGAGGCAGAATAGCAGGAAACAGATTTCAAGAGGTACGTTAGAATCGCCTGTAAAGCACAGGAAGAGGGGCACAACTTCGACAATGATGCACTTGGCCAAAAAGGGCGTATGCGTTTTCTCCTGAATATATTCAGGAGAAAACGCATACGCCCTTTTTGGCCAAGCAAGCAAGCGGGCAATGCAAATCTGCACTACAAAGAAGTATCACTTCCCAACGGTCAAAAGGGACATCCACAAAATGTGTAAAAACCAGAAAGGCAAGACAGGCCCTGGAGAACAGGGAGCCTTGTTATGCTGATGGGCGGGATGTAAGTTGCCAACTGCCTCACAGGAGGAGTGCATTGTGTTCCCTAAAACAAGTAAACAACAGAGCTACAGAGCCAAGGGCACTTCCAGTCTAGGGAATATACCTTGGGAAAACTGAAAATCCATAAGACAGAGCCACCCCCAAATTGAGGGCTGCACTGCTTACAAGAACCTCAACCTGGGTACACCTGAAATATCCCAGGAAATATAAAAATGGTTCAAAACATTGTGGAACTTACGTACGATGGAATATCCCTCAGCCATGAAATCAATGTCATAAGACCAGTAGCAGCAAAATGAGTGGATTCAGGTACGATGATTCTAAGTGAAAGAAGTCACACAGAAAAAGAAACTTATCATAAGATATCACTTAGGAAGATCCTGTAAACATGGCAACACATGAACTGAGTTAGGAAAGAGAACGGAGTCTCACATTTAGAAAACACTCTTATGCCTGCTTAAGGGGGAAGGAGAGGTGGGGTGATGCATCAAACCCGAGTTTGATATAAGCACAGGTACTGTTCCAAAAACCAACTATGGAATAGACAAGACCTACACCTTCCTCAGTGAAAGGGACTCAAAACCCCATATTTCCTGCAGAGGAATAGATCTGACTAGAAAGAATCTTAAAACCTATGTATTGATATGTCTCCGTAAGGGAATCAGGTGTGTCTAGACTGGCATAAAAATGGCAGCGAGAATAAGCTCAAACCCACTCTAAAAAGGAATTTCAAAAACAGAACAAAGAAACAGGGAAATTCTTTACAATTCCTTCAGGGTCTCTGATGCAACCTGGAATGACCCTATCTACGATGACAGCTGGATGTGGCATGAGGCTGGACACTTGGGACTGAGAGGATTGGTGAGATTGGGTGAGCAAATGCAGACCCTTTAAAGCAATAATGCATGGCAACCATTCCATGGGTCCCACCTCTCCAGGTTGAAGGGAATATTACTACAGCTATAACATGTACGGGAAACCTAGAGAATGGACACACTGTGAATACGAAAGGTTTCTAAAACTCAACGAAGAGTCCCTCTCCTGGTGCTCCGGTTTGACTTTCCAACAGCTTTACTATCAATCTCCCAACTTGGAGAGACAGCCCGTTTAAGCTCCTGGTTCACACAGGTTGCCCATTTGGCAGAGGAAGAAAGGGAAGAGGGAGAACCAATGAGAGAGTAGCTGTTAGGCATTTGGATGGGCACATGTCACTCTAATTTCCCGGCAGGAAGAAGAATGAACCAAAGTCTCAGCCACCCACCGGGAACCAGTATAGGTCCTGAACCAAAAGTTTGGACTTGCGTTCAGCTCACAAAAAACGAGTTGAAAAATGGAGCTCAGGGGCACAGCAATTCACAAACTGGCAGAGTAATCAAGGCCAACTATCGTCCAAAAATCTGTTGAGGGAAGGCAACGAGGCGGACTTGAATGCGAGGCAGAATAGCAGGAAACAGATTTCAAGAGGTACGTTAGAATCGCCTGTAAAGCACAGGAAGAGGGGCACAACTTCGACAATGATGCACTTGGCCAAAAAGGGCGTATGCGTTTTCTCCTGAATATATTCAGGAGAAAACGCATACGCCCTTTTTGGCCAAGCAAGCAAGCGGGCAATGCAAATCTGCACTACAAAGAAGTATCACTTCCCACCGGTCAAAAGGGACATCCACAAAATGTGTAAAAACCAGAAAGGCAAGACAGGCCCTGGAGAACAGGGAGCCTTGTTATGCTGATGGGCGGGATGTAAGTTGCCAACTGCCTCACTGGAGGAGTGCATTGTGTTCCCTAAAACAAGTAAACAACAGAGCTACAGAGCCAAGGGCACTTCCAGTCTAGGGAATATACCTTGGGAAAACTGAAAATCCATAAGACAGAGCCACCCCCAAATTGAGGGCTGCACTGCTTACAAGAACCTCAACCTGGGTACACCTGAAATATCCCAGGAAATATAAAAATGGTTCCAAACATTGTAGAACTTACGTACGATGGAATATCCCTCAGCCACGAAATCAATGTCATAAGACCAGTAGCAGCAAAATGAGTGGATTCAGGTACGATGATTCTAAGGGAAAGAAGTCACACAGGAAAAGAAACTTATCATAAGATATCACTTAGGAAGATCCTGTAAACATGGCTACACATGAACTGAGTTAGGCAAGAGAACAGAGTCTCACATTTAGAAAACACTCTTATGCCTGCTTAAGGGGGAAGGAGAGGTGGGGTGATGCATCAAACCAGAGTTTGATATAAGCACAGGTACTGTTCCAAAAACCAACTATGGAATAGACAAGACCTACACCTTCCTCAGTGAAAGGGACTCAAAACCCCATATTTCCCGCAGAGGAATAGATCTGACTAGTAAGAATCTTAAAACCTATGTATTGATATGTCTCCGTAAGGGAATCAAGTGTGTCTAGACTGGCATAAACATGGCAGCGAGAATCAGCTCAAACCCACTCTAAAAAGGAATTTCAAAAACAGAACAAAGAAACAGGGAAATTCTTTACAATTCCTTCAGGGTCTCTGATGCAACCTGGAATGACCCTATCTACGATGACAGCTGGATGTGGCATGAGGCTGGACACTTGGGACTGAGAGGATTGGTGAGATTGGGTGAGCAAATGCAGACCCTTTAAAGCAATAATGCATGGCAACCATTCCATGGGTCCCACCTCTCCAGGTTGAAGGGAATATTACTACAGCTATAACATGTACGGGAAACCTAGAGAATGGACACACTGTGAATACGAAAGGTTTCTAAAACTCAACGAAGAGTCCCTCTCCTGGTGCTCCGGTTTGACTTTCCAACAGCTTTACTATCAATCTCCCAACTTGGAGAGACAGCCCCTTTAAGCTCCTGGTTCACACAGGTTGCCCATTTGGCAGAGGAGGAAAGGGAAGAGGGAGAACCAATGAGAGAGTAGCTGTTAGGCATTTGGATGGGCACATGTCACTCTAATTTCCCGGCAGGAAGAAGAATTCACCAAAGTCTCAGCCACCCACCGGGAACCAGTATAGGTCCTGAACCAAATGTTTGGACTTGCGTTCAGCTCACAAAAAACGAGTTGAAAAATGGAGCTCAGGGGCACAGCAATTCACAAACTGGCAGAGTAATCAAGGCCAACTATCGTCCAAAAATCTGTTGAGGGAAGGCAACGAGGCGGACTTGAATGCGAGGCAGAATAGCAGGAAACAGATTTCAAGAGGTACGTTAGAATCGCCTGTAAAGCACAGGAAGAGGGGCACAACTTCGACAATGATGCACTTGGCCAAAAAGGGCGTATGCGTTTTCTCCTGAATATATTCAGGAGAAAACGCATACGGCCTTTTTGGCCAAGCAAGCAAGCGGGCAATGCAAATCTGCACTACAAAGAAGTATCACTTCCCACCGGTCAAAAGGGACATCCACAAAATGTGTAAAAACCAGAAAGGCAAGACAGGCCCTGGAGAACAGGGAGCCTTGTTATGCTGATGGGCGGGATGTAAGTTGCCAACTGCCTCACTGGAGGAGTGCATTGTGTTCCCTAAAACAAGTAAACAACAGAGCTACAGAGCCAAGGGCACTTCCAGTCTAGGGAATATACCTTGGGAAAACTGAAAATCCATAAGACAGAGCCACCCCCAAATTGAGGGCTGCACTGCTTACAAGAACCTCAACCTGGGTACACCTGAAATATCCCAGGAAATATAAAAATGGTTCCAAACATTGTGGAACTTACGTACGATGGAATATCCCTCAGCCACGAAATCAATGTCATAAGACCAGTAGCAGCAAAATGAGTGGATTCAGGTACGATGATTCTAAGGGAAAGAAGTCACACAGGAAAAGAAACTTATCATAAGATATCACTTAGGAAGATCCTGTAAACATGGCTACACATGAACTGAATTAGGCAAGAGAACAGAGTCTCACATTTAGAAAACACTCTTATGCCTGCTTAAGGGGGAAGGAGAGGTGGGGTGATGCATCAAACCAGAGTTTGATATAAGCACAGGTACTGTTCCAAAAACCAACTATGGAATAGACAAGACCTACACCTTCCTCAGTGAAAGGGACTCAAAACCCCATATTTCCCGCAGAGGAATAGATCTGACTAGTAAGAATCTTAAAACCTATGTATTGATATGTCTCCGTAAGGGAATCAAGTGTGTCTAGACTGGCATAAACATGGCAGCGAGAATCAGCTCAAACCCACTCTAAAAAGGAATTTCAAAAACAGAACAAAGAAACAGGGAAATTCTTTACAATTCCTTCAGGGTCTCTGATGCAACCTGGAATGACCCTATCTACGATGACAGCTGGATGTGGCATGAGGCTGGACACTTGGGACTGAGAGGATTGGTGAGATTGGGTGAGCAAATGCAGACCCTTTAAAGCAATAATGCATGGCAACCATTCCATGGGTCCCACCTCTCCAGGTTGAAGGGAATATTACTACAGCTATAACATGTACGGGAAACCTAGAGAATGGACACACTGTGAATACGAAAGGTTTCTAAAACTCAACGAAGAGTCCCTCTCCTGGTGCTCCGGTTTGACTTTCCAACAGCTTTACTATCAATCTCCCAACTTGGAGAGACAGCCCCTTTAAGCTCCTGGTTCACACAGGTTGCCCATTTGGCAGAGGAGGAAAGGGAAGAGGGAGAACCAATGAGAGAGAAGCTGTTAGGCATTTGGATGGGCACATGTCACTCTAATTTCCCGGCAGGAAGAAGAATTCACCAAAGTCTCAGCCACCCACCGGGAACCAGTATAGGTCCTGAACCAAATGTTTGGACTTGCGTTCAGCTCACAAAAAACGAGTTGAAAAATGGAGCTCAGGGGCACAGCAATTCACAAACTGGCAGAGTAATCAAGGCCAACTATCGTCCAAAAATCTGTTGAGGGAAGGCAACGAGGCGGACTTGAATGCGAGGCAGAATAGCAGGAAACAGATTTCAAGAGGTACGTTAGAATCGCCTGTAAAGCTCAGGAAGAGGGGCACAACTTCAACAATGATGCACTTGGCCAAAAAGGGCGTATGCGTTTTCACCTGAATATATTCAGGAGAAAACGCATACGCCCTTTTTGGCCAAGCAAGCAAGCGGGCAATGCAAATCTGCACTACAAAGAAGTATCACTTCCCAACGGTCAAAAGGGACATCCACAAAATGTGTAAAAACCAGAAAGGCAAGACAGGCCCTGGAGAACAGGGAGCCTTGTTATGCTGATGGGCGGGATGTAAGTTGCCAACTGCCTCACTGGAGGAGTGCATTGTGTTCCCTAAAACAAGTAAACAACAGAGCTACAGAGCCAAGGGCACTTCCAGTCTAGGGAATATACCTTGGGAAAACTGAAAATCCATAAGACAGAGCCACCCCCAAATTGAGGGCTGCACTGCTTACAAGAACCTCAACCTGGGTACACCTGAAATATCCCAGGAAATATAAAAATGGTTCCAAACATTGTGGAACTTACGTACGATGGAATATCCCTCAGCCACGCAATCAATGTCATAAGACCAGTAGCAGCAAAATGAGTGGATTCAGGTACGATGATTCTAAGGGAAAGAAGTCACACAGGAAAAGAAACTTATCATAAGATATCACTTAGGAAGATCCTGTAAACATGGCTACACATGAACTGAGTTAGGCAAGAGAACAGAGTCTCACATTTAGAAAACACTCTTATGCCTGCTTAAGGGGGAAGGAGAGGTGGGGTGATGCATCAAACCAGAGTTTGATATAAGCACAGGTACTGTTCCAAAAACCAACTATGGAATAGACAAGACCTCCACCTTCCTCAGTGAAAGGGACTCAAAACCCCATATTTCCCGCAGAGGAATAGATCTGACTAGTAAGAATCTTAAAACCTATGTATTGATATGTCTCCGTAAGGGAATCAAGTGTGTCTAGACTGGCATAAACATGGCAGCGAGAATCAGCTCAAACCCACTCTAAAAAGGAATTTCAAAAACAGAACAAAGAAACAGGGAAATTCTTTACAATTCCTTCAGGGTCTCTGATGCAACCTGGAATGACCCTATCTACGATGACAGCTGGATGTGGCATGAGGCTGGACACTTGGGACTGAGAGGATTGGTGAGATTGGGTGAGCAAATGCAGACCCTTTAAAGCAATAATGCATGGCAACCATTCCATGGGTCCCACCTCTCCAGGTTGAAGGGAATATTACTACAGCTATAACATGTACGGGAACCCTAGAGAATGGACACACTGTGAATACGAAAGGTTTCTAAAACTCAACGAAGAGTCCCTCTCCTGGTGCTCCGGTTTGACTTTCCAACAGCTTTACTATCAATCTCCCAACTTGGAGAGACAGCCCCTTTAAGCTCCTGGTTCACACAGGTTGCCCATTTGGCAGAGGAGGAAAGGGAAGAGGGAGAACCAATGAGAGAGTAGCTGTTAGGCATTTGGATGGGCACATGTCACTCTAATTTCCCGGCAGGAAGAAGAATTCACCAAAGTCTCAGCCACCCACCGGGAACCAGTATAGGTCCTGAACCAAATGTTTGGACTTGCGTTCAGCTCACAAAAAACGAGTTGAAAAATGGAGCTCAGGGGCACAGCAATTCACAAACTGGCAGAGTAATCAAGGCCAACTATCGTCCAAAAATCTGTTGAGGGAAGGCAACGAGGCGGACTTGAATGCGAGGCAGAATAGCAGGAAACAGATTTCAAGAGGTACGTTAGAATCGCCTGTAAAGCACAGGAAGAGGGGCACAACTTCGACAATGATGCACTTGGCCAAAAAGGGCGTATGCGTTTTCTCCTGAATATATTCAGGAGAAAACGCATACGCCCTTTTTGGCCAAGCAAGCAAGCGGGCAATGCAAATCTGCACTACAAAGAAGTATCACTCCCCAAAGGTCAAAAGGGACATCCACAAAATGTGTAAAAACCAGAAAGGCAAGACAGGCCCTGGAGAACAGGGAGCCTTGTTATGCTGATGGGCGGGATGTAAGTTGCCAACTGCCTCACTGGAGGAGTGCATTGTGTTCCCTAAAACAAGTAAACAACAGAGCTACAGAGCCAAGGGCACTTCCAGTCTAGGGAATATACCTTGGGAAAACTGAAAATCCATAAGACAGAGCCACCCCCAAATTGAGGGCTGCACTGCTTACAAGAACCTCAACCTGGGTACACCTGAAATATCCCAGGAAATATAAAAATGGTTCCAAACATTGTGGAACTTACGTACGATGGAATATCCCTCAGCCACGAAATCAATGTCATAAGACCAGTAGCAGCAAAATGAGTGGATTCAGGTACGATGATTCTAAGGGAAAGAAGTCACACAGGAAAAGAAACTTATCATAAGATATCACTTAGGAAGATCCTGTAAACATGGCTACACATGAACTGAGTTAGGAAAGAGAACAGAGTCTCACATTTAGAAAACACTCTTATGCCTGCTTAAGGGGGAAGGAGAGGTGGGGTGATGCATCAAACCAGAGTTTGATATAAGCACAGGTACTGTTCCAAAAACCAACTATGGAATAGACAAGACCTCCACCTTCCTCAGTGAAAGGGACTCAAAACCCCATATTTCCCGCAGAGGAATAGATCTGACTAGTAAGAATCTTAAAACCTATGTATTGATATGTCTCCGTAAGGGAATCAAGTGTGTCTAGACTGGCATAAACATGGCAGCGAGAATCAGCTCAAACCCACTCTAAAAAGGAATTTCAAAAACAGAACAAAGAAACAGGGAAATTCTTTACAATTCCTTCAGGGTCTCTGATGCAACCTGGAATGACCCTATCTACGATGACAGCTGGATGTGGCATGAGGCTGGACACTTGGGACTGAGAGGATTGGTGAGATTGGGTGAGCAAATGCAGACCCTTTAAAGCAATAATGCATGGCAACCATTCCATGGGTCCCACCTCTCCAGGTTGAAGGGAATATTACTACAGCTATAACATGTACGGGAAACCTAGAGAATGGACACACTGTGAATACGAAAGGTTTCTAAAACTCAACGAAGAGTCCCTCTCCTGGTGCTCCGGTTTGACTTTCCAACAGCTTTACTATCAATCTCCCAACTTGGAGAGACAGCCCCTTTAAGCTCCTGGTTCACACACGTTGCCCATTTGGCAGAGGAGGAAAGGGAAGAGGGAGAACCAATGAGAGAGTAGCTGTTAGGCATTTGGATGGGCACATGTCACTCTAATTTCCCGGCAGGAAGAAGAATTAACCAAAGTCTCAGCCACCCACCGGGAACCAGTATAGGTCCTGAACCACATGTTTGGACTTGCGTTCAGCTCACAAAAAACGAGTTGAAAAATGGAGCTCAGGGGCACAGCAATTCACAAACTGGCAGAGTAATCAAGGCCAACTATCGTCCAAAAATCTGTTGAGGGAAGGCAACGAGGCGGACTTGAATGCGAGGCAGAATAGCAGGAAACAGATTTCAAGAGGTACGTTAGAATCGCCTGTAAAGCACAGGAAGAGGGGCACAACTTCGACAATGATGCACTTGGCCAAAAAGGGCGTATGCGTTTTCTCCTGAATATATTCAGGAGAAAACGCATACGCCCTTTTTGGCCAAGCAAGCAAGCGGGCAATGCAAATCTGCACTACAAAGAAGTATCACTTCCCACCGGTCAAAAGGGACATCCACAAAATGTGTAAAAACCAGAAAGGCAAGACAGGCCCTGGAGAACAGGGAGCCTTGTCATGCTGATGGGCGGGATGTAAGTTGCCAACTGCCTCACTGGAGGAGTGCATTGTGTTCCCTAAAACAAGTAAACAACAGAGCTACAGAGCCAAGGGCACTTCCAGTCTAGGGAATATACCTTGGGAAAACTGAAGATCCATAAGACAGAGCCACCCCCAAATTGAGGGCTGCACTGCTTACAAGAACCTCAACCTGGGTACACCTGAAATATCCCAGGAAATATAAAAATGGTTCCAAACACTGTGGAACTTACGTACGATGGAATATCCCTCAGCCACGAAATCAATGTCATAAGACCAGTAGCAGCAAAATGAGTGGATTCAGGTACGATGATTCTAAGGGAAAGAAGTCACACAGGAAAAGAAACTTATCATAAGATATCACTTAGGAAGATCCTGTAAACATGGCTACACATGAACTGAGTTAGGAAAGAGAACAGAGTCTCACATTTAGAAAACACTCTTATGCCTGCTTAAGGGGGAAGGAGAGGTGGGGTGATGCATCAAACCAGAGTTTGATATAAGCACAGGTACTGTTCCAAAAACCAACTATGGAATAGACAAGACCTACACCTTCCTCAGTGAAAGGGACTCAAAACCCCATATTTCCCGCAGAGGAATAGATCTGACTAGTAAGAATCTTAAAACCTATGTATTGATATGTCTCCGTAAGGGAATCAGGTGTGTCTAGACTGGCATAAACATGGCAGCGAGAATCAGCTCAAACCCACTCTAAAAAGGAATTTCAAAAACAGAACAAAGAAACAGGGAAATTCTTTACAATTCCTTCAGGGTCTCTGATGCAACCTGGAATGACCCTATCTACGATGACAGCTGGATGTGGCATGAGGCTGGACACTTGGGACTGAGAGGATTGGTGAGATTGGGTGAGCAAATGCAGACCCTTTAAAGCAATAATGCATGGCAACCATTCCATGGGTCCCACCTCTCCAGGTTGAAGGGAATATTACTACAGCTATAACATGTACGGGAAACCTAGAGAATGGACACACTGTGAATACGAAAGGTTTCTAAAACTCAACGAAGAGTCCCTCTCCTGGTGCTCCGGTTTGACTTTCCAACAGCTTTACTATCAATCTCCCAACTTGGAGAGACAGCCCCTTTAAGCTCCTGGTTCACACAGGTTGCCCATTTGGCAGAGGAGGAAAGGGAAGAGGGAGAACCAATGAGAGAGTAGCTGTTAGGCATTTGGATGGGCACATGTCACTCTAATTTCCCGGCAGGAAGAAGAATTAACCAAAGTCTCAGCCACCCACCGGGAACCAGTATAGGTCCTGAACCAAATGTTTGGACTTGCGTTCAGCTCACAAAAAAACGAGTTGAAAAATGGAGCTCAGGGGCACAGCAATTCACAAACTGGCAGAGTAATCAAGGCCAACTATCGTCCAAAAATCTGTTGAGGGAAGGCAACGAGGCGGACTTGAATGCGAGGCAGAATAGCAGGAAACAGATTTCAAGAGGTACGTTAGAATCGCCTGTAAAGCACAGGAAGAGGGGCACAACTTCGACAATGATGCACTTGGCCAAAAAGGGCGTATGCGTTTTCTCCTGAATATATTCAGGAGAAAACGCATACGCCCTTTTTGGCCAAGCAAGCAAGCGGGCAATGCAAATCTGCACTACAAAGAAGTATCACTTCCCACCGGTCAAAAGGGACATCCACAAAATGTGTAAAAACCAGAAAGGCAAGACAGGCCCTGGAGAACAGGGAGCCTTGTCATGCTGATGGGCGGGATGTAAGTTGCCAACTGCCTCACTGGAGGAGTGCATTGTGTTCCCTAAAACAAGTAAACAACAGAGCTACACAGCCAAGGGCACTTCCAGTCTAGGGAATATACCTTGGGAAAACTGAAGATCCATAAGACAGAGCCACCCCCAAATTGAGGGCTGCACTGCTTACAAGAACCTCAACCTGGGTACACCTGAAATATCCCAGGAAATATAAAAATGGTTCCAAACACTGTGGAACTTACGTACGATGGAATATCCCTCAGCCACGAAATCAATGTCATAAGACCAGTAGCAGCAAAATGAGTGGATTCAGGTACGATGATTCTAAGGGAAAGAAGTCACACAGGAAAAGAAACTTATCATAAGATATCACTTAGGAAGATCCTGTAAACATGGCTACACATGAACTGAGTTAGGAAAGAGAACAGAGTCTCACATTTAGAAAACACTCTTATGCCTGCTTAAGGGGGAAGGAGAGGTGGGGTGATGCATCAAACCAGAGTTTGATATAAGCACAGGTACTGTTCCAAAAACCAACTATGGAATAGACAAGACCTACACCTTCCTCAGTGAAAGGGACTCAAAACCCCATATTTCCCGCAGAGGAATAGATCTGACTAGTAAGAATCTTAAAACCTATGTATTGATATGTCTCCGTAAGGGAATCAGGTGTGTCTAGACTGGCATAAACATGGCAGCGAGAATCAGCTCAAACCCACTCTAAAAAGGAATTTCAAAAACAGAACAAAGAAACAGGGAAATTCTTTACAATTCCTTCAGGGTCTCTGATGCAACCTGGAATGACCCTATCTACGATGACAGCTGGATGTGGCATGAGGCTGGACACTTGGGACTGAGAGGATTGGTGAGATTGGGTGAGCAAATGCAGACCCTTTAAAGCAATAATGCATGGCAACCATTCCATGGGTCCCACCTCTCCAGGTTGAAGGGAATATTACTACAGCTATAACATGTACGGGAAACCTAGAGAATGGACACACTGTGAATACGAAAGGTTTCTAAAACTCAACGAAGAGTCCCTCTCCTGGTGCTCCGGTTTGACTTTCCAACAGCTTTACTATCAATCTCCCAACTTGGAGAGACAGCCCCTTTAAGCTCCTGGTTCACACAGGTTGCCCATTTGGCAGAGGAGGAAAGGGAAGAGGGAGAACCAATGAGAGAGTAGCTGTTAGGCATTTGGATGGGCACATGTCACTCTAATTTCCCAGCAGGAAGAAGAATTAACCAAAGTCTCAGCCACCCACCGGGAACCAGTATAGGTCCTGAACCAAATGTTTGGACTTGCGTTCAGCTCACAAAAAAACGAGTTGAAAAATGGAGCTCAGGGGCACAGCAATTCACAAACTGGCAGAGTAATCAAGGCCAACTATCGTCCAAAAATCTGTTGAGGGAAGGCAACGAGGCGGACTTGAATGCGAGGCAGAATAGCAGGAAACAGATTTCAAGAGGTACGTTAGAATCGCCTGTAAAGCACAGGAAGAGGGGCACAACTTCGACAATGATGCACTTGGCCAAAAAGGGCGTATGCGTTTTCTCCTGAATATATTCAGGAGAAAACGCATACGCCCTTTTTGGCCAAGCAAGCAAGCGGGCAATGCAAATCTGCACTACAAAGAAGTATCACTTCCCAACGGTCAAAAGGGACATCCACAAAATGTGTAAAAACCAGAAAGGCAAGACAGGCCCTGGAGAACAGGGAGCCTTGTTATGCTGATGGGCGGAATGTAAGTTGCCAACTGCCTCACTGGAGGAGTGCATTGTGTTCCCTAAAACAAGTAAACAACAGAGCTACAGAGCCAAGGGCACTTCCAGTCTAGGGAATATACCTTGGGAAAATTGAAGATCCATAAGACACAGCCACCCCCAAATTGAGGGCTGCACTGCTTACAAGAACCTCAACCTGGGTACACCTGAAATATCCCAGGAAATATAAAAATGGTTCCAAACACTGTGGAACTTACGTACGATGGAATATCCCTCAGCCACGAAATCAATGTCATAAGACCAGTAGCAGCAAAATGAGTGGATTCAGGTACGATGATTCTAAGGGAAAGAAGTCACACAGGAAAAGAAACTTATCATAAGATATCACTTAGGAAGATCCTGTAAACATGGCTACACATGAACTGAGTTAGGCAAGAGAACAGAGTCTCACATTTAGAAAACACTCTTATGCCTGCTTAAGGGGGAAGGAGAGGTGGGGTGATGCATCAAACCAGAGTTTGATATAAGCACAGGTACTGTTCCAAAAACCAACTATGGAATAGACAAGACCTACACCTTCCTCAGTGAAAGGGACTCAAAACCCCATATTTCCCGCAGAGGAATAGATCTGACTAGTAAGAATCTTAAAACCTATGTATTGATATGTCTCCGTAAGGGAATCAGGTGTGTCTAGACTGGCATAAACATGGCAGCGAGAATCAGCTCAAACCCACTCTAAAAAGGAATTTCAAAAACAGAACAAAGAAACAGGGAAATTCTTTACAATTCCTTCAGGGTCTCTGATGCAACCTGGAATGACCCTATCTACGATGACAGCTGGATGTGGCATGAGGCTGGACACTTGGGACTGAGAGGATTGGTGAGATTGGGTGAGCAAATGCAGACCCTTTAAAGCAATAATGCATGGCAACCATTCCATGGGTCCCACCTCTCCAGGTTGAAGGGAATATTACTACAGCTATAACATGTACGGGAAACCTAGAGAATGGACACACTGTGAATACGAAAGGTTTCTAAAACTCAACGAAGAGTCCCTCTCCTGGTGCTCCGGTTTGACTTTCCAACAGCTTTACTATCAATCTCCCAACTTGGAGAGACAGCCCCTTTAAGCTCCTGGTTCACACAGGTTGCCCATTTGGCAGAGGAGGAAAGGGAAGAGGGAGAACCAATGAGAGAGTAGCTGTTAGGCATTTGGATGGGCACATGTCACTCTAATTTCCCGGCAGGAAGAAGAATTCACCAAAGTCTCAGCCACCCACCGGGAACCAGTATAGGTCCTGAACCAAATGTGTGGACTTGCGTTCAGCTCACAAAAAACGAGTTGAAAAATGGAGCTCAGGGGCACAGCAATTCACAAACTGGCAGAGTAATCAAGGCCAACTATCGTCCAAAAATCTGTTGAGGGAAGGCAACGAGGCGGACTTGAATGCGAGGCAGAATAGCAGGAAACAGATTTCAAGAGGTACGTTAGAATCGCCTGTAAAGCACAGGAAGAGGGGCACAACTTCGACAATGATGCACTTGGCCAAAAAGGGCGTATGCGTTTTCTCCTGAATATATTCAGGAGAAAACGCATACGCCCTTTTTGGCCAAGCAAGCAAGCGGGCAATGCAAATCTGCACTACAAAGAAGTATCACTTCCCACCGGTCAAAAGGGACATCCACAAAATGTGTAAAAACCAGAAAGGCAAGACAGGCCCTGGAGAACAGGGAGCCTTGTTATGCTGATGGGCGGGATGTAAGTTGCCAACTGCCTCACTGGAGGAGTGCATTGTGTTCCCTAAAACAAGTAAACAACAGAGCTACAGAGCCAAGGGCACTTCCAGTCTAGGGAATATACCTTGGGAAAACTGAAAATCCATAAGACAGAGCCACCCCCAAATTGAGGGCTGCACTGCTTACAAGAACCTCAACCTGGGTACACCTGAAATATCCCAGGAAATATAAAAATGGTTCCAAACACTGTGGAACTTACGTACGATGGAATATCCCTCAGCCACGAAATCAATGTCATAAGACCAGTAGCAGCAAAATGAGTGGATTCAGGTACGATGATTCTAAGGGAAAGAAGTCACACAGGAAAAGAAACTTATCATAAGATATCACTTAGGAAGATCCTGTAAACATGGCTACACATGAACTGAGTTAGGAAAGAGAACAGAGTCTCACATTTAGAAAACACTCTTATGCCTGCTTAAGGGGGAAGGAGAGGTGGGGTGATGCATCAAACCAGAGTTTGATATAAGCACAGGTACTGTTCCAAAAACCAACTATGGAATAGACAAGACCTCCACCTTCCTCAGTGAAAGGGACTCAAAACCCCATATTTCCCGCAGAGGAATAGATCTGACTAGTAAGAATCTTAAAACCTATGTATTGATATGTCTCCGTAAGGGAATCAGGTGTGTCTAGACTGGCATAAGCATGGCAGCGAGAATCAGCTCAAACCCACTCTAAAAAGGAATTTCAAAAACAGAACAAAGAAACAGGGAAATTCTTTACAATTCCTTCAGGGTCTCTGATGCAACCTGGAATGACCCTATCTACGATGACAGCTGGATGTGGCATGAGGCTGGACACTTGGGACTGAGAGGATTGGTGAGATTGGGTGAGCAAATGCAGACCCTTTAAAGCAATAATGCATGGCAACCATTCCATGGGTCCCACCTCTCCAGGTTGAAGGGAATATTACTACAGCTATAACATGTACGGGAAACCTAGAGAATGGACACACTGTGAATACGAAAGGTTTCTAAAACTCAACGAAGAGTCCCTCTCCTGGTGCTCCGGTTTGACTTTCCAACAGCTTTACTATCAATCTCCCAACTTGGAGAGACAGCCCCTTTAAGCTCCTGGTTCACACAGGTTGCCCATTTGGCAGAGGAGGAAAGGGAAGAGGGAGAACCAATGAGAGAGTAGCTGTTAGGCATTTGGATGGGCACATGTCACTCTAATTTCCCGGCAGGAAGAAGAATTCACCAAAGTCTCAGCCACCCACCGGGAACCAGTATAGGTCCTGAACCAAATGTTTGGACTTGCGTTCAGCTCACAAAAAGCGAGTTGAAAAATGGAGCTCAGGGGCACAGCAATTCACAAACTGGCAGAGTAATCAAGGCCAACTATCGTCCAAAAATCTGTTGAGGGAAGGCAACGAGGCGGACTTGAATGCGAGGCAGAATAGCAGGAAACAGATTTCAAGAGGTACGTTAGAATCGCCTGTAAAGCACAGGAAGAGGGGCACAACTTCGACAATGATGCACTTGGCCAAAAAGGGCGTATGCGTTTTCTCCTGAATATATTCAGGAGAAAACGCATACGCCCTTTTTGGCCAAGCAAGCAAGCGGGCAATGCAAATCTGCACTACAAAGAAGTATCACTTCCCACCGGCCAAAGGGACATCCACAAAATGTGTAAAAACCAGAAAGGCAAGACAGGCCCTGGAGAACAGGGAGCCTTGTTATGCTGATGGGCGGGATGTAAGCTGCCAACTGCCTCCCTGGAGGAGTGCATTGTGTTCCCTAAAACAAGTAAACAACAGAGCTACAGAGCCAAGGGCACTTCCAGTCTAGGGAATATACCTTGGGAAAACTGAAGATCCATAAGACAGAGCCACCCCCAAACTGAGGGCTGCACTGCTTACAAGAACCTCAACCTGGGTACACCTGAAATATCCCAGGAAATATAAAAATGGTTCAAAACATTGTGGAACTTACGTACGATGGAATATCCCTCAGCCATGAAATCAATGTCATAAGACCAGTAGCAGCAAAATGAGTGGATTCAGGTACGATGATTCTAAGTGAAAGAAGTCACACAGAAAAAGAAACTTATCATAAGATATCACTTAGGAAGATCCTGTAAACATGGCAACACATGAACTGAGTTAGGAAAGATAACAGAGTCTCACATTTAGAAAACACTCTTATGCCTGCTTAAGGGGGAAGGAGAGGTGGGGTGATGCATCAAACCAGAGTTTGATATAAGCACAGGTACTGTTCCAAAAACCAACTATGGAATAGACAAGACCTACACCTTCCTCAGTGAAAGGGACTCAAAACCCCATATTTCCCGCAGAGGAATAGATCTGACTAGTAAGAATCTTAAAACCTATGTATTGATATGTCTCCGTAAGGGAATCAAGTGTGTCTAGACTGGCATAAACATGGCAGCGAGAATCAGCTCAAACCCACTCTAAAAAGGAATTTCAAAAACAGAACAAAGAAACAGGGAAATTCTTTACAATTCCTTCAGGGTCTCTGATGCAACCTGGAATGACCCTATCTACGATGACAGCTGGATGTGGCATGAGGCTGGACACTTGGGACTGAGAGGATTGGTGAGATTGGGTGAGCAAATGCAGACCCTTTAAAGCAATAATGCATGGCAACCATTCCATGGGTCCCACCTCTCCAGGTTGAAGGGAATATTACTACAGCTATAACATGTACGGGAAACCTAGAGAATGGACACACTGTGAATACGAAAGGTTTCTAAAACTCAACGAAGAGTCCCTCTCCTGGTGCTCCGGTTTGACTTTCCAACAGCTTTACTATCAATCTCCCAACTTGGAGAGACAGCCCCTTTAAGCTCCTGGTTCACACACGTTGCCCATTTGGCAGAGGAGGAAAGGGAAGAGGGAGAACCAATGAGAGAGTAGCTGTTAGGCATTTGGATGGGCACATGTCACTCTAATTTCCCGGCAGGAAGAAGAATTCACCAAAGTCTCAGCCACCCACCGGGAACCAGTATAGGTCCTGAACCAAATGTGTGGACTTGCGTTCAGCTCACAAAAAACGAGTTGAAAAATGGAGCTCAGGGGCACAGCAATTCACAAACTGGCAGAGTAATCAAGGCCAACTATCGTCCAAAAATCTGTTGAGGGAAGGCAACGAGGCGGACTTGAATGCGAGGCAGAATAGCAGGAAACAGATTTCAAGAGGTACGTTAGAATCGCCTGTAAAGCACAGGAAGAGGGGCACAACTTCGACAATGATGCACTTGGCCAAAAAGGGCGTATGCGTTTTCTCCTGAATATATTCAGGAGAAAACGCATACGCCCTTTTTGGCCAAGCAAGCAAGCGGGCAATGCAAATCTGCACTACAAAGAAGTATCACTTCCCACCGGTCAAAAGGGACATCCACAAAATGTGTAAAAACCGGAAAGGCAAGACAGGCCCTGGAGAACAGGGAGCCTTGTTATGCTGATGGGCGGGATGTAAGCTGCCAACTGCCTCCCTGGAGGAGTGCATTGTGTTCCCTAAAACAAGTAAACAACAGAGCTACAGAGCCAAGGGCACTTCCAGTCTAGGGAATATACCTTGGGAAAACTGAAGATCCATAAGACAGAGCCACCCCCAAATTGAGGGCTGCACTGCTTACAAGAACCTCAACCTGGGTACACCTGAAATATCCCAGGAAATATAAAAATGGTTCAAAACATTGTGGAACTTACGTACGATGGAATATCCCTCAGCCATGAAATCAATGTCATAAGACCAGTAGCAGCAAAATGAGTGGATTCAGGTACGATGATTCTAAGTGAAAGAAGTCACACAGAAAAAGAAACTTATCATAAGATATCACTTAGGAAGATCCTGTAAACATGGCAACACATGAACTGAGTTAGGAAAGAGAACAGAGTCTCACATTTAGAAAACACTCTTATGCCTGCTTAAGGGGGAAGGAGAGGTGGGGTGATGCATCAAACCAGAGTTTGATATAAGCACAGGTACTGTTCCAAAACCCAACTATGGAATAGACAAGACCTACACCTTCCTCAGTGAAAGGGACTCAAAACCCCATATTTCCCGCAGAGGAATAGATCTGACTAGTAAGAATCTTAAAACCTATGTATTGATATGTCTCCGTAAGGGAATCAAGTGTGTCTAGACTGGCATAAACATGGCAGCGAGAATCAGCTCAAACCCACTCTAAAAAGGAATTTCAAAAACAGAACAAAGAAACAGGGAAATTCTTTACAATTCCTTCAGGGTCTCTGATGCAACCTGGAATGACCCTATCTACGATGACAGCTGGATGTGGCATGAGGCTGGACACTTGGGACTGAGAGGATTGGTGAGATTGGGTGAGCAAATGCAGACCCTTTAAAGCAATAATGCATGGCAACCATTCCATGGGTCCCACCTCTCCAGGTTGAAGGGAATATTACTACAGCTATAACATGTACGGGAAACCTAGAGAATGGACACACTGTGAATACGAAAGGTTTCTAAAACTCAACGAAGAGTCCCTCTCCTGGTGCTCCGGTTTGACTTTCCAACAGCTTTACTATCAATCTCCCAACTTGGAGAGACAGCCCCTTTAAGCTCCTGGTTCACACACGTTGCCCATTTGGCAGAGGAGGAAAGGGAAGAGGGAGAACCAATGAGAGAGTAGCTGTTAGGCATTTGGATGGGCACATGTCACTCTAATTTCCCGGCAGGAAGAAGAATTAACCAAAGTCTCAGCCACCCACCGGGAACCAGTATAGGTCCTGAACCAAATGTGTGGACTTGCGTTCAGCTCACAAAAAACGAGTTGAAAAATGGAGCTCAGGGGCACAGCAATTCACAAACTGGCAGAGTAATCAAGGCCAACTATCGTCCAAAAATCTGTTGAGGGAAGGCAACGAGGCGGACTTGAATGCGAGGCAGAATAGCAGGAAACAGATTTCAAGAGGTACGTTAGAATCGCCTGTAAAGCACAGGAAGAGGGGCACAACTTCGACAATGATGCACTTGGCCAAAAAGGGCGTATGCGTTTTCTCCTGAATATATTCAGGAGAAAACGCATACGCCCTTTTTGGCCAAGCAAGCAAGCGGGCAATGCAAATCTGCACTACAAAGAAGTATCACTTCCCACCGGTCAAAAGGGACATCCACAAAATGTGTAAAAACCAGAAAGGCAAGACAGGCCCTGGAGAACAGGGAGCCTTGTTATGCTGATGGGCGGGATGTAAGCTGCCAACTGCCTCCCTGGAGGAGTGCATTGTGTTCCCTAAAACAAGTAAACAACAGAGCTACAGAGCCAAGGGCACTTCCAGTCTAGGGAATATACCTTGGGAAAACTGAAGATCCATAAGACAGAGCCACCCCCAAATTGAGGGCTGCACTGCTTACAAGAACCTCAACCTGGGTACACCTGAAATATCCCAGGAAATATAAAAATGGTTCAAAACATTGTGGAACTTACGTACGATGGAATATCCCTCAGCCATGAAATCAATGTCATAAGACCAGTAGCAGCAAAATGAGTGGATTCAGGTACGATGATTCTAAGTGAAAGAAGTCACACAGAAAAAGAAACTTATCATAAGATATCACTTAGGAAGATCCTGTAAACATGGCAACACATGAACTGAGTTAGGAAAGAGAACAGAGTCTCACATTTAGAAAACACTCTTATGCCTGCTTAAGGGGGAAGGAGAGGTGGGGTGATGCATCAAACCAGAGTTTGATATAAGCACAGGTACTGTTCCAAAAACCAACTATGGAATAGACAAGACCTACACCTTCCTCAGTGAAAGGGACTCAAAACCCCATATTTCCCGCAGAGGAATAGATCTGACTAGTAAGAATCTTAAAACCTATGTATTGATATGTCTCCGTAAGGGAATCAAGTGTGTCTAGACTGGCATAAACATGGCAGCGAGAATCAGCTCAAACCCACTCTAAAAAGGAATTTCAAAAACAGAACAAAGAAACAGGGAAATTCTTTACAATTCCTTCAGGGTCTCTGATGCAACCTGGAATGACCCTATCTACGATGACAGCTGGATGTGGCATGAGGCTGGACACTTGGGACTGAGAGGATTGGTGAGATTGGGTGAGCAAATGCAGACCCTTTAAAGCAATAATGCATGGCAACCATTCCATGGGTCCCACCTCTCCAGGTTGAAGGGAATATTACTACAGCTATAACATGTACGGGAAACCTAGAGAATGGACACACTGTGAATACGAAAGGTTTCTAAAACTCAACGAAGAGTCCCTCTCCTGGTGCTCCGGTTTGACTTTCCAACAGCTTTACTATCAATCTCCCAACTTGGAGAGACAGCCCCTTTAAGCTCCTGGTTCACACACGTTGCCCATTTGGCAGAGGAGGAAAGGGAAGAGGGAGAACCAATGAGAGAGTAGCTGTTAGGCATTTGGATGGGCACATGTCACTCTAATTTCCCGGCAGGAAGAAGAATTCACCAAAGTCTCAGCCACCCACCGGGAACCAGTATAGGTCCTGAACCAAATGTTTGGACTTGCGTTCAGCTCACAAAAAACGAGTTGAAAAATGGAGCTCAGGGGCACAGCAATTCACAAACTGGCAGAGTAATCAAGGCCAACTATCGTCCAAAAATCTGTTGAGGGAAGGCAACGAGGCGGACTTGAATGCGAGGCAGAATAGCAGGAAACAGATTTCAAGAGGTACGTTAGAATCGCCTGTAAAGCACAGGAAGAGGGGCACAACTTCGACAATGATGCACTTGGCCAAAAAGGGCGTATGCGTTTTCTCCTGAATATATTCAGGAGAAAACGCATACGCCCTTTTTGGCCAAGCAAGCAAGCGGGCAATGCAAATCTGCACTACAAAGAAGTATCACTCCCCAAAGGTCAAAAGGGACATCCACAAAATGTGTAAAAACCAGAAAGGCAAGACAGGCCCTGGAGAACAGGGAGCCTTTTTATGCTGATGGGCGGGATGTAAGCTGCCAACTGCCTCCCTGGAGGAGTGCATTGTGTTCCCTAAATCAAGTAAACAACAGAGCTACAGAGCCAAGGGCACTTCCAGTCTAGGGAATATACCTTGGGAAAACTGAAAATCCATAAGACAGAGCCACCCCCAAATTGAGGGCTGCACTGCTTACAAGAACCTCAACCTGGGTACACCTGAAATATCCCAGGAAATATAAAAATGGTTCAAAACATTGTGGAACTTACGTACGATGGAATATCCCTCAGCCATGAAATCAATGTCATAAGACCAGTAGCAGCAAAATGAGTGGATTCAGGTACGATGATTCTAAGTGAAAGAAGTCACACAGAAAAAGAAACTTATCATAAGGTATCACTTAGGAAGATCCTGTAAACATGGCAACACATGAACTGAGTTAGGAAAGAGAACAGAGTCTCACATTTAGAAAACACTCTTATGCCTGCTTAAGGGGGAAGGAGAGGTGGGGTGATGCATCAAACCAGAGTTTGATATAAGCACAGGTACTGTTCCAAAAACCAACTATGGAATAGACAAGACCTACACCTTCCTCAGTGAAAGGGACTCAAAACCCCATATTTCCCGCAGAGGAATAGATCTGACTAGTAAGAATCTTAAAACCTATGTATTGATATGTCTCCGTAAGGGAATCAAGTGTGTCTAGACTGGCATAAACATGGCAGCGAGAATCAGCTCAAACCCACTCTAAAAAGGAATTTCAAAAACAGAACAAAGAAACAGGGAAATTCTTTACAATTCCTTCAGGGTCTCTGATGCAACCTGGAATGACCCTATCTACGATGACAGCTGGATGTGGCATGAGGCTGGACACTTGGGACTGAGAGGATTGGTGAGATTGGGTGAGCAAATGCAGACCCTTTAAAGCAATAATGCATGGCAACCATTCCATGGGTCCCACCTCTCCAGGTTGAAGGGAATATTACTACAGCTATAACATGTACGGGAAACCTAGAGAATGGACACACTGTGAATACGAAAGGTTTCTAAAACTCAACGAAGAGTCCCTCTCCTGGTGCTCCGGTTTGACTTTCCAACAGCTTTACTATCAATCTCCCAACTTGGAGAGACAGCCCCTTTAAGCTCCTGGTTCACACACGTTGCCCATTTGGCAGAGGAGGAAAGGGAAGAGGGAGAACCAATGAGAGAGTAGCTGTTAGGCATTTGGATGGGCACATGTCACTCTAATTTCCCGGCAGGAAGAAGAATTCACCAAAGTCTCAGCCACCCACCGGGAACCAGTATAGGTCCTGAACCAAATGTTTGGACTTGCGTTCAGCTCACAAAAAACGAGTTGAAAAATGGAGCTCAGGGGCACAGCAATTCACAAACTGGCAGAGTAATCAAGGCCAACTATCGTCCAAAAATCTGTTGAGGGAAGGCAACGAGGCGGACTTGAATGCGAGGCAGAATAGCAGGAAACAGATTTCAAGAGGTACGTTAGAATCGCCTGTAAAGCACAGGAAGAGGGGCACAACTTCGACAATGATGCACTTGGCCAAAAAGGGCGTATGCGTTTTCTCCTGAATATATTCAGGAGAAAACGCATACGCCCTTTTTGGCCAAGCAAGCAAGCGGGCAATGCAAATCTGCACTACAAAGAAGTATCACTTCCCAACGGTCAAAAGGGACATCCACAAAATGTGTAAAAACCAGAAAGGCAAGACAGGCCCTGGAGAACAGGGAGCCTTGTTATGCTGATGGGCGGGATGTAAGCTGCCAACTGCCTCCCTGGAGGAGTGCATTGTGTTCCCTAAAACAAGTAAACAACAGAGCTACAGAGCCAAGGGCACTTCCAGTCTAGGGAATATACCTTGGGAAAACTGAAGATCCATAAGACAGAGCCACCCCCAAATTGAGGGCTGCACTGCTTACAAGAACCTCAACCTGGGTACACCTGAAATATCCCAGAAATATAAAAATGGTTCAAAACATTGTGGAACTTACGTACGATGGAATATCCCTCAGCCATGAAATCAATGTCATAAGACCAGTAGCAGCAAAATGAGTGGATTCAGGTACGATGATTCTAAGTGAAAGAAGTCACACAGAAAAAGAAACTTATCATAAGATATCACTTAGGAAGATCCTGTAAACATGGCAACACATGAACTGAGTTAGGAAAGAGAACAGAGTCTCACATTTAGAAAACACTCTTATGCCTGCTTAAGGGGGAAGGAGAGGTGGGGTGATGCATCAAACCAGAGTTTGATATAAGCACAGGTACTGTTCCAAAAACCAACTATGGAATAGACAAGACCTACACCTTCCTCAGTGAAAGGGACTCAAAACCCCATATTTCCCACAGAGGAATAGATCTGACTAGTAAGAATCTTAAAACCTATGTATTGATATGTCTCCGTAAGGGAATCAAGTGTGTCTAGACTGGCATAAACATGGCAGCGAGAATCAGCTCAAACCCACTCTAAAAAGGAATTTCAAAAACAGAACAAAGAAACAGGGAAATTCTTTACAATTCCTTCAGGGTCTCTGATGCAACCTGGAATGACCCTATCTACGATGACAGCTGGATGTGGCATGAGGCTGGACACTTGGGACTGAGAGGATTGGTGAGATTGGGTGAGCAAATGCAGACCCTTTAAAGCAATAATGCATGGCAACCATTCCATGGGTCCCACCTCTCCAGGTTGAAGGGAATATTACTACAGCTATAACATGTACGGGAAACCTAGAGAATGGACACACTGTGAATACGAAAGGTTTCTAAAACTCAACGAAGAGTCCCTCTCCTGGTGCTCCGGTTTGACTTTCCAACAGCTTTACTATCAATCTCCCAACTTGGAGAGACAGCCCCTTTAAGCTCCTGGTTCACACAGGTTGCCCATTTGGCAGAGGAGGAAAGGGAAGAGGGAGAACCAATGAGAGAGTAGCTGTTAGGCATTTGGATGGGCACATGTCACTCTAATTTCCTGGCAGGAAGAACAATTCACCAAAGTCTCAGCCACCCACCGGGAACCAGTATAGGTCCTGAACCAAATGTTTGGACTTGCGTTCAGCTCACAAAAAACGAGTTGAAAAATGGAGCTCAGGGGCACAGCAATTCACAAACTGGCAGAGTAATCAAGGCCAACTATCGTCCAAAAATCTGTTGAGGGAAGGCAACGAGGCGGACTTGAATGCGAGGCAGAATAGCAGGAAACAGATTTCAAGAGGTACGTTAGAATCGCCTGTAAAGCACAGGAAGAGGGGCACAACTTCGACAATGATGCACTTGGCCAAAAAGGGCGTATGCGTTTTCTCCTGAATATATTCAGGAGAAAACGCATACGCCCTTTTTGGCCAAGCAAGCAAGCGGGCAATGCAAATCTGCACTACAAAGAAGTATCACTTCCCAACGGTCAAAAGGGACATCCACAAAATGTGTAAAAACCAGAAAGGCAAGACAGGCCCTGGAGAACAGGGAGCCTTGTTATGCTGATGGGCGGGATGTAAGTTGCCAACTGCCTCACTGGAGGAGTGCATTGTGTTCCCTAAAACAAGTAAACAACAGAGCTACAGAGCCAAGGGCACTTCCAGTCTAGGGAATATACCTTGGGAAAACTGAAAATCCATAAGACAGAGCCACCCCCAAATTGAGGGCTGCACTGCTTACAAGAACCTCAACCTGGGTACACCTGAAATATCCCAGGAAATATAAAAATGGTTCAAAACATTGTGGAACTTACGTACGATGGAATATCCCTCAGCCATGAAATCAATGTCATAAGACCAGTAGCAGCAAAATGAGTGGATTCAGGTACGATGATTCTAAGTGAAAGAAGTCACACAGAAAAAGAAACTTATCATAAGATATCACTTAGGAAGATCCTGTAAACATGGCAACACATGAACTGAGTTAGGAAAGAGAACAGAGTCTCACATTTAGAAAACACTCTTATGCCTGCTTAAGGGGGAAGGAGAGGTGGGGTGATGCATCAAACCAGAGTTTGATATAAGCACAGGTACTGTTCCAGAAACCAACTATGGAATAGACAAGACCTACACCTTCCTCAGTGAAAGGGACTCAAAACCCCATATTTCCCGCAGAGGAATAGATCTGACTAGTAAGAATCTTAAAACCTATGTATTGATATGTCTCCGTAAGGGAATCAAGTGTGTCTAGACTGGCATAAACATGGCAGCGAGAATCAGCTCAAACCCACTCTAAAAAGGAATTTCAAAAACAGAACAAAGAAACAGGGAAATTCTTTACAATTCCTTCAGGGTCTCTGATGCAACCTGGAATGACCCTATCTACGATGACAGCTGGATGTGGCATGAGGCTGGACACTTGGGACTGAGAGGATTGGTGAGATTGGGTGAGCAAATGCAGACCCTTTAAAGCAATAATGCATGGCAACCATTCCATGGGTCCCACCTCTCCAGGTTGAAGGGAATATTACTACAGCTATAACATGTACGGGAAACCTAGAGAATGGACACACTGTGAATACGAAAGGTTTCTAAAACTCAACGAAGAGTCCCTCTCCTGGTGCTCCGGTTTGACTTTCCAACAGCTTTACTATCAATCTCCCAACTTGGAGAGACAGCCCCTTTAAGCTCCTGGTTCACACACGTTGCCCATTTGGCAGAGGAGGAAAGGGAAGAGGGAGAACCAATGAGAGAGTAGCTGTTAGGCATTTGGATGGGCACATGTCACTCTAATTTCCCGGCAGGAAGAAGAATTCACCAAAGTCTCAGCCACCCACCGGGAACCAGTATAGGTCCTGAACCAAATGTTTGGACTTGCGTTCAGCTCACAAAAAACGAGTTGAAAAATGGAGCTCAGGGGCACAGCAATTCACAAACTGGCAGAGTAATCAAGGCCAACTATCGTCCAAAAATCTGTTGAGGGAAGGCAACGAGGCGGACTTGAATGCGAGGCAGAATAGCAGGAAACAGATTTCAAGAGGTACGTTAGAATCGCCTGTAAAGCACAGGAAGAGGGGCACAACTTCGACAATGATGCACTTGGCCAAAAAGGGCGTATGCGTTTTCTCCTGAATATATTCAGGAGAAAACGCATACGCCCTTTTTGGCCAAGCAAGCAAGCGGGCAATGCAAATCTGCACTACAAAGAAGTATCACTTCCCACCGGTCAAAAGGGACATCCACAAAATGTGTAAAAACCAGAAAGGCAAGACAGGCCCTGGAGAACAGGGAGCCTTGTTATGCTGATGGGCGGGATGTAAGCTGCCAACTGCCTCCCTGGAGGAGTGCATTGTGTTCCCTAAAACAAGTAAACAACAGAGCTACAGAGCCAAGGGCACTTCCAGTCTAGGGAATATACCTTGGGAAAACTGAAGATCCATAAGACAGAGCCACCCCCAAATTGAGGGCTGCACTGCTTACAAGAACCTCAACCTGGGTACACCTTAAATATCCCAGGAAATATAAAAATGGTTCCAAACATTGTGGAAATTACGTACGATGGAATATCCCTCAGCCACGAAATCAATGTCATAAGACCAGTAGCAGCAAAATGAGTGGATTCAGGTACGATGATTCTAAGGGAAAGAAGTCACACAGGAAAAGAAACTTATCATAAGATATCACTTAGGAAGATCCTGTAAACATGGCAACACATGAACTGAGTTAGGAAAGAGAACAGAGTCTCACATTTAGAAAACACTCTTATGCCTGCTTAAGGGGGAAGGAGAGGTGGGGTGATGCATCAAACCAGAGTTTGATATAAGCACAGGTACTGTTCCAAAAACCAACTATGGAATAGACAAGACCTACACCTTCCTCAGTGAAAGGGACTCAAAACCCCATATTTCCCGCAGAGGAATAGATCTGACTAGTAAGAATCTTAAAACCTATGTATTGATATGTCTCCGTAAGGGAATCAAGTGTGTCTAGACTGGCATAAACATGGCAGCGAGAATCAGCTCAAGCCCACTCTAAAAAGGAATTTCAAAAACAGAACAAAGAAACAGGGAAATTCTTTACAATTCCTTCAGGGTCTCTGATGCAACCTGGAATGACCCTATCTACGATGACAGCTGGATGTGGCATGAGGCTGGACACTTGGGACTGAGAGGATTGGTGAGATTGGGTGAGCAAATGCAGACCCTTTAAAGCAATAATGCATGGCAACCATTCCATGGGTCCCACCTCTCCAGGTTGAAGGGAATATTACTACAGCTATAACATGTACGGGAAACCTAGAGAATGGACACACTGTGAATACGAAAGGTTTCTAAAACTCAACGAAGAGTCCCTCTCCTGGTGCTCCGGTTTGACTTTCCAACAGCTTTACTATCAATCTCCCAACTTGGAGAGACAGCCCCTTTAAGCTCCTGGTTCACACAGGTTGCCCATTTGGCAGAGGAGGAAAGGGAAGAGGGAGAACCAATGAGAGAGTAGCTGTTAGGCATTTGGATGGGCACATGTCACTCTAATTTCCCGGCAGGAAGAAGAATTCACCAAAGTCTCAGCCACCCACCGGGAACCAGTATAGGTCCTGAACCAAATGTTTGGACTTGCGTTCAGCTCACAAAAAACGAGTTGAAAAATGGAGCTCAGGGGCACAGCAATTCACAAACTGGCAGAGTAATCAAGGCCAACTATCGTCCAAAAATCTGTTGAGGGAAGGCAACGAGGCGGACTTGAATGCGAGGCAGAATAGCAGGAAACAGATTTCAAGAGGTACGTTAGAATCGCCTGTAAAGCACAGGAAGAGGGGCACAACTTCGACAATGATGCACTTGGCCAAAAAGGGCGTATGCGTTTTCTCCTGAATATATTCAGGAGAAAACGCATACGCCCTTTTTGGCCAAGCAAGCAAGCGGGCAATGCAAATCTGCACTACAAAGAAGTATCACTTCCCACCGGTCAAAAGGGACATCCACAAAATATGTAAAAACCAGAAAGGCAAGACAGGCCCTGGAGAACAGGGAGCCTTGTTTTGCTGATGGGCGGGATGTAAGTTGCCAACTGCCTCACTGGAGGAGTGCATTGTGTTCCCTAAAACAAGTAAACAACAGAGCTACAGAGCCAAGGGCACTTCCAGTCTAGGGAATATACCTTGGGAAAACTGAAGATCCATAAGACAGAGCCACCCCCAAATTGAGGGCTGCACTGCTTACAAGAACGTCAAACTGGGTACACCTGAAATATCCCAGGAAATATAAAAGTGGTTCCAAACATTGTGGAACTTACGTACGATGGAATATCCCTCAGCCACGAAATCAATGTCATAAGACCAGTAGCAGCAAAATGAGTGGATTCAGGTACGATGATTCTAAGGGAAAGAAGTCACACAGGAAAAGAAACTTATCATAAGATATCACTTAGGAAGATCCTGTAAACATGGCAACACATGAACTGAGTTAGGAAAGAGAACAGAGTCTCACATTTAGAAAACACTCTTATGCCTGCTTAAGGGGGAAGGAGAGGTGGGGTGATGCATCAAACCAGAGTTTGATATAAGCACAGGTACTGTTCCAAAAACCAACTATGGAATAGACAAGACCTCCACCTTCCTCAGTGAAAGGGACTCAAAACCCCATATTTCCCGCAGAGGAATAGATCTGACTAGTAAGAATCTTAAAACCTATGTATTGATATGTCTCCGTAAGGGAATCAAGTGTGTCTAGACTGGCATAAACATGGCAGCGAGAATCAGCTCAAACCCACTCTAAAAAGGAATTTCAAAAACAGAACAAAGAAACAGGGAAATTCTTTACAATTCCTTCAGGGTCTCTGATGCAACCTGGAATGACCCTATCTACGATGACAGCTGGATGTGGCATGAGGCTGGACACTTGGGACTGAGAGGATTGGTGAGATTGGGTGAGCAAATGCAGACCCTTTAAAGCAATAATGCATGGCAACCATTCCATGGGTCCCACCTCTCCAGGTTGAAGGGAATATTACTACAGCTATAACATGTATGGGAAACCTAGAGAATGGACACACTGTGAATACGAAAGGTTTCTAAAACTCAACGAAGAGTCCCTCTCCTGGTGCTCCGGTTTGACTTTCCAACAGCTTTACTATCAATCTCCCAACTTGGAGAGACAGCCCCTTTAAGCTCCTGGTTCACACAGGTTGCCCATTTGGCAGAGGAGGAAAGGGAAGAGGGAGAACCAATGAGAGAGTAGCTGTTAGGCATTTGGATGGGCACATGTCACTCTAATTTCCCGGCAGGAAGAAGAATTCACCAAAGTCTCAGCCACCCACCGGGAACCAGTATAGGTCCTGAACCAAATGTTTGGACTTGCGTTCAGCTCACAAAAAACGAGTTGAAAAATGGAGCTCAGGGGCACAGCAATTCACAAACTGGCAGAGTAATCAAGGCCAACTATCGTCCAAAAATCTGTTGAGGGAAGGCAACGAGGCGGACTTGAATGCGAGGCAGAATAGCAGGAAACAGATTTCAAGAGGTACGTTAGAATCGCCTGTAAAGCACAGGAAGAGGGGCACAACTTCGACAATGATGCACTTGGCCAAAAAGGGCGTATGCGTTTTCTCCTGAATATATTCAGGAGAAAACGCATACGCCCTTTTTGGCCAAGCAAGCAAGCGGGCAATGCAAATCTGCACTACAAAGAAGTATCACTTCCCACCGGTCAAAAGGGACATCCACAAAATGTGTAAAAACCAGAAAGGCAAGACAGGCCCTGGAGAACAGGGAGCCTTGTTATGCTGATGGGCGGGATGTAAGCTGCCAACTGCCTCCCTGGAGGAGTGCATTGTGTTCCCTAAAACAAGTAAACAACAGAGCTACAGAGCCAAGGGCACTTCCAGTCTAGGGAATATACCTTGGGAAAACTGAAGATCCATAAGACAGAGCCACCCCCAAATTGAGGGCTGCACTGCTTACAAGAACCTCAACCTGGGTACACCTGAAATATCCCAGGAAATATAAAAATGGTTCAAAACATTGTGGAACTTACGTACGATGGAATATCCCTCAGCCATGAAATCAATGTCATAAGACCAGTAGCAGCAAAATGAGTGGATTCAGGTACGATGATTCTAAGTGAAAGAAGTCACACAGAAAAAGAAACTTATCATAAGATATCACTTAGGAAGATCCTGTAAACATGGCAACACATGAACTGAGTTAGGAAAGAGAACAGAGTCTCACATTTAGAAAACACTCTTATGCCTGCTTAAGGGGGAAGGAGAGGTGGGGTGATGCATCAAACCAGAGTTTGATATAAGCACAGGTACTGTTCCAAAAACCAACTATGGAATAGACAAGACCTACACCTTCCTCAGTGAAAGGGACTCAAAACCCCATATTTCCCGCAGAGGAATAGATCTGACTAGTAAGAATCTTAAAACCTATGTATTGATATGTCTCCGTAAGGGAATCAAGTGTGTCTAGACTGGCATAAACATGGCAGCGAGAATCAGCTCAAGCCCACTCTAAAAAGGAATTTCAAAAACAGAACAAAGAAACAGGGAAATTCTTTACAATTCCTTCAGGGTCTCTGATGCAACCTGGAATGACCCTATCTACGATGACAGCTGGATGTGGCATGAGGCTGGACACTTGGGACTGAGAGGATTGGTGAGATTGGGTGAGCAAATGCAGACCCTTTAAAGCAATAATGCATGGCAACCATTCCATGGGTCCCACCTCTCCAGGTTGAAGGGAATATTACTACAGCTATAACATGTACGGGAACCCTAGAGAATGGACACACTGTGAATACGAAAGGTTTCTAAAACTCAACGAAGAGTCCCTCTCCTGGTGCTCCGGTTTGACTTTCCAACAGCTTTACTATCAATCTCCCAACTTGGAGAGACAGCCCCTTTAAGCTCCTGGTTCACACAGGTTGCCCATTTGGCAGAGGAGGAAAGGGAAGAGGGAGAACCAATGAGAGAGTAGCTGTTAGGCATTTGGATGGGCACATGTCACTCTAATTTCCCGGCAGGAAGAAGAATTCACCAAAGTCTCAGCCACCCACCGGGAACCAGTATAGGTCCTGAACCAAATGTTTGGACTTGCGTTCAGCTCACAAAAAACGAGTTGAAAAATGGAGCTCAGGGGCACAGCAATTCACAAACTGGCAGAGTAATCAAGGCCAACTATCGTCCAAAAATCTGTTGAGGGAAGGCAACGAGGCGGACTTGAATGCGAGGCAGAATAGCAGGAAACAGATTTCAAGAGGTACGTTAGAATCGCCTGTAAAGCACAGGAAGAGGGGCACAACTTCGACAATGATGCACTTGGCCAAAAAGGGCGTATGCGTTTTCTCCTGAATATATTCAGGAGAAAACGCATACGCCCTTTTTGGCCAAGCAAGCAAGCGGGCAATGCAAATCTGCACTACAAAGAAGTATCACTTCCCAACGGTCAAAAGGGACATCCACAAAATGTGTAAAAACCAGAAAGGCAAGACAGGCCCTGGAGAACAGGGAGCCTTGTTATGCTGATGGGCGGGATGTAAGCTGCCAACTGCCTCCCTGGAGGAGTGCATTGTGTTCCCTAAAACAAGTAAACAACAGAGCTACAGAGCCAAGGGCACTTCCAGTCTAGGGAATATACCTTGGGAAAACTGAAAATCCATAAGACAGAGCCACCCCCAAATTGAGGGCTGCACTGCTTACAAGAACCTCAACCTGGGTACACCTGAAATATCCCAGGAAATATAAAAATGGTTCCAAACATTGTGGAAATTACGTACGATGGAATATCCCTCAGCCACGAAATCAATGTCATAAGACCAGTAGCAGCAAAATGAGTGGATTCAGGTACGATGATTCTAAGGGAAAGAAGTCACACAGAAAAAGAAACTTATCATAAGATATCACTTAGGAAGATCCTGTAAACATGGCAACACATGAACTGAGTTAGGAAAGAGAACAGAGTCTCACATTTAGAAAACACTCTTATGCCTGCTTAAGGGGGAAGGAGAGGTGGGGTGATGCATCAAACCAGAGTTTGATATAAGCACAGGTACAGTTCCAAAAACCAACTATGGAATAGACAAGACCTCCACCTTCCTCAGTGAAAGGGACTCAAAACCCCATATTTCCCGCAGAGGAATAGATCTGACTAGTAAGAATCTTAAAACCTATGTATTGATATGTCTCCGTAAGGGAATCAAGTGTGTCTAGACTGGCATAAACATGGCAGCGAGAATCAGCTCAAACCCACTCTAAAAAGGAATTTCAAAAACAGAACAAAGAAACAGGGAAATTCTTTACAATTCCTTCAGGGTCTCTGATGCAACCTGGAATGACCCTATCTACGATGACAGCTGGATGTGGCATGAGGCTGGACACTTGGGACTGAGAGGATTGGTGAGATTGGGTGAGCAAATGCAGACCCTTTAAAGCAATAATGCATGGCAACCATTCCATGGGTCCCACCTCTCCAGGTTGAAGGGAATATTACTACAGCTATAACATGTACGGGAAACCTAGAGAATGGACACACAGTGAATACGAAAGGTTTCTAAAACTCAACGAAGAGTCCCTCTCCTGGTGCTCCGGTTTGACTTTCCAACAGCTTTACTATCAATATCCCAACTTGGAGAGACAGCCCCTTTAAGCTCCTGGTTCACACAGGTTGCCCATTTGGCAGAGGAGGAAAGGGAAGAGGGAGAACCAATGAGAGAGTAGCTGTTAGGCATTTGGATGGGCACATGTCACTCTAATTTCCCGGCAGGAAGAAGAATTCACCAAAGTCTCAGCCACCCACCGGGAACCAGTATAGGTCCTGAACCAAAAGTTTGGACTTGCGTTCAGCTCACAAAAAACGAGTTGAAAAATGGAGCTCAGGGGCACAGCAATTCACAAACTGGCAGAGTAATCAAGGCCAACTATCGTCCAAAAATCTGTTGAGGGAAGGCAACGAGGTGGACTTGAATGCGAGGCAGAATAGCAGGAAACAGATTTCAAGAGGTACGTTAGAATCGCCTGTAAAGCACAGGAAGAGGGGCACAACTTCGACAATGATGCACTTGGCCAAAAAGGGCGTATGCGTTTTCTCCTGAATATATTCAGGAGAAAACGCATACGCCCTTTTTGGCCAAGCAAGCAAGCGGGCAATGCAAATCTGCACTACAAAGAAGTATCACTTCCCACCGGTCAAAAGGGACATCCACAAAATGTGTAAAAACCAGAAAGGCAAGACAGGCCCTGGAGAACAGGGAGCCTTGTTATGCTGATGGGCGGGATGTAAGTTGCCAACTGCCTCCCTGGAGGAGTGCATTGTGTTCCCTAAAACAAGTAAACAACAGAGCTACAGAGCCAAGGGCACTTCCAGTCTAGGGAATATACCTTGGGAAAACTGAAGATCCATAAGACAGAGCCACCCCCAAATTGAGGGCTGCACTGCTTACAAGAACCTCAACCTGGGTACACCTGAAATATCCCAGGAAATATAAAAATGGTTCAAAACATTGTGGAACTTACGTACAATGGAATATCCCTCAGCCATGAAATCAATGTCATAAGACCAGTAGCAGCAAAATGAGTGGATTCAGGTACGATGATTCTAAGTGAAAGAACTCACACAGAAAAAGAAACTTATCATAAGATATCACTTAGGAAGATCCTGTAAACATGGCAACACATGAACTGAGTTAGGAAAGAGAACAGAGTCTCACATTTAGAAAACACTCTTATGCCTGCTTAAGGGGGAAGGAGAGGTGGGGTGATGCATCAAACCAGAGTTTGATATAAGCACAGGTACTGTTCCAAAAACCAACTATGGAATAGACAAGACCTACACCTTCCTCAGTGAAAGGGACTCAAAACCCCATATTTCCCGCAGAGGAATAGATCTGACTAGTAAGAATCTTAAAACCTATGTATTGATATGTCTCCGTAAGGGAATCAAGTGTGTCTAGACTGGCATAAACATGGCAGCGAGAATCAGCTCAAACCCACTCTAAAAAGGAATTTCAAAAACAGAACAAAGAAACAGGGAAATTCTTTACAATTCCTTCAGGGTCTCTGATGCAACCTGGAATGACCCTATCTACGATGACAGCTGGATGTGGCATGAGGCTGGACACTTGGGACTGAGAGGATTGGTGAGATTGGGTGAGCAAATGCAGACCCTTTAAAGCAATAATGCATGGCAACCATTCCATGGGTCCCACCTCTCCAGGTTGAAGGGAATATTACTACAGCTATAACATGTACGGGAAACCTAGAGAATGGACACACTGTGAATACGAAAGGTTTCTAAAACTCAACGAAGAGTCCCTCTCCTGGTGCTCCGGTTTGACTTTCCAACAGCTTTACTATCAATCTCCCAACTTGGAGAGACAGCCCCTTTAAGCTCCTGGTTCACACACGTTGCCCATTTGGCAGAGGAGGAAAGGGAAGAGGGAGAACCAATGAGAGAGTAGCTGTTAGGCATTTGGATGGGCACATGTCACTCTAATTTCCCGGCAGGAAGAAGAATTCACCAAAGTCTCAGCCACCCACCGGGAACCAGTATAGGTCCTGAACCAAAAGTTTGGACTTGCGTTCAGCTCACAAAAAACGAGTTGAAAAATGGAGCTCAGGGGCACAGCAATTCACAAACTGGCAGAGTAATCAAGGCCAACTATCGTCCAAAAATCTGTTGAGGGAAGGCAACGAGGCGGACTTGAATGCGAGGCAGAATAGCAGGAAACAGATTTCAAGAGGTACGTTAGAATCGCCTGTAAAGCACAGGAAGAGGGGCACAACTTCGACAATGATGCACTTGGCCAAAAAGGGCGTATGCGTTTTCTCCTGAATATATTCAGGAGAAAACGCATACGCCCTTTTTGGCCAAGCAAGCAAGCGGGCAATGCAAATCTGCACTACAAAGAAGTATCACTTCCCACCGGCCAAAGGGACATCCACAAAATGTGTAAAAACCAGAAAGGCAAGACAGGCCCTGGAGAACAGGGAGCCTTGTTATGCTGATGGGCGGGATGTAAGCTGCCAACTGCCTCCCTGGAGGAGTGCATTGTGTTCCCTAAAACAAGTAAACAACAGAGCTACAGAGCCAAGGGCACTTCCAGTCTAGGGAATATACCTTGGGAAAACTGAAGATCCATAAGACAGAGCCACCCCCAAACTGAGGGCTGCACTGCTTACAAGAACCTCCACCTGGGTACACCTGAAATATCCCAGGAAATATAAAAATGGTTCAAAACATTGTGGAACTTACGTACGATGGAATATCCCTCAGCCATGAAATCAATGTCATAAGACCAGTAGCAGCAAAATGAGTGGATTCAGGTACGATGATTCTAAGTGAAAGAAGTCACACAGAAAAAGAAACTTATCATAAGATATCACTTAGGAAGATCCTGTAAACATGGCAACACATGAACTGAGTTAGGCAAGAGAACAGAGTCTCACATTTAGAAAACACTCTTATGCCTGCTTAAGGGGGAAGGAGAGGTGGGGTGATGCATCAAACCAGAGTTTGATATAAGCACAGGTACTGTTCCAAAAACCAACTATGGAATAGACAAGACCTACACCTTCCTCAGTGAAAGGGACTCAAAACCCCATATTTCCCGCAGAGGAATAGATCTGACTAGTAAGAATCTTAAAACCTATGTATTGATATGTCTCCGTAAGGGAATCAAGTGTGTCTAGACTGGCATAAACATGGCAGCGAGAATCAGCTCAAACCCACTCTAAAAAGGAATTTCAAAAACAGAACAAAGAAACAGGGAAATTCTTTACAATTCCTTCAGGGTCTCTGATGCAACCTGGAATGACCCTATCTACGATGACAGCTGGATGTGGCATGAGGCTGGACACTTGGGACTGAGAGGATTGGTGAGATTGGGTGAGCAAATGCAGACCCTTTAAAGCAATAATGCATGGCAACCATTCCATGGGTCCCACCTCTCCAGGTTGAAGGGAATATTACTACAGCTATAACATGTACGGGAAACCTAGAGAATGGACACACTGTGAATACGAAAGGTTTCTAAAACTCAACGAAGAGTCCCTCTCCTGGTGCTCCGGTTTGACTTTCCAACAGCTTTACTATCAATCTCCCAACTTGGAGAGACAGCCCCTTTAAGCTCCTGGTTCACACACGTTGCCCATTTGGCAGAGGAGGAAAGGGAAGAGGGAGAACCAATGAGAGAGTAGCTGTTAGGCATTTGGATGGGCACATGTCACTCTAATTTCCCGGCAGGAAGAAGAATTCACCAAAGTCTCAGCCACCCACCGGGAACCAGTATAGGTCTTGAACCAAATGTGTGGACTTGCGTTCAGCTCACAAAAAACGAGTTGAAAAATGGAGCTCAGGGGCACAGCAATTCACAAACTGGCAGAGTAATCAAGGCCAACTATCGTCCAAAAATCTGTTGAGGGAAGGCAACGAGGCGGACTTGAATGCGAGGCAGAATAGCAGGAAACAGATTTCAAGAGGTACGTTAGAATCGCCTGTAAAGCACAGGAAGAGGGGCACAACTTCGACAATGATGCACTTGGCCAAAAAGGGCGTATGCGTTTTCTCCTGAATATATTCAGGAGAAAACGCATACGCCCTTTTTGGCCAAGCAAGCAAGCGGGCAATGCAAATCTGCACTACAAAGAAGTATCACTTCCCACCGGTCAAAAGGGACATCCACAAAATGTGTAAAAACCAGAAAGGCAAGACAGGCCCTGGAGAACAGGGAGCCTTGTTATGCTGATGGGCGGGATGTAAGCTGCCAACTGCCTCCCTGGAGGAGTGCATTGTGTTCCCTAAAACAAGTAAACAACAGAGCTACAGAGCCAAGGGCACTTCCAGTCTAGGGAATATACCTTGGGAAAACTGAAAATCCATAAGACAGAGCCACCCCCAAATTGAGGGCTGCACTGCTTACAAGAACCTCAACCTGGGTACACCTGAAATATCCCAGGAAATATAAAAATGGTTCAAAACATTGTGGAACTTACGTACGATGGAATATCCCTCAGCCATGAAATCAATGTCATAAGACCAGTAGCAGCAAAATGAGTGGATTCAGGTACGATGATTCTAAGTGAAAGAAGTCACACAGAAAAAGAAACTTATCATAAGATATCACTTAGGAAGATCCTGTAAACATGGCAACACATGAACTGAGTTAGGAAAGAGAACAGAGTCTCACATTTAGAAAACACTCTTATGCCTGCTTAAGGGGGAAGGAGAGGTGGGGTGATGCATCAAACCAGAGTTTGATATAAGCACAGGTACTGTTCCAAAAACCAACTATGGAATAGACAAGACCTACACCTTCCTCAGTGAAAGGGACTCAAAACCCCATATTTCCCGCAGAGGAATAGATCTGACTAGTAAGAATCTTAAAACCTATGTATTGATATGTCTCCGTAAGGGAATCAAGTGTGTCTAGACTGGCATAAACATGGCAGCGAGAATCAGCTCAAACCCACTCTAAAAAGGAATTTCAAAAACAGAACAAAGAAACAGGGAAATTCTTTACAATTCCTTCAGGGTCTCTGATGCAACCTGGAATGACCCTATCTACGATGACAGCTGGATGTGGCATGAGGCTGGACACTTGGGACTGAGAGGATTGGTGAGATTGGGTGAGCAAATGCAGACCCTTTAAAGCAATAATGCATGGCAACCATTCCATGGGTCCCACCTCTCCAGGTTGAAGGGAATATTACTACAGCTATAACATGTACGGGAAACCTAGAGAATGGACACACTGTGAATACGAAAGGTTTCTAAAACTCAACGAAGAGTCCCTCTCCTGGTGCTCCGGTTTGACTTTCCAACAGCTTTACTATCAATCTCCCAACTTGGAGAGACAGCCCCTTTAAGCTCCTGGTTCACACACGTTGCCCATTTGGCAGAGGAGGAAAGGGAAGAGGGAGAACCAATGAGAGAGTAGCTGTTAGGCATTTGGATGGGCACATGTCACTCTAATTTCCCGGCAGGAAGAAGAATTCACCAAAGTCTCAGCCACCCACCGGGAACCAGTATAGGTCCTGAACCAAATGTGTGGACTTGCGTTCAGCTCACAAAAAACGAGTTGAAAAATGGAGCTCAGGGGCACAGCAATTCACAAACTGGCAGAGTAATCAAGGCCAACTATCGTCCAAAAATCTGTTGAGGGAAGGCAACGAGGCGGACTTGAATGCGAGGCAGAATAGCAGGAAACAGATTTCAAGAGGTACGTTAGAATCGCCTGTAAAGCACAGGAAGAGGGGCACAACTTCGACAATGATGCACTTGGCCAAAAAGGGCGTATGCGTTTTCTCCTGAATATATTCAGGAGAAAACGCATACGCCCTTTTTGGCCAAGCAAGCAAGCGGGCAATGCAAATCTGCACTACAAAGAAGTATCACTTCCCACCGGTCAAAAGGGACATCCACAAAATGTGTAAAAACCAGAAAGGCAAGACAGGCCCTGGAGAACAGGGAGCCTTGTTATGCTGATGGGCCGGATGTAAGCTGCCAACTGCCTCCCTGGAGGAGTGCATTGTGTTCCCTAAAACAAGTAAACAACAGAGCTACAGAGCCAAGGGCACTTCCAGTCTAGGGAATATACCTTGGGAAAACTGAAGATCCATAAGACAGAGCCACCCCCAAATTGAGGGCTGCACTGCTTACAAGAACCTCAACCTGGGTACACCTGAAATATCCCAGGAAATATAAAAATGGTTCAAAACATTGTGGAACTTACGTACGATGGAATATCCCTCAGCCATGAAATCAATGTCATAAGACCAGTAGCAGCAAAATGAGTGGATTCAGGTACGATGATTCTAAGTGAAAGAAGTCACACAGAAAAAGAAACTTATCATAAGATATCACTTAGGAAGATCCTGTAAACATGGCAACACATGAACTGAGTTAGGAAAGAGAACAGAGTCTCACATTTAGAAAACACTCTTATGCCTGCTTAAGGGGGAAGGAGAGGTGGGGTGATGCATCAAACCAGAGTTTGATATAAGCACAGGTACTGTTCCAAAAACCAACTATGGAATAGACAAGACCTACACCTTCCTCAGTGAAAGGGACTCAAAACCCCATATTTCCCGCAGAGGAATAGATCTGACTAGTAAGAATCTTAAAACCTATGTATTGATATGTCTCCGTAAGGGAATCAAGTGTGTCTAGACTGGCATAAACATGGCAGCGAGAATCAGCTCAAACCCACTCTAAAAAGGAATTTCAAAAACAGAACAAAGAAACAGGGAAATTCTTTACAATTCCTTCAGGGTCTCTGATGCAACCTGGAATGACCCTATCTACGATGACAGCTGGATGTGGCATGAGGCTGGACACTTGGGACTGAGAGGATTGGTGAGATTGGGTGAGCAAATGCAGACCCTTTAAAGCAATAATGCATGGCAACCATTCCATGGGTCCCACCTCTCCAGGTTGAAGGGAATATTACTACAGCTATAACATGTACGGGAAACCTAGAGAATGGACACACTGTGAATACGAAAGGTTTCTAAAACTCAACGAAGAGTCCCTCTCCTGGTGCTCCGGTTTGACTTTCCAACAGCTTTACTATCAATCTCCCAACTTGGAGAGACAGCCCCTTTAAGCTCCTGGTTCACACACGTTGCCCATTTGGCAGAGGAGGAAAGGGAAGAGGGAGAACCAATGAGAGAGTAGCTGTTAGGCATTTGGATGGGCACATGTCACTCTAATTTCCCGGCAGGAAGAAGAATTCACCAAAGTCTCAGCCACCCACCGGGAACCAGTATAGGTCCTGAACCAAATGTTTGGACTTGCGTTCAGCTCACAAAAAACGAGTTGAAAAATGGAGCTCAGGGGCACAGCAATTCACAAACTGGCAGAGTAATCAAGGCCAACTATCGTCCAAAAATCTGTTGAGGGAAGGCAACGAGGCGGACTTGAATGCGAGGCAGAATAGCAGGAAACAGATTTCAAGAGGTACGTTAGAATCGCCTGTAAAGCACAGGAAGAGGGGCACAACTTCGACAATGATGCACTTGGCCAAAAAGGGCGTATGCGTTTTCTCCTGAATATATTCAGGAGAAAACGCATACGCCCTTTTTGGCCAAGCAAGCAAGCGGGCAATGCAAATCTGCACTACAAAGAAGTATCACTTCCCAACGGTCAAAAGGGACATCCACAAAATGTGTAAAAACCAGAAAGGCAAGACAGGCCCTGGAGAACAGGGAGCCTTGTTATGCTGATGGGCGGGATGTAAGCTGCCAACTGCCTCCCTGGAGGAGTGCATTGTGTTCCCTAAATCAAGTAAACAACAGAGCTACAGAGCCAAGGGCACTTCCAGTCTAGGGAATATACCTTGGGAAAACTGAAAATCCATAAGACAGAGCCACCCCCAAATTGAGGGCTGCACTGCTTACAAGAACCTCAACCTGGGTACACCTGAAATATCCCAGGAAATATAAAAATGGTTCAAAACATTGTGGAACTTACGTACGATGGAATATCCCTCAGCCATGAAATCAATGTCATAAGACCAGTAGCAGCAAAATGAGTGGATTCAGGTACGATGATTCTAAGTGAAAGAAGTCACACAGAAAAAGAAACTTATCATAAGATATCACTTAGGAAGATCCTGTAAACATGGCAACACATGAACTGAGTTAGGCAAGAGAACAGAGTCTCACATTTAGAAAACACTCTTATGCCTGCTTAAGGGGGAAGGAGAGGTGGGGTGATGCATCAAACCAGAGTTTGATATAAGCACAGGTACTGTTCCAAAAACCAACTATGGAATAGACAAGACCTACACCTTCCTCAGTGAAAGGGACTCAAAACCCCATATTTCCCGCAGAGGAATAGATCTGACTAGTAAGAATCTTAAAACCTATGTATTGATATGTCTCCGTAAGGGAATCAAGTGTGTCTAGACTGGCATAAACATGGCAGCGAGAATCAGCTCAAACCCACTCTAAAAAGGAATTTCAAAAACAGAACAAAGAAACAGGGAAATTCTTTACAATTCCTTCAGGGTCTCTGATGCAACCTGGAATGACCCTATCTACGATGACAGCTGGATGTGGCATGAGGCTGGACACTTGGGACTGAGAGGATTGGTGAGATTGGGTGAGCAAATGCAGACCCTTTAAAGCAATAATGCATGGCAACCATTCCATGGGTCCCACCTCTCCAGGTTGAAGGGAATATTACTACAGCTATAACATGTACGGGAAACCTAGAGAATGGACACACTGTGAATACGAAAGGTTTCTAAAACTCAACGAAGAGTCCCTCTCCTGGTGCTCCGGTTTGACTTTCCAACAGCTTTACTATCAATCTCCCAACTTGGAGAGACAGCCCCTTTAAGCTCCTGGTTCACACACGTTGCCCATTTGGCAGAGGAGGAAAGGGAAGAGGGAGAACCAATGAGAGAGTAGCTGTTAGGCATTTGGATGGGCACATGTCACTCTAATTTCCCGGCAGGAAGAAGAATTCACCAAAGTCTCAGCCACCCACCGGGAACCAGTATAGGTCCTGAACCAAATGTGTGGACTTGCGTTCAGCTCACAAAAAACGAGTTGAAAAATGGAGCTCAGGGGCACAGCAATTCACAAACTGGCAGAGTAATCAAGGCCAACTATCGTCCAAAAATCTGTTGAGGGAAGGCAACGAGGCGGACTTGAATGCGAGGCAGAATAGCAGGAAACAGATTTCAAGAGGTACGTTAGAATCGCCTGTAAAGCACAGGAAGAGGGGCACAACTTCGACAATGATGCACTTGGCCAAAAAGGGCGTATGCGTTTTCTCCTGAATATATTCAGGAGAAAACGCATACGCCCTTTTTGGCCAAGCAAGCAAGCGGGCAATGCAAATCTGCACTACAAAGAAGTATCACTTCCCACCGGTCAAAAGGGACATCCACAAAATGTGTAAAAACCAGAAAGGCAAGACAGGCCCTGGAGAACAGGGAGCCTTGTTATGCTGATGGGCGGGATGTAAGCTGCCAACTGCCTCCCTGGAGGAGTGCATTGTGTTCCCTAAAACAAGTAAACAACAGAGCTACAGAGCCAAGGGCACTTCCAGTCTAGGGAATATACCTTGGGAAAACTGAAAATCCATAAGACAGAGCCACCCCCAAATTGAGGGCTGCACTGCTTACAAGAACCTCAACCTGGGTACACCTGAAATATCCCAGGAAATATAAAAATGGTTCAAAACATTGTGGAACTTACGTACGATGGAATATCCCTCAGCCATGAAATCAATGTCATAAGACCAGTAGCAGCAAAATGAGTGGATTCAGGTACGATGATTCTAAGTGAAAGAAGTCACACAGAAAAAGAAACTTATCATAAGATATCACTTAGGAAGATCCTGTAAACATGGCAACACATGAACTGAGTTAGGAAAGAGAACAGAGTCTCACATTTAGAAAACACTCTTATGCCTGCTTAAGGGGGAAGGAGAGGTGGGGTGATGCATCAAACCAGAGTTTGATATAAGCACAGGTACTGTTCCAAAAACCAACTATGGAATAGACAAGACCTACACCTTCCTCAGTGAAAGGGACTCAAAACCCCATATTTCCCGCAGAGGAATAGATCTGACTAGTAAGAATCTTAAAACCTATGTATTGATATGTCTCCGTAAGGGAATCAAGTGTGTCTAGACTGGCATAAACATGGCAGCGAGAATCAGCTCAAACCCACTCTAAAAAGGAATTTCAAAAACAGAACAAAGAAACAGGGAAATTCTTTACAATTCCTTCAGGGTCTCTGATGCAACCTGGAATGACCCTATCTACGATGACAGCTGGATGTGGCATGAGGCTGGACACTTGGGACTGAGAGGATTGGTGAGATTGGGTGAGCAAATGCAGACCCTTTAAAGCAATAATGCATGGCAACCATTCCATGGGTCCCACCTCTCCAGGTTGAAGGGAATATTACTACAGCTATAACATGTACGGGAAACCTAGAGAATGGACACACTGTGAATACGAAAGGTTTCTAAAACTCAACGAAGAGTCCCTCTCCTGGTGCTCCGGTTTGACTTTCCAACAGCTTTACTATCAATCTCCCAACTTGGAGAGACAGCCCCTTTAAGCTCCTGGTTCACACACGTTGCCCATTTGGCAGAGGAGGAAAGGGAAGAGGGAGAACCAATGAGAGAGTAGCTGTTAGGCATTTGGATGGGCACATGTCACTCTAATTTCCCGGCAGGAAGAAGAATTCACCAAAGTCTCAGCCACCCACCGGGAACCAGTATAGGTCCTGAACCAAATGTGTGGACTTGCGTTCAGCTCACAAAAAACGAGTTGAAAAATGGAGCTCAGGGGCACAGCAATTCACAAACTGGCAGAGTAATCAAGGCCAACTATCGTCCAAAAATCTGTTGAGGGAAGGCAACGAGGCGGACTTGAATGCGAGGCAGAATAGCAGGAAACAGATTTCAAGAGGTACGTTAGAATCGCCTGTAAAGCACAGGAAGAGGGGCACAACTTCGACAATGATGCACTTGGCCAAAAAGGGCGTATGCGTTTTCTCCTGAATATATTCAGGAGAAAACGCATACGCCCTTTTTGGCCAAGCAAGCAAGCGGGCAATGCAAATCTGCACTACAAAGAAGTATCACTTCCCACCGGTCAAAAGGGACATCCACAAAATGTGTAAAAACCAGAAAGGCAAGACAGGCCCTGGAGAACAGGGAGCCTTGTTATGCTGATGGGCGGGATGTAAGCTGCCAACTGCCTCCCTGGAGGAGTGCATTGTGTTCCCTAAAACAAGTAAACAACAGAGCTACAGAGCCAAGGGCACTTCCAGTCTAGGGAATATACCTTGGGAAAACTGAAGATCCATAAGACAGAGCCACCCCCAAATTGAGGGCTGCACTGCTTACAAGAACCTCAACCTGGGTACACCTGAAATATCCCAGGAAATATAAAAATGGTTCAAAACATTGTGGAACTTACGTACGATGGAATATCCCTCAGCCATGAAATCAATGTCATAAGACCAGTAGCAGCAAAATGAGTGGATTCAGGTACGATGATTCTAAGTGAAAGAAGTCACACAGAAAAAGAAACTTATCATAAGATATCACTTAGGAAGATCCTGTAAACATGGCAACACATGAACTGAGTTAGGAAAGAGAACAGAGTCTCACATTTAGAAAACACTCTTATGCCTGCTTAAGGGGGAAGGAGAGGTGGGGTGATGCATCAAACCAGAGTTTGATATAAGCACAGGTACTGTTCCAAAACCCAACTATGGAATAGACAAGACCTACACCTTCCTCAGTGAAAGGGACTCAAAACCCCATATTTCCCGCAGAGGAATAGATCTGACTAGTAAGAATCTTAAAACCTATGTATTGATATGTCTCCGTAAGGGAATCAAGTGTGTCTAGACTGGCATAAACATGGCAGCGAGAATCAGCTCAAACCCACTCTAAAAAGGAATTTCAAAAACAGAACAAAGAAACAGGGAAATTCTTTACAATTCCTTCAGGGTCTCTGATGCAACCTGGAATGACCCTATCTACGATGACAGCTGGATGTGGCATGAGGCTGGACACTTGGGACTGAGAGGATTGGTGAGATTGGGTGAGCAAATGCAGACCCTTTAAAGCAATAATGCATGGCAACCATTCCATGGGTCCCACCTCTCCAGGTTGAAGGGAATATTACTACAGCTATAACATGTACGGGAAACCTAGAGAATGGACACACTGTGAATACGAAAGGTTTCTAAAACTCAACGAAGAGTCCCTCTCCTGGTGCTCCGGTTTGACTTTCCAACAGCTTTACTATCAATCTCCCAACTTGGAGAGACAGCCCCTTTAAGCTCCTGGTTCACACACGTTGCCCATTTGGCAGAGGAGGAAAGGGAAGAGGGAGAACCAATGAGAGAGTAGCTGTTAGGCATTTGGATGGGCACATGTCACTCTAATTTCCCGGCAGGAAGAAGAATTCACCAAAGTCTCAGCCACCCACCGGGAACCAGTATAGGTCCTGAACCAAATGTTTGGACTTGCGTTCAGCTCACAAAAAACGAGTTGAAAAATGGAGCTCAGGGGCACAGCAATTCACAAACTGGCAGAGTAATCAAGGCCAACTATCGTCCAAAAATCTGTTGAGGGAAGGCAACGAGGCGGACTTGAATGCGAGGCAGAATAGCAGGAAACAGATTTCAAGAGGTACGTTAGAATCGCCTGTAAAGCACAGGAAGAGGGGCACAACTTCGACAATGATGCACTTGGCCAAAAAGGGCGTATGCGTTTTCTCCTGAATATATTCAGGAGAAAACGCATACGCCCTTTTTGGCCAAGCAAGCAAGCGGGCAATGCAAATCTGCACTACAAAGAAGTATCACTTCCCAACGGTCAAAAGGGACATCCACAAAATGTGTAAAAACCAGAAAGGCAAGACAGGCCCTGGAGAACAGGGAGCCTTGTTATGCTGATGGGCGGGATGTAAGCTGCCAACTGCCTCCCTGGAGGAGTGCATTGTGTTCCCTAAATCAAGTAAACAACAGAGCTACAGAGCCAAGGGCACTTCCAGTCTAGGGAATATACCTTGGGAAAACTGAAAATCCATAAGACAGAGCCACCCCCAAATTGAGGGCTGCACTGCTTACAAGAACCTCAACCTGGGTACACCTGAAATATCCCAGGAAATATAAAAATGGTTCAAAACATTGTGGAACTTACGTACGATGGAATATCCCTCAGCCATGAAATCAATGTCATAAGACCAGTAGCAGCAAAATGAGTGGATTCAGGTACGATGATTCTAAGTGAAAGAAGTCACACAGAAAAAGAAACTTATCATAAGATATCACTTAGGAAGATCCTGTAAACATGGCAACACATGAACTGAGTTAGGAAAGAGAACAGAGTCTCACATTTAGAAAACACTCTTATGCCTGCTTAAGGGGGAAGGAGAGGTGGGGTGATGCATCAAACCAGAGTTTGATATAAGCACAGGTACTGTTCCAAAAACCAACTATGGAATAGACAAGACCTACACCTTCCTCAGTGAAAGGGACTCAAAACCCCATATTTCCCACAGAGGAATAGATCTGACTAGTAAGAATCTTAAAACCTATGTATTGATATGTCTCCGTAAGGGAATCAAGTGTGTCTAGACTGGCATAAACATGGCAGCGAGAATCAGCTCAAACCCACTCTAAAAAGGAATTTCAAAAACAGAACAAAGAAACAGGGAAATTCTTTACAATTCCTTCAGGGTCTCTGATGCAACCTGGAATGACCCTATCTACGATGACAGCTGGATGTGGCATGAGGCTGGACACTTGGGACTGAGAGGATTGGTGAGATTGGGTGAGCAAATGCAGACCCTTTAAAGCAATAATGCATGGCAACCATTCCATGGGTCCCACCTCTCCAGGTTGAAGGGAATATTACTACAGCTATAACATGTACGGGAAACCTAGAGAATGGACACACTGTGAATACGAAAGGTTTCTAAAACTCAACGAAGAGTCCCTCTCCTGGTGCTCCGGTTTGACTTTCCAACAGCTTTACTATCAATCTCCCAACTTGGAGAGACAGCCCCTTTAAGCTCCTGGTTCACACACGTTGCCCATTTGGCAGAGGAGGAAAGGGAAGAGGGAGAACCAATGAGAGAGTAGCTGTTAGGCATTTGGATGGGCACATGTCACTCTAATTTCCCGGCAGGAAGAAGAATTCACCAAAGTCTCAGCCACCCACCGGGAACCAGTATAGGTCCTGAACCAAATGTTTGGACTTGCGTTCAGCTCACAAAAAACGAGTTGAAAAATGGAGCTCAGGGGCACAGCAATTCACAAACTGGCAGAGTAATCAAGGCCGACTATCGTCCAAAAATCTGTTGAGGGAAGGCAACGAGGCGGACTTGAATGCGAGGCAGAATAGCAGGAAACAGATTTCAAGAGGTACGTTAGAATCGCCTGTAAAGCACAGGAAGAGGGGCACAACTTCGACAATGATGCACTTGGCCAAAAAGGGCGTATGCGTTTTCTCCTGAATATATTCAGGAGAAAACGCATACGCCCTTTTTGGCCAAGCAAGCAAGCGGGCAATGCAAATCTGCACTACAAAGAAGTATCACTTCCCAACGGTCAAAAGGGACATCCACAAAATGTGTAAAAACCAGAAAGGCAAGACAGGCCCTGGAGAACAGGGAGCCTTGTTATGCTGATGGGCGGGATGTAAGCTGCCAACTGCCTCCCTGGAGGAGTGCATTGTGTTCCCTAAAACAAGTAAACAACAGAGCTACAGAGCCAAGGGCACTTCCAGTCTAGGGAATATACCTTGGGAAAACTGAAGATCCATAAGACACAGCCACCCCCAAATTGAGGGCTGCACTGCTTACAAGAACCTCAACCTGGGTACACCTGAAATATCCCAGGAAATATAAAAATGGTTCAAAACATTGTGGAACTTACGTACGATGGAATATCCCTCAGCCACGAAATCAATGTCATAAGACCAGTAGCAGCAAAATGAGTGGATTCAGGTACGATGATTCTAAGTGAAAGAAGTCACACAGAAAAAGAAACTTATCATAAGATATCACTTAGGAAGATCCTGTAAACATGGCAACACATGAACTGAGTTAGGAAAGAGAACAGAGTCTCACATTTAGAAAACACTCTTATGCCTGCTTAAGGGGGAAGGAGAGGTGGGGTGATGCATCAAACCAGAGTTTGATATAAGCACAGGTACTGTTCCAGAAACCAACTATGGAATAGACAAGACCTACACCTTCCTCAGTGAAAGGGACTCAAAACCCCATATTTCCCGCAGAGGAATAGATCTGACTAGTAAGAATCTTAAAACCTATGTATTGATATGTCTCCGTAAGGGAATCAAGTGTGTCTAGACTGGCATAAACATGGCAGCGAGAATCAGCTCAAACCCACTCTAAAAAGGAATTTCAAAAACAGAACAAAGAAACAGGGAAATTCTTTACAATTCCTTCAGGGTCTCTGATGCAACCTGGAATGACCCTATCTACGATGACAGCTGGATGTGGCATGAGGCTGGACACTTGGGACTGAGAGGATTGGTGAGATTGGGTGAGCAAATGCAGACCCTTTAAAGCAATAATGCATGGCAACCATTCCATGGGTCCCACCTCTCCAGGTTGAAGGGAATATTACTACAGCTATAACATGTACGGGAACCCTAGAGAATGGACACACTGTGAATACGAAAGGTTTCTAAAACTCAACGAAGAGTCCCTCTCCTGGTGCTCCGGTTTGACTTTCCAACAGCTTTACTATCAATCTCCCAACTTGGAGAGACAGCCCCTTTAAGCTCCTGGTTCACACAGGTTGCCCATTTGGCAGAGGAGGAAAGGGAAGAGGGAGAACCAATGAGAGAGTAGCTGTTAGGCATTTGGATGGGCACATGTCACTCTAATTTCCCGGCAGGAAGAAGAATTAACCAAAGTCTCAGCCACCCACCGGGAACCAGTATAGGTCCTGAACCAAATGTTTGGACTTGCGTTCAGCTCACAAAAAACGAGTTGAAAAATGGAGCTCAGGGGCACAGCAATTCACAAACTGGCAGAGTAATCAAGGCCAACTATCGTCCAAAAATCTGTTGAGGGAAGGCAACGAGGCGGACTTGAATGCGAGGCAGAATAGCAGGAAACAGATTTCAAGAGGTACGTTAGAATCGCCTGTAAAGCACAGGAAGAGGGGCACAACTTCGACAATGATGCACTTGGCCAAAAAGGGCGTATGCGTTTTCTCCTGAATATATTCAGGAGAAAACGCATACGCCCTTTTTGGCCAAGCAAGCAAGCGGGCAATGCAAATCTGCACTACAAAGAAGTATCACTTCCCACCGGTCAAAAGGGACATCCACAAAATGTGTAAAAACCAGAAAGGCAAGACAGGCCCTGGAGAACAGGGAGCCTTGTTATGCTGATGGGCGGGATGTAAGTTGCCAACTGCCTCACTGGAGGAGTGCATTGTGTTCCCTAAAACAAGTAAACAACAGAGCTACAGAGCCAAGGGCACTTCCAGTCTAGGGAATATACCTTGGGAAAACTGAAAATCCATAAGACAGAGCCACCCCCAAATTGAGGGCTGCACTGCTTACAAGAACCTCAACCTGGGTACACCTGAAATATCCCAGGAAATATAAAAATGGTTCCAAACATTGTGGAACTTACGTACGATGGAATATCCCTCAGCCACGAAATCAATGTCATAAGACCAGTAGCAGCAAAATGAGTGGATTCAGGTACGATGATTCTAAGGGAAAGAAGTCACACAGGAAAAGAAACTTATCATAAGATATCACTTAGGAAGATCCTGTAAACATGGCTACACATGAACTGAGTTAGGAAAGAGAACAGAGTCTCACATTTAGAAAACACTCTTATGCCTGCTTAAGGGGGAAGGAGAGGTGGGGTGATGCATCAAACCAGAGTTTGATATAAGCACAGGTACTGTTCCAAAAACCAACTATGGAATAGACAAGACCTACACCTTCCTCAGTGAAAGGGACTCAAAACCCCATATTTCCCGCAGAGGAATAGATCTGACTAGTAAGAATCTTAAAACCTATGTATTGATATGTCTCCGTAAGGGAATCAGGTGTGTCTAGACTGGCATAAGCATGGCAGCGAGAATCAGCTCAAACCCACTCTAAAAAGGAATTTCAAAAACAGAACAAAGAAACAGGGAAATTCTTTACAATTCCTTCAGGGTCTCTGATGCAACCTGGAATGACCCTATCTACGATGACAGCTGGATGTGGCATGAGGCTGGACACTTGGGACTGAGAGGATTGGTGAGATTGGGTGAGCAAATGCAGACCCTTTAAAGCAATAATGCATGGCAACCATTCCATGGGTCCCACCTCTCCAGGTTGAAGGGAATATTACTACAGCTATAACATGTACGGGAACCCTAGAGAATGGACACACTGTGAATACGAAAGGTTTCTAAAACTCAACGAAGAGTCCCTCTCCTGGTGCTCCGGTTTGACTTTCCAACAGCTTTACTATCAATCTCCCAACTTGGAGAGACAGCCCCTTTAAGCTCCTGGTTCACACAGGTTGCCCATTTGGCAGAGGAGGAAAGGGAAGAGGGAGAACCAATGAGAGAGTAGCTGTTAGGCATTTGGATGGGCACATGTCACTCTAATTTCCCGGCAGGAAGAAGAATTCACCAAAGTCTCAGCCACCCACCGGGAACCAGTATAGGTCCTGAACCAAATGTTTGGACTTGCGTTCAGCTCACAAAAAACGAGTTGAAAAATGGAGCTCAGGGGCACAGCAATTCACAAACTGGCAGAGTAATCAAGGCCAACTATCGTCCAAAAATCTGTTGAGGGAAGGCAACGAGGCGGACTTGAATGCGAGGCAGAATAGCAGGAAACAGATTTCAAGAGGTACGTTAGAATCACCTGTAAAGCACAGGAAGAGGGGCACAATTTCGACAATGATGCACTTGGCCAAAAAGGGCGTATGCGTTTTCTCCTGAATATATTCAGGAGAAAACGCATACGGCCTTTTTGGCCAAGCAAGCAAGCGGGCAATGCAAATCTGCACTACAAAGAAGTATCACTTCCCACCGGTCAAAAGGGACATCCACAAAATGTGTAAAAACCAGAAAGGCAAGACAGGCCCTGGAGAACAGGGAGCCTTGTCATGCTGATGGGCGGGATGTAAGTTGCCAACTGCCTCACTGGAGGAGTGCATTGTGTTCCCTAAAACAAGTAAACAACAGAGCTACAGAGCCAAGGGCACTTCCAGTCTAGGGAATATACCTTGGGAAAACTGAAAATCCATAAGACAGAGCCACCCCCAAATTGAGGGCTGCACTGCTTACAAGAACCTCAACCTGGGTACACCTGAAATATCCCAGGAAATATAAAAATGGTTCCAAACACTGTGGAACTTACGTACGATGAAATATCCCTCAGCCACGAAATCAATGTCATAAGACCAGTAGCAGCAAAATGAGTGGATTCAGGTACGATGATTCTAAGGGAAAGAAGTCACACAGGAAAAGAAACTTATCATAATATATCACTTAGGAAGATCCTGTAAACATGGCTACACATGAACTGAGTTAGGAAAGAGAACAGAGTCTCACATTTAGAAAACACTCTTATGCCTGCTTAAGGGGGAAGGAGAGGTGGGGTGATGCATCAAACCAGAGTTTGATATAAGCACAGGTACTGTTCCAAAAACCAACTATGGAATAGACAAGACCTACACCTTCCTCAGTGAAAGGGACTCAAAACCCCATATTTCCCGCAGAGGAATAGATCTGACTAGTAAGAATCTTAAAACCTATCTATTGATATGTCTCCGTAAGGGAATCAGGTGTGTCTAGACTGGCATAAGCATGGCAGCGAGAATCAGCTCAAACCCACTCTAAAAAGGAATTTCAAAAACAGAACAAAGAAACAGGGAAATTCTTTACAATTCCTTCAGGGTCTCTGATGCAACCTGGAATGACCCTATCTACGATGACAGCTGGATGTGGCATGAGGCTGGACACTTGGGACTGAGAGGATTGGTGAGATTGGGTGAGCAAATGCAGACCCTTTAAAGCAATAATGCATGGCAACCATTCCATGGGTCCCACCTCTCCAGGTTGAAGGGAATATTACTACAGCTATAACATGTACGGGAACCCTAGAGAATGGACACACTGTGAATACGAAAGGTTTCTAAAACTCAACGAAGAGTCCCTCTCCTGGTGCTCCGGTTTGACTTTCCAACAGCTTTACTATCAATCTCCCAACTTGGAGAGACAGCCCCTTTAAGCTCCTGGTTCACACAGGTTGCCCATTTGGCAGAGGAGGAAAGGGAAGAGGGAGAACCAATGAGAGAGTAGCTGTTAGGCATTTGGATGGGCACATGTCACTCTAATTTCCCGGCAGGAAGAAGAATTCACCAAAGTCTCAGCCACCCACCGGGAACCAGTATAGGTCCTGAACCAAATGTTTGGACTTGCGTTCAGCTCACAAAAAACGAGTTGAAAAATGGAGCTCAGGGGCACAGCAATTCACAAACTGGCAGAGTAATCAAGGCCAACTATCGTCCAAAAATCTGTTGAGGGAAGGCAACGAGGCGGACTTGAATGCGAGGCAGAATAGCAGGAAACAGATTTCAAGAGGTACGTTAGAATCGCCTGTAAAGCACAGGAAGAGGGGCACAACTTCGACAATGATGCACTTGGCCAAAAAGGGCGTATGCGTTTTCTCCTGAATATATTCAGGAGAAAACGCATACGCCCTTTTTGGCCAAGCAAGCAAGCGGGCAATGCAAATCTGCACTACAAAGAAGTATCACTTCCCACCGGTCAAAAGGGACATCCACAAAATGTGTAAAAACCAGAAAGGCAAGACAGGCCCTGGAGAACAGGGAGCCTTGTTATGCTGATGGGCGGGATGTAAGTTGCCAACTGCCTCACTGGAGGAGTGCATTGTGTTCCCTAAAACAAGTAAACAACAGAGCTACAGAGCCAAGGGCACTTCCAGTCTAGGGAATATACCTTGGGAAAACTGAAAATCCATAAGACAGAGCCACCCCCAAATTGAGGGCTGCACTGCTTACAAGAACCTCAACCTGGGTACACCTGAAATATCCCAGGAAATATAAAAATGGTTCCAAACATTGTGGAACTTACGTACGATGGAATATCCCTCAGCCACGAAATCAATGTCATAAGACCAGTAGCAGCAAAATGAGTGGATTCAGGTACGATGATTCTAAGGGAAAGAAGTCACACAGGAAAAGAAACTTATCATAAGATATCACTTAGGAAGATCCTGTAAACATGGCTACACATGAACTGAGTTAGGAAAGAGAACAGAGTCTCACATTTAGAAAACACTCTTATGCCTGCTTAAGGGGGAAGGAGAGGTGGGGTGATGCATCAAACCAGAGTTTGATATAAGCACAGGTACTGTTCCAAAAACCAACTATGGAATAGACAAGACCTCCACCTTCCTCAGTGAAAGGGACTCAAAACCCCATATTTCCCGCAGAGGAATAGATCTGACTAGTAAGAATCTTAAAACCTATGTATTGATATGTCTCCATAAGGGAATCAAGTGTGTCTAGACTGGCATAAACATGGCAGCGAGAATCAGCTCAAACCCACTCTAAAAAGGAATTTCAAAAACAGAACAAAGAAACAGGGAAATTCTTTACAATTCCTTCAGGGTCTCTGATGCAACCTGGAATGACCCTATCTACGATGACAGCTGGATGTGGCATGAGGCTGGACACTTGGGACTGAGAGGATTGGTGAGATTGGGTGAGCAAATGCAGACCCTTTAAAGCAATAATGCATGGCAACCATTCCATGGGTCCCACCTCTCCAGGTTGAAGGGAATATTACTACAGCTATAACATGTACGGGAACCCTAGAGAATGGACACACTGTGAATACGAAAGGTTTCTAAAACTCAACGAAGAGTCCCTCTCCTGGTGCTCCGGTTTGACTTTCCAACAGCTTTACTATCAATCTCCCAACTTGGAGAGACAGCCCCTTTAAGCTCCTGGTTCACACAGGTTGCCCATTTGGCAGAGGAGGAAAGGGAAGAGGGAGAACCAATGAGAGAGTAGCTGTTAGGCATTTGGATGGGCACATGTCACTCTAATTTCCCGGCAGGAAGAAGAATTCACCAAAGTCTCAGCCACCCACCGGGAACCAGTATAGGTCCTGAACCAAATGTTTGGACTTGCGTTCAGCTCACAAAAAACGAGTTGAAAAATGGAGCTCAGGGGCACAGCAATTCACAAACTGGCAGAGTAATCAAGGCCAACTATCGTCCAAAAATCTGTTGAGGGAAGGCAACGAGGCGGACTTGAATGCGAGGCAGAATAGCAGGAAACAGATTTCAAGAGGTACGTTAGAATCGCCTGTAAAGCACAGGAAGAGGGGCACAACTTCGACAATGATGCACTTGGCCAAAAAGGGCGTATGCGTTTTCTCCTGAATATATTCAGGAGAAAACGCATACGCCCTTTTTGGCCAAGCAAGCAAGCGGGCAATGCAAATCTGCACTACAAAGAAGTATCACTTCCCAACGGTCAAAAGGGACATCCACAAAATGTGTAAAAACCAGAAAGGCAAGACAGGCCCTGGAGAACAGGGAGCCTTGTTATGCTGATGGGCGGGATGTAAGTTGCCAACTGCCTCACTGGAGGAGTGCATTGTGTTCCCTAAAACAAGTAAACAACAGAGCTACAGAGCCAAGGGCACTTCCAGTCTAGGGAATATACCTTGGGAAAACTGAAGATCCATAAGACACAGCCACCCCCAAATTGAGGGCTGCACTGCTTACAAGAACCTCAACCTGGGTACACCTGAAATATCCCAGGAAATATAAAAATGGTTCCAAACATTGTGGAACTTACGTACGATGGAATATCCCTCAGCCATGAAATCAATGTCATAAGACCAGTAGCAGCAAAATGAGTGGATTCAGGTACGATGATTCTAAGGGAAAGAAGTCACACAGGAAAAGAAACTTATCATAAGATATCACTTAGGAAGATCCTGTAAACATGGCTACACATGAACTGAGTTAGGAAAGAGAACAGAGTCTCACATTTAGAAAACACTCTTATGCCTGCTTAAGGGGGAAGGAGAGGTGGGGTGATGCATCAAACCAGAGTTTGATATAAGCACAGGTACTGTTCCAAAAACCAACTATGGAATAGACAAGACCTCCACCTTCCTCAGTGAAAGGGACTCAAAACCCCATATTTCCCGCAGAGGAATAGATCTGACTAGTAAGAATCTTAAAACCTATGTATTGATATGTCTCCGTAAGGGAATCAAGTGTGTCTAGACTGGCATAAACATGGCAGCGAGAATCAGCTCAAACCCACTCTAAAAAGGAATTTCAAAAACAGAACAAAGAAACAGGGAAATTCTTTACAATTCCTTCAGGGTCTCTGATGCAACCTGGAATGACCCTATCTACGATGACAGCTGGATGTGGCATGAGGCTGGACACTTGGGACTGAGAGGATTGGTGAGATTGGGTGAGCAAATGCAGACCCTTTAAAGCAATAATGCATGGCAACCATTCCATGGGTCCCACCTCTCCAGGTTGAAGGGAATATTACTACAGCTATAACATGTACGGGAACCCTAGAGAATGGACACACTGTGAATACGAAAGGTTTCTAAAACTCAACGAAGAGTCCCTCTCCTGGTGCTCCGGTTTGACTTTCCAACAGCTTTACTATCAATCTCCCAACTTGGAGAGACAGCCCCTTTAAGCTCCTGGTTCACACAGGTTGCCCATTTGGCAGAGGAGGAAAGGGAAGAGGGAGAACCAATGAGAGAGTAGCTGTTAGGCATTTGGATGGGCACATGTCACTCTAATTTCCCGGCAGGAAGAAGAATTCACCAAAGTCTCAGCCACCCACCGGGAACCAGTATAGGTCCTGAACCAAATGTTTGGACTTGCGTTCAGCTCACAAAAAACGAGTTGAAAAATGGAGCTCAGGGGCACAGCAATTCACAAACTGGCAGAGTAATCAAGGCCAACTATCGTCCAAAAATCTGTTGAGGGAAGGCAACGAGGCGGACTTGAATGCGAGGCAGAATAGCAGGAAACAGATTTCAAGAGGTACGTTAGAATCGCCTGTAAAGCACAGGAAGAGGGGCACAACTTCGACAATGATGCACTTGGCCAAAAAGCGCGTATGCGTTTTCTCCTGAATATATTCAGGAGAAAACGCATACGCCCTTTTTGGCCAAGCAAGCAAGCGGGCAATGCAAATCTGCACTACAAAGAAGTATCACTTCCCACCGGTCAAAAGGGACATCCACAAAATGTGTAAAAACCAGAAAGGCAAGACAGGCCCTGGAGAACAGGGAGCCTTGTTATGCTGATGGGCGGGATGTAAGTTGCCAACTGCCTCACTGGAGGAGTGCATTGTGTTCCCTAAAACAAGTAAACAACAGAGCTACAGAGCCAAGGGCACTTCCAGTCTAGGGAATATACCTTGGGAAAACTGAAAATCCATAAGACAGAGCCACCCCCAAATTGAGGGCTGCACTGCTTACAAGAACCTCAACCTGGGTACACCTGAAATATCCCAGGAAATATAAAAATGGTTCCAAACATTGTGGAACTTACGTACGATGGAATATCCCTCAGCCACGAAATCAATGTCATAAGACCAGTAGCAGCAAAATGAGTGGATTCAGGTACGATGATTCTAAGGGAAAGAAGTCACACAGGAAAAGAAACTTATCATAAGATATCACTTAGGAAGATCCTGTAAACATGGCTACACATGAACTGAGTTAGGAAAGAGAACAGAGTCTCACATTTAGAAAACACTCTTATGCCTGCTTAAGGGGGAAGGAGAGGTGGGGTGATGCATCAAACCAGAGTTTGATATAAGCACAGGTACTGTTCCAAAAACCAACTATGGAATAGACAAGACCTCCACCTTCCTCAGTGAAAGGGACTCAAAACCCCATATTTCCCGCAGAGGAATAGATCTGACTAGTAAGAATCTTAAAACCTATGTATTGATATGTCTCCATAAGGGAATCAAGTGTGTCTAGACTGGCATAAACATGGCAGCGAGAATCAGCTCAAACCCACTCTAAAAAGGAATTTCAAAAACAGAACAAAGAAACAGGGAAATTCTTTACAATTCCTTCAGGGTCTCTGATGCAACCTGGAATGACCCTATCTACGATGACAGCTGGATGTGGCATGAGGCTGGACACTTGGGACTGAGAGGATTGGTGAGATTGGGTGAGCAAATGCAGACCCTTTAAAGCAATAATGCATGGCAACCATTCCATGGGTCCCACCTCTCCAGGTTGAAGGGAATATTACTACAGCTATAACATGTACGGGAACCCTAGAGAATGGACACACTGTGAATACGAAAGGTTTCTAAAACTCAACGAAGAGTCCCTCTCCTGGTGCTCCGGTTTGACTTTCCAACAGCTTTACTATCAATCTCCCAACTTGGAGAGACAGCCCCTTTAAGCTCCTGGTTCACACAGGTTGCCCATTTGGCAGAGGAGGAAAGGGAAGAGGGAGAACCAATGAGAGAGTAGCTGTTAGGCATTTGGATGGGCACATGTCACTCTAATTTCCCGGCAGGAAGAAGAATTCACCAAAGTCTCAGCCACCCACCGGGAACCAGTATAGGTCCTGAACCAAATGTTTGGACTTGCGTTCAGCTCACAAAAAACGAGTTGAAAAATGGAGCTCAGGGGCACAGCAATTCACAAACTGGCAGAGTAATCAAGGCCAACTATCGTCCAAAAATCTGTTGAGGGAAGGCAACGAGGCGGACTTGAATGCGAGGCAGAATAGCAGGAAACAGATTTCAAGAGGTACGTTAGAATCGCCTGTAAAGCACAGGAAGAGGGGCACAACTTCGACAATGATGCACTTGGCCAAAAAGGGCGTATGCGTTTTCTCCTGAATATATTCAGGAGAAAACGCATACGCCCTTTTTGGCCAAGCAAGCAAGCGGGCAATGCAAATCTGCACTACAAAGAAGTATCACTTCCCAACGGTCAAAAGGGACATCCACAAAATGTGTAAAAACCAGAAAGGCAAGACAGGCCCTGGAGAACAGGGAGCCTTGTTATGCTGATGGGCGGGATGTAAGTTGCCAACTGCCTCACTGGAGGAGTGCATTGTGTTCCCTAAAACAAGTAAACAACAGAGCTACAGAGCCAAGGGCACTTCCAGTCTAGGGAATATACCTTGGGAAAACTGAAGATCCATAAGACACAGCCACCCCCAAATTGAGGGCTGCACTGCTTACAAGAACCTCAACCTGGGTACACCTGAAATATCCCAGGAAATATAAAAATGGTTCCAAACATTGTGGAACTTACGTACGATGGAATATCCCTCAGCCATGAAATCAATGTCATAAGACCAGTAGCAGCAAAATGAGTGGATTCAGGTACGATGATTCTAAGGGAAAGAAGTCACACAGGAAAAGAAACTTATCATAAGATATCACTTAGGAAGATCCTGTAAACATGGCTACACATGAACTGAGTTAGGAAAGAGAACAGAGTCTCACATTTAGAAAACACTCTTATGCCTGCTTAAGGGGGAAGGAGAGGTGGGGTGATGCATCAAACCAGAGTTTGATATAAGCACAGGTACTGTTCCAAAAACCAACTATGGAATAGACAAGACCTCCACCTTCCTCAGTGAAAGGGACTCAAAACCCCATATTTCCCGCAGAGGAATAGATCTGACTAGTAAGAATCTTAAAACCTATGTATTGATATGTCTCCGTAAGGGAATCAAGTGTGTCTAGACTGGCATAAACATGGCAGCGAGAATCAGCTCAAACCCACTCTAAAAAGGAATTTCAAAAACAGAACAAAGAAACAGGGAAATTCTTTACAATTCCTTCAGGGTCTCTGATGCAACCTGGAATGACCCTATCTACGATGACAGCTGGATGTGGCATGAGGCTGGACACTTGGGACTGAGAGGATTGGTGAGATTGGGTGAGCAAATGCAGACCCTTTAAAGCAATAATGCATGGCAACCATTCCATGGGTCCCACCTCTCCAGGTTGAAGGGAATATTACTACAGCTATAACATGTACGGGAACCCTAGAGAATGGACACACTGTGAATACGAAAGGTTTCTAAAACTCAACGAAGAGTCCCTCTCCTGGTGCTCCGGTTTGACTTTCCAACAGCTTTACTATCAATCTCCCAACTTGGAGAGACAGCCCCTTTAAGCTCCTGGTTCACACAGGTTGCCCATTTGGCAGAGGAGGAAAGGGAAGAGGGAGAACCAATGAGAGAGTAGCTGTTAGGCATTTGGATGGGCACATGTCACTCTAATTTCCCGGCAGGAAGAAGAATTCACCAAAGTCTCAGCCACCCACCGGGAACCAGTATAGGTCCTGAACCAAATGTTTGGACTTGCGTTCAGCTCACAAAAAACGAGTTGAAAAATGGAGCTCAGGGGCACAGCAATTCACAAACTGGCAGAGTAATCAAGGCCAACTATCGTCCAAAAATCTGTTGAGGGAAGGCAACGAGGCGGACTTGAATGCGAGGCAGAATAGCAGGAAACAGATTTCAAGAGGTACGTTAGAATCGCCTGTAAAGCACAGGAAGAGGGGCACAACTTCGACAATGATGCACTTGGCCAAAAAGCGCGTATGCGTTTTCTCCTGAATATATTCAGGAGAAAACGCATACGCCCTTTTTGGCCAAGCAAGCAAGCGGGCAATGCAAATCTGCACTACAAAGAAGTATCACTTCCCACCGGTCAAAAGGGACATCCACAAAATGTGTAAAAACCAGAAAGGCAAGACAGGCCCTGGAGAACAGGGAGCCTTGTTATGCTGATGGGCGGGATGTAAGTTGCCAACTGCCTCACTGGAGGAGTGCATTGTGTTCCCTAAAACAAGTAAACAACAGAGCTACAGAGCCAAGGGCACTTCCAGTCTAGGGAATATACCTTGGGAAAACTGAAAATCCATAAGACAGAGCCACCCCCAAATTGAGGGCTGCACTGCTTACAAGAACCTCAACCTGGGTACACCTGAAATATCCCAGGAAATATAAAAATGGTTCCAAACATTGTGGAACTTACGTACGATGGAATATCCCTCAGCCACGAAATCAATGTCATAAGACCAGTAGCAGCAAAATGAGTGGATTCAGGTACGATGATTCTAAGGGAAAGAAGTCACACAGGAAAAGAAACTTATCATAAGATATCACTTAGGAAGATCCTGTAAACATGGCTACACATGAACTGAGTTAGGAAAGAGAACAGAGTCTCACATTTAGAAAACACTCTTATGCCTGCTTAAGGGGGAAGGAGAGGTGGGGTGATGCATCAAACCAGAGTTTGATATAAGCACAGGTACTGTTCCAAAAACCAACTATGGAATAGACAAGACCTCCACCTTCCTCAGTGAAAGGGACTCAAAACCCCATATTTCCCGCAGAGGAATAGATCTGACTAGTAAGAATCTTAAAACCTATGTATTGATATGTCTCCGTAAGGGAATCAAGTGTGTCTAGACTGGCATAAACATGGCAGCGAGAATCAGCTCAAACCCACTCTAAAAAGGAATTTCAAAAACAGAACAAAGAAACAGGGAAATTCTTTACAATTCCTTCAGGGTCTCTGATGCAACCTGGAATGACCCTATCTACGATGACAGCTGGATGTGGCATGAGGCTGGACACTTGGGACTGAGAGGATTGGTGAGATTGGGTGAGCAAATGCAGACCCTTTAAAGCAATAATGCATGGCAACCATTCCATGGGTCCCACCTCTCCAGGTTGAAGGGAATATTACTACAGCTATAACATGTACGGGAACCCTAGAGAATGGACACACTGTGAATACGAAAGGTTTCTAAAACTCAACGAAGAGTCCCTCTCCTGGTGCTCCGGTTTGACTTTCCAACAGCTTTACTATCAATCTCCCAACTTGGAGAGACAGCCCCTTTAAGCTCCTGGTTCACACAGGTTGCCCATTTGGCAGAGGAGGAAAGGGAAGAGGGAGAACCAATGAGAGAGTAGCTGTTAGGCATTTGGATGGGCACATGTCACTCTAATTTCCCGGCAGGAAGAAGAATTCACCAAAGTCTCAGCCACCCACCGGGAACCAGTATAGGTCCTGAACCAAATGTTTGGACTTGCGTTCAGCTCACAAAAAACGAGTTGAAAAATGGAGCTCAGGGGCACAGCAATTCACAAACTGGCAGAGTAATCAAGGCCAACTATCGTCCAAAAATCTGTTGAGGGAAGGCAACGAGGCGGACTTGAATGCGAGGCAGAATAGCAGGAAACAGATTTCAAGAGGTACGTTAGAATCGCCTGTAAAGCACAGGAAGAGGGGCACAACTTCGACAATGATGCACTTGGCCAAAAAGGGCGTATGCGTTTTCTCCTGAATATATTCAGGAGAAAACGCATACGCCCTTTTTGGCCAAGCAAGCAAGCGGGCAATGCAAATCTGCACTACAAAGAAGTATCACTTCCCACCGGTCAAAAGGGACATCCACAAAATGTGTAAAAACCAGAAAGGCAAGACAGGCCCTGGAGAACAGGGAGCCTTGTTATGCTGATGGGCGGGATGTAAGTTGCCAACTGCCTCACTGGAGGAGTGCATTGTGTTCCCTAAAACAAGTAAACAACAGAGCTACAGAGCCAAGGGCACTTCCAGTCTAGGGAATATACCTTGGGAAAACTGAAGATCCATAAGACACAGCCACCCCCAAATTGAGGGCTGCACTGCTTACAAGAACCTCAACCTGGGTACACCTGAAATATCCCAGGAAATATAAAAATGGTTCCAAACATTGTGGAACTTACGTACGATGGAATATCCCTCAGCCATGAAATCAATGTCATAAGACCAGTAGCAGCAAAATGAGTGGATTCAGGTACGATGATTCTAAGGGAAAGAAGTCACACAGGAAAAGAAACTTATCATAAGATATCACTTAGGAAGATCCTGTAAACATGGCTACACATGAACTGAGTTAGGAAAGAGAACAGAGTCTCACATTTAGAAAACACTCTTATGCCTGCTTAAGGGGGAAGGAGAGGTGGGGTGATGCATCAAACCAGAGTTTGATATAAGCACAGGTACTGTTCCAAAAACCAACTATGGAATAGACAAGACCTACACCTTCCTCAGTGAAAGGGACTCAAAACCCCATATTTCCCGCAGAGGAATAGATCTGACTAGTAAGAATCTTAAAACCTATGTATTGATATGTCTCCGTAAGGGAATCAGGTGTGTCTAGACTGGCATAAACATGGCAGCGAGAATCAGCTCAAACCCACTCTAAAAAGGAATTTCAAAAACAGAACAAAGAAACAGGGAAATTCTTTACAATTCCTTCAGGGTCTCTGATGCAACCTGGAATGACCCTATCTACGATGACAGCTGGATGTGGCATGAGGCTGGACACTTGGGACTGAGAGGATTGGTGAGATTGGGTGAGCAAATGCAGACCCTTTAAAGCAATAATGCATGGCAACCATTCCATGGGTCCCACCTCTCCAGGTTGAAGGGAATATTACTACAGCTATAACATGTACGGGAAACCTAGAGAATGGACACACTGTGAATACGAAAGGTTTCTAAAACTCAACGAAGAGTCCCTCTCCTGGTGCTCCGGTTTGACTTTCCAACAGCTTTACTATCAATCTCCCAACTTGGAGAGACAGCCCCTTTAAGCTCCTGGTTCACACAGGTTGCCCATTTGGCAGAGGAGGAAAGGGAAGAGGGAGAACCAATGAGAGAGTAGCTGTTAGGCATTTGGATGGGCACATGTCACTCTAATTTCCCGGCAGGAAGAAGAATTCACCAAAGTCTCAGCCACCCACCGGGAACCAGTATAGGTCCTGAACCAAATGTTTGGACTTGCGTTCAGCTCACAAAAAACGAGTTGAAAAATGGAGCTCAGGGGCACAGCAATTCACAAACTGGCAGAGTAATCAAGGCCAACTATCGTCCAAAAATCTGTTGAGGGAAGGCAACGAGGCGGACTTGAATGCGAGGCAGAATAGCAGGAAACAGATTTCAAGAGGTACGTTAGAATCGCCTGTAAAGCACAGGAAGAGGGGCACAACTTCGACAATGATGCACTTGGCCAAAAAGGGCGTATGCGTTTTCTCCTGAATATATTCAGGAGAAAACGCATACGCCCTTTTTGGCCAAGCAAGCAAGCGGGCAATGCAAATCTGCACTACAAAGAAGTATCACTTCCCACCGGTCAAAAGGGACATCCACAAAATGTGTAAAAACCAGAAAGGCAAGACAGGCCCTGGAGAACAGGGAGCCTTGTTATGCTGATGGGCGGGATGTAAGTTGCCAACTGCCTCACTGGAGGAGTGCATTGTGTTCCCTAAAACAAGTAAACAACAGAGCTACAGAGCCAAGGGCACTTCCAGTCTAGGGAATATACCTTGGGAAAACTGAAAATCCATAAGACAGAGCCACCCCCAAATTGAGGGCTGCACTGCTTACAAGAACCTCAACCTGGGTACACCTGAAATATCCCAGGAAATATAAAAATGGTTCCAAACATTGTGGAACTTACGTACGATGGAATATCCCTCAGCCACGAAATCAATGTCATAAGACCAGTAGCAGCAAAATGAGTGGATTCAGGTACGATGATTCTAAGGGAAAGAAGTCACACAGGAAAAGAAACTTATCATAAGATATCACTTAGGAAGATCCTGTAAACATGGCTACACATGAACTGAGTTAGGAAAGAGAACAGAGTCTCACATTTAGAAAACACTCTTATGCCTGCTTAAGGGGGAAGGAGAGGTGGGGTGATGCATCAAACCAGAGTTTGATATAAGCACAGGTACTGTTCCAAAAACCAACTATGGAATAGACAAGACCTACACCTTCCTCAGTGAAAGGGACTCAAAACCCCATATTTCCCGCAGAGGAATAGATCTGACTAGTAAGAATCTTAAAACCTATGTATTGATATGTCTCCGTAAGGGAATCAAGTGTGTCTAGACTGGCATAAACATGGCAGCGAGAATCAGCTCAAACCCACTCTAAAAAGGAATTTCAAAAACAGAACAAAGAAACAGGGAAATTCTTTACAATTCCTTCAGGGTCTCTGATGCAACCTGGAATGACCCTATCTACGATGACAGCTGGATGTGGCATGAGGCTGGACACTTGGGACTGAGAGGATTGGTGAGATTGGGTGAGCAAATGCAGACCCTTTAAAGCAATAATGCATGGCAACCATTCCATGGGTCCCACCTCTCCAGGTTGAAGGGAATATTACTACAGCTATAACATGTACGGGAAACCTAGAGAATGGACACACTGTGAATACGAAAGGTTTCTAAAACTCAACGAAGAGTCCCTCTCCTGGTGCTCCGGTTTGACTTTCCAACAGCTTTACTATCAATCTCCCAACTTGGAGAGACAGCCCCTTTAAGCTCCTGGTTCACACAGGTTGCCCATTTGGCAGAGGAGGAAAGGGAAGAGGGAGAACCAATGAGAGAGTAGCTGTTAGGCACTTGGATGGGCACATGTCACTCTAATTTCCCGGCAGGAAGAAGAATTCACCAAAGTCTCAGCCACCCACCGGGAACCAGTATAGGTCCTGAACCAAATGTTTGGACTTGCGTTCAGCTCACAAAAAACGAGTTGAAAAATGGAGCTCAGGGGCACAGCAATTCACAAACTGGCAGAGTAATCAAGGCCAACTATCGTCCAAAAATCTGTTGAGGGAAGGCAACGAGGCGGACTTGAATGCGAGGCAGAATAGCAGGAAACAGATTTCAAGAGGTACGTTAGAATCGCCTGTAAAGCACAGGAAGAGGGGCACAACTTCGACAATGATGCACTTGGCCAAAAAGGGCGTATGCGTTTTCTCCTGAATATATTCAGGAGAAAACGCATACGGCCTTTTTGGCCAAGCAAGCAAGCGGGCAATGCAAATCTGCACTACAAAGAAGTATCACTTCCCACCGGTCAAAAGGGACATCCACAAAATGTGTAAAAACCAGAAAGGCAAGACAGGCCCTGGAGAACAGGGAGCCTTGTTATGCTGATGGGCGGGATGTAAGTTGCCAACTGCCTCACTGGAGGAGTGCATTGTGTTCCCTAAAACAAGTAAACAACAGAGCTACAGAGCCAAGGGCACTTCCAGTCTAGGGACTATACCTTGGGAAAACTGAAAATCCATAAGACAGAGCCACCCCCAAATTGAGGGCTGCACTGCTTACAAGAACCTCAACCTGGGTACACCTGTAATATCCCAGGAAATATAAAAATGGTTCCAAACATTGTGGAACTTACGTACGATGGAATATCCCTCAGCCACGAAATCAATGTCATAAGACCAGTAGCAGCAAAATGAGTGGATTCAGGTACGATGATTCTAAGGGAAAGAAGTCACACAGGAAAAGAAACTTATCATAAGATATCACTTAGGAAGATCCTGTAAACATGGCTACACATGAACTGAGTTAGGCAAGAGAACAGAGTCTCACATTTAGAAAACACTCTTATGCCTGCTTAAGGGGGAAGGAGAGGTGGGGTGATGCATCAAACCAGAGTTTGATATAAGCACAGGTACTGTTCCAAAAACCAACTATGGAATAGACAAGACCTCCACCTTCCTCAGTGAAAGGGACTCAAAACCCCATATTTCCCGCAGAGGAATAGATCTGACTAGTAAGAATCTTAAAACCTATGTATTGATATGTCTCCGTAAGGGAATCAGGTGTGTCTAGACTGGCATAAACATGGCAGCGAGAATCAGCTCAAACCCACTCTAAAAAGGAATTTCAAAAACAGAACAAAGAAACAGGGAAATTCTTTACAATTCCTTCAGGGTCTCTGATGCAACCTGGAATGACCCTATCTACGATGACAGCTGGATGTGGCATGAGGCTGGACACTTGGGACTGAGAGGATTGGTGAGATTGGGTGAGCAAATGCAGACCCTTTAAAGCAATAATGCATGGCAACCATTCCATGGGTCCCACCTCTCCAGGTTGAAGGGAATATTACTACAGCTATAACATGTACGGGAAACCTAGAGAATGGACACACTGTGAATACGAAAGGTTTCTAAAACTCAACGAAGAGTCCCTCTCCTGGTGCTCCGGTTTGACTTTCCAACAGCTTTACTATCAATCTCCCAACTTGGAGAGACAGCCCCTTTAAGCTCCTGGTTCACACAGGTTGCCCATTTGGCAGAGGAGGAAAGGGAAGAGGGAGAACCAATGAGAGAGTAGCTGTTAGGCATTTGGATGGGCACATGTCACTCTAATTTCCCGGCAGGAAGAAGAATTCACCAAAGTCTCAGCCACCCACCGGGAACCAGTATAGGTCCTGAACCAAATGTTTGGACTTGCGTTCAGCTCACAAAAAACGAGTTGAAAAATGGAGCTCAGGGGCACAGCAATTCACAAACTGGCAGAGTAATCAAGGCCAACTATCGTCCAAAAATCTGTTGAGGGAAGGCAACGAGGCGGACTTGAATGCGAGGCAGAATAGCAGGAAACAGATTTCAAGAGGTACGTTAGAATCGCCTGTAAAGCACAGGAAGAGGGGCACAACTTCGACAATGATGCACTTGGCCAAAAAGGGCGTATGCGTTTTCTCCTGAATATATTCAGGAGAAAACGCATACGCCCTTTTTGGCCAAGCAAGCAAGCGGGCAATGCAAATCTGCACTACAAAGAAGTATCACTTCCCACCGGTCAAAAGGGACATCCACAAAATGTGTAAAAACCAGAAAGGCAAGACAGGCCCTGGAGAACAGGGAGCCTTGTTATGCTGATGGGCGGGATGTAAGTTGCCAACTGCCTCACTGGAGGAGTGCATTGTGTTCCCTAAAACAAGTAAACAACAGAGCTACAGAGCCAAGGGCACTTCCAGTCTAGGGAATATACCTTGGGAAAACTGAAAATCCATAAGACAGAGCCACCCCCAAATTGAGGGCTGCACTGCTTACAAGAACCTCAACCTGGGTACACCTGAAATATCCCAGGAAATATAAAAATGGTTCCAAACATTGTGGAACTTACGTACGATGGAATATCCCTCAGCCACGAAATCAATGTCATAAGACCAGTAGCAGCAAAATGAGTGGATTCAGGTACGATGATTCTAAGGGAAAGAAGTCACACAGGAAAAGAAACTTATCATAAGATATCACTTAGGAAGATCCTGTAAACATGGCTACACATGAACTGAGTTAGGAAAGAGAACAGAGTCTCACATTTAGAAAACACTCTTATGCCTGCTTCAGGGGGAAGGAGAGGTGGGGTGATGCATCAAACCAGAGTTTGATATAAGCACAGGTACTGTTCCAAAAACCAACTATGGAATAGACAAGACCTACACCTTCCTCAGTGAAAGGGACTCAAAACCCCATATTTCCCGCAGAGGAATAGATCTGACTAGTAAGAATCTTAAAACCTATGTATTGATATGTCTCCGTAAGGGAATCAGGTGTGTCTAGACTGGCATAAACATGGCAGCGAGAATCAGCTCAAACCCACTCTAAAAAGGAATTTCAAAAACAGAACAAAGAAACAGGGAAATTCTTTACAATTCCTTCAGGGTCTCTGATGCAACCTGGAATGACCCTATCTACGATGACAGCTGGATGTGGCATGAGGCTGGACACTTGGGACTGAGAGGATTGGTGAGATTGGGTGAGCAAATGCAGACCCTTTAAAGCAATAATGCATGGCAACCATTCCATGGGTCCCACCTCTCCAGGTTGAAGGGAATATTACTACAGCTATAACATGTACGGGAAACCTAGAGAATGGACACACTGTGAATACGAAAGGTTTCTAAAACTCAACGAAGAGTCCCTCTCCTGGTGCTCCGGTTTGACTTTCCAACAGCTTTACTATCAATCTCCCAACTTGGAGAGACAGCCCCTTTAAGCTCCTGGTTCACACACGTTGCCCATTTGGCAGAGGAGGAAAGGGAAGAGGGAGAACCAATGAGAGAGTAGCTGTTAGGCATTTGGATGGGCACATGTCACTCTAATTTCCCGGCAGGAAGAAGAATTCACCAAAGTCTCAGCCACCCACCGGGAACCAGTATAGGTCCTGAACCAAATGTTTGGACTTGCGTTCAGCTCACAAAAAACGAGTTGAAAAATGGAGCTCAGGGGCACAGCAATTCACAAACTGGCAGAGTAATCAAGGCCAACTATCGTCCAAAAATCTGTTGAGGGAAGGCAACGAGGCGGACTTGAATGCGAGGCAGAATAGCAGGAAACAGATTTCAAGAGGTACGTTAGAATCGCCTGTAAAGCACAGGAAGAGGGGCACAACTTCGACAATGATGCACTTGGCCAAAAAGGGCGTATGCGTTTTCTCCTGAATATATTCAGGAGAAAACGCATACGCCCTTTTTGGCCAAGCAAGCAAGCGGGCAATGCAAATCTGCACTACAAAGAAGTATCACTTCCCACCGGTCAAAAGGGACATCCACAAAATGTGTAAAAACCAGAAAGGCAAGACAGGCCCTGGAGAACAGGGAGCCTTGTTATGCTGATGGGCGGGATGTAAGTTGCCAACTGCCTCACTGGAGGAGTGCATTGTGTTCCCTAAAACAAGTAAACAACAGAGCTACAGAGCCAAGGGCACTTCCAGTCTAGGGAATATACCTTGGGAAAACTGAAAATCCATAAGACAGAGCCACCCCCAAATTGAGGGCTGCACTGCTTACAAGAACCTCAACCTGGGTACACCTGAAATATCCCAGGAAATATAAAAATGGTTCCAAACATTGTGGAACTTACGTACGATGGAATATCCCTCAGCCACGAAATCAATGTCATAAGACCAGTAGCAGCAAAATGAGTGGATTCAGGTACGATGATTCTAAGGGAAAGAAGTCACACAGGAAAAGAAACTTATCATAAGATATCACTTAGGAAGATCCTGTAAACATGGCTACACATGAACTGAGTTAGGAAAGAGAACAGAGTCTCACATTTAGAAAACACTCTTATGCCTGCTTAAGGGGGAAGGAGAGGTGGGGTGATGCATCAAACCAGAGTTTGATATAAGCACAGGTACTGTTCCAAAAACCAACTATGGAATAGACAAGACCTCCACCTTCCTCAGTGAAAGGGACTCAAAACCCCATATTTCCCGCAGAGGAATAGATCTGACTAGTAAGAATCTTAAAACCTATGTATTGATATGTCTCCGTAAGGGAATCAAGTGTGTCTAGACTGGCATAAACATGGCAGCGAGAATCAGCTCAAACCCACTCTAAAAAGGAATTTCAAAAACAGAACAAAGAAACAGGGAAATTCTTTACAATTCCTTCAGGGTCTCTGATGCAACCTGGAATGACCCTATCTACGATGACAGCTGGATGTGGCATGAGGCTGGACACTTGGGACTGAGAGGATTGGTGAGATTGGGTGAGCAAATGCAGACCCTTTAAAGCAATAATGCATGGCAACCATTCCATGGGTCCCACCTCTCCAGGTTGAAGGGAATATTACTACAGCTATAACATGTACGGGAAACCTAGAGAATGGACACACTGTGAATACGAAAGGTTTCTAAAACTCAACGAAGAGTCCCTCTCCTGGTGCTCCGGTTTGACTTTCCAACAGCTTTACTATCAATCTCCCAACTTGGAGAGACAGCCCCTTTAAGCTCCTGGTTCACACAGGTTGCCCATTTGGCAGAGGAGGAAAGGGAAGAGGGAGAACCAATGAGAGAGTAGCTGTTAGGCATTTGGATGGGCACATGTCACTCTAATTTCCCGGCAGGAAGAAGAATTCACCAAAGTCTCAGCCACCCACCGGGAACCAGTATAGGTCCTGAACCAAATGTTTGGACTTGCGTTCAGCTCACAAAAAACGAGTTGAAAAATGGAGCTCAGGGGCACAGCAATTCACAAACTGGCAGAGTAATCAAGGCCAACTATCGTCCAAAAATCTGTTGAGGGAAGGCAACGAGGCGGACTTGAATGCGAGGCAGAATAGCAGGAAACAGATTTCAAGAGGTACGTTAGAATCGCCTGTAAAGCACAGGAAGAGGGGCACAACTTCGACAATGATGCACTTGGCCAAAAAGGGCGTATGCGTTTTCTCCTGAATATATTCAGGAGAAAACGCATACGCCCTTTTTGGCCAAGCAAGCAAGCGGGCAATGCAAATCTGCACTACAAAGAAGTATCACTTCCCACCGGTCAAAAGGGACATCCACAAAATGTGTAAAAACCAGAAAGGCAAGACAGGCCCTGGAGAACAGGGAGCCTTGTTTTGCTGATGGGCGGGATGTAAGTTGCCAACTGCCTCACTGGAGGAGTGCATTGTGTTCCCTAAAACAAGTAAACAACAGAGCTACAGAGCCAAGGGCACTTCCAGTCTAGGGAATATACCTTGGGAAAACTGAAAATCCATAAGACAGAGCCACCCCCAAATTGAGGGCTGCACTGCTTACAAGAACCTCAACCTGGGTACACCTGAAATATCCCAGGAAATATAAAAATGGTTCCAAACATTGTGGAACTTACGTACGATGGAATATCCCTCAGCCACAAAATCAATGTCATAAGACCAGTAGCAGCAAAATGAGTGGATTCAGGTACGATGATTCTAAGGGAAAGAAGTCACACAGGAAAAGAAACTTATCATAAGATATCACTTAGGAAGATCCTGTAAACATGGCTACACATGAACTGAGTTAGGAAAGAGAACAGAGTCTCACATTTAGAAAACACTCTTATGCCTGCTTAAGGGGGAAGGAGAGGTGGGGTGATGCATCAAACCAGAGTTTGATATAAGCACAGGTACTGTTCCAAAAACCAACTATGGAATAGACAAGACCTACACCTTCCTCAGTGAAAGGGACTCAAAACCCCATATTTCCCGCAGAGGAATAGATCTGACTAGTAAGAATCTTAAAACCTATGTATTGATATGTCTCCGTAAGGGAATCAGGTGTGTCTAGACTGGCATAAACATGGCAGCGAGAATCAGCTCAAACCCACTCTAAAAAGGAATTTCAAAAACAGAACAAAGAAACAGGGAAATTCTTTACAATTCCTTCAGGGTCTCTGATGCAACCTGGAATGACCCTATCTACGATGACAGCTGGATGTGGCATGAGGCTGGACACTTGGGACTGAGAGGATTGGTGAGATTGGGTGAGCAAATGCAGACCCTTTAAAGCAATAATGCATGGCAACCATTCCATGGGTCCCACCTCTCCAGGTTGAAGGGAATATTACTACAGCTATAACATGTACGGGAAACCTAGAGAATGGACACACTGTGAATACGAAAGGTTTCTAAAACTCAACGAAGAGTCCCTCTCCTGGTGCTCCGGTTTGACTTTCCAACAGCTTTACTATCAATCTCCCAACTTGGAGAGACAGCCCCTTTAAGCTCCTGGTTCACACAGGTTGCCCATTTGGCAGAGGAGGAAAGGGAAGAGGGAGAACCAATGAGAGAGTAGCTGTTAGGCATTTGGATGGGCACATGTCACTCTAATTTCCCGGCAGGAAGAAGAATTCACCAAAGTCTCAGCCACCCACCGGGAACCAGTATAGGTCCTGAACCAAATGTTTGGACTTGCGTTCAGCTCACAAAAAACGAGTTGAGAAATGGAGCTCAGGGGCACAGCAATTCACAAACTGGCAGAGTAATCAAGGCCAACTATCGTCCAAAAATCTGTTGAGGGAAGGCAACGAGGCGGACTTGAATGCGAGGCAGAATAGCAGGAAACAGATTTCAAGAGGTACGTTAGAATCGCCTGTAAAGCACAGGAAGAGGGGTACAACTTCGACAATGATGCACTTGGCCAAAAAGGGCGTATGCGTTTTCTCCTGAATATATGCAGGAGAAAACGCATACGCCCTTTTTGGCCAAGCAAGCAAGCGGGCAATGCAAATCTGCACTACAAAGAAGTATCACTTCCCACCGGTCAAAAGGGACATCCACAAAATGTGTAAAAACCAGAAAGGCAAGACAGGCCCTGGAGAACAGGGAGCCTTGTTATGCTGATGGGCGGGATGTAAGTTGCCAACTGCCTCACTGGAGGAGTGCATTGTGTTCCCTAAAACAAGTAAACAACAGAGCTACAGAGCCAAGGGCACTTCCAGTCTAGGGAATATACCTTGGGAAAACTGAAAATCCATAAGACAGAGCCACCCCCAAATTGAGGGCTGCACTGCTTACAAGAACCTCAACCTGGGTACACCTGAAATATCCCAGGAAATATAAAAATGGTTCAAAACATTGTGGAACTTACGTACGATGGAATATCCCTCAGCCATGAAATCAATGTCATAAGACCAGTAGCAGCAAAATGAGTGGATTCAGGTACGATGATTCTAAGTGAAAGAAGTCACACAGAAAAAGAAACTTATCATAAGATATCACTTAGGAAGATCCTGTAAACATGGCAACACATGAACTGAGTTAGGAAAGAGAACAGAGTCTCACATTTAGAAAACACTCTTATGCCTGCTTAAGGGGGAAGGAGAGGTGGGGTGATGCATCAAACCAGAGTTTGATATAAGCACAGGTACTGTTCCAAAAACCAACTATGGAATAGACAAGACCTACACCTTCCTCAGTGAAAGGGACTCAAAACCCCATATTTCCCGCAGAGGAATAGATCTGACTAGTAAGAATCTTAAAACCTATGTATTGATATGTCTCCGTAAGGGAATCAAGTGTGTCTAGACTGGCATAAACATGGCAGCGAGAATCAGCTCAAACCCACTCTAAAAAGGAATTTCAAAAACAGAACAAAGAAACAGGGAAATTCTTTACAATTCCTTCAGGGTCTCTGATGCAACCTGGAATGACCCTATCTACGATGACAGCTGGATGTGGCATGAGGCTGGACACTTGGGACTGAGAGGATTGGTGAGATTGGGTGAGCAAATGCAGACCCTTTAAAGCAATAATGCATGGCAACCATTCCATGGGTCCCACCTCTCCAGGTTGAAGGGAATATTACTACAGCTATAACATGTACGGGAAACCTAGAGAATGGACACACTGTGAATACGAAAGGTTTCTAAAACTCAACGAAGAGTCCCTCTCCTGGTGCTCCGGTTTGACTTTCCAACAGCTTTACTATCAATCTCCCAACTTGGAGAGACAGCCCCTTTAAGCTCCTGGTTCACACAGGTTGCCCATTTGGCCGAGGAGGAAAGGGAAGAGGGAGAACCAATGAGAGAGTAGCTGTTAGGCATTTGGATGGGCACATGTCACTCTAATTTCCCGGCAGGAAGAAGAATTCACCAAAGTCTCAGCCACCCACCGGGAACCAGTATAGGTCCTGAACCAAATGTTTGGACTTGCGTTCAGCTCACAAAAAACGAGTTGAAAAATGGAGCTCAGGGGCACAGCAATTCACAAACTGGCAGAGTAATCAAGGCCAACTATCGTCCAAAAATCTGTTGAGGGAAGGCAACGAGGCGGACTTGAATGCGAGGCAGAATAGCAGGAAACAGATTTCAAGAGGTACGTTAGAATCGCCTGTAAAGCACAGGAAGAGGGGCACAACTTCGACAATGATGCACTTGGCCAAAAAGGGCGTATGCGTTTTCTCCTGAATATATTCAGGAGAAAACGCATACGCCCTTTTTGGCCAAGCAAGCAAGCGGGCAATGCAAATCTGCACTACAAAGAAGTATCACTTCCCACCGGTCAAAAGGGACATCCACAAAATGTGTAAAAACCAGAAAGGCAAGACAGGCCCTGGAGAACAGGGAGCCTTGTTATGCTGATGGGAGGGATGTAAGTTGCCAACTGCCTCACTGGAGGAGTGCATTGTGTTCCCTAAAACAAGTAAACAACAGAGCTACAGAGCCAAGGGCACTTCCAGTCTAGGGAATATACCTTGGGAAAACTGAAAATCCATAAGACAGAGCCACCCCCAAATTGAGGGCTGCACTGCTTACAAGAACCTCAACCTGGGTACACCTGAAATATCCCAGGAAATATAAAAATGGTTCCAAACATTGTGGAACTTTCGTACGATGGAATATCCCTCAGCCATGAAATCAATGTCATAAGACCAGTAGCAGCAAAATGAGTGGATTCAGGTACGATGATTCTAAGTGAAAGAAGTCACACAGAAAAAGAAACTTATCATAAGATATCACTTAGGAAGATCCTGTAAACATGGCTACACATGAACTGAGTTAGGAAAGAGAACAGAGTCTCACATTTAGAAAACACTCTTATGCCTGCTTAAGGGGGAAGGAGAGGTGGGGTGATGCATCAAACCAGAGTTTGATATAAGCACAGGTACTGTTCCAAAAACCAACTATGGAATAGACAAGACCTACACCTTCCTCAGTGAAAGGGACTCAAAACCCCATATTTCCCGCAGAGGAATAGATCTGACTAGTAAGAATCTTAAAACCTATGTATTGATATGTCTCCGTAAGGGAATCAAGTGTGTCTAGACTGGCATAAACATGGCAGCGAGAATCAGCTCAAACCCACTCTAAAAAGGAATTTCAAAAACAGAACAAAGAAACAGGGAAATTCTTTACATTTCCTTCAGGGTCTCTGATGCAACCTGGAATGACCCTATCTACGATGACAGCTGGATGTGGCATGAGGCTGGACACTTGGGACTGAGAGGATTGGTGAGATTGGGTGAGCAAATGCAGACCCTTTAAAGCAATAATGCATGGCAACCATTCCATGGGTCCCACCTCTCCAGGTTGAAGGGAATATTACTACAGCTATAACATGTACGGGAAACCTAGAGAATGGACACACTGTGAATACGAAAGGTTTCTAAAACTCAACGAAGAGTCCCTCTCCTGGTGCTCCGGTTTGACTTTCCAACAGCTTTACTATCAATCTCCCAACTTGGAGAGACAGCCCCTTTAAGCTCCTGGTTCACACAGGTTGCCCATTTGGCAGAGGAGGAAAGGGAAGAGGGAGAACCAATGAGAGAGTAGCTGTTAGGCATTTGGATGGGCACATGTCACTCTAATTTCCCGGCAGGAAGAAGAATTCACCAAAGTCTCAGCCACCCACCGGGAACCAGTATAGGTCCTGAACCAAATGTTTGGACTTGCGTTCAGCTCACAAAAAACGAGTTGAAAAATGGAGCTCAGGGGCACAGCCATTCACAAACTGGCAGAGTAATCAAGGCCAACTATCGTCCAAAAATCTGTTGAGGGAAGGCAACGAGGCGGACTTGAATGCGAGGCAGAATAGCAGGAAACAGATTTCAAGAGGTACGTTAGAATCGCCTGTAAAGCACAGGAAGAGGGGCACAACTTCGACAATGATGCACTTGGCCAAAAAGGGCGTATGCGTTTTCTCCTGAATATATTCAGGAGAAAACGCATACGCCCTTTTTGGCCAAGCAAGCAAGCGGGCAATGCAAATCTGCACTACAAAGAAGTATCACTTCCCACCGGTCAAAAGGGACATCCACAAAATGTGTAAAAACCAGAAAGGCAAGACAGGCCCTGGAGAACAGGGAGCCTTGTTATGCTGATGGGCGGGATGTAAGTTGCCAACTGCCTCACTGGAGGAGTGCATTGTGTTCCCTAAAACAAGTAAACAACAGAGCTACAGAGCCAAGGGCACTTCCAGTCTAGGGAATATACCTTGGGAAAACTGAAAATCCATAAGACAGAGCCACCCCCAAATTGAGGGCTGCACTGCTTACAAGAACCTCAACCTGGGTACACCTGAAATATCCCAGGAAATATAAAAATGGTTCCAAACATTGTGGAACTTACGTACGATGGAATATCCCTCAGCCATGAAATCAATGTCATAAGACCAGTAGCAGCAAAATGAGTGGATTCAGGTACGATGATTCTAAGTGAAAGAAGTCACACAGAAAAAGAAACTTATCATAAGATATCACTTAGGAAGATCCTGTAAACATGGCTACACATGAACTGAGTTAGGCAAGAGAACAGAGTCTCACATTTAGAAAACACTCTTATGCCTGCTTAAGGGGGAAGGAGAGGTGGGGTGATGCATCAAACCAGAGTTTGATATAAGCACAGGTACTGTTCCAAAAACCAACTATGGAATAGACAAGACCTACACCTTCCTCAGTGAAAGGGACTCAAAACCCCATATTTCCCGCAGAGGAATAGATCTGACTAGTAAGAATCTTAAAACCTATGTATTGATATGTCTCCGTAAGGGAATCAAGTGTGTCTAGACTGGCATAAACATGGCAGCGAGAATCAGCTCAAACCCACTCTAAAAAGGAATTTCAAAAACAGAACAAAGAAACAGGGAAATTCTTTACAATTCCTTCAGGGTCTCTGATGCAACCTGGAATGACCCTATCTACGATGACAGCTGGATGTGGCATGAGGCTGGACACTTGGGACTGAGAGGATTGGTGAGATTGGGTGAGCAAATGCAGACCCTTTAAAGCAATAATGCATGGCAACCATTCCATGGGTCCCACCTCTCCAGGTTGAAGGGAATATTACTACAGCTATAACATGTACGGGAAACCTAGAGAATGGACACACTGTGAATACGAAAGGTTTCTAAAACTCAACGAAGAGTCCCTCTCCTGGTGCTCCGGTTTGACTTTCCAACAGCTTTACTATCAATCTCCCAACTTGGAGAGACAGCCCCTTTAAGCTCCTGGTTCACACAGGTTGCCCATTTGGCAGAGGAGGAAAGGGAAGAGGGAGAACCAATGAGAGAGTAGCTGTTAGGCATTTGGATGGGCACATGTCACTCTAATTTCCCGGCAGGAAGAAGAATTCACCAAAGTCTCAGCCACCCACCGGGAACCAGTATAGGTCCTGAACCAAATGTTTGGACTTGCGTTCAGCTCACAAAAAACGAGTTGAGAAATGGAGCTCAGGGGCACAGCAATTCACAAACTGGCAGAGTAATCAAGGCCAACTATCGTCCAAAAATCTGTTGAGGGAAGGCAACGAGGCGGACTTGAATGCGAGGCAGAATAGCAGGAAACAGATTTCAAGAGGTACGTTAGAATCGCCTGTAAAGCACAGGAAGAGGGGCACAACTTCGACAATGATGCACTTGGCCAAAAAGGGCGTATGCGTTTTCTCCTGAATATATTCAGGAGAAAACGCATACGCCCTTTTTGGCCAAGCAAGCAAGCGGGCAATGCAAATCTGCACTACAAAGAAGTATCACTTCCCACCGGTCAAAAGGGACATCCACAAAATGTGTAAAAACCAGAAAGGCAAGACAGGCCCTGGAGAACAGGGAGCCTTGTTATGCTGATGGGCGGGATGTAAGTTGCCAACTGCCTCACTGGAGGAGTGCATTGTGTTCCCTAAAACAAGTAAACAACAGAGCTACAGAGCCAAGGGCACTTCCAGTCTAGGGAATATACCTTGGGAAAACTGAAAATCCATAAGACAGAGCCACCCCCAAATTGAGGGCTGCACTGCTTACAAGAACCTCAACCTGGGTACACCTGAAATATCCCAGGAAATATAAAAATGGTTCCAAACATTGTGGAACTTACGTACGATGGAATATCCCTCAGCCATGAAATCAATGTCATAAGACCAGTAGCAGCAAAATGAGTGGATTCAGGTACGATGATTCTAAGTGAAAGAAGTCACACAGAAAAAGAAACTTATCATAAGATATCACTTAGGAAGATCCTGTAAACATGGCTACACATGAACTGAGTTAGGAAAGAGAACAGAGTCTCACATTTAGAAAACACTCTTATGCCTGCTTAAGGGGGAAGGAGAGGTGGGGTGATGCATCAAACCAGAGTTTGATATAAGCACAGGTACTGTTCCAAAAACCAACTATGGAATAGACAAGACCTACACCTTCCTCAGTGAAAGGGACTCAAAACCCCATATTTCCCGCAGAGGAATAGATCTGACTAGTAAGAATCTTAAAACCTATGTATTGATATGTCTCCGTAAGGGAATCAAGTGTGTCTAGACTGGCATAAACATGGCAGCGAGAATCAGCTCAAACCCACTCTAAAAAGGAATTTCAAAAACAGAACAAAGAAACAGGGAAATTCTTTACAATTCCTTCAGGGTCTCTGATGCAACCTGGAATGACCCTATCTACGATGACAGCTGGATGTGGCATGAGGCTGGACACTTGGGACTGAGAGGATTGGTGAGATTGGGTGAGCAAATGCAGACCCTTTAAAGCAATAATGCATGGCAACCATTCCATGGGTCCCACCTCTCCAGGTTGAAGGGAATATTACTACAGCTATAACATGTACGGGAAACCTAGAGAATGGACACACTGTGAATACGAAAGGTTTCTAAAACTCAACGAAGAGTCCCTCTCCTGGTGCTCCGGTTTGACTTTCCAACAGCTTTACTATCAATCTCCCAACTTGGAGAGACAGCCCCTTTAAGCTCCTGGTTCACACAGGTTGCCCATTTGGCAGAGGAGGAAAGGGAAGAGGGAGAACCAATGAGAGAGTAGCTGTTAGGCATTTGGATGGGCACATGTCACTCTAATTTCCCGGCAGGAAGAAGAATTCACCAAAGTCTCAGCCACCCACCGGGAACCAGTATAGGTCCTGAACCAAATGTTTGGACTTGCGTTCAGCTCACAAAAAACGAGTTGAAAAATGGAGCTCAGGGGCACAGCAATTCACAAACTGGCAGAGTAATCAAGGCCAACTATCGTCCAAAAATCTGTTGAGGGAAGGCAACGAGGCGGACTTGAATGCGAGGCAGAATAGCAGGAAACAGATTTCAAGAGGTACGTTAGAATCGCCTGTAAAGCACAGGAAGAGGGGCACAACTTCGACAATGATGCACTTGGCCAAAAAGGGCGTATGCGTTTTCTCCTGAATATATTCAGGAGAAAACGCATACGCCCTTTTTGGCCAAGCAAGCAAGCGGGCAATGCAAATCTGCACTACAAAGAAGTATCACTTCCCACCGGTCAAAAGGGACATCCACAAAATGTGTAAAAACCAGAAAGGCAAGACAGGCCCTGGAGAACAGGGAGCCTTGTTATGCTGATGGGCGGGATGTAAGTTGCCAACTGCCTCACTGGAGGAGTGCATTGTGTTCCCTAAAACAAGTAAACAACAGAGCTACAGAGCCAAGGGCACTTCCAGTCTAGGGAATATACCTTGGGAAAACTGAAAATCCATAAGACAGAGCCACCCCCAAATTGAGGGCTGCACTGCTTACAAGAACCTCAACCTGGGTACACCTGAAATATCCCAGGAAATATAAAAATGGTTCCAAACATTGTGGAACTTACGTACGATGGAATATCCCTCAGCCATGAAATCAATGTCATAAGACCAGTAGCAGCAAAATGAGTGGATTCAGGTACGATGATTCTAAGTGAAAGAAGTCACACAGAAAAAGAAACTTATCATAAGATATCACTTAGGAAGATCCTGTAAACATGGCAACACATGAACTGAGTTAGGAAAGAGAACAGAGTCTCACATTTAGAAAACACTCTTATGCCTGCTTAAGGGGGAAGGAGAGGTGGGGTGATGCATCAAACCAGAGTTTGATATAAGCACAGGTACTGTTCCAAAAACCAACTATGGAATAGACAAGACCTACACCTTCCTCAGTGAAAGGGACTCAAAACCCCATATTTCCCGCAGAGGAATAGATCTGACTAGTAAGAATCTTAAAACCTATGTATTGATATGTCTCCGTAAGGGAATCAAGTGTGTCTAGACTGGCATAAACATGGCAGCGAGAATCAGCTCAAACCCACTCTAAAAAGGAATTTCAAAAACAGAACAAAGAAACAGGGAAATTCTTTACAATTCCTTCAGGGTCTCTGATGCAACCTGGAATGACCCTATCTAGGATGACAGCTGGATGTGGCATGAGGCTGGACACTTGGGACTGAGAGGATTGGTGAGATTGGGTGAGCAAATGCAGACCCTTTAAAGCAATAATGCATGGCAACCATTCCATGGGTCCCACCTCTCCAGGTTGAAGGGAATATTACTACAGCTATAACATGTACGGGAAACCTAGAGAATGGACACACTGTGAATACGAAAGGTTTCTAAAACTCAACGAAGAGTCCCTCTCCTGGTGCTCCGGTTTGACTTTCCAACAGCTTTACTATCAATCTCCCAACTTGGAGAGACAGCCCCTTTAAGCTCCTGGTTCACACAGGTTGCCCATTTGGCAGAGGAGGAAAGGGAAGAGGGAGAACCAATGAGAGAGTAGCTGTTAGGCATTTGGAAGGGCACATGTCACTCTAATTTCCCAGCAGGAAGAAGAATTCACCAAAGTCTCAGCCACCCACCGGGAACCAGTATAGGTCCTGAACCAAATGTTTGGACTTGCGTTCAGCTCACAAAAAACGAGTTGAAAAATGGAGCTCAGGGGCACAGCAATTCACAAACTGGCAGAGTAATCAAGGCCAACTATCGTCCAAAAATCTGTTGAGGGAAGGCAACGAGGCGGACTTGAATGCGAGGCAGAATAGCAGGAAACAGATTTCAAGAGGTACGTTAGAATCGCCTGTAAAGCACAGGAAGAGGGGCACAACTTCGACAATGATGCACTTGGCCAAAAAGGGCGTATGCGTTTTCTCCTGAATATATTCAGGAGAAAACGCATACGCCCTTTTTGGCCAAGCAAGCAAGCGGGCAATGCAAATCTGCACTACAAAGAAGTATCACTTCCCACCGGTCAAAAGGGACATCCACAAAATGTGTAAAAACCAGAAAGGCAAGACAGGCCCTGGAGAACAGGGAGCCTTGTTATGCTGATGGGCGGGATGTAAGTTGCCAACTGCCTCACTGGAGGAGTGCATTGTGTTCCCTAAAACAAGTAAACAACAGAGCTACAGAGCCAAGGGCACTTCCAGTCTAGGGAATATACCTTGGGAAAACTGAAAATCCATAAGACAGAGCCACCCCCAAATTGAGGGCTGCACTGCTTACAAGAACCTCAACCTGGGTACACCTGAAATATCCCAGGAAATATAAAAATGGTTCCAAACATTGTGGAACTTACGTACGATGGAATATCCCTCAGCCATGAAATCAATGTCATAAGACCAGTAGCAGCAAAATGAGTGGATTCAGGTACGATGATTCTAAGTGAAAGAAGTCACACAGAAAAAGAAACTTATCATAAGATATCACTTAGGAAGATCCTGTAAACATGGCAACACATGAACTGAGTTAGGAAAGAGAACAGAGTCTCACATTTAGAAAACACTCTTATGCCTGCTTAAGGGGGAAGGAGAGGTGGGGTGATGCATCAAACCAGAGTTTGATATAAGCACAGGTACTGTTCCAAAAACCAACTATGGAATAGACAAGACCTACACCTTCCTCAGTGAAAGGGACTCAAAACCCCATATTTCCCGCAGAGGAATAGATCTGACTAGTAAGAATCTTAAAACCTATGTATTGATATGTCTCCGTAAGGGAATCAAGTGTGTCTAGACTGGCATAAACATGGCAGCGAGAATCAGCTCAAACCCACTCTAAAAAGGAATTTCAAAAACAGAACAAAGAAACAGGGAAATTCTTTACAATTCCTTCAGGGTCTCTGATGCAACCTGGAATGACCCTATCTACGATGACAGCTGGATGTGGCATGAGGCTGGACACTTGGGACTGAGAGGATTGGTGAGATTGGGTGAGCAAATGCAGACCCTTTAAAGCAATAATGCATGGCAACCATTCCATGGGTCCCACCTCTCCAGGTTGAAGGGAATATTACTACAGCTATAACATGTACGGGAAACCTAGAGAATGGACACACTGTGAATACGAAAGGTTTCTAAAACTCAACGAAGAGTCCCTCTCCTGGTGCTCCGGTTTGACTTTCCAACAGCTTTACTATCAATCTCCCAACTTGGAGAGACAGCCCCTTTAAGCTCCTGGTTCACACAGGTTGCCCATTTGGCAGAGGAGGAAAGGGAAGAGGGAGAACCAATGAGAGAGTAGCTGTTAGGCATTTGGAAGGGCACATGTCACTCTAATTTCCCAGCAGGAAGAAGAATTCACCAAAGTCTCAGCCACCCACCGGGAACCAGTATCGGTCCTGAACCAAATGTTTGGACTTGCGTTCAGCTCACAAAAAACGAGTTGAAAAATGGAGCTCAGGGGCACAGCAATTCACAAACTGGCAGAGTAATCAAGGCCAACTATCGTCCAAAAATCTGTTGAGGGAAGGCAACGAGGCGGACTTGAATGCGAGGCAGAATAGCAGGAAACAGATTTCAAGAGGTACGTTAGAATCGCCTGTAAAGCACAGGAAGAGGGGCACAACTTCGACAATGATGCACTTGGCCAAAAAGGGCGTATGCGTGTTCTCCTGAATATATTCAGGAGAAAACGCATACGCCCTTTTTGGCCAAGCAAGCAAGCGGGCAATGCAAATCTGCACTACAAAGAAGTATCACTTCCCACCGGTCAAAAGGGACATCCACAAAATGTGTAAAAACCAGAAAGGCAAGACAGGCCCTGGAGAACAGGGAGCCTTGTTATGCTGATGGGCGGGATGTAAGTTGCCAACTGCCTCACTGGAGGAGTGCATTGTGTTCCCTAAAACAAGTAAACAACAGAGCTACAGAGCCAAGGGCACTTCCAGTCTAGGGAATATACCTTGGGAAAACTGAAAATCCATAAGACAGAGCCACCCCCAAATTGAGGGCTGCACTGCTTACAAGAACCTCAACCTGGGTACACCTGAAATATCCCAGGAAATATAAAAATGGTTCCAAACATTGTGGAACTTACGTACGATGGAATATCCCTCAGCCATGAAATCAATGTCATAAGACCAGTAGCAGCAAAATGAGTGGATTCAGGTACGATGATTCTAAGTGAAAGAAGTCACACAGAAAAAGAAACTTATCATAAGATATCACTTAGGAAGATCCTGTAAACATGGCTACACATGAACTGAGTTAGGAAAGAGAACAGAGTCTCACATTTAGAAAACACTCTTATGCCTGCTTAAGGGGGAAGGAGAGGTGGGGTGATGCATCAAACCAGAGTTTGATATAAGCACAGGTACTGTTCCAAAAACCAACTATGGAATAGACAAGACCTACACCTTCCTCAGTGAAAGGGACTCAAAACCCCATATTTCCCGCAGAGGAATAGATCTGACTAGTAAGAATCTTAAAACCTATGTATTGATATGTCTCCGTAAGGGAATCAAGTGTGTCTAGACTGGCATAAACATGGCAGCGAGAATCAGCTCAAACCCACTCTAAAAAGGAATTTCAAAAACAGAACAAAGAAACAGGGAAATTCTTTACAATTCCTTCAGGGTCTCTGATGCAACCTGGAATGACCCTATCTACGATGACAGCTGGATGTGGCATGAGGCTGGACACTTGGGACTGAGAGGATTGGTGAGATTGGGTGAGCAAATGCAGACCCTTTAAAGCAATAATGCATGGCAACCATTCCATGGGTCCCACCTCTCCAGGTTGAAGGGAATATTACTACAGCTATAACATGTACGGGAAACCTAGAGAATGGACACACTGTGAATACGAAAGGTTTCTAAAACTCAACGAAGAGTCCCTCTCCTGGTGCTCCGGTTTGACTTTCCAACAGCTTTACTATCAATCTCCCAACTTGGAGAGACAGCCCCTTTAAGCTCCTGGTTCACACAGGTTGCCCATTTGGCAGAGGAGGAAAGGGAAGAGGGAGAACCAATGAGAGAGTAGCTGTTAGGCATTTGGATGGGCACATGTCACTCTAATTTCCCGGCAGGAAGAAGAATTCACCAAAGTCTCAGCCACCCACCGGGAACCAGTATAGGTCCTGAACCAAATGTTTGGACTTGCGTTCAGCTCACAAAAAACGAGTTGAAAAATGGAGCTCAGGGGCACAGCAATTCACAAACTGGCAGAGTAATCAAGGCCAACTATCGTCCAAAAATCTGTTGAGGGAAGGCAACGAGGCGGACTTGAATGCGAGGCAGAATAGCAGGAAACAGATTTCAAGAGGTACGTTAGAATCGCCTGTAAAGCACAGGAAGAGGGGCACAACTTCGACAATGATGCACTTGGCCAAAAAGGGCGTATGCGTTTTCTCCTGAATATATTCAGGAGAAAACGCATACGCCCTTTTTGGCCAAGCAAGCAAGCGGGCAATGCAAATCTGCACTACAAAGAAGTATCACTTCCCACCGGTCAAAAGGGACATCCACAAAATGTGTAAAAACCAGAAAGGCAAGACAGGCCCTGGAGAACAGGGAGCCTTGTTATGCTGATGGGCGGGATGTAAGTTGCCAACTGCCTCACTGGAGGAGTGCATTGTGTTCCCTAAAACAAGTAAACAACAGAGCTACAGAGCCAAGGGCACTTCCAGTCTAGGGAATATACCTTGGGAAAACTGAAAATCCATAAGACAGAGCCACCCCCAAATTGAGGGCTGCACTGCTTACAAGAACCTCAACCTGGGTACACCTGAAATATCCCAGGAAATATAAAAATGGTTCCAAACATTGTGGAACTTACGTACGATGGAATATCCCTCAGCCATGAAATCAATGTCATAAGACCAGTAGCAGCAAAATGAGTGGATTCAGGTACGATGATTCTAAGTGAAAGAAGTCACACAGAAAAAGAAACTTATCATAAGATATCACTTAGGAAGATCCTGTAAACATGGCAACACATGAACTGAGTTAGGAAAGAGAACAGAGTCTCACATTTAGAAAACACTCTTATGCCTGCTTAAGGGGGAAGGAGAGGTGGGGTGATGCATCAAACCAGAGTTTGATATAAGCACAGGTACTGTTCCAAAAACCAACTATGGAATAGACAAGACCTACACCTTCCTCAGTGAAAGGGACTCAAAACCCCATATTTCCCGCAGAGGAATAGATCTGACTAGTAAGAATCTTAAAACCTATGTATTGATATGTCTCCGTAAGGGAATCAAGTGTGTCTAGACTGGCATAAACATGGCAGCGAGAATCAGCTCAAACCCACTCTAAAAAGGAATTTCAAAAACAGAACAAAGAAACAGGGAAATTCTTTACAATTCCTTCAGGGTCTCTGATGCAACCTGGAATGACCCTATCTAGGATGACAGCTGGATGTGGCATGAGGCTGGACACTTGGGACTGAGAGGATTGGTGAGATTGGGTGAGCAAATGCAGACCCTTTAAAGCAATAATGCATGGCAACCATTCCATGGGTCCCACCTCTCCAGGTTGAAGGGAATATTACTACAGCTATAACATGTACGGGAAACCTAGAGAATGGACACACTGTGAATACGAAAGGTTTCTAAAACTCAACGAAGAGTCCCTCTCCTGGTGCTCCGGTTTGACTTTCCAACAGCTTTACTATCAATCTCCCAACTTGGAGAGACAGCCCCTTTAAGCTCCTGGTTCACACAGGTTGCCCATTTGGCAGAGGAGGAAAGGGAAGAGGGAGAACCAATGAGAGAGTAGCTGTTAGGCATTTGGAAGGGCACATGTCACTCTAATTTCCCAGCAGGAAGAAGAATTCACCAAAGTCTCAGCCACCCACCGGGAACCAGTATAGGTCCTGAACCAAATGTTTGGACTTGCGTTCAGCTCACAAAAAACGAGTTGAAAAATGGAGCTCAGGGGCACAGCAATTCACAAACTGGCAGAGTAATCAAGGCCAACTATCGTCCAAAAATCTGTTGAGGGAAGGCAACGAGGCGGACTTGAATGCGAGGCAGAATAGCAGGAAACAGATTTCAAGAGGTACGTTAGAATCGCCTGTAAAGCACAGGAAGAGGGGCACAACTTCGACAATGATGCACTTGGCCAAAAAGGGCGTATGCGTTTTCTCCTGAATATATTCAGGAGAAAACGCATACGCCCTTTTTGGCCAAGCAAGCAAGCGGGCAATGCAAATCTGCACTACAAAGAAGTATCACTTCCCACCGGTCAAAAGGGACATCCACAAAATGTGTAAAAACCAGAAAGGCAAGACAGGCCCTGGAGAACAGGGAGCCTTGTTATGCTGATGGGCGGGATGTAAGTTGCCAACTGCCTCACTGGAGGAGTGCATTGTGTTCCCTAAAACAAGTAAACAACAGAGCTACAGAGCCAAGGGCACTTCCAGTCTAGGGAATATACCTTGGGAAAACTGAAAATCCATAAGACAGAGCCACCCCCAAATTGAGGGCTGCACTGCTTACAAGAACCTCAACCTGGGTACACCTGAAATATCCCAGGAAATATAAAAATGGTTCCAAACATTGTGGAACTTACGTACGATGGAATATCCCTCAGCCATGAAATCAATGTCATAAGACCAGTAGCAGCAAAATGAGTGGATTCAGGTACGATGATTCTAAGTGAAAGAAGTCACACAGAAAAAGAAACTTATCATAAGATATCACTTAGGAAGATCCTGTAAACATGGCAACACATGAACTGAGTTAGGCAAGAGAACAGAGTCTCACATTTAGAAAACACTCTTATGCCTGCTTAAGGGGGAAGGAGAGGTGGGGTGATGCATCAAACCAGAGTTTGATATAAGCACAGGTACTGTTCCAAAAACCAACTATGGAATAGACAAGACCTACACCTTCCTCAGTGAAAGGGACTCAAAACCCCATATTTCCCGCAGAGGAATAGATCTGACTAGTAAGAATCTTAAAACCTATGTATTGATATGTCTCCGTAAGGGAATCAAGTGTGTCTAGACTGGCATAAACATGGCAGCGAGAATCAGCTCAAACCCACTCTAAAAAGGAATTTCAAAAACAGAACAAAGAAACAGGGAAATTCTTTACAATTCCTTCAGGGTCTCTGATGCAACCTGGAATGACCCTATCTAGGATGACAGCTGGATGTGGCATGAGGCTGGACACTTGGGACTGAGAGGATTGGTGAGATTGGGTGAGCAAATGCAGACCCTTTAAAGCAATAATGCATGGCAACCATTCCATGGGTCCCACCTCTCCAGGTTGAAGGGAATATTACTACAGCTATAACATGTACGGGAAACCTAGAGAATGGACACACTGTGAATACGAAAGGTTTCTAAAACTCAACGAAGAGTCCCTCTCCTGGTGCTCCGGTTTGACTTTCCAACAGCTTTACTATCAATCTCCCAACTTGGAGAGACAGCCCCTTTAAGCTCCTGGTTCACACAGGTTGCCCATTTGGCAGAGGAGGAAAGGGAAGAGGGAGAACCAATGAGAGAGTAGCTGTTAGGCATTTGGAAGGGCACATGTCACTCTAATTTCCCAGCAGGAAGAAGAATTAACCAAAGTCTCAGCCACCCACCGGGAACCAGTATAGGTCCTGAACCAAATGTTTGGACTTGCGTTCAGCTCACAAAAAACGAGTTGAAAAATGGAGCTCAGGGGCACAGCAATTCACAAACTGGCAGAGTAATCAAGGCCAACTATCGTCCAAAAATCTGTTGAGGGAAGGCAACGAGGCGGACTTGAATGCGAGGCAGAATAGCAGGAAACAGATTTCAAGAGGTACGTTAGAATCGCCTGTAAAGCACAGGAAGAGGGGCACAACTTCGACAATGATGCACTTGGCCAAAAAGGGCGTATGCGTGTTCTCCTGAATATATTCAGGAGAAAACGCATACGCCCTTTTTGGCCAAGCAAGCAAGCGGGCAATGCAAATCTGCACTACAAAGAAGTATCACTTCCCACCGGTCAAAAGGGACATCCACAAAATGTGTAAAAACCAGAAAGGCAAGACAGGCCCTGGAGAACAGGGAGCCTTGTTATGCTGATGGGCGGGATGTAAGTTGCCAACTGCCTCACTGGAGGAGTGCATTGTGTTCCCTAAAACAAGTAAACAACAGAGCTACAGAGCCAAGGGCACTTCCAGTCTAGGGAATATACCTTGGGAAAACTGAAAATCCATAAGACAGAGCCACCCCCAAATTGAGGGCTGCACTGCTTACAAGAACCTCAACCTGGGTACACCTGAAATATCCCAGGAAATATAAAAATGGTTCCAAACATTGTGGAACTTACGTACGATGGAATATCCCTCAGCCATGAAATCAATGTCATAAGACCAGTAGCAGCAAAATGAGTGGATTCAGGTACGATGATTCTAAGTGAAAGAAGTCACACAGAAAAAGAAACTTATCATAAGATATCACTTAGGAAGATCCTGTAAACATGGCAACACATGAACTGAGTTAGGAAAGAGAACAGAGTCTCACATTTAGAAAACACTCTTATGCCTGCTTAAGGGGGAAGGAGAGGTGGGGTGATGCATCAAACCAGAGTTTGATATAAGCACAGGTACTGTTCCAAAAACCAACTATGGAATAGACAAGACCTACACCTTCCTCAGTGAAAGGGACTCAAAACCCCATATTTCCCGCAGAGGAATAGATCTGACTAGTAAGAATCTTAAAACCTATGTATTGATATGTCTCCGTAAGGGAATCAAGTGTGTCTAGACTGGCATAAACATGGCAGCGAGAATCAGCTCAAACCCACTCTAAAAAGGAATTTCAAAAACAGAACAAAGAAACAGGGAAATTCTTTACAATTCCTTCAGGGTCTCTGATGCAACCTGGAATGACCCTATCTAGGATGACAGCTGGATGTGGCATGAGGCTGGACACTTGGGACTGAGAGGATTGGTGAGATTGGGTGAGCAAATGCAGACCCTTTAAAGCAATAATGCATGGCAACCATTCCATGGGTCCCACCTCTCCAGGTTGAAGGGAATATTACTACAGCTATAACATGTACGGGAAACCTAGAGAATGGACACACTGTGAATACGAAAGGTTTCTAAAACTCAACGAAGAGTCCCTCTCCTGGTGCTCCGGTTTGACTTTCCAACAGCTTTACTATCAATCTCCCAACTTGGAGAGACAGCCCCTTTAAGCTCCTGGTTCACACAGGTTGCCCATTTGGCAGAGGAGGAAAGGGAAGAGGGAGAACCAATGAGAGAGTAGCTGTTAGGCATTTGGAAGGGCACATGTCACTCTAATTTCCCAGCAGGAAGAAGAATTAACCAAAGTCTCAGCCACCCACCGGGAACCAGTATAGGTCCTGAACCAAATGTTTGGACTTGCGTTCAGCTCACAAAAAACGAGTTGAAAAATGGAGCTCAGGGGCACAGCAATTCACAAACTGGCAGAGTAATCAAGGCCAACTATCGTCCAAAAATCTGTTGAGGGAAGGCAACGAGGCGGACTTGAATGCGAGGCAGAATAGCAGGAAACAGATTTCAAGAGGTACGTTAGAATCGCCTGTAAAGCACAGGAAGAGGGGCACAACTTCGACAATGATGCACTTGGCCAAAAAGGGCGTATGCGTTTTCTCCTGAATATATTCAGGAGAAAACGCATACGCCCTTTTTGGCCAAGCAAGCAAGCGGGCAATGCAAATCTGCACTACAAAGAAGTATCACTTCCCACCGGTCAAAAGGGACATCCACAAAATGTGTAAAAACCAGAAAGGCAAGACAGGCCCTGGAGAACAGGGAGCCTTGTTATGCTGATGGGCGGGATGTAAGTTGCCAACTGCCTCACTGGAGGAGTGCATTGTGTTCCCTAAAACAAGTAAACAACAGAGCTACAGAGCCAAGGGCACTTCCAGTCTAGGGAATATACCTTGGGAAAACTGAAAATCCATAAGACAGAGCCACCCCCAAATTGAGGGCTGCACTGCTTACAAGAACCTCAACCTGGGTACACCTGAAATATCCCAGGAAATATAAAAATGGTTCCAAACATTGTGGAACTTACGTACGATGGAATATCCCTCAGCCATGAAATCAATGTCATAAGACCAGTAGCAGCAAAATGAGTGGATTCAGGTACGATGATTCTAAGTGAAAGAAGTCACACAGAAAAAGAAACTTATCATAAGATATCACTTAGGAAGATCCTGTAAACATGGCAACACATGAACTGAGTTAGGAAAGAGAACAGAGTCTCACATTTAGAAAACACTCTTATGCCTGCTTAAGGGGGAAGGAGAGGTGGGGTGATGCATCAAACCAGAGTTTGATATAAGCACAGGTACTGTTCCAAAAACCAACTATGGAATAGACAAGACCTACACCTTCCTCAGTGAAAGGGACTCAAAACCCCATATTTCCCGCAGAGGAATAGATCTGACTAGTAAGAATCTTAAAACCTATGTATTGATATGTCTCCGTAAGGGAATCAAGTGTGTCTAGACTGGCATAAACATGGCAGCGAGAATCAGCTCAAACCCACTCTAAAAAGGAATTTCAAAAACAGAACAAAGAAACAGGGAAATTCTTTACAATTCCTTCAGGGTCTCTGATGCAACCTGGAATGACCCTATCTACGATGACAGCTGGATGTGGCATGAGGCTGGACACTTGGGACTGAGAGGATTGGTGAGATTGGGTGAGCAAATGCAGACCCTTTAAAGCAATAATGCATGGCAACCATTCCATGGGTCCCACCTCTCCAGGTTGAAGGGAATATTACTACAGCTATAACATGTACGGGAAACCTAGAGAATGGACACACTGTGAATACGAAAGGTTTCTAAAACTCAACGAAGAGTCCCTCTCCTGGTGCTCCGGTTTGACTTTCCAACAGCTTTACTATCAATCTCCCAACTTGGAGAGACAGCCCCTTTAAGCTCCTGGTTCACACAGGTTGCCCATTTGGCAGAGGAGGAAAGGGAAGAGGGAGAACCAATGAGAGAGTAGCTGTTAGGCATTTGGATGGGCACACGTCACTCTAATTTCCCGGCAGGAAGAAGAATTAACCAAAGTCTCAGCCACCCACCGGGAACCAGTATAGGTCCTGAACCAAATGTTTGGACTTGCGTTCAGCTCACAAAAAACGAGTTGAAAAATGGAGCTCAGGGGCACAGCAATTCACAAACTGGCAGAGTAATCAAGGCCAACTATCGTCCAAAAATCTGTTGAGGGAAGGCAACGAGGCGGACTTGAATGCGAGGCAGAATAGCAGGAAACAGATTTCAAGAGGTACGTTAGAATCGCCTGTAAAGCACAGGAAGAGGGGCACAACTTCGACAATGATGCACTTGGCCAAAAAGGGCGTATGCGTTTTCTCCTGAATATATTCAGGAGAAAACGCATACGCCCTTTTTGGCCAAGCAAGCAAGCGGGCAATGCAAATCTGCACTACAAAGAAGTATCACTTCCCACCGGTCAAAAGGGACATCCACAAAATGTGTAAAAACCAGAAAGGCAAGACAGGCCCTGGAGAACAGGGAGCCTTGTTATGCTGATGGGCGGGATGTAAGTTGCCAACTGCCTCACTGGAGGAGTGCATTGTGTTCCCTAAAACAAGTAAACAACAGAGCTACAGAGCCAAGGGCACTTCCAGTCTAGGGAATATACCTTGGGAAAACTGAAAATCCATAAGACAGAGCCACCCCCAAATTGAGGGCTGCACTGCTTACAAGAACCTCAACCTGGGTACACCTGAAATATCCCAGGAAATATAAAAATGGTTCCAAACATTGTGGAACTTACGTACGATGGAATATCCCTCAGCCATGAAATCAATGTCATAAGACCAGTAGCAGCAAAATGAGTGGATTCAGGTACGATGATTCTAAGTGAAAGAAGTCACACAGAAAAAGAAACTTATCATAAGATATCACTTAGGAAGATCCTGTAAACATGGCAACACATGAACTGAGTTAGGAAAGAGAACAGAGTCTCACATTTAGAAAACACTCTTATGCCTGCTTAAGGGGGAAGGAGAGGTGGGGTGATGCATCAAACCAGAGTTTGATATAAGCACAGGTACTGTTCCAAAAACCAACTATGGAATAGACAAGACCTACACCTTCCTCAGTGAAAGGGACTCAAAACCCCATATTTCCCGCAGAGGAATAGATCTGACTAGTAAGAATCTTAAAACCTATGTATTGATATGTCTCCGTAAGGGAATCAAGTGTGTCTAGACTGGCATAAACATGGCAGCGAGAATCAGCTCAAACCCACTCTAAAAAGGAATTTCAAAAACAGAACAAAGAAACAGGGAAATTCTTTACAATTCCTTCAGGGTCTCTGATGCAACCTGGAATGACCCTATCTACGATGACAGCTGGATGTGGCATGAGGCTGGACACTTGGGACTGAGAGGATTGGTGAGATTGGGTGAGCAAATGCAGACCCTTTAAAGCAATAATGCATGGCAACCATTCCATGGGTCCCACCTCTCCAGGTTGAAGGGAATATTACTACAGCTATAACATGTACGGGAAACCTAGAGAATGGACACACTGTGAATACGAAAGGTTTCTAAAACTCAACGAAGAGTCCCTCTCCTGGTGCTCCGGTTTGACTTTCCAACAGCTTTACTATCAATCTCCCAACTTGGAGAGACAGCCCCTTTAAGCTCCTGGTTCACACAGGTTGCCCATTTGGCAGAGGAGGAAAGGGAAGAGGGAGAACCAATGAGAGAGTAGCTGTTAGGCATTTGGAAGGGCACATGTCACTCTAATTTCCCAGCAGGAAGAAGAATTCACCAAAGTCTCAGCCACCCACCGGGAACCAGTATAGGTCCTGAACCAAATGTTTGGACTTGCGTTCAGCTCACAAAAAACGAGTTGAAAAATGGAGCTCAGGGGCACAGCAATTCACAAACTGGCAGAGTAATCAAGGCCAACTATCGTCCAAAAATCTGTTGAGGGAAGGCAACGAGGCGGACTTGAATGCGAGGCAGAATAGCAGGAAACAGATTTCAAGAGGTACGTTAGAATCGCCTGTAAAGCACAGGAAGAGGGGCACAACTTCGACAATGATGCACTTGGCCAAAAAGGGCGTATGCGTTTTCTCCTGAATATATTCAGGAGAAAACGCATACGCCCTTTTTGGCCAAGCAAGCAAGCGGGCAATGCAAATCTGCACTACAAAGAAGTATCACTTCCCACCGGTCAAAAGGGACATCCACAAAATGTGTAAAAACCAGAAAGGCAAGACAGGCCCTGGAGAACAGGGAGCCTTGTTATGCTGATGGGCGGGATGTAAGTTGCCAACTGCCTCACTGGAGGAGTGCATTGTGTTCCCTAAAACAAGTAAACAACAGAGCTACAGAGCCAAGGGCACTTCCAGTCTAGGGAATATACCTTGGGAAAACTGAAAATCCATAAGACAGAGCCACCCCCAAATTGAGGGCTGCACTGCTTACAAGAACCTCAACCTGGGTACACCTGAAATATCCCAGGAAATATAAAAATGGTTCCAAACATTGTGGAACTTACGTACGATGGAATATCCCTCAGCCATGAAATCAATGTCATAAGACCAGTAGCAGCAAAATGAGTGGATTCAGGTACGATGATTCTAAGTGAAAGAAGTCACACAGAAAAAGAAACTTATCATAAGATATCACTTAGGAAGATCCTGTAAACATGGCAACACATGAACTGAGTTAGGAAAGAGAACAGAGTCTCACATTTAGAAAACACTCTTATGCCTGCTTAAGGGGGAAGGAGAGGTGGGGTGATGCATCAAACCAGAGTTTGATATAAGCACAGGTACTGTTCCAAAAACCAACTATGGAATAGACAAGACCTACACCTTCCTCAGTGAAAGGGACTCAAAACCCCATATTTCCCGCAGAGGAATAGATCTGACTAGTAAGAATCTTAAAACCTATGTATTGATATGTCTCCGTAAGGGAATCAAGTGTGTCTAGACTGGCATAAACATGGCAGCGAGAATCAGCTCAAACCCACTCTAAAAAGGAATTTCAAAAACAGAACAAAGAAACAGGGAAATTCTTTACAATTCCTTCAGGGTCTCTGATGCAACCTGGAATGACCCTATCTACGATGACAGCTGGATGTGGCATGAGGCTGGACACTTGGGACTGAGAGGATTGGTGAGATTGGGTGAGCAAATGCAGACCCTTTAAAGCAATAATGCATGGCAACCATTCCATGGGTCCCACCTCTCCAGGTTGAAGGGAATATTACTACAGCTATAACATGTACGGGAAACCTAGAGAATGGACACACTGTGAATACGAAAGGTTTCTAAAACTCAACGAAGAGTCCCTCTCCTGGTGCTCCGGTTTGACTTTCCAACAGCTTTACTATCAATCTCCCAACTTGGAGAGACAGCCCCTTTAAGCTCCTGGTTCACACAGGTTGCCCATTTGGCAGAGGAGGAAAGGGAAGAGGGAGAACCAATGAGAGAGTAGCTGTTAGGCATTTGGAAGGGCACATGTCACTCTAATTTCCCAGCAGGAAGAAGAATTAACCAAAGTCTCAGCCACCCACCGGGAACCAGTATAGGTCCTGAACCAAATGTTTGGACTTGCGTTCAGCTCACAAAAAACGAGTTGAAAAATGGAGCTCAGGGGCACAGCAATTCACAAACTGGCAGAGTAATCAAGGCCAACTATCGTCCAAAAATCTGTTGAGGGAAGGCAACGAGGCGGACTTGAATGCGAGGCAGAATAGCAGGAAACAGATTTCAAGAGGTACGTTAGAATCGCCTGTAAAGCACAGGAAGAGGGGCACAACTTCGACAATGATGCACTTGGCCAAAAAGGGCGTATGCGTTTTCTCCTGAATATATTCAGGAGAAAACGCATACGCCCTTTTTGGCCAAGCAAGCAAGCGGGCAATGCAAATCTGCACTACAAAGAAGTATCACTTCCCACCGGTCAAAAGGGACATCCACAAAATGTGTAAAAACCAGAAAGGCAAGACAGGCCCTGGAGAACAGGGAGCCTTGTTATGCTGATGGGCGGGATGTAAGTTGCCAACTGCCTCACTGGAGGAGTGCATTGTGTTCCCTAAAACAAGTAAACAACAGAGCTACAGAGCCAAGGGCACTTCCAGTCTAGGGAATATACCTTGGGAAAACTGAAAATCCATAAGACAGAGCCACCCCCAAATTGAGGGCTGCACTGCTTACAAGAACCTCAACCTGGGTACACCTGAAATATCCCAGGAAATATAAAAATGGTTCCAAACATTGTGGAACTTACGTACGATGGAATATCCCTCAGCCATGAAATCAATGTCATAAGACCAGTAGCAGCAAAATGAGTGGATTCAGGTACGATGATTCTAAGTGAAAGAAGTCACACAGAAAAAGAAACTTATCATAAGATATCACTTAGGAAGATCCTGTAAACATGGCTACACATGAACTGAGTTAGGAAAGAGAACAGAGTCTCACATTTAGAAAACACTCTTATGCCTGCTTAAGGGGGAAGGAGAGGTGGGGTGATGCATCAAACCAGAGTTTGATATAAGCACAGGTACTGTTCCAAAAACCAACTATGGAATAGACAAGACCTACACCTTCCTCAGTGAAAGGGACTCAAAACCCCATATTTCCCGCAGAGGAATAGATCTGACTAGTAAGAATCTTAAAACCTATGTATTGATATGTCTCCGTAAGGGAATCAAGTGTGTCTAGACTGGCATAAACATGGCAGCGAGAATCAGCTCAAACCCACTCTAAAAAGGAATTTCAAAAACAGAACAAAGAAACAGGGAAATTCTTTACAATTCCTTCAGGGTCTCTGATGCAACCTGGAATGACCCTATCTACGATGACAGCTGGATGTGGCATGAGGCTGGACACTTGGGACTGAGAGGATTGGTGAGATTGGGTGAGCAAATGCAGACCCTTTAAAGCAATAATGCATGGCAACCATTCCATGGGTCCCACCTCTCCAGGTTGAAGGGAATATTACTACAGCTATAACATGTACGGGAAACCTAGAGAATGGACACACTGTGAATACGAAAGGTTTCTAAAACTCAACGAAGAGTCCCTCTCCTGGTGCTCCGGTTTGACTTTCCAACAGCTTTACTATCAATCTCCCAACTTGGAGAGACAGCCCCTTTAAGCTCCTGGTTCACACAGGTTGCCCATTTGGCAGAGGAGGAAAGGGAAGAGGGAGAACCAATGAGAGAGTAGCTGTTAGGCATTTGGATGGGCACACGTCACTCTAATTTCCCGGCAGGAAGAAGAATTAACCAAAGTCTCAGCCACCCACCGGGAACCAGTATAGGTCCTGAACCAAATGTTTGGACTTGCGTTCAGCTCACAAAAAACGAGTTGAAAAATGGAGCTCAGGGGCACAGCAATTCACAAACTGGCAGAGTAATCAAGGCCAACTATCGTCCAAAAATCTGTTGAGGGAAGGCAACGAGGCGGACTTGAATGCGAGGCAGAATAGCAGGAAACAGATTTCAAGAGGTACGTTAGAATCGCCTGTAAAGCACAGGAAGAGGGGCACAACTTCGACAATGATGCACTTGGCCAAAAAGGGCGTATGCGTTTTCTCCTGAATATATTCAGGAGAAAACGCATACGCCCTTTTTGGCCAAGCAAGCAAGCGGGCAATGCAAATCTGCACTACAAAGAAGTATCACTTCCCACCGGTCAAAAGGGACATCCACAAAATGTGTAAAAACCAGAAAGGCAAGACAGGCCCTGGAGAACAGGGAGCCTTGTTATGCTGATGGGCGGGATGTAAGTTGCCAACTGCCTCACTGGAGGAGTGCATTGTGTTCCCTAAAACAAGTAAACAACAGAGCTACAGAGCCAAGGGCACTTCCAGTCTAGGGAATATACCTTGGGAAAACTGAAAATCCATAAGACAGAGCCACCCCCAAATTGAGGGCTGCACTGCTTACAAGAACCTCAACCTGGGTACACCTGAAATATCCCAGGAAATATAAAAATGGTTCCAAACATTGTGGAACTTACGTACGATGGAATATCCCTCAGCCATGAAATCAATGTCATAAGACCAGTAGCAGCAAAATGAGTGGATTCAGGTACGATGATTCTAAGTGAAAGAAGTCACACAGAAAAAGAAACTTATCATAAGATATCACTTAGGAAGATCCTGTAAACATGGCAACACATGAACTGAGTTAGGAAAGAGAACAGAGTCTCACATTTAGAAAACACTCTTATGCCTGCTTAAGGGGGAAGGAGAGGTGGGGTGATGCATCAAACCAGAGTTTGATATAAGCACAGGTACTGTTCCAAAAACCAACTATGGAATAGACAAGACCTACACCTTCCTCAGTGAAAGGGACTCAAAACCCCATATTTCCCGCAGAGGAATAGATCTGACTAGTAAGAATCTTAAAACCTATGTATTGATATGTCTCCGTAAGGGAATCAAGTGTGTCTAGACTGGCATAAACATGGCAGCGAGAATCAGCTCAAACCCACTCTAAAAAGGAATTTCAAAAACAGAACAAAGAAACAGGGAAATTCTTTACAATTCCTTCAGGGTCTCTGATGCAACCTGGAATGACCCTATCTAGGATGACAGCTGGATGTGGCATGAGGCTGGACACTTGGGACTGAGAGGATTGGTGAGATTGGGTGAGCAAATGCAGACCCTTTAAAGCAATAATGCATGGCAACCATTCCATGGGTCCCACCTCTCCAGGTTGAAGGGAATATTACTACAGCTATAACATGTACGGGAAACCTAGAGAATGGACACACTGTGAAAACGAAAGGTTTCTAAAACTCAACGAAGAGTCCCTCTCCTGGTGCTCCGGTTTGACTTTCCAACAGCTTTACTATCAATCTCCCAACTTGGAGAGACAGCCCCTTTAAGCTCCTGGTTCACACAGGTTGCCCATTTGGCAGAGGAGGAAAGGGAAGAGGGAGAACCAATGAGAGAGTAGCTGTAAGGCATTTGGAAGGGCACATGTCACTCTAATTTCCCAGCAGGAAGAAGAATTAACCAAAGTCTCAGCCACCCACCGGGAACCAGTATAGGTCCTGAACCAAATGTTTGGACTTGCGTTCAGCTCACAAAAAACGAGTTGAAAAATGGAGCTCAGGGGCACAGCAATTCACAAACTGGCAGAGTAATCAAGGCCAACTATCGTCCAAAAATCTGTTGAGGGAAGGCAACGAGGCGGACTTGAATGCGAGGCAGAATAGCAGGAAACAGATTTCAAGAGGTACGTTAGAATCGCCTGTAAAGCACAGGAAGAGGGGCACAACTTCGACAATGATGCACTTGGCCACAAAGGGTGTATGCGTTTTCTCCTGAATATATTCAGGAGAAAACACATACGCCCTTTTTGGCCAAGCAAGCAAGCGGGCAATGCAAATCTGCACTACAAAGAAGTATCACTTCCCACCGGTCAAAAGGGACATCCACAAAATGTGTAAAAACCAGAAAGGCAAGACAGGCCCTGGAGAACAGGGAGCCTTGCTATGCTGATGGGCGGGATGTAAGTTGCCAACTGCCTCACTGGAGGAGTGCATTGTGTTCCCTAAAACAAGTAAACAACAGAGCTACAGAGCCAAGGGCACTTCCAGTCTAGGGAATATACCTTGGGAAAACTGAAAATCCATAAGACAGAGCCACCCCCAAATTGAGGGCTGCACTGCTTACAAGAACCTCAACCTGGGTACACCTGAAATATCCCAGGAAATATAAAAATGGTTCCAAACATTGTGGAACTTACGTACGATGGAATATCCCTCAGCCATGAAATCAATGTCATAAGACCAGTAGCAGCAAAATGAGTGGATTCAGGTACGATGATTCTAAGTGAAAGAAGTCACACAGAAAAAGAAACTTATCATAAGATATCACTTAGGAAGATCCTGTAAACATGGCAACACATGAACTGAGTTAGGAAAGAGAACAGAGTCTCACATTTAGAAAACACTCTTATGCCTGCTTAAGGGGGAAGGAGAGGTGGGGTGATGCATCAAACCAGAGTTTGATATAAGCACAGGTACTGTTCCAAAAACCAACTATGGAATAGACAAGACCTACACCTTCCTCAGTGAAAGGGACTCAAAACCCCATATTTCCCGCAGAGGAATAGATCTGACTAGTAAGAATCTTAAAACCTATGTATTGATATGTCTCCGTAAGGGAATCAAGTGTGTCTAGACTGGCATAAACATGGCAGCGAGAATCAGCTCAAACCCACTCTAAAAAGGAATTTCAAAAACAGAACAAAGAAACAGGGAAATTCTTTACAATTCCTTCAGGGTCTCTGATGCAACCTGGAATGACCCTATCTAGGATGACAGCTGGATGTGGCATGAGGCTGGACACTTGGGACTGAGAGGATTGGTGAGATTGGGTGAGCAAATGCAGACCCTTTAAAGCAATAATGCATGGCAACCATTCCATGGGTCCCACCTCTCCAGGTTGAAGGGAATATTACTACAGCTATAACATGTACGGGAAACCTAGAGAATGGACACACTGTGAATACGAAAGGTTTCTAAAACTCAACGAAGAGTCCCTCTCCTGGTGCTCCGGTTTGACTTTCCAACAGCTTTACTATCAATCTCCCAACTTGGAGAGACAGCCCCTTTAAGCTCCTGGTTCACACAGGTTGCCCATTTGGCAGAGGAGGAAAGGGAAGAGGGAGAACCAATGAGAGAGTAGCTGTTAGGCATTTGGAAGGGCACATGTCACTCTAATTTCCCAGCAGGAAGAAGAATTAACCAAAGTCTCAGCCACCCACCGGGAACCAGTATAGGTCCTGAACCAAATGTTTGGACTTGCGTTCAGCTCACAAAAAACGAGTTGAAAAATGGAGCTCAGGGGCACAGCAATTCACAAACTGGCAGAGTAATCAAGGCCAACTATCGTCCAAAAATCTGTTGAGGGAAGGCAACGAGGCGGACTTGAATGCGAGGCAGAATAGCAGGAAACAGATTTCAAGAGGTACGTTAGAATCGCCTGTAAAGCACAGGAAGAGGGGCACAACTTCGACAATGATGCACTTGGCCAAAAAGGGCGTATGCGTTTTCTCCTGAATATATTCAGGAGAAAACGCATACGCCCTTTTTGGCCAAGCAAGCAAGCGGGCAATGCAAATCTGCACTACAAAGAAGTATCACTTCCCACCGGTCAAAAGGGACATCCACAAAATGTGTAAAAACCAGAAAGGCAAGACAGGCCCTGGAGAACAGGGAGCCTTGTTATGCTGATGGGCGGGATGTAAGTTGCCAACTGCCTCACTGGAGGAGTGCATTGTGTTCCCTAAAACAAGTAAACAACAGAGCTACAGAGCCAAGGGCACTTCCAGTCTAGGGAATATACCTTGGGAAAACTGAAAATCCATAAGACAGAGCCACCCCCAAATTGAGGGCTGCACTGCTTACAAGAACCTCAACCTGGGTACACCTGAAATATCCCAGGAAATATAAAAATGGTTCCAAACATTGTGGAACTTACGTACGATGGAATATCCCTCAGCCATGAAATCAATGTCATAAGACCAGTAGCAGCAAAATGAGTGGATTCAGGTACGATGATTCTAAGTGAAAGAAGTCACACAGAAAAAGAAACTTATCATAAGATATCACTTAGGAAGATCCTGTAAACATGGCAACACATGAACTGAGTTAGGAAAGAGAACAGAGTCTCACATTTAGAAAACACTCTTATGCCTGCTTAAGGGGGAAGGAGAGGTGGGGTGATGCATCAAACCAGAGTTTGATATAAGCACAGGTACTGTTCCAAAAACCAACTATGGAATAGACAAGACCTACACCTTCCTCAGTGAAAGGGACTCAAAACCCCATATTTCCCGCAGAGGAATAGATCTGACTAGTAAGAATCTTAAAACCTATGTATTGATATGTCTCCGTAAGGGAATCAAGTGTGTCTAGACTGGCATAAACATGGCAGCGAGAATCAGCTCAAACCCACTCTAAAAAGGAATTTCAAAAACAGAACAAAGAAACAGGGAAATTCTTTACAATTCCTTCAGGGTCTCTGATGCAACCTGGAATGACCCTATCTACGATGACAGCTGGATGTGGCATGAGGCTGGACACTTGGGACTGAGAGGATTGGTGAGATTGGGTGAGCAAATGCAGACCCTTTAAAGCAATAATGCATGGCAACCATTCCATGGGTCCCACCTCTCCAGGTTGAAGGGAATATTACTACAGCTATAACATGTACGGGAAACCTAGAGAATGGACACACTGTGAATACGAAAGGTTTCTAAAACTCAACGAAGAGTCCCTCTCCTGGTGCTCCGGTTTGACTTTCCAACAGCTTTACTATCAATCTCCCAACTTGGAGAGACAGCCCCTTTAAGCTCCTGGTTCACACAGGTTGCCCATTTGGCAGAGGAGGAAAGGGAAGAGGGAGAACCAATGAGAGAGTAGCTGTTAGGCATTTGGAAGGGCACATGTCACTCTAATTTCCCAGCAGGAAGAAGAATTAACCAAAGTCTCAGCCACCCACCGGGAACCAGTATAGGTCCTGAACCAAATGTTTGGACTTGCGTTCAGCTCACAAAAAACGAGTTGAAAAATGGAGCTCAGGGGCACAGCAATTCACAAACTGGCAGAGTAATCAAGGCCAACTATCGTCCAAAAATCTGTTGAGGGAAGGCAAAGAGGCGGACTTGAATGCGAGGCAGAATAGCAGGAAACAGATTTCAAGAGGTACGTTAGAATCGCCTGTAAAGCACAGGAAGAGGGGCACAACTTCGACAATGATGCACTTGGCCAAAAAGGGCGTATGCGTTTTCTCCTGAATATATTCAGGAGAAAACGCATATGCCCTTGTTGGCCAAGCAAGCAAGCGGGCAATGCAAATCTGCACTACAAAGAAGTATCACTTCCCACCGGTCAAAAGGGACATCCACAAAATGTGTAAAAACCAGAAAGGCAAGACAGGCCCTGGAGAACAGGGAGCCTTGTTATGCTGATGGGCGGGATGTAAGTTGCCAACTGCCTCACTGGAGGAGTGCATTGTGTTCCCTAAAACAAGTAAACAACAGAGCTACAGAGCCAAGGGCACTTCCAGTCTAGGGAATATACCTTGGGAAAACTGAAAATCCATAAGACAGAGCCACCCCCAAATTGAGGGCTGCACTGCTTACAAGAACCTCAACCTGGGTACACCTGAAATATCCCAGGAAATATAAAAATGGTTCCAAACATTGTGGAACTTACGTACGATGGAATATCCCTCAGCCATGAAATCAATGTCATAAGACCAGTAGCAGCAAAATGAGTGGATTCAGGTACGATGATTCTAAGTGAAAGAAGTCACACAGAAAAAGAAACTTATCATAAGATATCACTTAGGAAGATCCTGTAAACATGGCTACACATGAACTGAGTTAGGCAAGAGAACAGAGTCTCACATTTAGAAAACACTCTTATGCCTGCTTAAGGGGGAAGGAGAGGTGGGGTGATGCATCAAACCAGAGTTTGATATAAGCACAGGTACTGTTCCAAAAACCAACTATGGAATAGACAAGACCTACACCTTCCTCAGTGAAAGGGACTCAAAACCCCATATTTCCCGCAGAGGAATAGATCTGACTAGTAAGAATCTTAAAACCTATGTATTGATATGTCTCCGTAAGGGAATCAAGTGTGTCTAGACTGGCATAAACATGGCAGCGAGAATCAGCTCAAACCCACTCTAAAAAGGAATTTCAAAAACAGAACAAAGAAACAGGGAAATTCTTTACAATTCCTTCAGGGTCTCTGATGCAACCTGGAATGACCCTATCTACGATGACAGCTGGATGTGGCATGAGGCTGGACACTTGGGACTGAGAGGATTGGTGAGATTGGGTGAGCAAATGCAGACCCTTTAAAGCAATAATGCATGGCAACCATTCCATGGGTCCCACCTCTCCAGGTTGAAGGGAATATTACTACAGCTATAACATGTACGGGAACCCTAGAGAATGGACACACTGTGAATACGAAAGGTTTCTAAAACTCAACGAAGAGTCCCTCTCCTGGTGCTCCGGTTTGACTTTCCAACAGCTTTACTATCAATCTCCCAACTTGGAGAGACAGCCCCTTTAAGCTCCTGGTTCACACAGGTTGCCCATTTGGCAGAGGAGGAAAGGGAAGAGGGAGAACCAATGAGAGAGTAGCTGTTAGGCATTTGGATGGGCACATGTCACTCTAATTTCCCGGCAGGAAGAAGAATTCACCAAAGTCTCAGCCACCCACCGGGAACCAGTATAGGTCCTGAACCAAATGTTTGGACTTGCGTTCAGCTCACAAAAAACGAGTTGAAAAATGGAGCTCAGGGGCACAGCAATTCACAAACTGGCAGAGTAATCAAGGCCAACTGTCGTCCAAAAATCTGTTGAGGGAAGGCAACGAGGCGGACTTGAATGCGAGGCAGAATAGCAGGAAACAGATTTCAAGAGGTACGTTAGAATCGCCTGTAAAGCACAGGAAGAGGGGCACAACTTCGACAATGATGCACTTGGCCAAAAAGGGCGTATGCGTTTTCTCCTGAATATATTCAGGAGAAAACGCATACGCCCTTTTTGGCCAAGCAAGCAAGCGGGCAATGCAAATCTGCACTACAAAGAAGTATCACTTCCCAACGGTCAAAAGGGACATCCACAAAATGTGTAAAAACCAGAAAGGCAAGACAGTCCCTGGAGAACAGGGAGCCTTGTTATGCTGATGGGCGGGATGTAAGTTGCCAACTGCCTCACTGGAGGAGTGCATTGTTTTCCCTAAAACAAGTAAACAACAGAGCTACAGAGCCAAGGGCACTTCCAGTCTAGGGAATATACCTTGGGAAAACTGAAAATCCATAAGACAGAGCCACCCCCAAATTGAGGGCTGCACTGCTTACAAGAACCTCAACCTGGGTACACCTGAAATATCCCAGGAAATATAAAAATGGTTCCAAACATTGTGGAACTTACGTACGATGGAATATCCCTCAGCCATGAAATCAATGTCATAAGACCAGCAGCAGCAAAATGAGTGGATTCAGGTACAATGATTGTAAGTGAAAGAAGTCACACAGAAAAAGAAACTTATCATAAGATATCACTTAGGAAGATCCTGTAAACATGGCAACACATGAACTGAGTTAGGAAAGAGAACAGAGTCTCACATTTAGAAAACACTCTTATGCCTGCTTAAGGGGGAAGGAGAGGTGGGGTGATGCATCAAACCAGGGTTTGATATAAGCACAGGTACTGTTCCAAAACCCAACTATGGAATAGACAAGACCTACACCTTCCTCAGTGAAAGGGACTCAAAACCCCATATTTCCCGCAGAGGAATAGATCTGACTAGTAAGAATCTTAAAACCTATGTATTGATATGTCTCCGTAAGGGAATCAAGTGTGTCTAGACTGGCATAAACATGGCAGCGAGAATCAGCTCAAACCCACTCTAAAAAGGAATTTCAAAAACAGAACAAAGAAACAGGGAAATTCTTTACAATTCCTTCAGGGTCTCTGATGCAACCTGGAATGACCCTATCTACGATGACAGCTGGATGTGGCATGAGGCTGGACACTTGGGACTGAGAGGATTGGTGAGATTGGGTGAGCAAATGCAGACCCTTTAAAGCAATAATGCATGGCACCCATTCCATGGGTCCCACCTCTCCAGGTTGAAGGGAATATTACTACAGCTATAACATGTACGGGAAACCTAGAGAATGGACACACTGTGAATACGAAAGGTTTCTAAAACTCAACGAAGAGTCCCTCTCCTGGTGCTCCGGTTTGACTTTCCAACAGCTTTACTATCAATCTCCCAACTTGGAGAGACAGCCCCTTTAAGCTCCTGGTTCACACAGGTTGCCCATTTGGCAGAGGAGGAAAGGGAAGAGGGAGAACCAATGAGAGAGTAGCTGTTAGGCATTTGGAAGGGCACATGTCACTCTAATTTTCCAGCAGAAAGAAGAATTAACCAAAGTCTCAGCCACCCACCGGGAACCAGTATAGGTCCTGAACCAAATGTTTGGACTTGCGTTCAGCTCACAAAAAACGAGTTGAAAAATGGAGCTCAGGGGCACAGCAATTCACAAACTGGCAGAGTAATCAAGGCCAACTATCGTCCAAAAATCTGTTGAGGGAAGGCAACGAGGCGGACTTGAATGCGAGGCAGAATAGCAGGAAACAGATTTCAAGAGGTACGTTAGAATCGCCTGTAAAGCACAGGAAGAGGGGCACAACTTCGACAATGATGCACTTGGCCAAAAAGGGCGTATGCGTTTTCTCCTGAATATATTCAGGAGAAAACGCATACGCCCTTTTTGGCCAAGCAAGCAAGCGGGCAATGCAAATCTGCACTACAAAGAAGTATCACTTCCCACCGGTCAAAAGGGACATCCACAAAATGTGTAAAAACCAGAAAGGCAAGACAGGCCCTGGAGAACAGGGAGCCTTGTTATGCTGATGGGCGGGATGTAAGTTGCCAACTGCCTCACTGGAGGAGTGCATTGTGTTCCCTAAAACAAGTAAACAACAGAGCTACAGAGCCAAGGGCACTTCCAGTCTAGGGAATATACCTTGGGAAAACTGAAAATCCATAAGACAGAGCCACCCCCAAATTGAGGGCTGCACTGCTTACAAGAACCTCAACCTGGGTACACCTGAAATATCCCAGGAAATATAAAAATGGTTCCAAACATTGTGGAACTTACGTACGATGGAATATCCCTCAGCCACGAAATCAATGTCATAAGACCAGTAGCAGCAAAATGAGTGGATTCAGGTACGATGATTCTAAGGGAAAGAAGTCACACAGGAAAAGAAACTTATCATAAGATATCACTTAGGAAGATCCTGTAAACATGGCTACACATGAACTGAGTTAGGAAAGAGAACAGAGTCTCACATTTAGAAAACACTCTTATGCCTGCTTCAGGGGGAAGGAGAGGTGGGGTGATGCATCAAACCAGAGTTTGATATAAGCACAGGTACTGTTCCAAAAACCAACTATGGAATAGACAAGACCTACACCTTCCTCAGTGAAAGGGACTCAAAACCCCATATTTCCCGCAGAGGAATAGATCTGACTAGTAAGAATCTTAAAACCTATGTATTGATATGTCTCCGTAAGGGAATCAAGTGTGTCTAGACTGGCATAAACATGGCAGCGAGAATCAGCTCAAACCCACTCTAAAAAGGAATTTCAAAAACAGAACAAAGAAACAGGGACATTCTTTACAATTCCTTCAGGGTCTCTGATGCAACCTGGAATGACCCTATCTACAATGACAGCTGGATGCGGCATGAGGCTGGACACTTGGGACTGAGAGGATTGGAGAGATTGGGTGAGCAAATGCAGACCCTTTATAGCAATAATGCATGGCACCCATTCCATGATTCCCAACTCTCCAGGTTGAAGGGAATATTACTACAGCTTTAACATGTACGGGAAATCTAGAGAATGGACACACTGTGAATACGAAAGGTTTCTAAAACTCAACGAAGAGTCCCTCTCCTGGTGCTCCGGTTTGACTTTCCAACTGCTTTACTATCAATCTCCCAACTTGGAGAGACAGCCCCTTTAAGCTCCTGGTTCACACAGGTTGCCCATTTGGCAGAGGATGAAAGGGAAGAGGGAGAACCAATGAGAGAGTCGCTGTTAGGCATTTGGATGGGCACATGTCACTCTAATTTCCCGGCAGGAAGAAGAATTCACCAAAGCCTCAGCCACCCACCGGGAACCAGTATAGGTCCTGAACCAAAAGTTTGGACTTGCGTTCAGCTCACAAAAAACGAGTTTGAAAATGGAGCTCAGGGGCACAGCAATTCACAAACAGGCAGAGTAATCAAGGCCAACATACGTCCAAAAATCTGTTGAGGGAAGGCAACGAGGCGGACTTGAAATCGAGGCAGAATAGCAGGAAACAGATTTCAAGAGGTACGTTGGAATCACCTGTAAAGCACAGGAAGAGGGGCACAACTTCGACAATGATGCACTTGGCCAAAAAGGGCGTATGCGTTTTCTCCTGAATATATTCAGGAGAACACGCATACGCCCTTTTGGCCAAGCAAGCAAGCGGGCAATGAAAATCTGCACTACAAAGAAGTATCACTTCCCACGGGTCAAAAGGGACATCCACAAAATGTGTAAAAACCAGAAAGGCAAGACAGGCCGTGGCGAAATGGGAGCCTTGTTATGCTGATGGGTGGGATGTAAGTTGCCAACTGCCTCACTGGAGGAGTGCATTGTGCTCCCTAAAACAAGTAAACAACAGAGCTACAGAGCCAAGGGCACATCCAGTCTAGGGAATATACCTTGGGAAAACTGAAAATCCATAAGACAGAGCCACCCCCAAATTGAGGGCTGCACTGCTTACAAGAACCTCAACCTGGGTACACCTGAAATATCCCAGGAAATATAAAAATGGTTCAAAACATTGTGGAAATTACATACGATGGAATATCCCTCCGCCATGAAATCAATGTCATAAGACCAGTAGCAGCAAAATGAGTGGATTCAGGTACGATGATTCTAAGTGAAAGAAGTCACACAGAAAAAGAAACTTATCATAAGATATCACTTAGGAAGATCCTGTAAACATGGCTACACATGAACTGAGTTAGGAAAGAGAACAGAGTCTCACATTTAGAAAACACTCTTATGCCTGCTTAAGGGGGAAGGAGAGGTGGGGTGATGCATCAAACCAGGGTTTGATATAAGCACAGGTACTGTTCCAAAACCCAACTATGGAATAGACAAGACCTACACCTTCCTCAGTGAAAGGGACTCAAAACCCCATATTTCCCGCAGAGGAATAGATCTGACTAGTAAGAATCTTAAAACCTATGTATTGATATGTCTCCGTAAGGGAATCAAGTGTGTCTAGACTGGCATAAACATGGCAGCGAGAATCAGCTCAAACCCACTCTAAAAAGGAATTTCAAAAACAGAACAAAGAAACAGGGAAATTCTTTACAATTCCTTCAGGGTCTCTGATGCAACCTGGAATGACCCTATCTACGATGACAGCTGGATGTGGCATGAGGCTGGACACTTGGGACTGAGAGGATTGGTGAGATTGGGTGAGCAAATGCAGACCCTTTAAAGCAATAATGCATGGCACCCATTCCATGGGTCCCACCTCTCCAGGTTGAAGGGAATATTACTACAGCTATAACATGTACGGGAAACCTAGAGAATGGACACACTGTGAATACGAAAGGTTTCTAAAACTCAACGAAGAGTCCCTCTCCTGGTGCTCCGGTTTGACTTTCCAACAGCTTTACTATCAATCTCCCAACTTGGAGAGACAGCCCCTTTAAGCTCCTGGTTCACACAGGTTGCCCATTTGGCAGAGGAGGAAAGGGAAGAGGGAGAACCAATGAGAGAGTAGCTGTTAGGCATTTGGAAGGGCACATGTCACTCTAATTTCCCAGCAGGAAGAAGAATTCACCAAAGTCTCAGCCACCCACCGGGAACCAGTATAGGTCCTGAACCAAATGTTTGGACTTGCGTTCAGCTCACAAAAAACGAGTTGAAAAATGGAGCTCAGGGGCACAGCAATTCACAAACTGGCAGAGTAATCAAGGCCAACTATCGTCCAAAAATCTGTTGAGGGAAGGCAACGAGGCGGACTTGAATGCGAGGCAGAATAGCAGGAAACAGATTTCAAGAGGTACGTTAGAATCGCCTGTAAAGCACAGGAAGAGGGGCACAACTTCGACAATGATGCACTTGGCCAAAAAGGGCGTATGCGTTTTCTCCTGAATATATTCAGGAGAAAACGCATACGCCCTTTTTGGCCAAGCAAGCAAGCGGGCAATGCAAATCTGCACTACAAAGAAGTATCACTTCCCACCGGTCAAAAGGGACATCCACAAAATGTGTAAAAACCAGAAAGGCAAGACAGGCCCTGGAGAACAGGGAGCCTTGTTATGCTGATGGGCGGGATGTAAGTTGCCAACTGCCTCACTGGAGGAGTGCATTGTGTTCCCTAAAACAAGTAAACAACAGAGCTACAGAGCCAAGGGCACTTCCAGTCTAGGGAATATACCTTGGGAAAACTGAAAATCCATAAGACAGAGCCACCCCCAAATTGAGGGCTGCACTGCTTACAAGAACCTCAACCTGGGTACACCTGAAATATCCCAGGAAATATAAAAATGGTTCCAAACATTGTGGAACTTACGTACGATGGAAT